>NC_092338.1:235385000-236038750 GCF_046630445.1 Rutidosis leptorrhynchoides | reverse complement strand
CCAGTAGGTTTATCCAAGGAACTTAAGGTAGTAATGATGTTCATAACATCATTCGATTCATACATATAAAGCTATCTTATTCGAAGGTTTAAACTTGTAATCACTAGAACATAGTTTAGTTAATTCTAAATTTGTTCGCAAATAAAAGTTAATCCTTCTAACTTGATTTTTAAAATCAACTAAACACATGTTCTATATCTATATGATATGCTAACTTAATGATTTAAAACCTGGAAACACGAAAAACACCGTAAAACCAGATTTACGCCGTCGTAGTAACACCGCGGGCTGTTTGGGGTTAGTTAATTAAAAACTATGATAAACTTTGATTTAAAAGTTGTTATTCTGAGAAAATTATTTTTATTATGAACATGAAACTATATCCAAAAATTATGGTTAAACTCAAAGTGGAAGTATGTTTTCTAAAATGGTCATCTAGACGTCGTTCTTTCGACTGAAATGACTACCTTTACAAAAACGACTTGAAACTTATTTTTCCGACTATACACCTATACTTTTTCTGTTTAGATTCATAAAATAGAGTTCAATATGAAACCATAGCAATTTGATTCACTCAAAACGGATTTAAAATGAAGAAGTTATGGGTAAAACAAGATTGGATAATTTTTCTCATTTTAGCTACGTGAAAATTGGTAACAAATCTATTCCAACCATAACTTAATCAACTTGTATTGTATATTATGTAATCTTGAGATACCATAGACACGTATACAATGTTTCGACCTATCATGTCGACACATCTATATATATTTCGGAACAACCATAGACACTCTATATGTGAATGTTGGAGTTAGCTATACAGGGTTGAGGTTGATTCCAAAATATATATAGTTTGAGTTGTGATCAATACTTAGATACGTATACACTGGGACGTGGATTGATTCAAGATAATATTTATCGATTTATTTCTGTACATCTAACTGTGGACAACTAGTTGTAGGTTACTAACGAGGACAGCTGACTTAATAAACTTAAAACATCAAAATATATTAAAAGTGTTGTAAATATATTTTGAACATACTTTGATATATATGTATATATTGTTATAGGTTCGTGAATCAACCAGTGGCCAAGTCTTACTTCCCGACGAAGTAAAAATCTGTGAAAGTGAGTTATAGTCCCACTTTTAAAATCTAATATTTTTGGGATGAGAATACATGCAGGTTTTATAAATGATTTACAAAATAGACACAAGTACGTGAAACTACATTCTATGGTTGAATTATCGAAATCGAATATGCCCCTTTTATTAAGTCTGGTAATCTAAGAATTAGGGAACATACACCCTAATTGACGCGAATCCTAAAGATAGATCTATTGGGCCTAACAAACCCCATCCAAAGTACCGGATGTTTTAGTACTTCGAAATTTATATCATATCCGAAGGGTGTCCCGGAATGATGGGGATATTCTTATATATGCATCTTGTTAATGTCGGTTACCAGGTGTTCACCATATGAATGATTTTTATCTCTATGTATGGGATGTGTATTGAAATATGAAATCTTGTGGTCTATTGTTACGATTTGATATATATAGGTTAAACCTATAACTCACCAACATTTTTGTTGACGTTTAAAGCATGTTTATTCTCAGGTGAATATTAAGAGCTTCCGCTGTTGCATACTAAAATAAGGACAAGATTTAGAGTCCATGTTTGTATGATATTGTGTAAAAACTGCATTCAAGAAACTGATTTCGATGTAACATATTTGTATTGTAAACCATTATGTAATGGTCGTGTGTAAACAGGATATTTTAGATTATCATTATTTGATAATCTACGTAAAGCTTTTTAAACCTTTATTTATGAAATAAAGGTTATGGTTTGTTTTAAAAATGAATGCAGTCTTGGAAAAACGTCTCATATAGAGGTCAAAACCTCGCAACGAAATCAATTAATATGGAACGTTTTTAATCAATAAGAACGGGACATTTCAGCGGAGTGGTATAAAATACTATAGGCAGTGTACCTAATCGTACAGTAGTGTAGTTTTTAGTAAGTCCGGTTCGTTCCACAGGGAAAATCTTTAAACAAAGCTTAACGCTATATTAGTTTACTTTTATAAAAATACAAATATATATATATATATATATAAGTAATATTATTATTATAAAGGGGGGTTTTTATCGTTTAATGACCGGTTTGTCGATTTTAAAACTTTAGTCGCAGTTAAAACAAAATGTAAAATATTAAAAATGAATACAAGACTTAAATTAAAGCATAAAGTAAATAACGATAATGAAATTGCGAATAATAAAAGTGCGATAAAATAAACTTGCGATAATTAAAAAGTACGATAATTAAAAGTGCAATTAAATACAATAATAATAAAAATGCGATATTTAGAAGTGCAATTAAATATAAAATAAAGGAAATTAAATATGAAATAAAAGAATTATGCTTATTTAAACTTCCGTAATCATGATGTTTGACGTGTTGATTTTTGTTTTATGCCCATGGGTTAATTGTCCTTTGTCCTGGATTATTTAATATGTCCGTCTGGTTTTTGTCCATAACAGTCCATCAGTCATAAATATAAAATGCGAGTGTCCTCGTCAAATTATCCTTATACCCGAAGTTAAATATTCCAACTAATTGGGGACTTAAACTGTAACAAGATTTTAATACTTTGTTTAATAATTACACCAGGATGTCGACTGAGTGTAACCCAAGGTTTTAATATTTTGTTATCAATTATACCAAGTGTCCTTGTACATAATTTCACCCCTGTTTTAATTATTCTAGTGGCTATTAATCCATTCCCGTGTCCGGTTAAATGAACGATTATTCGTACATATAAATACCCCGCCCATCGTGTCCGATTGAGTGTATATGGTAATTTATAGGGACGCCCAATTGTAAATCTTTATATTAACATTAACAAACTATCATTTAGTTAAACAAATATAAAGCCTATTAATAGCCCATAGTCTAATTTCCACAAGTGTCGTTCTTTTGTCCAAACCCCAATTATGGTACAAAGCCCAATTACCCAATTTTAGTAATTAGCCCAACATCATGATTACTTCGTTTTAAATAAGCATAATAATAACTTAGCTACGAGACATTAATGTAAAAAGGTTGAACATAACTTACAATGATTAAAAATAGCGTAGCGTTACACGGACAGAATTTCGACTTACACCCTTACAACATTTGCTAACATACCCTTATTATTAGAATTATAATTAAAATTAAAATTAAAATATAAATTATAAATATAAATATATCGTATGAATGAGGAGAAAAAAGATGATCATTTGCGATCAGAATTCGGTTGCTTTTATAGGAAAATTCGACTTTTGGGGCTCCGCGACTCGCGGTGAAATACTCTTCAAACTCCGCGAGTCGCGGAGAATGAAATTACAGCTCAGTCCCTTTGGAGTCTTTCTTGCCGACGGTTTTTATTATTTATTATAATATATAAATAATTATAAGAATTATTTAAATATTATATTATATTTATGTGCATAGTTGACTTGTAATTTTTAGTCCGTTGCGTCGAGCGTTGAGAGTTGACTCTAGTCCCGGTTCCGGATTTTCGAACGTCCTTGCGTACAATTTAATATCTTGTACTTTGCGTTTTGAATCTTGTACTCTTGTAATTTCGAGACGTTTCTTATCAATAATTGGAACCTCTTTGATTGTCTTTTGTACTTTTGAGCTTTTTGGTCGTTTGCGTCTTCAATTCGTCGAATCTGTCTTTTGTCTTCACCTTTTATTATTTAAACGAATATCACTTGTAAATAGAACAATTGTAACTAAAAGCTTGTCTTTCTTGAGGAATAATGCTATGAAATATATGTTCGTTTTTAGCATTATCAACGCTCATCAATTGAAATAACAAAGTACTGTAGATTTGATGGGTCATACAGATACTTTGGGTCCAATATTCTTCACTTTTTAGAGTAGGGGTCGTGCTTGATCATGCGTAGCCTTTTACATATTTTCTTAAAAGAAATCTTTTGACACAAATCATAAGTTTCAGCTTAACCGTTCTGTTCTAATAAATGTTCCAAAAACCGATTTCTAGCAATTTTATTAGATCTTTTGGGCAAAAACAAAGTAAGAATTTTTCAAAATTACCCAATATCCATTGCTTAATTACTTTTGGACAAAAGAATTTTCAAAACTTGGCGATTTTCGACCATTAAAAGCCTTACCCATTACCCCACACTTAGAAGAACATTGTTCCTAATGTTCTCTAGAAAGAATATTTTAATACTTTATAAATTAAGGACATTGACTTCTAAAATTCTAAGTTAGTTGCGGGGGTTGCCCCACACTTAGAGGTTTTAGTGTGTTATAATTGAAATAGGTTTAAGGAAGGATTACTTCCCTATGATCGTGTTACTTTCTTAGTGATGGGCCTTCCTACGGTCAATCTCCTAGGGACCAATCTCTTTTGATAATATTTCTACATGAAGAACAAAAAGAGAAAGGCAATATTTCCACTATATATAATTCTTCAGTACAATGCTTTTAAAAAGATAAAAACTAAAAGATAAAATAAAGATTAAGTAGTCTATGGGATACTATCCTGGTCAATGTTGTGTTGGCGTTGCGAAATATCTACAGATCTCATCATCATCATCTAGGCTCGGTATGTAGTCGAGAGGTTGCCCTATATCCAACTCAGGGCCTAGTAGTAAATCCAGACATAAGTCTGATGGCAGATCCAGGTGGGATAAGTCTAGGAAAGGCTCCTAGTCAGGTATGCTCCCCGTAATCTCAAATGCCTGGGCCATTGGTGGCTCCACTGAAATGGGAATAGCGACTAGATGACAACCCTCTGGTAACTCAGTGACTGGAACTAGCTTGGTGACTGGAACAGGCGGCGTGATGGGAACATGAGTAGCATATACAGGCATGGCAGCTGAGTGAACTGAGTGAACTGAGGCCCGTGTGGAACGCCTGGGCGTAGCTTATCATGTTGGCTGAACACGGCGCGCTAGCCTAAATGAAGATGGGCCCAGAGTACTGCGTGGCATCCCCTCGTGCTGGAGGTATGCTCTCAGAGCTTTGTAGAGTCTCTGCTGATCTCTGAGTAGTGCCCATGCAACATCAGGGTCATTCAAAGTGGCTCCGTAGTGTATCACTATCTTTGGCTCATGCGTATCTGGCAACTGTGTGTGCTCGGCTGGTCTCCTCGCTAAAAGTCTAGATCATCGGACGGGAGGATCTGGTGGTGCTATGACGATATCCTCCTCAACACTCTCTAATATCAAACGCCTTGGGCCTAATTGCCCCGTTGATTGTCTGTTCTGATCAGCACTGCTTCCGGAAGAGTAAACTACAAGTGTCCTCCTCCTGCGAATTGGAATGTAAGCTGATGCTCCTGAACTTGGCATTTCGCCTAAACACATTCAACAAACTTATAAGCACTAAGCGCAAGTATGGCACTTAGTTTTTAGTACACAGAGGTAATATCTTAAGATTGAAAATAAATAAAAATAAAATAAAAAATAAAAATAAGTAATAAAAAGGATAAGCAAGGGGTGCCTCCCAAGAGCGCTTTGTTTATCAAGTCGTTACAGCTCGACTTTTCTTTGTCAGATCTTCAGAATGGATCAAAGGAGAAAAGGTGCTCCTCCATAGCGTGGTCTTCTAGATAAGCTTTCAACCGGTGACCATTGACCTTGAAGTTACCAATAGGTCCTTCCAATTCCACGACTCCGTGAGGAAAAGCATGTACAACTTTGTATGGGCCACTCCATCTTGATGTAAATTTTCCCGCGAACTTCTTAAACTTAGAATTGAAGAGAAGAACTTTATCTCCAGGGGCGAACTTTGTAGGAATCAGTTTTGCATCATGCGTAAGCTTCGTTCATTCCTTGTAGATGTATGACGTTTCATATGCTTGGTCTCTCAATTCGGCGAGTTCGTTCATTTGCATTTTCCTATGTCTTCCGGTAACTGAGGGATCGAGGTTGCAGGTCTTCAGTGCCCAGAGTGCTTTGTATTCAAGTTTCAGCGGAAGGTGGCAAGTTTTCCCATAGATCATGCGGTAGGGTGTAGTTCCTAGAGGATTCTTGTAGGCAGTCCGGAATGCCCACAGAGCATCATCTAGCTTCTCAGCCCATTTATATCCATGATGGCTGACAGTCCGTTCTAAGATTCTTTTGAGTGCTCTGTTTGTGACCTCTGCTTATCCGTTGGTCTACAGATGATAGGCAGTGGACATTTTGTGGGTGACTCCGTATTTTTGCATCACCTTCATAAACTGAGTATTACAGAAGTGTGTGCCTCTATCACTAATTATCACACGGGGAGCTCCAAATCTGCAAAAGAGTCTCTACAGGAAATTTGTGACGACTTTGGCATCATTGGTAGGAAATGCTTGGGCTTCGACCCATCTGGAGACGTAATCTACTGCTACGAGGACATATTCTTTCCCATTAGACTTTGGGAATGGGCCCATGAACTCTAATCCCCATATATTGAAGATCTCGCAAGCTTGGATATTAGTCCGAGGCATCTCGTTCTTCATAGAGATAATACGTTGCCTTTGGCATGCGTCGCAACACTTTACAAGCTCTTGCGCATCTCAGAATATAGACGGCCAGTAGAATCCTGATTTGTAGACTTTTCTTGCGTTAAGTTTGCTCCATGATGACCTCCAGTTGGTCCATGGTGACATTGGTGAAGAATCCCTACTGCTTGCTTTTTATCTACACACCTCCTGATTATCTGATCAGGGAAAATTCTAAACAGGTAGGGATCTTCCCAGTAGTAGTACTTAGCATCCCTGAAGAACTTTCTTCTTCGGGAGGTACTCATCCTTTTTTGTACTACTCTGGTAACTAAGTAGTTGGCCATGTTGGCATACCAAGGAGTGTCAGTAAACTGTGATCCTATGTGAGTTTGTCCTAAACTCATAAGCTGTTCTTCCGGAAATTTATCTCTGATATCTTGTTCTGCAAGTTTTTCCATCGTTGGGTTCTCCAAACGACTAAGATGATCTGCTGCAACGTTCTCTGCTCCTTTCTTGTCTTTAATCTCAATATCGAATTCTTGAAGGAGTAAGATCCATCGTAGGAGTCTTGGTTTTGCGTCTTGCTTTGTGAATAGATATTTGAGGGCTAAATCATCTGTATAAACTGTAGTTTTGGACAGAATGAGATAGGAACAAAATTTTTTAAAGGCGAATACTACGGCTAGCAGCTCCTTTTCCGTGGTAGTGTAATTCTCTTGAGCTCCGGTTAAAGTTTTGCTTGCGTAATAGATTGGATGAAAGTGTTTATCTACCCATTGTCCAAGCACTAATCCAACTGCGAAATCACTCGCATCACACATGATCTCAAAGGGTAGACTCCAATCAGGAGCTATCATGATGGGTGCATGTGTTAGCTGCTCTTTCAGATAGTTGAATGCTTTTCGACATTCTTCATCGAAGACAAACGGGACTTCCTTTCCTAGGAGGTGAGTGAGAGGTCGTGTGACCTTTGAAAAATCCTTAATGAAGCATCGGTAAAAACCGGCGTGTCCTAGGAAACTCCTAACCGCTCTTACTGTGGTAGGTTCTGGAAGTTTAGTAATGGTCTCAATCTTAGCCTTATCAACTTCTATTCCTGCTTTTGAAATCTTATGTCCTAAAACTATCCCTTCTTTTACCATGAAGTGACATTTTTCCCAATTCAGAACTAAATTTGACTCTTCACACCGGGTGAGCATCTTGTTAAGGTTTGAAAGGCACGAATCAAAGGTACTACCAAAGACTGAGAAATCGTCCATGAAGACTTCCATACAACGTTCAATCATGTCATGGAATATTACTACCATGCATCGCTGAAATGTAGCCGGTGCATTGCGTAACCCAAAGGGCATGTGTCGATAGGCAAATGTTCCATAAGGACAGGTGAATGTTGTTTTCTCTTGGTCCTTTGGATAGAGGGGAATTTGAAAGTAGCCAGAAAAACCGTCAAGGAAACAATAGAATTCATTTCCTGATAGACGTTCCAACATTTGATCGATAAAAGGTAGTGGAAAATGATCCTTCTGGGTTGCATCGTTTAGTTTACGATAGTCTATGCAAACCCTCCAATCGGTGACTTCCCGTGTTGGAATAAGCTCATTATTCTCATTTTGAATCACGGTCGTCCCTCCCTAGGGTACCACTTGAACAGGATTGACCATGGTGAATCAGAGATGGGATATATCAGACCGGAGTCCAGAAGTTTGATTACTTCTTTCTTGATGACTTCTTAAATCATAGGGTTGACCCTTCTTTGCCTCTGAACTGAAGGTTTAAAATCATCTTCCATGAAGATCTTGTGGGTGTATAGTTGGGGCTGATCCCTTTAATGTCAGAGATTTTCCAAGCAATTGCCTTCTTATGTGATTTCAAAACTTGATTCAATTTCGCCTTCTCTTGTGGCGTGAGGTCTTTTGATATGATTACAGGGAGTTGCGATTCTCCTTCTAAGAATGCATACTCCAGATTGTCGGGTAACTTCTTTAATTCTAATTCCGGAGGCTCCTCGATAGATGGATTGATCCTAGCTATTTCCTTTCGGTTTAACAAGTCGTACTTCTCCTAGAATTCTGATTCTTCAGTAGCGGTCACTGATGCTATCTGTTCTTTATTTCTGGAAATTGTCCTTCTTAATGCTTCCTCTTCAGAAACGTTTCGAAGGTAGGTTCGGGAAACTCCTCACAGTCCTCCCTTGACTGGGGTTCCTGATATACCGGAATGAAGTCTGTTTCTTCATTCGGTCTTCTCCTTAATAGAGGTAAAGGAATGCCTTGTCCTAGTGGTTCTATTTGAATAGTATTGTCAAGAAAGTTACTTTCAGAGAGGGGATATTTGTGTTGACTAAGGTCTATGGCGGAATGGTTGTCGAGATTTCCTTCAGGAGGTGTAAAGAACAGATCCTTAGAAATTTGATCTTGACTGCATATAGCCATAGTCTCTTCCAGGTATTCGTTGACGAGTTCTTGAAAAGAATCAGGGAGATTCACATCTTCTTCCTTAGGATGGTTCATGAGGCGATCAACATTGAATGTGATTTCTTCTCCTCTAACCCTTAACTTCAGAGATTTCTCGTGAACATCAATTACGGCCTTGGCAGTATTTAGGAATGGTCTGCCAAGAATGAGTGGGACCTTCGTGTCTTCCTCAATATCCATAATGACGAAATCAACGTGAAACGCGAACTTATCTGAAATGTCCCGTTCTTATTGATTAAAAACGTTCCATATTAATTGATTTCGTTGCGAGGTTTTGACCTCTATATGAGACGTTTTTCAAAGACTGCATTCATTTTTAAAACAAACCATAACCTTTATTTCATAAATAAAGGTTTAAAAAGCTTTACGTAGATTATCAAATAATGATAATCTAAAATATCCTGTTTACACACGACCATTACATAATGGTTTACAATACAAATATGTTACATCGAAATCAGTTTCTTGAATGCAGTTTTTACACAATATCATACAAACATGGACTCCAAATCTTGTCCTTATTTTAGTATGCAACAGCGGAAGCTCTTAATATTCACCTGAGAATAAACATGCTTTAAACGTCAACAAAAATGTTGGTGAGTTATAGGTTTAACCTATATATATCAAATCGTAACAATAGACCACAAGATTTCATATTTCAATACACATCCCATACATAGAGATAAAAATCATTCATATGGTGAACACCTGGTAACCGACATTAACAAGATGCATATATAAGAATATCCCCATCATTCCGGGACACCCTTCGGATATGATATAAATTTCGAAGTACTAAAGCATCTGGTACTTTGGATGGGGTTTGTTAAGCCCAATAGATCTATCTTTAGGATTCGCGTCAATTAGGCTGTCTGTTCCCTAATTCTTAGATTACCAGACTTAATAAAAAGGGGCATATTCGATTTCGATAATTCAACCATAGAATGTAGTTTCACGTACTTGTGTCTATTTTGTAAATCATTTATAAAACCTGCATGTATTCTCATCTCAAAAATATTAGATTTTAAAAGTGGGACTATAACTCACTTTCACAGATTTTTACTTCGTCGAGAAGTAAGACTTGGCCACTGGTTGATTCACGAACCTATAACAATATATACATATATATCAAAGTATGTTCAAAATATATTTACAACACTTTTAATATATTTTGATGTTTTAAGTTTATTAAGTCAGCTGTCCTCGTTAGTAACCTACAACTAGTTGTCCACAGTTAGATGTACACAGAAATAAATCGATAAATATTATCTTGAATCAATCCACGACCCAGTGTATACGTATCTCATTATTGATCACAACTCAAACTATATATATTTTGGAATCAACCTCAACCCTGTATAGCTAACTCCAACATTCACATATAGAGTGTCTATGGTTGTTCCGAAATATATATAGATGTGTCGACATGATAGGTCGAAACATTGTATACGTGTCTATGGTATCTCAAGATTACATAATATACAATACAAGTTGATTAAGTTATGGTTGGAATAGATTTGTTACCAATTTTCACGTAGCTAAAATGAGAAAAATTATTCAATCTTGTTTTACCCATAACTTCTTCATTTTAAATCCGTTTTGAGTGAATCAAATTGCTATGGTTTCATATTGAACTCTATTTTATGAATCTAAACAGAAAAGTATAGGTTTATAGTCAGAAAAATAAGTTACAAGTCGTTTTTGTAAAGGTAGTCATTTCAGTCGAAAGAACGACGTCTAGATGACCATTTTAGAAAACATACTTCCACTTTGAGTTTAATCGTAATTTTTGGATATAGTTTCATGTTCATAATAAAAATCATTTTCTCAGAATAACAACTTTAAAATCAAAGTTTATCATAGTTTTTAATTAACTAACCCAAAATAGCCCGCGGTGTTACTACGACGGCGTAAATCCGGTTTTACGGTGTTTTTCGTGTTTCCAGGTTTTAAATCATTAAGTTAGCATATCATATAGATATAGAACATGTGTTTAGTTGATTTTAAAAGTCAAGTTAGAAGGATTAACTTTTGTTTGCGAACAAGTTTAGAATTAACTAAACTATGTTCTAGTGATTACAAGTTTAAACCTTCGAATAAGATAGCTTTATATGTATGAATCGAATGATGTTATGAACATCATTACTACCTTAAGTTCCTTGGATAAACCTACTGGAAAAGAGAAAAATGGATCTAGCTTCAATGGATCCTTGGATGGCTCGAAGTTCTTGAAGCAGAATCATGACACGAAAACAAGTTCAAGTAAGATCATCACTTGAAATAAGATTGTTATAGTTATAGAAATTGAACCAAAGTTTGAATATGATTATTACCTTGTATTAGAATGATAACCTACTGTAAGAAATAAAGATTTCTTGAGGTTGGATGATCACCTTACAAGATTGGAAGTGAGCTAGCAAACTTGAAAGTATTCTTGATTTTATGAAACTAGAACTTTTGGAATTTATGAAGAACACTTAGAACTTGAAGATAGAACTTGAGAGAGATCAATTAGATGAATAAAATTGAAGAATGAAAGTGTTTGTAGGTGTTTTTGGTCGTTGGTGTATGGATTAGATATAAAGGATATGTAATTTTGTTTTCATGTAAATAAGTCATGAATGATTACTCATATTTTTGTAATTTTATGAGATATTTCATGCTAGTTGCCAAATGATGGTTCCCACATGTGTTAGGTGACTCACATGGGCTGCTAAGAGCTGATCATTGGAGTGTATATACCAATAGTACATACATCTAAAAGCTGTGTATTGTACGAGTACGAATACGGGTGCATACGAGTAGAATTGTTGATGAAACTGAACGAGGATGTAATTGTAAGCATTTTTGTTAAGTAGAAGTATTTTGATAAGTGTATTGAAGTCTTTCAAAAGTGTATAAATACATATTAAAACACTACATGTATATACATTTTAACTGAGTCGTTAAGTCATCGTTAGTCGTTACATGTAAGTGTTGTTTTGAAACCTTTAGGTTAACGATCTTGTTAAATGTTGTTAACCCAATGTTTATAATATCAAATGAGATTTTAAATTATTATATTATCATGATATTATCATGTATGAATATCTCTTAATATGATATATATACATTAAATGTCTTTACAACGATAATCGTTACATATATGTCTCGTTTAAAAATCATTAAGTTAGTAGTCTTGTTTTTACATATGTAGTTCATTGTTAATATACTTAATGATATGTTTACTTATCATAGTATCATGTTAACTATATATATATATATCCATATATATGTCATCATATAGTTTTTACAAGTTTTAACGTTCGTGAATCACCGGTCAACTTGGGTGGTCAATTGTCTATATGAAACATATTTCAATTAATCAAGTCTTAAAAAGTTTGATTGCTTAACATGT
Organism: Rutidosis leptorrhynchoides; assembly: GCF_046630445.1. Lineage (NCBI taxonomy): Eukaryota > Viridiplantae > Streptophyta > Magnoliopsida > Asterales > Asteraceae > Rutidosis > Rutidosis leptorrhynchoides. The sequence continues at coordinate 236,026,379 of NC_092338.1, read as the reverse complement.
TGGAAACATTTAATCATGTAAATATCAATCTCAATTAATATATATAAACATGGAAAAGTTCGGGTCACTACAGTACCTACCCGTTAAATAAATTTCGTCCCGAAATTTTAAGCTGTTGAAGGTGTTGACGAATCTTCTGGAAATAGATGCGGGTATTTCTTCTTCATCTGATCTTCACGCTCCCAGGTGAACTCGGGTCCTCTACGAGCATTCCATCGAACCTTAACAATTGGTATCTTGTTTTGCTTAAGTCTTTTAACCTCACGATCCATTATTTCGACGGGTTCTTCGATGAATTGAAGTTTTTCGTTGATTTGGATTTCATCTAACGGAATAGTGAGATCTTCTTTAGCAAAAAATTTCTTCAAATTCGAGACATGGAAAGTGTTATGTACAGCCGCGAGTTGTTGAGGTAACTCAAGTCGGTAAGCTACTGGTCCGACACGATCAATAATCTTGAATGGTCCAATATACCTTGGATTTAATTTCCCTCGTTTACCAAATCGAACAACGCCTTTCCAAGGTGCAACTTTAAGCATGACCATCTCTCCAATTTCAAATTCTATATCTTTTCTTTTAATGTCAGCGTAGCTCTTTTGTCGACTTTGGGCGGTTTTCAACCGTTGTTGAATTTGGATGATCTTCTCGGTAGTTTCTTGTATAATCTCCGGACCCGTAATCCGTCTATCCCCCACTTCACTCCAACAAATCGGAGACCTGCACTTTCTACCATAAAGTGCTTCAAACGGCGCCATCTCAATGCTTGAATGGTAGCTGTTGTTGTAGGAAAATTCTGCTAACGGTAGATGTCGATCCCAACTGTTTCCGAAATCAATAACACATGCTCGTAGCATGTCTTCAAGTGTTTGTATCGTCCTTTCGCTCTGCCCATCAGTTTGTGGATGATAGGCAGTACTCATGTCTAGACGAGTTCCTAATGCTTGCTGTAATGTCTGCCAGAATCTTGAAATAAATCTGCCATCCCTATCAGAGATAATAGAGATTGGTATTCCATGTCTGGAGATGACTTCCTTCAAATACAGTCGTGCTAACTTCTCCATCTTGTCATCTTCTCTTATTGGCAAGAAGTGTGCTGATTTGGTGAGACGGTCAACTATTACCCAAATAGTATCAAAACCACTTGCAGTCCTTGGCAATTTAGTGATGAAATCCATGGTAATGTTTTCCCATTTCCATTCCGGGATTTCGGGTTGTTGAAGTAGACCTGATAGTTTCTGATGCTCAGCTTTGACCTTAGAACACGTCAAACATTCTCCTACGTATTTAGCAACATCGGCTTTCATACCCGGCCACCAAAAATGTTTCTTGAGATCCTTGTACATCTTCCCCGTTCCAGGATGTATTGAGTATCTGGTTTTATGAGCTTCTCTAAGTACCATTTCTCTCATATCTCCAAATTTTGGTACCCAAATCCTTTCAGCCCTATACCGGGTTCCGTCTTCCCGAATATTAAGATGCTTCTCCGATCCTTTGGGTATTTCATCCTTTAAATTTTCCTCTTTTAAAACTCCTTGTTGCGCCTCCTTTATTTGAGTAGTAATGTTATTATGAATCATTATATTCATAGATTTTACTCGAATGAGTTCTCTGTCCTTCCTGCTCAAGGCATCGGCTACCACATTTGCCTTCCCCGGGTGGTAACGAATCTCAAAGTCGTAATCATTCAATAATTCAATCCACCTACGCTGCCTCATATTCAGTTGTTTCTGATTAAATATGTGTTGAAGACTTTTGTGGTCGGTATATATAATACTTTTGACCCCATATAAGTAGTGCCTCCAAGTCTTTAATGCAAAAACAACCGCGCCTAATTCCAAATCATGCGTCGTATAATTTTGTTCGTGAATCTTCAATTGTCTAGACGCATAAGCAATCACCTTCGTTCGTTGCATTAATACACAACTGAGACCTTGCTTTGATGCATCACAATAAATCACAAAATCATCATTCCCTTCAGGCAATGACAATATAGGTACCGTAGTTAGCTTTTTCTTCAATAACTGAAACGCTTTCTCTTGTTCATCATTCCATTCAAATTTCTTCCCTTTATGCGTTAATGCAGTCAAGGGTTTTGCTATTCTGGAAAAGTCTTGGATGAACCTTCTGTAGTAACCAGCTAGTCCTAAAAACTGGCGTATGTGTTTCGGAGTTTTCGGGGTTTCCCACTTTTCAACAGTTTCTATCTTTGCCGGATCCACCTTAATACCTTCTTTGTTCACTATGTGACCGAGGAATTGAACTTCTTCCAACCAAAATGCACACTTTGAAAACTTAGCGTACAATTCTTCCTTCCTCAATACTTCTAACACCTTTCTCAAATGTTCACCGTGTTCTTGGTCATTCTTTGAGTAAATAAGTATGTCATCAATGAAAACAATGACAAACTTGTCAAGGTATGGTCCACACACTCGGTTCATAAGGTCCATGAACACAGCTGGTGCATTAGTTAAACCAAACGGCATGACCATAAACTCGTAATGACCGTAACGTGTTCTGAAAGCAGTCTTTGGAATATCATCTTCTTTCACCCGCATTTGATGATACCCGGAACGTAAGTCAATCTTTGAATAAACAGACGAGCCTTGTAGTTGATCAAATAAGTCATCGATTCTCGGTAGTGGGTAGCGGTTCTTGATGGTAAGTTTGTTCAACTCTCGGTAGTCGATACACAACCTGAATGTACCATCTTTCTTCTTGACAAACAAAACAGGAGCTCCCCACGGTGATGTGCTTGGTCGAATGAAACCACGCTCTAAAAGTTCTTGTAATTGGCTTTGTAGTTCTTTCATCTCGCTGGGTGCGAGTCTGTAAGGAGCACGAGCTATTGGTGCAGCTCCTGGTACAAGATCTATTTGAAATTCAACGGATCGATGTGGGGGTAATCCCGGTAATTCTTTCGGAAATACATCAGGAAATTCTTTTGCGACGGGAACATCATTGATGCTCTTTTCTTCAGTTTGTACTTTCTCGACGTGTGCTAGAACAGCATAGCAACCTTTTCTTATTAGTTTTTGTGCCTTCAAATTACTAATAAGATGTAGCTTCGTGTTGCCCTTTTCTCCGTACACCATTAAGGGTTTTCCTTTTCTCGTATAATGCGAATTGCATTTTTGTAACAAACGATCTCCGCTTTCACTTCTTTCAACCAGTCCATACCGATTATCACATCAAAACTCCCTAACTTTACTGGTATCAAATCAATCTTAAATGTTTCGCTAACCAGTTTAATTTCTCGATTCCGACATATATTATCTGCTGAAATTAATTTACCATTTGCTAATTCGAGTAAAAATTTACTATCCAAAGGCGTCAATGGACAACTTAATTTAGCACAAAAATCTCTACTCATATAGCTTCTATCCGCACCCGAATCAAATAAAACGTAAGCAGATTTATTGTCAATAAGAAACGTACCCGTAACAAGCTCCGGGTCTTCCTGTGCCTCTGCCGCATTAATATTGAAAACTCTTCCGCGGCCTTGTCCATTCGTGTTCTCCTGGTTCGGGCAATTTCTAATAATGTGGCCCGGTTTTCCACATTTATAACAAACTACGTTGGCATAACTTGCTCCGACACTACTTGCTCCGCCATTACTCGTTCCGACACCATTTGTTCCTTTCGTTCTATTAACCCCTGGTCCGTAGACCTCACACTTCACCGCGCTATGACCATTTCTTTTACACTTGTTGCAAAATTTGGTGCAGAACCCCGAGTGATTCTTTTCACACCTTTGGCATAGCTACTTCTGATTGTTGTTGTTGTTGCGGTTATTATTGTTGTTGGGATGATTGTTGTAGTTGCTGTTGTTGTTGTTGTTGGGCCGTTTGTTGTAGTTGCGATTGATGTTGCGATTGTTGGGATAATTGTTGCGATTATTGTTGTAATTGCTGTTGTTGTTGTATTGGTGATTCTTATCACCGTTTTCCTCCCACTTTCTTTTAACTTGCTTCACATTGGCCTCTTCAGCAGTCTGTTCTTTAATTCTTTCTTCAATTTGGTTCACGAGTTTGTGAGCCATTCTACATGCCTGTTGTATGGAGGCGGGCTCGTGTGAACTTATATCTTCTTGGATTCTTTCCGGTAATCCTTTCACAAACGCATCGATCTTCTCTTCCTCATCTTCGAATGCTCCCGGACACAATAGGCACAATTCTGTGAATCGTCTTTCGTACGTGGTAATATCAAATCCTTGGGTTCGTAACCCTCTAAGTTCTGTCTTGAGCTTATTGACCTCGGTTCTGGGACGGTACTTCTCGTTCATCAAGTGCTTGAATGCTGACCACGGTAGTGCGTACGCATCGTCTTGTCCCACTTGCTCTAGATAGGTATTCCACCATGTTAACGCAGAACCTGTGAAGGTATGCGTAGCGTACTTCACTTTGTCCTCTTCAGTACACTTACTTATGGCAAACACCGATTCAACCTTCTCGGTCCACCGTTTCAATCCAATCGGTCCTTCGGTTCCATCAAATTCCAAAGGTTTGCAGGCAGTGAATTCTTTGTAGGTGCATCCTACACGATTTCCTGTACTGCTAGATCCAAGGTTATTATTGGTATGTAGCGCAGCCTGTACTGCGGCTATGTTTGAAGCTAGAAAAGTACGGAATTCCTCTTCATTAATATTCACGGTGTGTCGAGTAGTCGGTGCCATTTCCTTCAAAATAGTTAAATGGAACAAGTTAATCATACAGAATATTAAGAGTAGTTAATAGTATTTCGTAGCATAATATGAACTCATTTATAAAAGCTTTTTCTTCATATTAGCGTTTTATAAGTTTAAATTCGGGTAGTACCTACCCGTTAAGTTCATACTTAGTAGCTAATATACAATTCAACTACTACAATTCTATATGAAAAACTGATTATAATAATATTTCGCGTTCAAACTTTTATACAATATTTTACAAACTTACAATATCGCTTATTTTACATAAAGCATGAAATATAGCACACAATAACTTTGATACAAGATAGTTGTGAAGATAATTCTAGCTAGTACACAAGTCGTTCAGCAAAGGCAATAAAGACACGTAATTCATACGTCCAGAAACAAGTCATGCATTCTGGTTTTACTAGGACTACTTCCCATCCTTGGTCTTGTGCAACATAACCGTTATGGCCGTTGATAAGACAGCGTTTTGTAACGTCGTCAAAGGGACGAGGGTTACGTAATGTCCGACAGTCCCGTAATAATCTAAAAACCTCATTTCTTACCCCAATTACCGACTCCGTCACTTGTGGAAACGTTTTGTTTAATAGTTGTAGCCCGATGTTCTTGTTCTCACTTTGGTGAGAAGTGAACATTACTAATCCGTAAGCATAACATGCTTCTTTATGTTGCATGTTAGCCGCTTTTTCTAAATCACGAAGTCCAATATTCGGATATATTGAGTCAAAATAATTTCTTAACCCGTTGCGTAAAATAGCATTTGGGTTCCCCGCAATATATGCGTCAAAGTAAACACATCGTAACTTATGGGTTTCCCAATGTGATATCCCCCATCTTTCAAACGAAAGTCTCTTATAAACCAAGACATTCTTGGAACGTTCTTCGAATGTCTTACAAACTGATCTCGCCTTAAATAGTTGTGCCGAGGAATTCTGGCCTACTCTAGACAAGATTTCATCAATCATGTCTCCGGGTAGGTCTCTTAAAATATTGGGTTGTCTATCCATTTTGTGTTTTTAAACTGTAAAATAGACAAGAGTTAGATTCATAAAAAAATACTTATTAATACAAGCAATTTTTACATATATCATAAAGCATACGAACACTATATTACATATATTACACCACACGAATACAACTATCTTATTCCGACTCGCTCGTTTCTTCTTCTTCGGTTTTGGTTCGTTTTGCCAAGTTTCTAGGGATATATGATGTTCCCCTAATACGAGCCGTCGTTGTCCACATTGGTTTAGAAAAACCTGGTGGTTTAGAGGTTCCCGGGTCATTGTTACAACTTAAGGACTTCGGGCGTTGACGATACATATAAAGTTCATCGGGGTTGGAATTAGATTTCTCTATTTATATGCCCTTTCCCTTATTATTTTCTTTTGCCTTTTTAAATTCAGTTGGGGTAATTTCTATAACATCATCGGAATTCTCGTCGGAATCCGATTCATCGGAGAATTGGTAATCCTCCCAATATTTTGCTTCCTTGGCGGAAACACCATTGACCATAATTAACCTTGGTCAGTTGGTTGAGGATTTTCTTTTACTTAACCGTTTTATTATTTCCCCCACCGGTTCTATTTCTTCATCCGGTTCCGATTCTTCTTCCGGTTCCGATTCTTCTTCCGGTTCCGACTCTTCTTCCGGTTCCTCTTCGGGAACTTGTGAATCAGTCCACGAATCATTCCAATTTACATTTGACTCTTCATTATTATTAGGTGAGTCAATCGGACTTGTTCTAGAGGTAGACATCTATCACATAATATCAAACGCGTTAAGAGATTAATATATCACATAATATTCACATGTTAAAAATATATAGTTTCCAACAAAATTTGTTAAGCAATCATTTTTCAAGTAAACACGGTCGAAGTCCAGACTCACTAATGCATCCTAACAAACTCGATAAGACACACTAATGAAAAATTCTGGTTCTCTAAGACCAACGCTCGGATACCAACTGAAATGTCCCGTTCTTATTGATTAAAAACGTTCCATATTAATTGATTTCGTTGCGAGGTTTTGACCTCTATATGAGACGTTTTTCAAAGACTGCATTCATTTTTAAAACAAACCATAACCTTTATTTTATAAATAAAGGTTTAAAAAGCTTTACGTAGATTATCAAATAATGATAATCTAAAATATCCTGTTTACACACGACCATTACATAATGGTTTACAATACAAATATGTTACATCAAAATCAGTTTCTTGAATGCAGTTTTTACACAATATCATACAAACATGGACTCCAAATCTTGTCCTTATTTTAGTATGCAACAGCGGAAGCTCTTAATATTCACCTGAGAATAAACATGCTTTAAACGTCAACAAAAATGTTGGTGAGTTATAGGTTTAACCTATATATATCAAATCGTAACAATAGACCACAAGATTTCATATTTCAATACACATCCCATACATAGAGATAAAAATCATTCATATGGTGAACACCTGGTAACCGACATTAACAAGATGCATATATAAGAATATCCCCATCATTCCGGGACACCCTTCGGATATGATATAAATTTCGAAGTACTAAAGCATCCGGTACTTTGGATGGGGTTTGTTAAGCCCAATAGATCTATCTTTAGGATTCGCGTCAATTTGGGTGTCTGTTCCCTAATTCTTAGATTACCAGACTTAATAAAAAGGGGCATATTCGATTTCGATAATTCAACCATAGAATGTAGTTTCACGTACTTGTGTCTATTTTGTAAATCATTTATAAAACCTGCATGTATTCTCATCCCAAAAATATTAGATTTTAAAAGTGGGACTATAACTCACTTTCACAGATTTTTACTTCGTCGAGAAGTAAGACTTGGCCACTGGTTGATTCACGAACCTATAACAATATATACATATATATCAAAGTATGTTCAAAATATATTTACAACACTTTTAATATATTTTGATGTTTTAAGTTTATTAAGTCAGCTGTCCTCGTTAGTAACCTACAACTAGTTGTCCACAGTTAGATGTACACAGAAATAAATCGATAAATATTATCTTGAATCAATCCACGACCCAGTGTATACGTATCTCAGTATTGATCACAACTCAAACTATATATATTTTGGAATCAACCTCAACCCTGTATAGCTAACTCCAACATTCACATATAGAGTGTCTATGGTTGTTCCGAAATATATATAGATGTGTCGAAATGATAGGTCGAAACATTCTATACGTGTCTATGGTATCTCAAGATTACATAATATACAATACAAGTTGATTAAGTTATGGTTGGAATAGATTTGTTACCAATTTTCACGTAGCTAAAATGAGAAAAATTATCCAATCTTGTTTTACCCATAACTTCTTCATTTTAAATCCGTTTTGAGTGAATCAAATTGCTATGGTTTCATATTGAACTCTATTTTATGAATCTAAACAGAAAAGTATAGGTTTATAGTCGGAAAAATAAGTTACAAGTCGTTTTTGTAAAGGTAGTCATTTCAGTCGAAAGAACGACGTCTAGATGACCATTTTAGAAAACATACTTTCACTTTGAGTTTAATCATAATTTTTGGATATAGTTTCATGTTCATAATAAAAATCATTTTCTCAGAATAACAACTTTAAAATCAAAGTTTATCATAGTTTTTAATTAACTAACCCAAAACAGCCCGCGGTGTTACTACGACGGCGTAAATCCGGTTTTACGGTGTTTTTCGTGTTTCCAGGTTTTAAATCATTAAGTTAGAATATCATATAGATATAGAACATGTGTTTAGTTGATTTTAAAAGTCAAGTTAGAAGGATTAACTTTTGTTTGCGAACAAGTTTAGAATTAACTAAACTATGTTCTAGTGATTACAAGTTTAAACCTTCGAATAAGATAGCTTTATATGTATGAATCGAATGATGTTATGAACATCATTACTACCTTAAGTTCCTTGGATAAACCTACTGGAAAAGAGAAAAATGGATCCAGCTTCAATGGATCCTTGGATGGCTCGAAGTTCTTGAAGCAGAATCATGACACGAAAACAAGTTCAAGTAAGATCATCACTTGAAATAAGATTGTTATAGTTATAGAAATTGAACCAAAGTTTGAATATGATTATTACCTTGTATTAGAATGATAACCTACTGTAAGAAACAAAGATTTCTTGAGGTTGGATGATCACCTTACAAGATTGGAAGTGAGCTAGCAAACTTGAAAGTATTCTTGATTTTATGAAACTAGAACTTTTGGAATTTATGAAGAACACTTAGAACTTGAAGATAGAACTTGAGAGAGATCAATTAGATGAAGAAAATTGAAGAATGAAAGTGTTTGTAGGTGTTTTTGGTCGTTGGTGTATGGATTAGATATAAAGGATATGTAATTTTGTTTTCATGTAAATAAGTCATGAATGATTACTCATATTTTTGTAATTTTATGAGATATTTCATGATAGTTGCCAAATGATGGTTCCCACATGTGTTAGGTGACTCACATGGGCTGCTAAGAGCTGATCATTGGAGTGTATATACCAATAGTACATACATCTAAAAGCTGTGTATTGTACGAGTACGAATATGGGTGCATACGAGTAGAATTGTTGATGAAACTGAACGAGGATGTAATTGTAAGCATTTTTGTTAAGTAGAAGTATTTTGATAAGAGTATTGAAGTCTTTCAAAAGTGTATAAATACATATTAAAACACTACATGTATATACATTTTAACTGAGTCGTTAAGTCATCGTTAGTCGTTACATGTAAGTGTTGTTTTGAAACCTTTAGGTTAACGATCTTGTTAAATGTTGTTAACCCAATGTTTATAATATCAAATGAGATTTTAAATTATTATATTATCATGATATTATCATGTATGAATATCTCTTAATATGATATATATACATTAAATGTCTTTACAACGATAATCGTTACATATATGTCTCGTTTAAAAATCATTAAGTTAGTAGTCTTGTTTTTACATATGTAGTTCATTGTTAATATACTTAATGATATGTTTACTTATCATAGTATCATGTTAACTATATATATATATCCATATATATGTCATCATATAGTTTTTACAAGTTTTAACGTTCGTGAATCACCGGTCAACTTGGGTGGTCAATTGTCTATATGAAACATATTTCAATTAATCAAGTCTTAAAAAGTTTGATTGCTTAACATGTTGGAAACATTTAATCATGTAAATATCAATCTCAATTAATATATATAAACATGGAAAAGTTCGGGTCACTACATTATCCACTCTAACTAGGACATCTTCAGCTATTCCCCTAGGAATCTTAACTGATATGTCCGCGAGTTGGATAGTCATTCTGGTTGGCCTTAAGTCATTTAATCCTAGCTTCTTGAATAATGAATAAGGTATTAGGTTTATACTGGCTCCTAGGTCTGCTAACGCATTGCTAATTTGGACATCTTGCAGGTAGTAAGGTACCGTAAATCTTCCTGTACCTCCTAACTTAGGGGGAATTCCATGCTGTAACACTAACGAGCATTCTTCAGTTAAGGGCGAGCTAACTATCTCTCTTAATCTCTCTTTGTTTGAAAGCAGTTCTTTGAAAAATTTAGTGCAGTTTAGCATCTCTACTAAAGCATCAACTAGACGTACATTCAAATGCAAATTCTTAATAATATCCCAATACTTAGCAAATTGTGCTTCTTGTTTTTCCTTCCTAAGCCTACCTGGGAAAGGTATGCGGGCGCGCAGAATAATCTCCGGGACCTTAGGAGAGATAGGTTCCGGTAGATTGACAACTGGGTCAATTGGCACAGGTTCCTTATCGGAAAAATCTTGTATGGGTATATTAACAGTTGTTTCCTTCCCTCCTCTAGTAATTACTAGGGCATCAAACTCACTACACTCTATATCAATTTTAGCGGTTAATCGTTTAAGCGTAAGCTGAAAATTAATGATTAATTCTTCAAAAGTCTTTATCAAAGTATCAAATTTGTTCTGGCATTCTATGACTTGAAGGTTTATCATGTATTGCTTTTTCATAAATTCAACTAAAATTTCCTTAGAATGGAGAGTAGGTTTGTGCAATGGGAATACTATATTATGATCCGAGCTATTTTGCTGTTTGTGTACCCATCTAGGGTAAGGGTACCTTAGATTGGTTCTAGTAGCATCGGGGTTTTTAGGAATTAATAAACTTTGAAGAGTGAGGGTGAGAACTTGTAACCTGGTTTCCAACATTTTTACCGTATGAGCGAAGACGTCATCCTTCTCAGCAGCTTCATTGTTCCAATCTTCCTGCTGTGCAGCTATTGTGTCCAAGAGATCTCATGCTTCATCTGCTGTTCGAGACATGAAATTGCTTTGTGAGGCCATGTCTAGGAGAGACTTATCATCTTTGGTCAAACCATTGTAAAGCGTACAGATTATGTCTGCCCGGCTTAACGAATGATTCGGACATCTTTTAAGCATCATTTTTACTCTATTACATACTAGACACAATGACTCATTTTTTTTTTTTTTGAGAAAAGTTAGTGATGTCATTCCTTATACAGGTTTGCAGGGAGGGTGAATAAAATTTGTTTAGAAATTTAGTGGCTAAATCCTCCCATGTATGGATTGAATTCGGGTTAAGTGCGTCAAACCATGCTGAAGCGTGTGCAGAAAGTGAATATTGAAAAAGATGAATTTTTAAAATGTTTTTCTCGTTTGATTCCTTCTTAAAAGAGTCAACCAGACTGATAAATTTGTTTATATGAAATTTCGGATTGTCAGTCGGTAATCCTTGAAATTTACAGATCATACTGACTAATTTAATCACGTCTGAACTGATTTCAGGAATTCCTTCGGTTCCTAAGGTGATTGGTCCACCTCTTTCCTCTAAGCATGACTTATGCATAGAAGCAAGGGTATCTTGTTGTTCTATTTTTTTAGATTTTCTGTTTAAAAAGACTTAAAAGTAACTTTTAGAAAATATTAATTCACTAAAAGGATCGATAATTTAATAAAAACATTTATTCTTGAAATTTAGTCGCTAACCAGATCGGATATCTTAACTGATAGGACTTCTCACAGATTACTCGTATCGAGGTGGCCAGGCCGACTACGGAGAGGCCGGATCCTTTTGGTTCCAATATAATTGGAGACTGTTCGGAAAATCCAAAAACCAAGTTCGTGTATAATTATCTTTCTTAGACACCACCAAACAATACTATGTCTGTTTAAAATCTTTCTCGATCAAAATATTCGATTCCCGGCAGCGGCGCCAAGAAGAAGTCTCTTTCCTGATATAGCCAAAACAGACAGTTTTATTCGTGCGGTGTCGTTAGGTCGCAGGGCGTCAGATTCGGTAGAGCATGCAGAGATTTTCGTTTAATTTATATTTTGCGGGGCCTAAATTTACTTTTACTTTCTAAAGTGTAGAAGGTGTAAGTTAACCTAGTGTCATTTTTTATGCTAATTAACAAATTGAAGATCAAGTGGATAACTGTCTTTTAGTTAAATTACCTGGATAAAAGATAGTAGTTGATTTTAGCTAAAGGTCCTAAATGCAGAAAAGTAAATAAAGTGGAAGGATATCCGGAGTATGCAGATCAGGGAAATGTTGACCAAGATATCAGAGTTGGGTTAGGGAAAGGTAATTATGCTTATGTTAAGACTATGCTTGGAATGATGTAGATCTGGTTGGATGAGCCAATTACACAGACCTACTTAACTTTGAACTCTCGGAGTTCTCTTTGAGCAGTGAGAAGTATGTCACTTGGTCGTATAACTGAAGTGTAACAATACCTCGGAGGTTATCCTCAGTAGAGTAATAGGTTTATTAGTGAGTTAAGCTCTAATCCTAAACCTCGTTATCAGTTTAGTTAAGTGAATAACAACGTGCCGTGTTGATTGAACACTGATCACAAACGGAAGGAATCCGTCTGTTTAAGTTGGCAAAACCTTAGATGAAAACTAACAACCATTCCATCATACTAATAAGATCATAACAAATCAAGCATTATATAGCATTACAGTTAACATACTGATAGTAAAGCAGATAGAAACCTAATGAATACTTAAACAGTTGATATGACTAAGACTTAGGGCAACAATCAGACAAGAACATGAAATAGGCTTAGGTCATACAGTAAAGGCACTAACTAGATCTTCATAGCTCCTAAGAGGTCTCTTCGGAATAGTCAATTGGCATACTAGGTTATTCATGTCTCAATTTCTAGGTTCCGTGTCCTAAAAGTGCATTAGATGCCTCTCGGGAACTCCGGCCATACCGAGTTCATAGAATCTTCAGATACAGTATAACCAGGGGTCTTAATCCTATGAAGTAGCTAATTTCATATAGGTGGACAAGTCCTGATCACAACCTAAGTTGGTCAATCCTTAAGATGCTAGTATACAAATCTATCAGACTTCCTAGTTTAGTATTATAATAGTAATCGTACTAAATTAACATAATTACATTAACCCAAACTTCTATCATGGCAACATACAGGTAAATTAAGCTATCATGGCAATATCAGAATGCATTATTAAACATAAAAAGTAAGAATACATGTTTAATACAAAAGACAAGCGTTTCTGATAAAAACCTGAAAAGGCGTAACAAATCTGCCCGAGATCGCAGGGACTCGCCGGGATATCCTCCGAAAAATAAAAGTTAAACTAACTACTACTAAAACTAACTAAAAGATTGAAAATATAAATTGAATTGCAAGTTGAGTGTGTTGGAATGGATGGAGAAGGCCCCTTTAAATAGACTTGATTTTTGCCAGAATACGGCTGGCAGGCCGTATGGCAGCCCGTTTGGTGGCCCATATTTGGCAGCCCGTTTTTATGGCAAGCCGTATGGTAGCCCGTTTGGTGAGCCGTATTTGGCAGGCCGTTTACATACTGGCAGGCCGTATGGTAGGCTGTTTGGCAAGCTGTTTTTGGTGCCTGGTCAGTCTGATTCACTGGATCGTAAGTTGATTTCTTGTCGTTCACCGTTTTCGATCTAGAATCTTCGTATTAGCTCCGTTTTACTTGATTCTTTTTGCATCGCCTTTGTAATTACTTGATCTACAAAATCAACCGAAAAAGCAATAATTTTGCCGACAAAGTTTTAATCTTTATTGTTTTGGGGCTCAATTTAGGTTGATAAAATTGTGACTTTTTGCCCGATATCAGCCCTAAACCCTAAACCCTAGAATCTAAAACTTAGAATCTAAAACCTAAACCCTAAAATATAAAACCTAGAATCTAAACCCTAAACCCTAAATCTAAACTCTAACCTAACCCTAAACTCTAAACTCTAAACTCGAAACTCTTAACTATAAACCATAACTAAATCCTAAACCATAACCCTAAACCCTAAAATATAAAACCTAGAATCTAAACCCTAAACTCCAACCTAATCCCTAAATCTAAATTCAAAACCCCAAACCTAAACTTTAAACCCTAAAATCTAAATTCCAAAACCTAAATCTAAACCCTAACCTAATCCAAAGCCCCAAACCCTAACCCCTAAACTCTAAACTCTAAACCTTAAACCCTAAGCACTAAATCCTAAACCATAACCCTACCCTAAAATATAAAACCTAGAATCTAAACCCTAAACCCCAACCTAAACCCTAAATCTAAATTCAAAACCCCAAACCTAAACTTTAAACCCTAAAATCTAAATCCCAAAACCTAAATCTAAACCCTAACCTAAACCCTAAACCCTAACCTAAATCCAAAACCCCAAACCCTATAACCCTAAACTCTAGACTCTAAACTCTAAACCCTAAACTCTAAACTCTAAACCTTAAAGCCTAAAATATAAAACCCTGAATCTAAACCTTAAGCCCGAACCCAAACCCTAAATCTAAATTCAAAACCCCAAACCTAAACTCTAAACCCTAAAATCTAAACCCCAAACCCTAAATCTAAACCCTAACCCTAATATATAAAACCTATAATCTAAACCCTAAAACTTAAACCCCAACCTAAACCGTAAATCTAAATTCAAAACCCCAAACCTAAACTCTAAACCCTAAAATCTAAACCTCAAATCCTAAATCTATACCCTAACCTAAACCCTAAACCCTAACCTAAATCCAAAATTGTGATGCCCCATACAAAACCATCGTGTACGATTCGTTAACAACAAGATCTTTACACGGTTAATTACTACATGCTGTTTGAAAACCAGTTTTGCATTCATAAAAAGATAGCGTTTACAAAAGATAACGTGACACAAAGGTTGTTACAAAGTCATTATTTGAAAATAACATAAGTTACGAATACAAGATAAAAGTTCCATGATTGAGACATCTCTAAGTAATGCAGCGGAAATCTAACACAGCAGGTCCATAACAGCAAGTCTATAACACCAAGACAGCAACTCTAATAGCGGAAGAAACATCATCTAAGCACCTGAGAAATACACGTTTAAAAGTCAACACGAATGTTGGTGAGCTATAGTTTGTAATCAGTGAAGTAATGTAGACCACGAGTTATCGTATTCAAAATAGTATGAAAAGTATATGCTTGTTCGTGGGCACCCGGTAACTAACTTAACGTAATAGTAATACCCCCTAAAAGTACACTTGGTGAGTGCGTATGTCCTCGAAGTATCAAACACCCGTTAAATGCTAGCGCGACTAGCCCGAGTGGGGATGTCAAACTCTATGGATCCATATCTAATATTCGCGTTCACCGGTTCATAAACCAATGATTAAACGTTACCGTGCTAAAGGGAATCTTTATGTCGTTATATAACCCACACATATGTAAAGTTTAAGTTCTCGTGTCAAGTAAGTAAAACATAAAAAGCGCATGTATTCTCAGTCCCAAAAATAGTATAAGTAAAGAAGGGAAGCTATAACTCACAGTGAATAAGCAGTAAAAGTCGATACGAAACGTATGGAGGTAGTAAGTCGGTCCGAAAGGTCGAAAACCTAAGTCAAAGGTCACTAGGTCAGTATGTTGTCCCAAAAGGTTAAAAGTGAATAAATTAAGTTTAAGTGTCATCATCGACATCATCATTATCATCATCATTCATCAACACTAAGGTAAGTTTAACAAGAATAGAGATCGAAACAAAAGGCTGACTTCGGACAGATGTTACAACCTCTATACAAATCTAAAAGATGCGTAGTCAGTGGATATGGCTCCGTATGTGAGTCCTTTAACCGATGACCAATTTTCAGAACCTAACTCGTCTTCGTTTGACCGTGGTGACGGTTTAAGTGTGAGTAGGTCAGAAATTGCAGCACAACGTTACAAGGGCGTAGTGACTTTCGGAAGGCCATAAATCCTAAACCGTATATCGGATTAAGTCGAGGCCTAAACGAAAAGTCATCTACTCGAAATGAACTATCTGAAAATTAATTTTCCAGAAGCCCAGGAGTCTGATCAGACCCCGAAAAATAGCAAACAAGTGCTCCGGTGATGTTCTTGGTGCTTGATGCTCATCACGGTTCTCATCCTTGAAGCTTGTAAGCTTCAAGGGTACAACTCTTTGATGTTTTAGCTTCACTTTGACCAAGTTTCAACCATCAACACACAACTAAAAGTAAAATCTATCATTCTACAAGTTTTGAACATCAAGATTGCCTCTTTATTGCATGAATCCAATAAAGCTTCAACCTTTGTCCATTTTACACAAGTTCATGCATCTATATCATATGTGATGATGAAGACTTGATCTTTATCATCACAACAAACACAAAAAGGTTCCAAGTAAGTGAGATCTACAATAATAACTTAGATCTCAAGTATTAAGAAAACCCTAAGCTAGAAAGCTTGGATCTTTACAAGATTAATGAGATCATAAGCTAGACAGCTAAGATCTTTAACAAAATAATGAAAGTAATGAGACCATAAGCTAAAAAGCTAAGATCTTTAACATAATAATGAAACCCTAAGCTAAAAAGCTTGGATCTTTAGTGTTCTTGAAGATCTTGAAGAATAAAGCTTGGATCTTTAAGATACATGAAGATTACAAACACAAGTTTGAATCTTTATAACAAAATAACAAGATTAAAGCTAAAAAGATTTAGATCTACAAAATAAGTGAAGATTCAAAGCTAGAAAGCTTGAATCTTCCATGTTCTTGAAGGATTCAAACCCAAGTTTGAATCTACAAGATGTAACAAGATGTAATCAAGATCAAAAGCTAAAAAGTTTGATCCCTTTGATGATGATGATGTCATGGGTGATGAAGGGAGAAGAAGAAGAAATAAATCAAAAGCTTACACTTTTAGAGTGAGAAAGACTAGAGAGAGAATTAGAGAGTAAGTGTGTGTAAATTGCAAATGTGATAAAGTGTGAAATGAGTGTAATAAGTCTTGTATTTATAGGTGGTGAGGTGAGGGTGGGGTGGTGATGGTCGTGGGTTAGTGGGGGGAGAAGGGGGACACCTTTTTGCTTTTTGGTTAATGGTTGTCTAAAGTAGGTGCTTATGTTAGGATCCCATGAAACATTAAGGAAAATGCTTAACAAAAATGATAGTATGTTCCCTCTAATAAATGGGCATTTGTCTTTCATTAATATGGGTCACTAACTTATTTAAATTGGGCTAATTAAATAGTCCACTAGCTAGTGTAGGGTGGGCTAAAGTCCAACAAGGTAGAAAGTCCAACAAGACTAACTAGTGTGCTCTAGTAAATTACTAAGCGTAATTAAGCATCCAAAAACCCAAGTAATTGTTATTATAAAATAACAATTAGTATTTCGTAGTCATAATATTCCGGTTACGACAAAAGTTAAACGTGTACACAGTACGCAGTTCGTTCAAAACGTCAAGTGACACTAACGGTCATAAAGGCTTCCGGGGTTCAAGTTAAGTAACCTACGTACTTAAAGGAACATTTTAATATATAAACTTAAGTAATCCACATGTAGAAAGTTCCCAGAGCATAATATAGTTCAGTACGCACAAATACTTAGTTTCGTGAAAGCACAAAGCACAAAAGCAAGTCGAAAAAGTCGGGTCGTTACATTACCCACCTGTTAATGAAAATTTCATCCCGAAATTTTAAGCTGAGGTAGACAGTAGAGTTGTGAAGAGGTGAGGATACTTCTGTTTCATCTGATCCTCTCACTCCCAAGTAAACTCAGGTCCTCGTTTTGCATTCCATCGTACTCGGACGATCGGAATCTTGTTTCATTTCAAGGTCTTGACCTCACGGTCCATAATTTCGACAGGTTCTTCCACGAAATGGAGTTTATCGTCAATCGTAAGCTCCTCGAGAGGTATGACGAGTTCTGGTTCAGCAAGACACTTCTTTAGATTCGATACGTGAAAAGTGGGATGAACTGCGCTCAATTGAGTCGGAAGATCCAAACGGTAAGCAGCAGGTCCAACACGCTCCAAGACTTCAAAAGGACCAATATATCGCGGATTCAACTTCCCACGCTTTCCGAAATGGATTACACCTTTCCAAGGTGCGACTTTTAACATAACGCGGTCGCCGATTTGAAATTCGCGATCTCCACGTTTAAGGTCGACATAGCTCTTCTGATGATCGCGGGCCGTCTTGAGCCTCGCTTGAATTTGGACAATCTTCTCGGTGGTTTCATGGACGAGTTCGGGACCGGTGAGTTGCTTTTCACCTATCTCGGCCCAACAAATAGGAGAACGACACTTGCAGTCATACAACGCTTCTAAAGGTTCGGCATTAATGCTTGCATGATAGCTATTGTTGTAAGAGAATTCGGCTAGCGGTAAATGCTTCTACCAAGTTTTTTCGAAATCTATAACACAAGCACGCAGCATGTCCTCTAAAGTCTGAATCGTGCGTTCGCTCTGTCCGTCGGTCTGTGGGTGATATGCGGTACTCATGTCAAGACGTGTTCCTAAGGCTTCTTATAAAGAACCCCAAAATCTAGAAGCAAAACGGGTATCGCGATCTGAGATAATCGATAAGGGTACACCGTGTCGAGATACAACTTCCTTTATGTATAATTGCGCCAGTTTCTCCATCATATCAGTTTCCTTCATGGCTAGGAAGTCTAATGACCCGTCCTAATCCATCTGGACGAATACATTACATTTGGTTACATCGCCAGGTACTTGACCTCTATATGATACATTTTACAAACATTGCATTCATTTTGAAAAGACAAACTTTCCTTACATCGAAAGTTGACGATATACATACCATTTCATAATACAACCAACTATAATTGTCTTAATAATAATCTTGATGAACTCAACGACTCGAATTCAACGTCTTTTGAAATATGTCATGAATGACTCCAAATAATGTCTCTAAAATGAGCAAATGCACAGTGAAAGATTTCTTTCATACCTGAGAATAAACATGCTTTCAAGTGTCAACCAAAAGGTTGGAGAGTTCATAAGTTTATCATAAAACAATAAAATTCATCATTTTGATAGACCACGAGATTTAAATCCTGCATGGTACAAATAGGCCCGAATCCTATACCCACCTGTAATGTACATGCGATATCTTTTAAATACAGTACACCTTTCTCGTGTATGAAATCATCTTTCATAAATCTTAGTAACCGTACACATATCTCGTGCTAAAAAATAACATACACATAACCTGTGTATAAAATCATTCTCTCGATACATAACATTCACTTTTCATTGCTTTCATAATTTGGCTTGGTAACCGACCTTAACATATAATGCGCATAAATAACATCCCCAAAACAGAACATCTTGTCTGTATAATAATCATATAAACTTCGAAGTACTAAACACCACGCCCACTAGCCCTTCCGTCTAGTGAACATTCTGGGTAGGGGTGCTAAACCCGGTAGCTACCTTTAGGATTCGCATGAATTAGGGCCATACTCGATTCTAATTCTTAGGTTACCAAGCAATAATAATCAGGGGAAAAATATTCACAACAATTAGTGGCAATTATCAAGTCCACATAATTCAATAATAATCCACAGAACTTCTGTCTGCATAATAATTCATTCGAGGAATGTTTTGCTTGTGTCTATCTCGTCAAACATTTATAAAAGCATTTCATGTATTCGCAGTTCAAAAATATATTTCAAAAGCATTTAATAAAGAAGTTGTAAAAACAGCGCATGTATTCTCAGTCCCAAAAATGTAAAGAGTAAAAGGGAGCAAATGAACTCACTATACTGTATTTTGTAGTAAAAATACATATGACGACTTTGAACAAGTGTAGAGTTGACCTCGGATTCACGAACCTATATCATTTATTTATATTAAAACATATAATCATAATTAAACAAATTTATATATATATTATTATTAATAATATACTTGTTATATTGTGTTTTATTTAGATAAATTTAGTATATTTTCTTCATATATTCTATATACCAAATTTATCATTATAACATATTAATAATAATAATTTATATTAAGGTTTATATATATGATGAATATTTATTTATATATTAATTGATATATTTTAATTTTATATATAACTTAATTAATATCATTTTTATAATAAAAATATAGTGATATGTAATATTAGTATAAAATATAATGTATTTACATAAAAATATCTATTTGTAATGATACTAATAATGCTAAGAATGATAATGATAATAATAATGATCATAATAATATGATAACTTTAACAATAATAATAATTTTTACCAAAAATGATGTTTTGAAAATAATGATAAAAGGATAGTTTTTAATAATAATGATTCTTTTAATAATAATAATAATAATAATAATAATAATAATAATAATAATAATAATAATAATAATAATAATAATAATAATAATAATAATAATAATAACTTTATTAATAATGTTAATACTAATAATGATAATAATAATAATAATGATAGTAAAAATGTTACTTTAACTGATAATACTAATTTTAACAAAAATGACAGATTTAAAAATAATGTTACTTTTAGTAGAAATGGTAAAAATAATCATACTCATGCTGATATCAATAATAACTATAATAATTTTACTACTAATGATAGTAGTGATAATAATTATAAATACTATATTAATACTTAATTTTAATGATAGTAATAATAATAATCATTTTTGTAACTATAATCCTAATAATAATAAATGTTAATTAATACGTGTTTTAGTAATAATAAAAATTATACTTATAACACTAATAACATTAATAATAATCATAACTATCATAATAATAAGAATAATAATAATAATAAAAGAAATAATGAAGTTTAAATAACTACCTCAAAATAGGTTTTAAAAGAAAAAGAATGCCATTGCCCGGACTCGAACCCTCAACCTCTCGTTAAACATTAACACCCTTTACCGTCCATCTATCTTTGTTTATCTGATTCATAATTCGATTTAATTTCATTTAACAAATTTTCTATTTAACTCCTTTTTTTCTTCCCAACCTCAATCGATCAAGAACATCTCAGAAATCATAAAAGTGAATTAACAAATTGTTTTTTAGATTTATTAACTAAACAGAAACAATCTATCATTTGATTGTATTTATAGAAATGAAATTGAAATAAAAAAAATAATAAGCAGACAATCTGCTATTCGGAAAAAAAAAAATTCAATAATTGATTTCGAAATTAAGAGAGTGGTAGAGAATTATCATAACATAAATTGTGTTTCAATCACTTCATATAAACATTATAAATTATTAATTTAACTTCACTTGTAACAGAAAATTCAAATTTGATCTTAGAACAAAATTTTGACTTTTTGATTTAAAATCTTTGACTCGAAAATTCTAACTCAACAAAACGAATTAGAACTTCTAAATTTGCAGAAAGTTTGAATGGATGATTTTGAACACAATTGCATTTCTATATTTTGAAAATTTATTCGTTTTCATACTGTTGTTAATCCCTGTTATGAACTCGTTGAACTTTAAAATCGAATCTCAAGTTTTAGATTATTTTGGAGTAAACTTACAACATGAAAAAGGTTCCATTTCATCAATATAAACTTTCTAAATCTTTAATTAAACTTAAAACATAAGAACGAGTTCGAATTTTACCATGAACAATTCGGTTGACTTTTGAAAATTGAACTTTGACTTCGAAATTGAAACTTGATAGAATAAATTGGACAGTGAGATTTTCCAGATAGCTTAAGTGAACGTTTCCTAACATAATTGCATTAACAGACTTGGCAATTTATTTTGAATTCGAGTTTTTGGTAGATTGAACCAAGAACAGAGATGAAACTGCATCCTTGCTTTTATTTACGATTAATTAGAAGGAGTATTTTATATAATCTGATAGATATCGTATGATTGAAGTTTTATAAAGTTATTTTGATCAAATTGACTGCAATGTACATTGATTTAGACTGGTAACGACTTTGAGTCACAAAAGGTAAATTAGTCGAATAGAAAATATAAATAGGTTGCAAAAATTCAATGGATTTGTACTTCTGATACTGTTTTGCAATGAATTTTAATGATATAGTCAAAATCATATATAGTTGGCAAGAATTGGAAACTGAATTTGGATCCTATGATCAATGATACATATTAATATATGTATGTATATTAGTATTTTTATATATTTATCTATATATGTATTTATATATATAAATATAATCGTATTTGATATATATGTATTTAAATATAAAATTCCTAATTTTTATAATTAACTAGTATTATTGTATTAATTTTATTAATAATACTAATAATATTTATATTTATAGTATTTATAAGTTTAATAAATAATAGTAATGATATTAATTATATTAATAACAATACAATAGATTAAATGCATCAAATTTTATAATATTGATAACACTGATATTAATACTGATGTTAATAAAAATATTAATCTAATAACTATATTATAACTTGTAATTACATATATTAATATTACAATTTATTAGTTATGTATTATCATATAATATATAATAACATACATTTAATATATATATATATATATATATATATATATATATATATATATATATATATATATACAGTCAATAATTATGTATCCCAATCTTTTATATATGTATAGAACAAATAATCTCAGAGTATAACATTATATATTAAATACTTTGTTAACGTTGACAATTTATATTCAAAATCATTTATATTCAATATACTCTCTATATTTAAAATAACAGTTTTGGTTGTTTTAAATTATCTTAAAAAAATTTATAAATATATCTAATTTATTATATATAGTTATTTATATATATACCTTTGTGTTTACAATTCAAAGGTTCGTGAATCGTCGGTAATAGTCAAGGTCAATGGATTTCAATAAACAGTTCAAAAATTTCAAGACTTAATATTATAGACTTTGCTTACGGTGTCGGAATCATATAAAGATTAAGTTTAAATTTGATCGGAAATTTCCGGGTCATCACAGGAAGTGAGCAGATTTGGTAAGACGATCAACGATAACCCAGATGGTATCATAACCTCCTACCGTCTTCGGTAGCTTCGTGATAAAATCTATTGTTATTCCTTCCCACTTCCATTGCGGGATTTTGGGTTGTTGGAGTAATCCAGATGGCTTCTGATGTTCGGCTTTGATCTTGGAACAAGTCAAACACTTTCCAACATAAGCTGCAACATTCCTTTTGAGGTTCGGCCACCAATATTGAACCTTGAGGTCGTGGTACATCTTACCAGCTCCTGGATGAATCGAATACCTTGACTTGTGGGCTTCGTCTAGAATAAGGCTCAGTAAATCCCCATAACTAGGCACCAAAATTCTTCCGACAAAGTATCGAAGTCCAGTCTCCTTAACCTCGAATCGAGAAATGGGAATGTTCAAGTGCTCTTGAGAAATATTCTCCTCCTTGAGAGCCTCTTCTTGAGCTACGCGGATCTGGTTATTGAGATTCGTCTGAATGGTGATGTTCAAGGTACAGACATGAAGTAGTATCGTTCTCTCCTTTAGGCTCAAGGTATCAACTACAACATTTGCCTTGCCAGGGTGGTAGCGAAGTTCACATTCATAGTCGTTCAATTACTCAATCCATCGACGCTGCCTCATATTCAGCTGCTTCTAGTCGAATATGTGTTGGAGGCTTTTGTGATCGGTGAAGATAGTACTCTTGGTTCCATAAAGATAGTGTCTCCACAGTTTGAGTGCGAAGACAACAGCTCCAAGTTCAAGATCGTGAGTAGTGTAGTTTCGCTCGTGAATTTTCAGTTGTCGGGAGGCGTAAGCAATAACCTTCCCCCTTTGCATCAATACATAACTAAATCCATGTTTTGAGGCATCGCAGTACACAACGAAGTCATCACTGCCTTCGAGAAGTGATAAGATAGGTGCGGTGGTTAACTTCTGCTTCAGGGTTTGAAATGCCGACTCTTGCTCGGCTTCCCAAACGAACTTCTTCCCCTTATGAGTTAATGCAGTCAAAGGATGCGCAATCAGAGAGAAACCTTCAATGAATCTTTGATAGTAACCGGCGAGACCTAGAAATAGGCGAATATGAGTCAGAGTAGTGGGGGTTTCCCACTTGCTGATAGCTTCTATCTTTGCGGGATCGACTTTGATACCCTGATCGCTCACGATATGACCAAGAAATTGAACTTCCTTCAACCAAAATTCTCACTTGGAGGATTTGGCATAAAGTTGCTCTTGTCTCAAGAGTTCTAGCATGAGTCGAAAATGTTGCTCATGTTCTTCTTCGCTTTTGGAATGGATGAGGATATCATCTATGAAGACGATAACGAACTTTTCCAGATATGGCTTGGATACACGATTCATGAGATCCATAAACACGGCAGGTGCGTTGGTTAAACCGAATGGCATCACAAGAAACTAATAATGGCCATAACGGGTTCTGAACGCATTCTTCATCACATCGCTCTCCTTCACCCTCAATTGGTGATAACCTGATCATAAATCAATCTTGGAGTAAACACTGGATCCTTGCAGCTGATCGAAAAGATCGTCAATTCTAGGAAGTGGATACCGATTCTTGATCATCAAATTGTTCAGTTCACGTTAATCGATACACATGCGTAAAGATACGTCCTTCTTCTTCACGAACAAAATAGGTGTGCCCCAAGGCAACGAACTCGGTCGGATAAATCCACGGTCTAGTAATTCCTGCAGTTGACTCTGCAACTCTTGCAGTTCAGAAGGTGCTAGTCGGTAAGGTACGCGAGCTACAGGTGCAGCTCCTGGTACTTGACCGATCTGAAATTCCACTGATCTCGGCGGCAGTAATCCAGGCTACTCTTTTGGAAAGACGTCGGGAAATTCGTTCACAATTCGCACATCCTCCACGCTTTTCTCTTCAAATTCTAGCTTCTTCACATGCGCCAAAACAGCAAAACGTCCCTTCTTCATAACCTTTTATGCCTTCAAGCAACTAATAAGGTTCAACTTCAGACTACATCTATCTCCAAAAACAATCAGAGGCTCACCATCTTCGGGTGGTATACGGAGAATCTTCTCACCACGATAACTTCGGCTCTTACTGTCACGACCCGGAAATTTTCGACCAAATTTAAACTTAATCTTTATATGGTTTCAACAAGATAAGCAAAGTCTATTAAACTGAGTCTCAAAATTTTTGAACTATTTACATGGACTCATTTAACCTATTACTATTTCCAACGATTCACGAACAATTAATTGTAAATAAATATGTACATATAAGAATAGATAATATTTGGAATTTATAAAGTATACCTTAATTAATTTGAATTTAAAATGTAAAAATAATAATTAGAATAATTAAGTTACTGTTAATATATATATATATATATATATATATATATATATATATATATATATATATATATATATATATATATATATATATATATACGTTATTATGAATCTATATATGATTTCTATTAAATACATATATAAAATATGTAAATATTTACTATTCAGTAAATGTGATCATATAATATAATAATTACATAAAAAAATAAATGGTATTATATTAAATTACAAGTTTGAATATAATTGATATATTAATATTCTTTTCATTACTTTAATTATTATTATCAATGTTAATATTAATATTAATATTTGTATTATTAATATTATTATTTCTAACATAAAATTTGATATGTATAAGTATTATAATCATTATCATTATTATTATTAAAAGTATTAATAATTTTATTATATAAAATATATAGATAAGAAATTTGATATATTTGGTTATTATTATTACTAAAAATTATCAAATTTATTAATAGTATCATTATTAGGATTAATGTGATTATTAGTTATTATTTCAAAATGATCATTTTTTATTATTTTTGGATATCATTTTTATTATTAGAATATATTTGATGTTATTATTATTAATATTATTATTATCCCTATTATTATTAATACTTATTTAAATACTGAATCTTATCTATGAATTATTAGTAATACAGCTGTGTAATCAGATGGAAACAAAATGGGTTAGCAATCTATCCATATCATAATTGTACGAAATCCATTTTACAATCGCAATCTATATTTGTTTTTATTAATCTTGAAAAGGATTTACGTACTTCTTGTTGGATTCAGTTACAGGTCTCTCTCAATCACAAATTAAAAACAGGAAATAATGGTTTATATATGGATCATTACAAGTGCTCAGTGGATAAAAAAAAAGAGTTCTTCTTTTCCTCTGTTCTTAAATTTTTTATTTTTTTTTTTGCCAAAACCATAATTCGAATTCAATTCCAAAATGTAAAAATACAGAGTTGTTAGGAATCATACATGCAAACTTCATGTAAAATTTCTGTTGGGATTTAACAAGTTTCAAGATACTTAAAACCATTTAAGAACCAATTAAAAGCGGAAGCATGTAATTACCATTTTAGAACATGTTAATCTTTAACCATTTAAAGTTAAATCCCAATTAGGATCAAGTTGTGATATATACTTACAAACTACAAGCAAGTAAAGTGTTTATACCTTCTCCAAGCTATGTAGTTGATGATGAAGATGATGATGATGAATGGAGCTCCAAAACAATGAAACCTCAAGTAGTTATACCCCAAACTTATAACCAACACCTTGTACTTTGGTTAGGATTTCTTAACACTTGAATTAGCCTTACAAACACCAAACTTTGAACCTCTTTTTGGCTCCCAATAGCCACGGCATTCAGCAGCAGAAATGAGAGGTTTTGTGCAGTTTTTTTTGAAGTGTAATTGCATGTATGTGTTTCTCAAAGAGTCATGTTACTTGTATATGGAAATGGGAAAGCATGGGTCAAAGATTCTAAGCCTAGAGCATGTGCTTCTCATTCCCAAAGCCACTTCCCCATTTGTTTTATAAGATGAGTTTTATATAAGTTGAATTTTATAAAACTTTTATAAAACTTCCATATACATATATATTTGTTATGTACATTTATTTTATAAAACCAAAACTTTATAAAATGTAACATAACAAAATAAATTATTTAACCTATAAATAATTTAAACTCTTGTTATATATAAATTAATCCATAATTTATATATATATATATATATATATATATATATATATATATATATATATATATATACACATCAAGTAATATTTCAGAAAACCATTTTTCTTGAAGTTCAAGTGTCGCGTATTTGATCAATGAACCAATCGTTAAAATCAAAGACGAATAAGGTGTCGGTAAGTTTGTTATTGGGTATGACCCGACTTGGATCATAACACGTCAGCCACGTTAATTTAATATGTCTCTCGGGCATACGAAATACCTTCAATCTCCCACTTGCACGAGAAACATAAGAAATTAATGCAAGTGATGGATACAGCCTAACACACCGTCCATCACCCCTAATATGTTATGACTTTGTGCCATTCAATAACATCATCCCTTTCGAGTTCCCATCTCGAACATGATTAGGTGAATCTTTCATTATTTCCTTTCGTCCTAGATGTCATGTTAAATCCAAGAGATACAGAGTGATCACTCTCTTATAGATTTAGCTTTTCAGGCCTTAGACATCTGACTCTCAACGAATAAGAGGGACAAATTCCATCTTGACTACATACGTCCTAGATATACACTTTGTAATATACCTGAGTTCTTTCTTATGTACTACCATGTTTCAGAATAGCGAAGGAAAGAATCAAGGCACAGTACTTGGTGAATATCCGAACCCAATATGTATCTCAGGTCAGAGGATACAATGATATTCGCCTTTACTCAAGATTTCATGTGATCAACCACAAAGGCTCTATACAGTTATTCTTGAGAGCGGGTCTTCCAATATTTGTTTCCCACGAATATCTATGAACCTTGGTTGCATCCTTGCCCCACATTCAACCTATGAATGTATACCAATCCGAGTTCATAATAGTCTAAACCTCACACTTGTTCCCACAAATGTGATCGACTACGGAAATTTAGAATAATTGCTTATTCATGGATGAAATATGCAAAATAGGAACATAACTCAAATAAATTAACACCATAGTTATATTAATGAGTTTGAATAATTTCGTTCCGGTACAATACATAAAATAGATCATATCCAATCACTAGAATATCGAAGCCCTAATGCACAAACATGTCCCTCATGTTTTGGCCCATGTAAAAGCTTCGTGAGTGGATCCGCAACATTATGATCTGTATGAACTTTGCGAATACATATCTTTCCTTTTTCAACTTCATCCCTTATGTAGTTGAATCTCCGCTCAATGTGACGAGTCTTTTGATGGGCACGAGGTTCCTTGATTTGAGCAATCGCACCCTCGTTGTCACAAAAGATCTCAAGAGGGTCCTGAATGGAAGGGACCACTCCTAAGTCGTCGATGAATTTCTTCATCCATGCAGCTTCTTGAGCTGCCAGTGAGGCGGCAATGTACTCCGACTCTGTAGTGGATAACGCAACAACCTCCTGTTTCGAGCTCTTCCAAGAGACCGCACCACCATTTAACATGAAGACATAACCGGATTGTGATCGAGAGTCATCTCGATCAGTTTGGAAACTCGCGTCCACGTAACCTTTTACGGCGAGTTCCTCCTCACCAGACCCATATATTAGAAACATATCCTTAGTTCTCCTAAGGTATTTCAATATACTTTTAACAGCAATCCAATGACTGTTTCCTGGGTTATTCTGGTATCTACTTGTCAAGCTTAGAGCGCATGACACATCCGGTCTAGTACATATCATCGCATACATGATAGACCCAATAGCAGATGCGTATGGGACTTTCTTCATTCTCTCTTGTTCATCTTTCGTGGTAGGACACTGAGATGAATTGAGAACGGTTCCTCTTTGAATAGGTACCAAACCTTTCTTAGAGTTTTCCATCTTGAACCTTTTCAAGATTTTATCAATGTATGTACTTTGACTTAAACCTATCAATCTCTTGGATCTATTCCTATAGATCCCTATCCCCAATATGTATTGTGCGTCTCCAAGATCCTTAATGGAGAAGCAACTCTTTAGCCAAGTTTTGACTCCTTGCATTGTAGTAATATCATACCCAAATAATAATATATCATCCACATATAGCACAAGGAACATTGTAGAGCTCCCACTAGCCTTCTTGTACACACAAGCTTCATCACCATTTTTAATGAAGCCAAATTTCTCGGCTTCCTCATTAAAACGATGATTCCACATTCTAGATGCTTGTTTCAATCCGTAGATTGACTTCTTTAACTTGCATACCTTTTTAGGATATTTTGGATCAACAAAACCTTCAGGCTGGACCATATAGACATCTTCCATAAGATATCCATTTAGGAAAGCGGTTTTGACATCCATTTGCCATATTTCATAGTCATAGTGAGCAGCAATGGCAAATAATATCCTAATAGACTTTAGCATTGCTACTGGCGAGAAAGTTTCATCATAATCAACCCCTTGAGTTTGAGTGAAACCTTTTGCTACAAGTCTAGCTTTGTATGTATCCAAGTTTCCATGTATGTCGGTTTTCTTCTTGAAAAGCCATTTGCAATCAACTAGCTTGGAGCTAGGAGGTTGCACAACAAGTTCCCAAACTTGGTTTTCATACATGGATTGCATCTCGGCGTTCATGGCTTCCTGCCATTTATCTTTATCAATTCTTGATAAAGCATCTTTGTAGTTTGTCAGTTCATCCAAATCAACCGTATAGCAACCTTCCACGAGAAACCCATATCTCTCGGGAGGATTACTAATCCTACTAGTTCTTCGAACGTCTTGTGTACCTTGATCATCCACTTGATCATTTTCAACATCCTCATGTTGAGTACTAGTGCCAACCAATTGTGTATCATCGGCTTGATCTTGTACCTCTACAAGATCTATCTTCCTTTCACCATCACCTTCCATAAGGAATTTGGTTTCAAGGAATTCCGCTTTCCGAGCAACAAATACGGTTTGCTCGGATGGATCATAGAAGTAATATCCCATGTCATCTTTGGGATATCCTATGAAGATACACTTTGTGGATCGAGCATGTAGCTTATTTGCTACATAACGCTTAGGATAAGCTTCACATCCCCATACTTTCAAGTATGAAAGAGAAGGAGGTTTTCCAAACCACATCTCATGAGGAGTTCGTTCCACCTTCTTGGTTGGGGCCATATTTAAAATACGAGCCGCGGAGCTTAGACAATAACCCCAAAATGATAGAGGCAACGAGCTTCTTGCCATCATAGATCGAACCATATCCATTAGGGTTCGGTTCCTCCTTTCGAAAACTCCATTAAGTTGGGGTGTTCCGGGTGGAGTAAGTTGTGAGATAATCCCACAACTCCTAAGATGATCTTGGAAGGCATCGCTTAGGTATTCACCTCCTCTATCGGTACGTAGTACCTTAATTGTCTTATTGAGTTGATTTTGTACTTCGTTTTGATATTCTTTGAATGCTTCAAACGTTTCGTCCTTGTGTCTTAATAAGTAGACATATCCGAAACGACTAAAGTCATCAATGAAAGTAACAAAGTATCTTTCACCATTCCTAGTCATGGGTTTAAAGGGTCCACATACATCCGAATGTATTAATCCCAATAAATCTTTAGCCCTCTCATAAGTCCCTTTGAAAGGTGCTTTAGTCATCTTGCCTTGTAAACAAGATTCACATACATCAAACGAATCCATTTCATTTGATTTCAAAAGTCCATTCTTTTGAAGTGTATGTATTCGGTTCTTGTTTATGTGACCAAGGCGACAATGCCATAAGTAGGAATCACTCAAATCCCTTTTGAGTTTCTTGGTGCTTGTATGGTACATTGAGCTACTAGATGATGTGTCATCATGAACCAATTCATAAATTCCATTTGAAGGTGAAGCCTTGAAATAGAATACATTATCTAAATAAATATGGATATCGTCATTAACAAAATTAAGATTAAAACCACATTGTTTCAAACGGGAAATGGAAATAATGTTTCGACATAAATCGGGTGCATACAAAACATCTTTCAAAATAAGTTCCAAGCCACTTGGAAGTTTCAACACAAAGTCTCCTTGAGCCTTCACTTGCACTTTGGCTCCATTACCCATGTAGAGACTTGATGTTCCCGTTTGCTTGCTACTTCTTTTGAACCCCTGCAATGAATTGCAAATGTGAGTTCCACATCCCGTGTCTAATACCCATGTATTAGAAGAAGTAATACTAAGCTCTATATATACCATATATATATTACCTGAGGTTTGCCCTGCATC
This sequence comes from Rutidosis leptorrhynchoides, assembly GCF_046630445.1. NCBI lineage: Eukaryota > Viridiplantae > Streptophyta > Magnoliopsida > Asterales > Asteraceae > Rutidosis > Rutidosis leptorrhynchoides. Next base: position 235,995,233 of record NC_092338.1, on the reverse strand, counting down.
CCTCTTGTCCTTCAACTCCTTAAGATATACCGGACAGTTTCGTTTCCAATGACCCATCTCACCGCAACCGAAACATGGGTCTTCCTTGGGGTTTGCCTTCTCGGCTACCTTTTGCTTCTTAGCCTTGTTGATGGTTGGGGTAACCATCTTCCCTTTCCCTTTGCCTTGATGGGCGGGTCCTTTTCTCTTAGCCACCTTTGGCTTAGAGGTCTTACCTTTGGACCCACCTTGATCGATTGTTAACACGGGTAAAGCCCTTTTACCCATGCTAGTTTCGGCCGTTCTAAGCATACCGTGAAGCTCACCTATGCTCTTATCCATCCCATTCATATTGTAATTAATTACAAATTGATCAAACCTTTTTGATAGGGAGTTAAGGATAAGATCGGTGGCTAACTCATTGGAAATGTTTAGGTTAAGACGGTTAGCACGATCGATAAGGCTTTTCATCTTAAGTACATAAGATGAAACCGATTGGGTATCGTCCATACGACAAGCATGTAGCGCCCGAACCGTTTCGAAGCGCTCGACACGCGCTTGTTGGAGGAACATCTCCTTCAATTGCGTTATCATGTCGTATGCACTATGATGTTCGAAATCCTTTTGGAGTTCGGGTATCATAGTCCCAAGCATTAAGCATGAGACTTGAAGGGAGTCGTGGCAATACTTATCGTAAGAGGCCATTGCCTCCACATCATTCTCATTCGGTTGATCGGGAATGGGGTCTTCAAGCACATACATTTTATCCTCTTGTTTGAGGACAATCCGAAGATTGCGGAACCAATCCATAAAGTTGGTATGGTTGAGTTTGTCTTTCTCTAAGAGAGACCTTAATGATAGGTGGTTTAGGTTAAGTGGTGCGTTTGGAATGTTGTTATTGTTATTGGCGGCCATCTACAAAATTAACAAAGTTCGTTTAAGTATCGATTTTAATTTAACATTCAATACCCTTTTAAATTTTAATTGACTTATTAAATATTAGAATCCAACGGTAAATCAAATTTCGGTTAGGTGACCTTTATCCCGTTATTTGATTTAGCTAGGTAGTCATTATATGACAATTGCAATCCTTTTGCAACTTCTAAGTTATGGGATCATGCAATCCTTTTGCATGGCATATTTATCCCATCAACGCCTATTTGTTCATCATGCTTCGGTGACCCTAAGTTCATGATTCCCAAATCAAGTCGTCCTACTTGTGTAAACATGTAGACTTAACATACAAGTGGTTAGGTGACCTTTATCCCACATGTATGCGAAGTGTACCTTATTCATATTAGTTCGCTCATGACGGTTAGGTGACCTTTATCCCATCAAGAGATTCCTAATATGTCTAAGTGTTTCCACAAAAGGATGGCGTTTAACTTGTTTACCTTGTTTTAGTTAAGGGATTTTAAGTTTTCATTAATTCTAGTTTGAGAAAACTTTGCACCATACACCAACATGCATTTAGTGTATGGTTTATTTGAAAATCCATTTTCATGTTATGTAATAAAGCCAATTTTATTACTTTGATATAAACCATTTTATATGTATGATCCTTATCATGTTCTTAATAACCGATTATTAATGTCCTTTTAGCCGTTTTTAATTTAACCATTTAAATTGACGTTTTGCATGTCGTTAATAATGTCAATTTTTAACCAATTTAAATTGCCATTTTGCTTGTTGTTAACTTGTGTGATTAACTTGTAGCATACAACCATACAATCCACAATCATACAATAAACAACCATGCATGCAAAACAAATATGTTCACAATCAAGCCATTTTGGTAGACATTTGTTTAGCCGAAAACAAATGCCACCGGATAAGGGGTTATAACACAAAATAGGAGATTTCAAATCTCCCACTTAACCTTGCATCCAAATGCTTCTTCATGTGTTCTTCAAGTCTTCATCATTCTTCATCATTTTACAAAATATATCCTAATACATTTTGTCTAAAAAATGAAATTACAACCTAATCTATTTTACATACCAAATATAAAATAAATTACATAACCAAATGAATTATTACATGTCAAATGAATAAATATTATTACAAACCAATTGAATAAATATTAATCAACCATGCATGCAACCAAACACAAGGTCAAGGCTTAGATTGTGAACATCATCAACATAAGTGATAGGCAATACAGAATCACAAGTGATTGGAAACACAGAATCACAAGTGATCTGCAACACAGAATCACAAGTGATTGGAAATACAGAATCACAAGTGATCGGCAACACAGAATCACAAGTGATTGGAAGTATAGAATCACAAGTGATTGGCAGTACAGAATCACAAGTGATTGGCAGTACAGAATGCAGAATCACAAGTGATTTTGGCCAAAATGACAACCACCCAAAACCCAAAATTTTACATTCTACTTCATGCATGTTCATAGAATGCAAAATTATAGTGGGTTTAATAACCATCTCGAAGCATATTTCAACAACTTCGGCTCTAGATACCATTGTTGGGATTTAACAAGTTTCAAGATACTTAAAACCATTTAAGAACCAATTAAAAGCGGAAGCATGTAATTACCATTTTAGAACATGTTAATCTTTAACCATTTAAAGTTAAATCCCAATTAGGATCAAGTTGTGATATATACTTACAAACTACAAGCAAGTAAAGTGTTTATACCTTCTCCAAGCTATGTAGTTGATGATGAAGATGATGATGATGAATGGAGCTCCAAAACAATGAAACCTCAAGTAGTTATACCCCAAACTTATAACCAACACCTTGTACTTTGGTTAGGATTTCTTAACACTTGAATTAGCCTTACAAACACCAAACTTTGAACCTCTTTTTGGCTCCCAATAGCCACGGCATTCAGCAGCAGAAATGAGAGGTTTTGTGCAGTTTTTTTTGAAGTGTAATTGCATGTATGTGTTTCTCAAAGAGTCATGTTACTTGTATATGGAAATGGGAAAGCATGGGTCAAAGATTCTAAGCCTAGAGCATGTGCTTCTCATTCCCAAAGCCACTTCCCCATTTGTTTTATAAGATGAGTTTTATATAAGTTGAATTTTATAAAACTTTTATAAAACTTCCATATACATATATATTTGTTATGTACATTTATTTTATAAAACCAAAACTTTATAAAATGTAACATAACAAAATAAATTATTTAACCTATAAATAATTTAAACTCTTGTTATATATAAATTAATCCATAATTTATATATATATATATATATATATATATATATATATATATATATATATATACACATCAAGTAATATTTCAGAAAACCATTTTTCTTGAAGTTCAAGTGTCGCGTATTTGATCAATGAACCAATCGTTAAAATCAAAGACGAATAAGGTGTCGGTAAGTTTGTTATTGGGTATGACCCGACTTGGATCATAACACGTCAGCCACGTTAATTTAATATGTCTCTCGGGCATACGAAATACCTTCAATTTCAAGTTTCAATTCCTCAAAACGAATTCGAATTTCGAAGTCAAAATTTTGATTCTAAAAAGTCAAACTTTGTTCTACAATTAAAATAAAGTTTTAGGAGTCGTTTTTGTTGAAATTAAGGATTCATAAAGTTTTTATGAATCATTTGAAACACAAATCGTGTTATAACAATCATCTAAAACGCATTAAAAATTGAAAACATAATTTTTTTTAAAAAAAACTTGCGACAGCAGCGAAGGCTGTTATAAATTTATTTTATTATTTTTTTTATTTTTCTGTTTCTTTTACATTTTCAATTAAATCTGAACAATTGATATTGATATTGATTTGTTTTAAAGTATTTAAATCGTTGTTTTGATGATTGGTGATTTGTTTTTGAATCGATTACATTGGTGAAGAAGAAAAAGATGATAGATCACGATAATGGGTTAAATAAATTTAGGATGAGATTCATTTCAGAAAAACAGGCTCAGTTGAGTAGTTTGAGGGTGTATTGGTTAAGCGGGAGGTCTCGGGTTCAATTCCCGCTGGTGACAAATTTTTTTTAAAAAACCGATTTTGAGGTAGTTTTCATTTTAAGTTATTATTATTATTATTATTATTATTATTATTATTATTATTATTATTATTATTATTATTATTATTATTATTATTATTATTATTATTATTATTCGTTTATTATAATTATTACAAAGTGTTATAATTATTAGTATTATTATTAATATTACTAACATATGTATTACTATTATTATTATGAGTAGGATTATTTTTATTATTATTATTATTATTATTATTATTATTATTATTATTATTATTATTATTATTATTATTATTATTATTATTATTATTATTATTATTATTATTATTATTATTATTATTATTATTATTATTATTATTATTATTATTATTATTATTGTGATTATTATTGCTAGTGTAAATTATCATTGTTAAAATTGTTATTATTACTAATATTATTATCATTACTTATTATTATTGTTATTATTATTACTGATCTTAACATATGTATTATTATTATTATAATTATGATCATTATTATTAGTATTATCATTATTATGAACATAATACAAATTACCATCATAAATATTATTATTAGTATCATTTTATAAATTATTAGTATTATTATTGTCATTATCAATAAAAGTATTAGTAATAAAATCATTATTATTGATAATATGATTATTAGTATGGTTATAATTAAATTTATTATCATTATTATCATTATTAGTAAAATTGTTATATTCATAGTTATTATTATTAGTATTACTACAAATAGATATTTTTATATAAAAATACATTACAAGAATATTAATATCACATATCACTATAATTTTATTATTAACAAGATAGTAACTAATCTATATATAAAATATATCAATTAATATATACCTATATATTTTATCATATATAAACCCTAATATAAATTATTATTATTAATATGTTATAATGAAAGATAAACACTAGTTAAATAAAATATATAAATTAAATATATCATTTAACAAATAATTTAACAAGTATATTATTAAAAATAATATATATATTTATTCAATTTCGATTATGTGTGTTAATATATACAAATGATATAGGTTCGTGAATCCGAGGCCAACCCTGCATTGTTCAGTTTCGTCGTATGAATATTTTTACTACAAAATATTGGATAGTGAGTTCATTTGATTCCCTTTTACTCTTTATATTTTTGGGACTGAGAATACATGCGCTGTTTTTACAACTGCTTTATTAAATGCCTTTGAAATTTATATTTTTGGACTGAGATGCTTTTATAAATGTTTGACGAGATAGACACAAGCAAAACATTCCATGAATGAATTATTATACAGACAGAAGTTCTGTGGATTATTATTGAATTAGTTGGACGTTATAATTGCCACTAACTGTTGTGAATATTTCCCCTGATTATTATTGCTTGGTAACCTAAGAATTAGAAACGGGTATGGCCCTAATTCACGCGAATCCTAAAGGTAGCTACCGGATTTAACACCCCCACCCAGAATGTTAGACGGAAGGGCTAGTGGGCGTGGTATCTAGTACTTCGAAGTTTATATATTATACAGACGAGATATTCTATTTTGGGGATATTATTGATGCGCATTATATGTTAAGGTCGGTTACCATGTTGAGCAATGAAATCGAAATGAATGTTATGTATTGAGAGAATGATTTTTATACACAGGTTATGTGTATTAGTTTTGTGCACGAGATATGTGCACGATTATTTAAAAATTGCGAGGCAACCTACGGGGGAGAAAAGGATACGAACCTACTCTTCTAAGCATTATGAAAAATAGTTTCGTACACGAGATAGGTATACTGTATTTGAATCTTGTGGCCTATCAAAATGATGAATTTTATTGTTTACGATAAACTTATGAACTCACCAACCTTTTGGTTGACACTTTAAAGCATGTTTATTCTCAGGTATGAAAGAAATCTTCCGCCGTGCATTTGCTCATTTTAGAGATATTACCTGGAGTCATTCATGGCATATTTCAAAAGACGTTGCATTCGAGTCGTTGAGTTCATCAAGAATATTATTAAGTCACTTATAGTTGGATATATTATGAAATGATATACATGCTGTCATCTTTCGATGTGATGAAAGTTTGTCTTTTAAAAACGAATGCAATGTTTATAAAATGTATCATATAGAGGTCAAGTACCTCGCAATGTAACCAAATGTAATGTATTCGTCCAGATGGATTAGGACGGGTCATTAAAGTTGGTATCAGAGCTGGTTTAACGCCGTTGGTGCGGGTTAGTCGTAAAGGAGGTTCTCACAGTGTTACCTATGACGAAGCATTGGCTCTTACTTCTCGCGGTTCGAATATGGTTGGCAGTTGCCGAGAAGCAGGCCCTAAAATCAGTATCTGAGGTACACTCAGTGGTCGCCCGATAGTTAAGGCACTGAGTGGGATGGTGGTTGTCCCCACATGAGTCTCATGTGGTATCAGAGCAGTGGTCTTAGCGAACCAGGTCTTGCATTAGTGTGTCTAACTGATAGTTGTTAGGATGCATTAGTGAGTCTGGACTTCGACCGTGTCTGCATGTCAAAAGTTTTGCTTATCATTTTTAGTCGGAAATCATCTACTTATCATTTGTAGGAAATTACCTACTTATCATTCTTAGTCTAGACACATCTTACTGCATTGATTGCATGAGTAGTGTATAGACAAAATTCATATCTTAGCGTATCTGTTACTGTAAACTCTGCCTGACATATTCCGTAAATCCCTCCGTAATCTATAAAATCTTTTGCTCTATATATATATATATATATATATATATATATATATATATATATATATATATATATATATATATATATATATATATATATATATATATAGATATTCTATGTAATTAGAATACCATCCGATAGCCGGAAATCATTCATATCAAAAAATCCTTTATTCAATCGTACAAAATGGAATTCGCCACTAGTTCAAGTCCCTCGAATTCCGATATGGAGTTTCACTCGAGCTCCGAAAGCAGTGTGACCGGAATGGATCAACCAATCAGTCATCCCCAATTCATCTGATGGGTTCGTAGTCTACTAAATCATTGGAGACCAGAAGAAGGTGATCCCTTTCATCCACCACATTTCTCTCTTGGCGATGAACCTGAAGCACTTACCGGCGAACCAGTTCGAAACACCATTTTCACCCTCATTTCCATAATAGCTCGCAACGATTACGTAATATCTACAATTCTAGATCTTATTTATCCGCTCATCTGAACTGCCAAGTCAACGAACTTCGCGCTCGAGTAATAAATTTGGAGAATATGGTGCAAAACTTACCAGCTCAGCAACATCACCGACATCAACAGAACCACCAGCAACAGCACCCGTACCATCAACAACACACACCTCAACATCACAATCTGTACCTCGAGCATAATCATCGTTCTACATGACGTTCTACATCATTTATCTTCGTACGACATGGCGATTATGTAATCTCTAATGTTTTAGAGATTATATATTCTTGTTCTAACGGTAAATCAAATGAGTCTAATATCACATTAACTCATTAAATTCATGATTACATCTGAAGAGAATATATATGTATATATATTTTCATAAAGATTGTAATTAAAAATTCTTTTGTACGAACTGCTAATGGTGAAAATATTTTAACGGGTAGGTAATAGCCGAGGAATATTTAGATTTCACATTAATAAGTCACACTGTACATTCTTGGAATCTGATTCAACAGTCATTTACTATCCTACTTACATTCACAGATATACATATCCGTTCACCGCAGAACAACCATTTTCATTCAATTTCATATTTGGATTTTGACCTATTAGAATCCAACAAGTGGCATAATGAGGAAAACATTTGACAAAATAAAATTTATTAGAAATAAACAAATTAACTATGAGAAATTCTGTTAAGAATCCACGCTAACAAAATCCTAGCTAACTGTTCCTAGCTAACTGTTAATTCCTATTTACATTTATTTATCGCAATTTATTTATCGCAATTTTAATTCCCACAATTTTATTTATCGTTATTTAATTTCTGTTATTTATTTTACGCACTTTAAATATCAGGACACGTATACAAGGTTTTGACATATCATATCGACGCATCTATATATATTATTTGGAATAACCATAGACACTCTATATGCAGTAATGCTCGAGTTAGATATATAGGGTTGAGGTTAATTCTACAATAATATATATACTTTGAGTTGTGATCGAGTCTGAGACATGTATACAATGGGTCACGACATGTATTAATTAATTCGAATATTATATATTAAACTATATATGAATTGTTGAACTACTAATTGTGGACTACTAACTATGGACTAATAACATTGGACAGTTAAAATGAATTAAAATATAGATTATAACATATGAAACTAAACATTACTTCAAGTTTGACAGTTGATTTCATCTTAAACCTCGTTTGTATCTTGACGATTACAATCTGCATTCAAACCTTTCATGATTCTTGAAACACCTCAATCAAGAGGATGAACCAACCGCACATCATCTACGGAAGGAAAGATTTATGCATATAGTTATGCACTTGAAAATACTCAGAACCTGAGTAAACGTGTAACACGTATCTGTGCTAGCTCCTATGGCATTGCTATTATCGAAAATAACATTGCAATTCTTTTTCAAATTAGCCAGTTTTGTCACAGCTCCAGCAAGTTGTAGTGACCCGAACTTTTCCAAGTTTATTTATATTAAATGAGATTGATATTTACATGATTAAATGATTCCAACATGATAAGCAATCAAACTTATTAAGACTTGATTATTTGAAATGAGTTTCATATAGACAATTGACCACCCAAGTTGACCGGCGATTCACGAACGTTAAAAAACTTGTAAAAACTACATGGTGTTATATAAATGGATATATATATGGTTAACATGAGATTATGATAAGTAAGTATCTCCATAAATATGTTAACAATGAGTTATATACAAACAAATGAGATTATTGATTTAAGAAACTCGAAAATGATATATATAACGATTATCGTTATAACAACGTCTTACTAAATACATATGTATCATATTAAGATATTGTTACACTATATTTAACATGATAAAATGATAATTAAGTAAATCATTAAGTGTGTTAATAATGAACTACATATGTAAAAACAAGACTACTAACTTAAGGATTTCGAAACGAGACATATATGTAACGATTATCGTTGTAATAGCATTTTAACATATATATATATGATGTTAAGATATATTTATACACCATGTTATTATGATAACATAACAATTTAACATCTTATTTAAGTATTATAACAATGGATTAATTACATTTAACAAGATCGTTAACTTAAAGGTTTCAAAACAACACTTACATGTAACGACTAACGGTAACTTAACGACTCAGTTAAAATGTATATACATTTAGTGTATTAATATGTATTAGTACACTTTTGAAAGACTTCAAGATACATATCAAAGTACTTCTACTTAGCAAAAATGCTCACAGTTACATTCTCATTCATTTTCATCAACAATTCTACTCGTATGTACCCGTATTCGTACTCGTACAATACACAACTTCTAGATGTATTTACTATTGGTATATACACCTTTAATCGTTCATTCTTAGTAGCCATCTTAGATTCAAAAACATGTGGAACCATTATTTAACAACTTGTATGACTAATGAGCTAAAAACAAACTTAAGGATCTTTTTTTTTTTCTTTATAACAAGTAATCCCGTTTTTATGATTTCACCCCATTTTTTCATTCCATTTTCTCATACTTACACTCCAAATTCTCTCTCAAAATACTCCTAACATCATAATTGATCATCTCCAAGCATTTTCACCATCTTTTAGCTTCATTTACAAGCTTTAATCATCATAAAAACAACCATTCAAGAACACTTCAAGAAATCTTTCAAACTTGCTAGCTTACTTCCAATCTCACAAATCCATTTCAAGTGATCATCCAATCTCAAGAAATCTTTCTTATTTACAGTAAGATATCTTTCTAATTCAAGGTAATACTCATACTCAAACTTTGATTCAATTTCTATAGCTATAACAATCTTATTTCGAGTGGAAATCTCACTTGAACTTGTTTTCGTGTCATGATTCTACTTCAAGAACTTTCAAGCCATCCAAGGATCCTTTGAAGCTAGATCTATTTTTCTCTTTTTCAGTAGGTTTATCCAAAAAACTTGAGGTATTAATGATGTTCATAACATCATACGATTCATACATATAAAGCTATCTTATTCGAAGATTTAAACTTGTAATCACTAGAACATAGTTTAGTTAATTCTGAACTTGTTCGCAAACAAAGTTAATCCTTCTAACTTAACTTTTAAAATCAACTAAACACATGTTATATATCTATATGATATGCTAACTTAATGATTTAAAACCTGGAAACACTAACAACACCGTAAAACCGGACATACGCCGTCGTAGTAAAACCGGGGGCTGTTTTGGGTTAGAAAAATAAAAACTATCTTAATCTTTGAATTGGAAGTTTGTTTTCTGGAAAAATGATATTACATATGAACATGATACTATATCCAAAAATCATGGTTAAACACAAAGTGGAAGTATGTTTTTCAAAATGGTCATTAAGATGTGGTTCTTTCGACGGAAATGACTACCTCTTTAAAAAAATGACTTGTAACCTGTATTTCTGACTATAAACTTATACTTTCTCTGTTTAGTTTCATAAATTTCAATTCATTATGAAATCATAGCAACTTGAATCACTCAAAACGGATTTGAAACGAAGAAATGACGGGTAAAACAAAATTGGATAAATTTGCTAGTTTTAGCTCCGAAAATTTTGTAACAAATCTAGACTAAACATATCCTAACTAATTTATATTGTATTATACATATTATGTAATCTTGGGATACCATAGACACGTATGCAATGTTTTGACATATCATATCGACCCATCTATATATATATTTCGAAACAACCATAGACACTCTATATGCAGTAATGTTTGAGTTAGCTATACAGGGTTGAGGTTGATTCCAAAATAATATATATACTTTGAGTTGTGATCTAGCCTGAGGCTTGTATACACTGGGTCGTAGATTGATTCAAGATAATATATATTGATTTATTTCAGCACATCTAACTGTAGACAACTAGTTGTAGGTTACTAACGAGGACTGCTAACTTAACAAACTTAAATCATAAAAACATAATAAAAAAATGTTGTGAATATATTTAAATTATACTTTGATATATGTGTACATATATATTATAGGTTCGTGAATCGACCAGTGGCCAAGTCTTATTTCTAACGAAGGAAAAATCTATGAAAGTGAGTTATAGTCCCACTTTTAAAATCTATTATTTTTGTAATGAGAATACATGCAGTTTTATAAATGTTTTACAAAATAGACACAAGTGATCAAAATTACATTCTATGTTGAATTATCGAACTGAATATGCCCCTTGTTAGCTTGGTAGCCTAAGAATTAGTGTTTATTATAATTGCCACCAATTGACGCGAATCCTAAAGATAGATCTATTTTGCCCAACAAGCCTCATCCGAGTTACGGATGCTTTAGTACTTCGATTTATCATGTCCGATGAGAGTCCCGGAATGATGGGGATATTCTATATGCATCCTGTTAAGGTCGGTTACCAGGTGTTCATCATATGAATGATTTTTATGCAGATTGCATGTTGTTTATGAGAAATGGAAATATGAAATCTTGTGGTCTATTATTACGATTTGATAAATATATAGGTTAGACCTATAACTCACCAACATTTTTGTTGACGTTTAAAGCATGTTTATTCTCAGGTGATTATTAAGAGCTTCCACCGTTGCATGCTAATTTATGGACAAGAGTTGGAGTCAGCATGCTTGTATAATATTGTTTAAAAACTGCATTCGAAGACTTAAATTGATGTGTAATATTATTGTAAACCATTATGTAATAATCGTGTGAAAACGCTATATTTTAGATTATCATTATTTGATAATCGTCGTAATATTTTTAAACCTTTATCGATAAAATAAAGGTTATGGTTTGTTTTAAAATCGAATGTAGTCTTTGAAAAACGTCTCATATAGAGGTCAAAACCTCGCAACGAAATCAATTAATAAGGAACGTTTATAAATCGATATGAACGGGACATTTCAGTTGGTATCTGAGTGTTGGTCTTAGAGAACCAGAAATTTACATTAGTGTGTCTTATTGAGTATGTAGGATGCATTAGTGAGTCTGGACTTCGACCGTATATTTTTCTTTAAAAATGATTGCTTAACACTTTTTGTTGAAAACTATATATATTTAACATGTAAATATTATGTGATATATTAATCTCTTAACGTATTTGATAATGTGCGATAGATGTCTACCTCTAGTACAAATCCCATTGACTCACCTAATAATAATGAAGAGTCGAATATATTTTGAAAAGATTCACAAATTCCCGAAGAGGAACCGGAAGAAGAGGAACCGGAAGAGGAGGAACCGGAAGAAGAGGTTCCGGAGGGGAAAATTTTAGGAACCACTGAAAAACAGACAAATAAAAGAAAACCCTCAACTTATGGACCAAAATTAATAATGGTCAATGGTGTTTCCGCCGAGGAAGCAAAATATTGGGAAGATTACCAATTTTCCGATGAATCGGATCCCGATGAGGATTTCGATGATGTTATAGAAATTACCTCGACCCAATTTAAAAAAGCAAAAGAAAATAATAAGGGAAAGGGCATCAAAATAGAGAAACCTGATTCCAACCCCGATGAACTTTATATGCATCGTCAACACCCGTATTTCTTAAGTTGTAACAATAACCCGGGAACCTCTAAGCCACCAGGTTTTTCTAAACCATTTGTGAAAACAACGGCTCGTATTAGAGGAACATCATATATCCCTAGAAAATTAGCAAAACGAAACAGGTCCGAAGAGGAAGAAACTAGTGAGTCGGAATAAAGAGTTGTAATCATGAGGTGTAATATATGTAAAATAAGTGTGCTTGTACTTTTCTTGTTGTATGTGAAAATTTCTTGTATTATTATCTTTTACGAATCTAATTCTCGTCTGTTTTACAGTATAAAAACACAATGGACGTTAAGGATAGACAACCAAAAATTTTAGAAGACCTACCCGGGGACATGATTGATGAAATCTTGTCTAAATTCGGTCAGAATTCGTCGGCACAATTATTTACGGCAAAATTAGTTTGTAGAACATTTGAAGAACGTTCTAGGCATGTCTTAGTTTATAAAAGGATTTCATTTGAAAGATGGGGTATATCACATTGGGGACACCATAAGTTATGCCGTGTTTTCTTTAATGCGTTAAATGCGGAAAACCCAAATGCAATTTTACGCTACGGGTTAAGAACCTATTTTGACTCAACATATCCCAACGTAGAACTTCGTGAGTTAGAAAGAGCTTCTAACATGCAACATAAAGAAGCATGTTATGCTTACGGGTTAGTGATGTTCGCTTCTCACCAAAGTGAGAAAAAGAACATCGGATTACAACTTTTATATAAAACCTTCCCACAAGTGACGGATTCAGTAGTTGGGGTAAGAAACAAGGTTTTTAGATTGTTACGGGGCTGTTGGGCATTACAAAACCCTCGTCCCTTTGATGACGTTACAACATGATGTCTTGTCAACGGCCACAACGGTTATGTTCCACAAGACCAAGGATGAGAAGTAGTCTTAGTAAAACCAGAATGCATGACTTGTTTTTGGACTTATGAATTACGTGTTTTTATTTCCTTTGCTGAACGACTTACGTATTAACTAGGATTGTTGTCAAAACTGTTTTGTATCAAAGTTATTGTGTGCTATATTTCATGCTATATCTAAAATAGCGGTATTGTAAATTTGTAAAAATATTGTATAAAAGTTTGAACGTGAAATATTATTGTATTTAGTTTTTCATATAGAATCGTAGTAGTTGAATTGTATAGTAGCTACTAAGTATGAACTTAACGGGTAGGTATTACCCGAATTAAAACTTATAAAACGCTAATATGAAGAAAAAGCTTTTATAAAAGAGTTCATATTATGCTACGAAATACTATTGACTACTCTTAAATTCTATATGATTAACTCAATTCTTTTGGCTATTTTTAAAGGAAATGGCACCGACGACTCGTCAGAACTTGAACATGAGTGAGGAAGACTTCCGTGTTTTTCTTACTGTGAACATAGCCGCAGTGCAGTCCGCAATGCAAAATAACAACAATAACTCTGGTTCTAGCAGTGGAACTAATTCCACAAGAAATCGGGTAGGATGCTCCTACAAAGAATTCACTGCCTGTAAACCTTTGGAATTCGATGGAACCGGGGGTCCAATCGGATTAAAATGGTGGACCGAAAAGGTTGAATCGGTGTTTGCCATAAGTAAATGTACTAAAGAAGACAAAGTAAAGTACGCTACGCATACCTTCACAGGTACTGCGTTAACATGGTGGAACACCTATCTCGAGCAGGTGGGACAAGATGCTGCTTACGCACTACCGTGGTCAGCATTCAAGCGCTTGATGAACGAGCAGTATCGTCCCAGAAATGAGGTCAATTAGCTTAAGGTAGAGCTTAGAGGATTACGAACGCAAGGTTTCGACATCACAACGTACGAACGACGATTCACAAAGTTGAGCCTATTGTGTCCAAGAGCGTTCGAAGATGAAGAGGAGAAGATTGACGCATTTGTAAAAGGGTTACCAAAAAGGATTCAAGAAGATGTGAGTTCACACGAGCCCGCCTCCATACAAAAGGCAAGTCGAATGGCTCACAAACTCATAAATCAGATTGAGGGAAGGATTAAAGAACAGACGGCCGAAGAGGCCAACTTGAAACAAGTCAAGAGAAAGTGGGAGGAAAACAGTGACAAGAGTCACCAATAAAACAACAATAACAATCACAACCACAATCGCAACAACTATCCCAACAACCGCAACATCAATCGCAACAACAACAATCGCAATCCCAACAACAACTACAACAAGTGTCCCAACAACAATAACTTCACCAAACGTCCCAACAACAATAACAACCACATCAATGCCAATAGCAATCTCAATAACAACAATGACAACAACAATAAGAAAATTCCATGCTATAGGTGTGAAGGATATCATCTGGGTAAATTTTGTGAAGTAGTATGTACCAAATGTAATAGGAAGGGTCATACTGTAGCGAAGTGTGAAGCATTCGGACCAGTGACTAAAAGAACAAATACTGCCCACATTATTTGTTTCGGATGCGGAAAGAAGGGCCACTACAAAACTACGTGCCCAAACCAAGGAAATAATAATGGGCAAAGCCGTGGGAGAGTTTTTAACATTAATGCGAAAGAAGCGCAGGAAGACCCGGAGCTTGTTACAGGTACGTTTTTTATCGATTAAAAACCTTCTTATGTTTTATTTGATTCGGGTGCGGATAGAAGCTATATGAGTAGAGATTTTTGTGCTAAATTAAGTGGTCCATTAACGTCTACGAATAATAAATTTTTACTCGAGTTAGAAAACGGTAAATTAATTTCGGCAGATAAAATATGTCGGAAACGAGAAATTAAACTGGTTAGCGAAATGTTTAAGATTGATTTGATACCAGTAGAGTTAGGGAGTTTTGATGTGATAATTGGCATGGACTGGTTGAAAAATGAGAAAGGAGAGATCGTATGTTACAAAAATGCAATTCACATTGTACGAGAAGAAGGATAACCCTTAATGGTGTACAGAGAAAAGAGCAACGCAAAGCTAAACCTTATTAGTAACTTGAAGGCGCAAAAGCTAATAAGAAAAGGTAGCTATGCCGTTCTAGCACACGTCGAGAAAATACAAACCGAAGAGAAGAACATCAATGATATTCCCGTCGTAAAAGAATTTCCTGATGTATTTCTGAAAGAATTACCGGGACTACCTCCACACCGATCTGTGGAATTTCAAATAGATCTTGTACCAGGAGCTGCACCAATAGCTCGTGCTCCATACTGTAGTGACCCGAACTTTTCCATGTTTATATATATTAAATGAAATGGTTATTTACATGATTAAGTGTTTCTAAAATTTTAAGCAATCAAACTTATTAAAACTTGATTAATTGAAATAGGTTTCATATAGACAATTGACCACCCAAGTTGACCGGTGATTCACGAACGTTAAAACTTGCAAAAACTATATGATGACATATATATGGATATATATATATATAGTTAACATGATATTATGATAAGTAAGTATCTCATTAGGTATTTTAACAATGAGTTATATACACAAAAATGAGACTACTGAATTAAGAAACTCGAAAACGATATATATAACGATTATCGTTATAACAACGTCTTACTAAGTACATATGAATCATATTAAGATATTGATACACTTTGTTAAACATTATAAAGGATAAGTAAATATATAATTAAGTATATTAACAATGAACTACATATGTAAAAACAAGACTACTAACTTAAGGATTTCGAAACGAGACATATATGTAACGATTATCATTGTAACGACATTTAATTGTATATATATCATATTAAGATATATTAATAGATCATAATATCTTGATAATTTAATAATTTAACATCTCATTAGATATAATAAACAATGGGTTAACAACATTTAACAAGATCGTTAACCTAAAGGTTTCAAAACAACACTTACATGTAACGACTAACGATGACTTAACGACTCAGTTAAAATGTATATACATGTAGTGTTTTAATATGTATTCATACACTTTTAAAAGAATTCAAGACACTTATTAAATTACTTATACTTAACAAAAAAAGCTTACAATTACATCCTCATTCATTTTCATCAAAAATTCTACTCGTATACACTCGTATTTGTACTCATACAATACACAGCTTCTAAATGTATTTACTACTGGTATATACACTCCAATGATCAGCTCTTAGTAGCCCATGTGAGTCACCTAACTATGTGGGAACCATTATTTAACATCTAGCATGAAATATCTCACAAAATAACAAACTAATGGAGCCTATATGGGAACCCCATATTCACGTGAAAGAGCTCACACACAAACACATTTTCATTTCAACTTTCATGCATCAAACTCATCTCTCTCAAGTGTTCTTACATTGTTATAAGTGTTCTTCATCATCTTCATCAAAATCTAGCTCAATCTAGTTCATAAATCCATACATAAACCAAGATACAAAACAACTACTCAAGAACACACCAACAACACTTCCAAGTTTGCTAGCTTATTTTCAATCTTGCAAATCGATTTCAAGTGATCATCCAAACTCAAGAAATCTTTCTTATTTACAGTAAGATATCTCTCTAATATAAGGTAATACTCATATTCAAACTTTGATTCAATTTCTATAACTATAACAATCTTATTTCGAGTGAAAATCTTACTTGAACTTGTTTTCATGTCATGATTTTGCTTCAAGAACTTTCAAGCCATCCAAGGATCCTTTGAAGCTAGATCTATTTTTCTTATTTCCAGTAGGTTTTTCCACAAAACCTGAGGTAGTAATGATATTCATAACATCATTCAATTCATATATATATAACTACCTTATTCGAAGGTTTAAACTTGTAATAACTAGAACATAGTTTAGTTAATTCTAAACTTGTTCGCAAACAAAAGTTAATCCTTCTAACTTGACTTTTAAAATCAACTAAAAACATGTTCTATATCTATATGATATGCTAACTTAATGATTTAAAACCTGAAAACACGAAAAACACCGTAAAACCGGATATACGCCGTCGTAGTAACACCGCGGGCTATTTTGGGTTAGTTAATTAAAAACTATGATAAACTTTGATTTAAAAGTTAATCTTCTGGGAAAATGATTTTTCTTATGAACATGAAACTATATCCAAAAATTATGGTTAAACTCAAGGTGGAAGTATGTTTTCCAAAATGGTCATCTAGACGTCGTTATTTCGACTAAAATGACTACCTTTACAAAAATGACTTGTAATCTGCATTTTCGACTATAAACTTATACTTTTTCTATTTAGATTCATAAACTTAAGTTCAATATGAAACCATAGCAACTTGAATCACTCAAAGCGGATTTAAAACGAAGAAGTTATGGGTAAAACAAGATTGGATAATTTTTCTTGTTGTAGCTACGTGAAAATTGGTAACAAATCTATATTAATCATATCCTAGCTAACTCATATTGTATTATACATGTATTCTAATATATTATGTAATCAGACACGAATACAATGTTTTGACATATCATATCGACCCATCTATATATATATTTCGGAACAACCATAGACACTCTACATGCAGTAATGTTGGAGTTAGCTATACAGGGTTGAGGTTGTTTCCAAAATATTATATATACTTCGAGTTGTGATCTAGCCTGAGGCTTGTATACACGAGGTCGTGGATTGATTCGAGATAATATATATTGCTTTATTTTTTTTGTACATATAACTGTGGATAACTAGTTGTAGGTTACTAACGAGGACAGCTGACTTAATAAACTTAAATCAAGCAAAACGTAATAAAAATGTTGTAAATATATTTTGAAAATACTTTGACATATATGTACATATTTGTCATAGGTTCGTGAATCGACCAGTGGTCAAGTCTTACTTCCCGACGAAGTAAAAATCTGTGAAAGTGAGTTATAGTCCCACTTTTAAAAATCTAATATTTTGGGATGCGAATACATGCAGTTTTGAAAATGATTTACAAAATAGACAGGGGTATTGAAACTACATTCTATGTTGAATCGTTATACCGGATATCGCCCTTGTTGAACTTGGTAACCTAATAATTGGTGTTTATTATAATTGCCACTAATTGACACGAATCCTAAAGATAAATCTATGGGCCATTGACAAGCCCCAGTCAGAGAATTTGAACTGCTTTAGTACTTCGATATTTATATATGGGGATATTCTAGATGCATTTGTTAATGTCGGTTACCAGGTGTTCAACCATACGAATGATTTTTATGCAGATTGCATGTTATTGAAAGATGAAATCTTGTGGTCTATTATTACAATTTGATATATAGGTTAAACCTATAACTCACCAACATTTTTGTTGACGTTTAAAGCATGTTTATTCTCGGGTGATTATTAAGAGCTTCTGCTGTTGCATGCTAATATATGGACAAGATTTGATGTCAGCATGCTTGTATAATATTGTTTAAAACTGCATTCGAGATTTACTTTGTTGTAACATATTAATATTGTAAACCAATATGTATTGGTAGTTTGTAAGTGTGATATTTTTAGATTATCATTTCTGATAATCTAGGTGGTGTCCTTTTAACCTTGTCGATAAAATAAAGGTTTTGGTTTGTTTTAAAAACGAATGCAGTCTTTGAAAAACGTCTCATATAGAGGTCAAAACCTCGCAACGAAATCAATTAATATGGAACGTTTATAATCAATATGAACGGGACATTTCAGTTGGTATCCGAGCGTTGGTCTTAGAAAACAAGAAATTTGCGTTAGTGTGTCTTATCGAGTTTGCTAGGATACATTAGTGAGTCTGGACTTCGACCGTGTTTTCTTTAGAAATGATTGCTTAGCACTTTTGTTGGAAACTATATATTATTAACATGTAAATATTATGTGATATATTAACCTCTTAATGTGTTTGATATTGTGTGATAAATGTTTACCACTAGTACCAATCCCATCGACTCACATAATAATAATGAAGAGTCGAATATATTTTGGGAAGATTCAAAAATTCCCGAAAAAGAACCGGAAGAGGAGGAACCAGAAGAAGAGGAACCGGAAGAAGAGGAACCGGAAGAGGAAGAACCGGAAGAAGAAGAGGTTCCGGAGGAAGAAATATTGATACCTACAGTAAATCGATTAAATAAAAGAAAATCCTCAACCAACGGACCAAAGTCAATAATGGTCAATGGTGTTTCCGCCGAGGAAGCAAAATATTGGGAAGATTACCAATTTTTCGATGAATCGGATCCCGATGAGGATTCCAATGATGTTATAGAAATTACCTCGACCCAATTTAATATAGCAAAGAAAATAATAAGGGAAAAGGTATAAAATAGAGAAACCTGATTCCAACCCCGATGAGCTTTATATGTATAGACAACGTTTGTATTTCCTAAAATGTAACAATAATCCGGGAACCTCTAAACCACCAGGTTTTTCTAAACCATTGTGGAAAACGACGGCTCGTATTAGAGGAATACCATATATCCCTAGAAAATGAGGAAAACGAACCAAGTCCGAAGAAGAAGAAACCAGTGATTCAGATTAGAGGGTTGTAATCATGTTGTGTATTATATGTATTATAGTGTGCTTGTACTTTTATGTTCTATGTAAAAATTGCTTGTATTGTTTGATAATTTTTTTTTTTTACGAATCTAATCCTTGTCTATTTTACAGTATAAAAATACAATGGACTTTAAGGGTAGACAACCAAATATTTTAGAAGACCTGCCAGAGGATATGATTGAGGAAATCTTGTCTAGAATCGGTTAGAATTCATCAGCACAATTAGTTATGGCGAAATTAACTTGTCAGACATTTGAAAGACTTTCCAGAAATGCCTTAGTTTATAAAAGGCTTTCCTTTGATAGGTGGAGTATATCACATTGGGGAGACCGTAAGTTACGCCGTGTTTTCTTTAAAGCGTTAAATGCGGGGAACCCAAATGCAATTTTATGCTACGGGTTAAGAACCTATTTTGACTCAACATATCCCAACATAGGATTTCGTGAGTTAGAAAGAGCTTCTAACATGCAACATAAAGAAGCATGTTATACTTGCGGGTTAGTGATGTTCGCTTTATATATATATATATATATATATATATATATATATATATATATATATTACCAAAATGAGAAAAAGAACATCGAATTATAACTTTTAAATAAAACCTTCCCACAAGTGACGGACTTAATAGTTGGGGTAAGAAACAAGGTTTTTAGATTGCTACGAGGCTGTTGGGCATTACGAAACCCTCGTCCTTTTGACGACATGACAACATGATGCCTAGCCAATGATCATAACGGTTACTTTCCACAAGATCAAGGATGGGAAGTCGTCTTAGTAAAACCTGAATGCATGACTTGTTTCTGGACTTATGAATTACGTGTCTTTATTTCTTTTGCTGAACAACTTGCATATTAACTAGAATTGCCTTTATAGCTGCCGAGTAGCAAAGTTATTATGTGCTATATTTCATCCTATATGTATAATAGCGGTATTGTAAGTTTGTAAAATTTTGTATAAAATTTGAACGCGAAATTTTATTATAATCAGTTTTTTTATATAGAATTGTAGTAGTTGAATTGTATATTAGCTACTAAGTATGAACTTAACGGGTAGGTACTACCCAAATTAAAACTATAAAACGCTAATATGAAGAAAAAGCTTTTATAAATGAGTTCATACTATGCTACGAAATACTATTAACTACTCTTAAAATTCTATATGATTAACTTAATTCTTTTGGGCTATTTTTGAAGGAAATGGCACCGACGACTCGTCAGAATTTGAACATGAGCGAGGAAGACTTCCGTGTTTTCCTTGCTGCGAATATAGCTGAAGTGCAGGCTGCAATGTAAAATAACATCAACAACTTTGGTTCTAGTGGTTGAACTAATCCCACAAGAAATCGTGTAGGATGCTTCTACAAAGAATTCACTGCCTGTAAACCTTTGGAATTCGATGGAACCGAAGGACCAATTGGATTGAAACGGTGGACCGAGAAAGTTGAATCAGTGTTTGCCATAAGTAAGTGTACTGAAGAGGACAAAGTTAAGTACGCTACGCATACCTTCACAGGTACTGCGTTAACGTGGTGGAACACCTATCTTGAACAGGTAGGACAAAATGCTGCTTACGCACTACCGTGGTCAGCATTCAAGCAACAGATGAATGAGCAGTACCATCCTAGAAACAAAGTCAATAAGCTCAAGGTAGAG
Source organism: Rutidosis leptorrhynchoides (assembly GCF_046630445.1). Lineage (NCBI taxonomy): Eukaryota > Viridiplantae > Streptophyta > Magnoliopsida > Asterales > Asteraceae > Rutidosis > Rutidosis leptorrhynchoides. The sequence goes on along the minus strand of NC_092338.1, from coordinate 235,973,371 downwards.
CATAGAGAGTTACGAACACAAGGGTTCCACATTACCACATATGAATGACGATTCACAGAGTTGTGCCTATTATGTCCAGGAAAGTTCGAAGATGAAGAGGAGAAGATCGACGCGTTTATAAAAGGTTACCAGTAAGGATTCAAGAAGATGTGAGTTCACAAGAGCCCGCTTCCATACAAAAGGCAAGTCGAATGGCTCATAAACTCATAAATCAGATTGAGGGAAGAATTAAAGAACAGGCAGCCGAAGAAGCCAACACAAAACAACTCAAGAGGAAGTGGGAGGAAAACGGTGACAATAATCACCAGTACAACAAAAATAATAATCGCAACAACTATCCCAACAACTGCAACAACAATCGCAATAATAACCGCAATCCTAACAATAACTACAACAAACGTCCCAACAACAACAACGACTACAACAACCGTTCCAACAAAAATAACAATCCCAACAACAACCAAATCAATAACAACAATGGCAACAACAATTAGAACAATAAATGTCTAAGGTGTGGAGGGTTTCATCCAGATAAGTTCTGTGTAGTAGTGTGTACCAAGTGTAATAGAACTGAACATCGTGTAACGAAGTGTGATGTCTATGGACCAAAGGCATATAAAAATAACAGAACAAATAATTCCATTATTTGTTACGGATGCGGAAAGCCGGGCCATTTCAGCAAAGCATGCCCTAATCAAGGGAATCATAATGGGCAAGGCCGTGGACGAGTCTTCAACATTAATTCGGCCGAAGCACAGGAAGACCCGGAGCTTGTTTCGGGTACGTTTCTTATTGACGATAAATCTGCTTATGTTTCATTTGATTCGGGTGCGGATAGAAGCTATATGAGTAGAGATTTTTGTGCTAAATTAAGTTGCCCATTGACGCCTTTGGATAGTAAATTTTTACTCGAATTAGTAAACGGTAAACTAATTACATCATATAAAGTATGTCGGGATAGAGAAATTAAACTGGTTGACGAAACATTTAAAATTTATTTAATACGAGTCGAGTTAGGGAGTTTTGATGTAATAATTGGCATGGACTGGTTGAAAAAGGTGAGAGCAGAAGTCATTTGTTACAAAAATGCGATTCGCATTGTGCGTTAAAAAGGAAAACCTTTAATGGTGTACGGAGAAAAGAATAACGCGAAATTAAATCTTATTAGTAGTATGAAGGCACAAAAACTAATAAGAAAAGGTTGTTACGTCATTCTAGCACACATCGAGGAAGTTAAACCTGAAGAAAATAATATCAGTGATGTTCCCGTCGCAAAAGAATTTCCCGATGTATTTCCGAAAGAATTACCGGCATTACCCCCACATCGATCCGTTGAATTTCAAATAGACCTTGTACCAGGAGCTGCACCAATAGCTCGTGCTCCATACAGACTCGCACCCAGCGAAATGAAAGAATTACAAAGTCAGTTACAGGAACTTTTACAGCGTGGTTTCATTCGACCAAGTACATCACCGTGGAGAGCTCCTGTTTTGTTTGTCAAGAAGAAGGATGGTACATGATATTGCTTTAAACATACATATATTTCGACGCAATATCATTAATATTTCATAGGCTTTTACCTTTTACGAAGACATTAGATGCATATTTCAAGAGAAAAATGACGAAAGTAATGCACATGTTAAAGTTTGAAGAAAAAACGATAAATGACGATTTAAACCAAATATATATCAAGAAAACGTTTATCCGAATTCAAGAACAAAAAGGAAAAAATATATACAAGTTGAAGAAGATCGAAGAAAAAAAAGATAAAACGAAAGTTTCACATCCATATACATGAAGAAACGATCAACCGAGAACAAAACGGAAAAATGGCGAAAACAAAGGTACGCGAATCGCGTACCATACTACACGAAACTCATACTAAATGATCCCACGCGAACGTATAGCATTGTGACCAGATCGAGATTGAAAATACACATGGGTCTGCTAACTTTTGAGTTATAATAATACTTCTTTTCAGCTATGATCAGTCCTTTACAGCAACAAAGAAATTCTAAACAATGAAAAATAATAGATCATAATTTCAAATACTACTTAAATAGCACATGGGAAGGCTGCTTTATGTTAAATATATTTCTTTATCACATGCGCAACCCCTTTACAGTGTAAAAGCCACATCCTTCAATTTAAAAATGAAGATTGAGATCAAGAGGATTCAAATGTCATGCTATTTAATATATATAGGGAGATAGAGAGACACATTTGGACAGAGAGTTAGGAATATACATAATTTCAAGAATTAGGATACTAAAGTTCAAGCTACTGTCTTTATTTATTACTCCATATCATTTGAGTTTTATTTTACTCCAGTTCCGTATGAATTTTAATTTCAAGAATTAGGATAGTTTCAATTTTAAGGGTGTATTATTCGTGATTAAGGGTATTATTGTGCGAGTGCAAGGATATTGTTATTGTAATTTTTCTACCGTTTGAAGTTAATGAAAGTGAAGATTTTCGTAAGTTTATTCTATTAAAATTATCGTTATCAATTTTTATCGTTATTATTATGTTTGTATGTTTTTATTTTTATGTTTACCCTAGTATAATGAGTAGCTAAATTTCCCTAGTATTTTCTTAGATGTAGAGCCCCTAGTGAAATGGATTGTTATCATTTGTAAATATTAAAATGTAACTTAAGTATTTTTAATATTGAGTCTAGTTAAAAGAACCATTATTATGAACTTAGATATTTAACCCTTGTCACTTAATTTATTAGATTCAAATAACGAAAGTTATTTTTATTTATATAAATTAAGCTTCAACATTAAAAGTGATTTAGACGAACTTATGAATAAGTTATTAACACTAATTTAGAAATAAAGTTCGGTGGTTTGGGTAACATCATTAGTTACATAATAGTGAAATTGTAAAAAGGGAAACCGTTGTGATTTGGGTTTTGGCGAGAGTCAAAACTAGATTGGGTCTCAATTTAAATACTTGTGAATAATAAACTACCTAAATAAGGTCAAATGAAAATTAGATTTAATTTAGCTAGTTGAAACTTTATATATTCGAAAGAAAAATATAAAGTTTTATACTAAAACTTTTTAATAGAGCTTAATTTTAAAACAATCCATAGATCTAGAAGTGAAACATTTAAGTGAACACTCCCATTTATTTATATTGCAAAGTAATTATTATCATTTTTTTATTATTATTATTCATAAAAATTAAATTATACATCAAATTTTATCAAGTTTAATTACGCATTGTTTGTCACATCTGTCGTAACTTACGCGGAACGCGTATGTGTAAATTCATCACAGTTTATAATTTTACTCCAAATAAAGAATCAGCTCAGATTACGTGAGATAATACTCCGTATATTTTACTAGATAGATAGATACCTTCACAAAAGTGGTGACTCATATATCTCTTCTTTTTAGATATAAGAAACCAAATGGTTAGCAATTGTAAGTCAAATATTTGCAAGTGTCATCTACATAGCTAGGTGGATGGTGCGTGTCAAAATGCAGGGACACGTGCCTTTCATTTAAAGCATCTAGTTTAATTAAATCATTTTACTTTTAATCAATTGAAACATCATTCGTATTTTATTATAATTTCATTTAATTCACCTTTAATAAATTTAAAACTTGTAATTTAGTTAATTTACTTAAATTGTCTTTTATTTTGTTGCATGATATTTATTCCTGACACAAAACTCCCTATTAAATTAGTTTAACTTCAAAGACTATTAAAAACCATTAAACACTCCATCTCCCTGTGGAACGAATCGGATTTACCTATAAAACTAAACTACGCGGATAGGACTAGTTGCCTATATATGTGTAAAATCAACCTGAATTCATTAAAACACCATATATATAATAAATTAATTCGTGTAACAAAACAACTCAAATCCGTTCATAAATAAAGGTACTGTTTCACCGCATCAACTTTTTGACGCCGCTGCCGGGGAGCGGTTTTGTTTAAAAGATTTTAATAGACTTTAGGTTATTCGATCCTTTTGTAGGAATTCATTCCCAGAAAAGCTTTTGGTGTTATGATTTCATAATAGAAATTAATGCATGAATTTACGTTCCTCCAACACTGAATTAACTCCTCCATATCCTGAACCCGAAAGAGAATTTCACGAACGTTTAAGAGCTCAAGAAGTAGAGTCTCTCGCTGAGGATTTAGAATCACTTTCATTGGATTCTAACTTTGAACCAGTTTTTCAACCAATCATAGAACCAGTTATTAAGGAAGAAGAAGAGATGGCTGTTACAAATCAAACGATGGAATCATTAATGAAGGCGACAAGAACAGATCAAGGCCATGCAATTATCCAACCTACGATGACTGACGGCTTTGAAATAAAAGGTCAATTCCTTCACATGGTGACTAATACATGCCAATTCGGTGGAGCTCCAAATGAGGATGCTAACGAGCATCTTCGTAAGTTTGTAAGCATTTGCAAGCTATTCAAAATCAAGGATGTCTCCGATGAAGTCGCATGTTTGAAAATCTTTCCATGGTCCCTAAAGGATGATGCAAGAGATTGGTTAGACTCGTTACCAGAAGGTTATATCGAAGATTGGAATGATATGATGGACAAGTTTTTGTCAGAATTCTTCCCTGCTTCAAAAGCAGCAAAATTGCAAAGTGATATAAATCACTTCAAACAAAAGCTTAATGAGACTCTTTATGAAGCTTGGACCCGATTCAACAAAATGCTTAGGGTATGTCCTCAACACGGGTTGAATACATTCCAAAAAGTCCAAATATTCTATAAAGGAGTTAATGTGGCTACTAGAAAAGATATAGATGTTGCAGCTGGAGGTTCGATCATGAAGAAAACACTGGACGACGCTCACACTATCATTGCTGATATAGCAGCACATTCCCATAATTGACATCAAGAGATAGAAGTCTCTAGATCATCAACCGTTGCTAATATCAAAAGCAATGATGAAATTGCTTCTTTAAAAGTTCAAATGGTAAATCAAGCAAGACAAATTGAGAAAGTAACCAAGGAAATGCATGCTATCAGGGTAGGATGTGAAATGTGCCAAGGCCCCACCTTACTAGAGATTGTGATAAAACAATGATGGAAGAGCAAGCGAATTTCTTAGGTTACTTGCGAAAAGGTGAAATGAATTTCCACGATTTTCCAGCGATAGAAGCAAATAACTGAAAATATCCTCCAATTAACAACTACCAAGTAGGAGGACCTTCAGGTTTAAATAATAATAACTATCAAGGAGGAAATCCGGTTTATCAAAATAACCAGAATTTCCAAAATCAAAATCAAAGAAATCCACCACCAGGTTACAATAACCTAAACAACCGAAATCAACCTCAACGAATTTATCAAAATAATTTCCAACACAATCAACCATAACCACAAGCACTTATGCAACCACAACCCGAAAATAAATCCGGTTTAGAAGATCTCTTAAGAGATTTTATGGTTAAGCACGAGCAAACTGCAGAAATTCAAACTCAACAAATTCGAAATCAACAAGCTACGATTCAGAATTTAGAAAGAGATGTTAGAAGGATCTCACAGTTACTATAAGAGAGGCCACCAGGCGCTCTCCCCTCAAATACTCAAGTGAATTCCAACAACAATCAAACAAGGAATGAGCATGTAAATGCTATAACGACTAGAAATGGTTTAACTGGTAACCCATAAACTAGTAAAACCTCAGAAGTTCCTTTATCTTCTTCTAGTTTACAAGAACCTATTAATATAGATGAGTATGTTGAGAAAGAACAAGAGAAAAATGATCCACCTGAGATCATATCAAAGAAAAGTGAAGAAACACCTGTAAAGGTGCACAAGGCACCTATTCCATACCCGAAGGCATTAAAGAAAGACAAACTGGCGAGCCAATATCAGAGATTTGCAGATATGATCAAGCAAATTAGCATTAACATGCCACTCGCGGAAGTTATTAGGGGTATGCCAAATTATGGAAGGTTTATCAAGGATCTCATAGCCGGTAAAGGTAAATATGAAGAAGTTTCAACCACATTCCTCAATGAGGAATGCTCAGCAATTTTGTAAAAGCAAAAGATGCCACCGAAACTCGGAGATCCTGGTAGTTTCATTATTCCATGTCTGATGGAAGATTTAGTAATGTACGATGCATTAGCTGACTTAGGCGCAAGTATCAATCTTATGCCACACTCCTTGTATTTAAAACTAAACCTAGGAGATCTAAAACCAACTAGGATATGTATACGCCTAGCAGATAGAACTTTTAACTATCCTATTGGTATTGCCGAAAACCTACCGGTTAAAGTTAATCATTTAATCTTTCCTGCCGATTTCGTTGTCCTTGAAATGGAAGAAGATAGTAAGGTTCCCCTAATTCTAGGGTGACCATTTCTAAATACCGCTGATGCAATTGTGCGTGTTAAAGATAAAAAGCTTAGTCTAGGTGTAGGGGAAGATAGAGTTACCCTAAACATAGACAAAGCTATGAAACAACCTATCTCCTCCGATGACGAATGTTATAAGTTAGACATTGTGGATTGTTGTGTTGAAAAAGAATTGAAAGAATTACTAAATATAGACACCTTGAACTTCACCCCAATGAGTGAAGGTGATGAATTCGATGTAGAACTTGAACTTGACGAATTATTGAAAGTAGTCATCGATGAAGAGTGCTGTGAGGAAGAAATTCCCAAGGAAGATGAACCCTTTGAAGAAATTACCGATGGTAACAGGTTTCGAATAAAATCTTCCTTGGAAGAACCACCAACCTTGGAACTTAAGGAACTCCCGGAACATTTGGAGTATGCTTATCTCCAAGGTACATCACAATTACCTGTTATAATTTCATCAAAACTCTCAGATGACGAAAAGGGTAGGTTAATGTCCGTTCTAAAAACTCACAAGAAAGCAATTGCTTAGAAAACAACTGATATTCCAGGGATTAACCCCGCTTATTGTACTCATAAGATTCTAATGGAAGAAGATTTTAAACCCGTGGTACAAAGACAACGAAGGTTAAACCCTAACATGAAAGAAGTTGTGAAAAAGGAGGTTATCAAGTTACTTGATGATGGGTTAATATACCCTATATTCGATAGCCCATGGGTTAGTCATGTTCAAGTGGTACCTAAAAAAGGAGGTACAACTATTATTCTTAATGATAAAAATGAACTTGTTCCTACAAGAACAGTCACTGGTTGGAGAGTCTGTATAGACTACCGTCGTTTAAACGATGCCACAAGGAAAGATCATTTCCCACTTCCTTATATTGACCAAATGCTAGAACGTTTAGCGGGAAAAGAGTACTATTGTTTCCTTGATGGATTATCCGGTTATTTTCAAATTCCCATCGATCCAAAAAGAAAAGACAACATTTACTTGTCCATTTGGTACATTCACATACCGTCGAATGCCGTTCGGATTATGCAACGCGCCAGGCACCTTTCAAAGGTGTATGATGGCAATATTTCATACATGATAGAAGGAAGTATGGAAGTCTTTATGGACGATTTCTCTGTTTTTGGAGACTCCTTCGATTCATTCCTTTTAAACCTCGAGCGAATGTTTATTCGTTGTGAGGAATCAAATCTTGTTTTAAATTGGGAAAAATGCCACTTCATGGTAAAGGAAGGCATTGTTTTAGGACACAAGATTTCTCGAGATGGAATGGAAGTAGACAAAGCTAAGATCGATGTAATCTCAAAGCTTCCTTCTCCAACTAACTTTAAAGGAATTCGTAGTTTCTTAGGTCATGCGGGATTTTATCGACGATTCATAAAGGATTTTTCCAAAATCGCTAGACCCATGACTAAACTTCTCGAGAAAGATAGTACATTCGATTTCAATAACGAATGCTTACAAGCTTTCTCCATTCTAAAAGATAAACTTACGAATGCACCCATTATGGTATCACCCGACTAGTCCAAACCTTTCGAGCTAATGTGTGATGCTAGTGATTTTGCGATGGGAGCTGTTTTAGGTCAACGTCAAGATAACAAATTTCAACCAATCTACTACGCAAGTAAAACACTTACAGGAGCTCAGTTGAATTACACAACTACTGAGAAGGAGCTTCTTGCAGTAGTTTTTACTTTTGATAAGTTTAGATCTTACTTAGTGTTATCTAAAACAATTGTTTATACCGATCATTCAGCCCTAAAGTACTTATTCAAAAAGCAAGATGCTAAACCTAGACTAATTCGTTGGATTCTTCTCCTACAAGAATTCGACATTGAAATTAAGGATAAAAAAGGAGCTGAAAATCTCGCTGCAGATCACTTATCCCGTCTTGAAAATCTTAACTTAGAAACACTCGATGAATCTGTTATTCACGATACTTTTCTGGACGAGTTCCTTATGAGAATTGAAATAGAAGAAGAAATTCCATGGTTTACGGGCTATGCTAATTATCTAGAATTCTTGTTAAAAATCAAACTTATCAGTAAAAGAAGAAATTCTTTGCTGATCTGAAGTTTTACTTCTGGGAAAGCCCTAACCTCTTTCGTATAGGGGCTGACTAAGTTATTCGTCGATGCGTATATGGTAAAGAAGCTCAACAAATATTGGAGCACTGTCATCAAGGCCCAGCGGGCGGTCATTTCGGACCTAACTATAGAGGTAAGAAGGTCTTTGACTCGGGTTTTTATTGGCCAACCATCTTCAAAGATGCACACCACATGGTTAAAACATGTGATGCATGTCAAAGATCCGGTAACATCTCAAAAAGGGATGAAATGCCACAAAAAGGCATTCTTATATGTGAAGTATTTGACATTTGGGGTATTGACTTCATGGGTCCATTTCCCGCATCGAATAAATGCAAATACATCCTTGTGGCAGTTGACTACATTTCTAAATGGGCCGAAGCAAAAGCTTTACCCACAAATGATGCCCGTTTTGTTGTGAACTACCTAAAAAACCTATTTTCACGTTTTTGGGATTCCAAAAGCATTAATCAGTGATCGTGGAACTCATTTTACAAATCAATTACTCGAGAAAGTACTTAAAAAGTACGGAGTTAATCATCGTTTCTCAACTTCTTACCACCCTCAAACGAGTGGCCAAGTTGAAAACACAAATCGAGGGCTTAAACGAATTTTAAAAAGAACGGTTAAAAATAATCCTAAAATCTGGCATTGAAAGTTACATGATGCGCTTTGGGCATTTAGAACTGCATTCAAAATGCCCATTGGTACTACACCTTTCCGATTAATTTATGGTAAGGCGTGTCATCTACCTGTCGAAGTTGAACACAAGGCATATTGGGCTCTAAGAGAATGTAACACCGACCTTATGGAAGTCTGAGAAAACCGATTCTTACAACTTAATGAATTAGATGAGTTAAGACTACAAGCTTATGAAAACTCTGAAACATACAAAGAGAAAACTAAGAGATGGCACGATGCGCGATTAAAACAAAGAAAAGAATTCGAACAAGGGGATAAAGTATTAGTTTTCCAATCACGTTTTAAGTTTTCACCTGGGAAGCTTAGATCCCGGTGGACTGAGCCATATATAATAAAACATGTTTTTCCATCTGGATATGCAGAGTTATATAGCAAAGACGGTAGAACTTTCAAGGTGAACGGTCATCGACTCAAGTTATACTTTGACGGAATCAACACTACGGAAAGAGATGAAATCACTTTCTACCCTAAGGACAAGTAAATTCAGGGTAACATTAAGGATTTCAACTCCATTCTCGATCTTTAGTCTTATCTTTAAGAGTGGGGTTTGTTTGGTCTTTCTCTAGCAGACACTAAAGAACTAGTCTTCTCCCTCCATTCTACCTTTTTATTTTCTTTTCGTTTTTACTTATTGTTTATTTTCAAGATGCGCAATCAATATTTCTACAACCACTTCTTTTTGATGTGCGATAAAATTTTACCGAGAGATGTGGTATTAGATATAAAGAGAAGATGCGATCAGGAGAGCAAAGAAATAAGGAAAAAACTTAACGAGAAAAATTATGCCAAAGGAAATTCAAAATCAGCTAAGAAACGTCGAGCGCGTCATTTGGGCAAGTGTGTAAAATGTGGAAAACCAACTCATTACGGAAATTGCTCGAAGAACCAAACAGATTCTAATTACGAGTACGTAATCTTGTGCCGAGAAGAGCCTTTTAAATGTTCAAAGGAAAACCTCTTAAACCAACGAGGTTACGCCTACGAAGCCATGGGGGGCGAAATGGTACGACTTTACTATGAGGCGAGTCAACGCGGTTTCACAATCTAATTCTTTTTCTCGCCAATTGTGTGTTTGTGCATTTTTGCGTGTTTGTGAATTTTTATGTGTTTATATTTTGGTGTATTTTAGTTTGTAATTGTTTGTTGTGTTTTTATTAAAAAAGGTCTACCATTTAAAATTGATAACCCTTGAATTTAACCTGTTTTCATTGAAAACGATAATGCTAAGTGTAATAACTGAATTGTCGTTCTTCAAATTGCACGAAATTAATTGTTGGATTCATAATATATCTTTTAAATAGTAAACCACAAAAACAAACAAAAATTTTTTTTTTCCTACTAAAAATATACTTTTCTTATCAATAACCGTAAAAATATATAACTTATAAACTTTGTCGTGGGTAATGATAGGTGTAACAACCGAGATTATCTCTACCTAGTTGATAGGAAACAAAGTTTTAAGGTTGAAAATTAGTTGGTTTGAAAGTATATATATATATATATATATAAATTAGTTGGTTTGAAAGTATATATATATATATATATATATATATATATATATATATATATATATATATATATATATATATATATATATATATATATATATATATATATATATAATAGAGTGAATTTTAAATTCATTTAATTTTTATTTTTCATGTACTTGTTTTTTTTTAAAATTTTAAAATATTAATCTTCTTTTAATTTTAAAAAAAATTTAAAAAGAAAAAGAAAAATAGAGTGTTTTGTTTTATTTCTAATTTTTTTTCCGTAAAATATTAAAAATTTAACTTTTAATGAATTAAATTTTATAAATTGAATTTAAAAATTTATAAATGGATAAAGACTAGGTATAACAACCGAAATTTCCGTTACTTCAAATATAAATTTTATAAAGGATATTTTATAATTTTACTCAGTTATAAGTTATATATACAAAAAATTAATTCTAATGGTGTGTTTTTAATATTTTCTTTTGCTTTTATTTTAAAAAAAAATCAAAAACTTTTAGTGTGGGGTAAAATTTTTTGTACTACTAAAGTACAACCCCATCTCATGTGTGATTAACATATTTTGTTGACAGGTATTTACGATGATGAGATTCGACATAACGAAACACGAAAGTATTATTGTGATAAAAAAGGATTGGATATGTTCATACGATAAGCATTTTACAATGTCCAATTACTTAACAAAGGAAGTTCCATATACTTTACACTTTTTGTCCTCTCAAATTTATACATTTAACCTGATTTTATGTAATGAGGGCAATACATAATCTTAAGTGTGGGGTGGGAATATATAAATTCTCGAGAACTTATAACTTGGCGGTTTTTATGAAAAATTTTGAAAATTTTTAAACAAATATATCTAGTCAATTTTTAAGGTAATTACGAGCAATTAAAGATTAGGTGTCAAAAACTGAAATTATTGTCTCCATACATTAAAAATAAATAAGATTATTTGATTAAAACCTATAAAAGAAAACCAAGTACAACAGAATTTATAAACCCATATTTTAGGAACCATTTATCACATATTTCTATGAAGTTTATTGCAGATATCATTGCTTTGGAATGTATAAACCTGAATATTCCATTAAGGAAGTAAAGTCTTCCAAAATGACACACTTGCTAACTTATGTTAGAAGATGTAGTCCAGAAAAGCTGTAGGTTGACGAAAAATCTTGAAAAGTCATCTCTATCATCGGCTGGAAATCCACCTCACCTCAGCATCAAACAGGGTTTTTGGTGGTCAGACTTATCCTAACCATGAGATGGATCTGTCTCGTACAATTGGGGGGCACATTGCAAATTAGCTTTTAAGACTAATGAATCTAATCCCCAGATGGATGATCTCCGTAAAGATCAACTGCATCTATGTTTGACCGCGGTTAACATACATATGCCATAATAAATTGAGGTGTGCAAACTCATGGTTCACAGATGATATTTGGACACAATATAAGTTTCTTCTAAAACAACAACAACAACAACAACAACAACAACAACAACAACAACAACAACAACAACAACAACAACAACAACAACAACAACAACAACAACAACAACAACAACAACAACAACAACAACAACAACAACAACAACAACAACAACAACAACAACAACAACAACAACAATACCCAATCCCACACTTGTAGGGTATGGGGGAGGTGAGACGTAGACAATCCTTCTTCTAAAACTTATGCTATTTTATGAACTATATTGTGTAAAACCATTTTTAGGACATTCGCTTTCAAGTTCCATGATACTTCAATCATGGGGGCGGATAGCTTGCTAATCGCCAACTGAGACTACGGTTTTCAGTTACCCTCGACCGGAATTTGATGTTAAAACTGGAAAACGTGTCTAACGTAAAAGCTAGCATGACAGTTTAAAAAATCATAAAAGGTTTTCACAAGGTCCAATTTTCCCTAAGGATCCAAATTTTTAAACCTTAATCACGAGTTTCAACTTTGTTTCTGTTGTCAGAATTTCATTTCGTGTGGCGTGTGTTGTGTAATTTAATGTTCGATATGGAAAAATATGTAATGTTCCGATTCTATTTAAAATATGTAATTACTTGAGGACAAGCAACGTTCAAGTGTGGGGTATTTTGATATTGCTTTAAACATACATATATTTCGACGCAATATCATTAATATTTCATAGGCTTTTACCGTTTACGAAGACATTAGATGCACATTTCAAGAGAAAAATGACGAAAGTAATGCACATGTTAAAGTTTGAAGAAAAAAACGATAAACGACGATTTAAACCAAATATATATCAAGAAAACGTTTATCCGAATTCAAGAACAAAAAGGCAAAAATATATACAAGTTGAAGAAGATCGAAGAAAAAAAGATAAAACGAAAGTTTCACATCCATATACATGAAGAAACGATCAACCGAGAACAAAACGGAAAAATGGCGAAAACAAAGGTACGCGAATCGCGTACCATACTACATGATGAAATGTCCCGTTCTTATTGATTAAAAACGTTCCATATTAATTGATTTCGTTGCGAGGTTTTGACCTCTATATGAGACGTTTTTAAAGACTGCATTCATTTTAAAACAAACCATAACCTTTATTTCATCAATAAAGGTTTAAAAAGCTTTACGTAGATTATCAAATAATGATAATCTAAAATATCCTGTTTACACACGACCATTACATAATGGTTTACAATACAAATATGTTACAACAAAATAAGTTTCTTGAATGCAGTTTTTACACAATATCATACAAGCATGGACTCCAAATCTCGTCCTTATTTAAGTATGCGACAGCGGAAGCTCTTAATAATCACCTGAGAATAAACATGCTTAAAACGTCAACAAAAATGTTGGTGAGTTATAGGTTTAACCTATATATATCAAATCGTAACAATAGACCACAAGATTTCATATTTCAATACACATCCCATACATAGAGATAAAAATCATTCATATGGTGAACACCTGGTAACCGACATTAACAAGATGCATATATATAAGAATATCCCCATCATTTCGGGACACCCTTCGAATATGATATAAATTTCGAAGTACTAAAGCATCCGGTACTTTGGATGGAGTTTGTTAGGCCCAATAGATCTATCTTTAGGATTCGCGTCAATTAGGGTGTCTGTTCCCTAATTCTTAGATTACCAGACTTAATAAAAAGGGGCATATTCGATTTCGATAATTCAACCATAGAATGTAGTTTCACGTACTTGTGTCTATTTTGTAAATCATTTATAAAACCTGCATGTATTCTCATCCCAAAAATATTAGATTTTAAAAGTGGGACTATAACTCACTTTCACAGATTTTTACTTCGTTGGGAAGTAAGACTTGGACACTGGTTGATTCACGAACCTATAACAATATATACATATATATCAAAGTATGTTTAAAATATATTTACAACACTTTTAATATATTTTGATGTTTTAAGTTTATTAAGTCAGCTGTCTTCGTTAGTAACCTACAACTAGTTGTCCACAGTTAGATGTACAGAAATAAATCGATAAATATTATCTTGAATCAATCCACGACCCAGTGTATACGTATCTCAGTATTGATCACAACTCAAACTATATATATTTTGGAATCAACCTCAACCCTGTATAGCTAACTCCAACATTCACATATAGAGTGTCTATGGTTGTTCCGAAATATATATAGATGTGTCGACATGATAGGTCGAAACATTGTATACGTGTATATGGTATCTCAAGATTACATAATATACAATACAAGTTGATTAAGTTATGGTTGGAATAGATTTGTTACCAATTTTCACGTAGCTAAAATGAGAAAAATTATCCAATCTTGTTTTACTCATAACTTCTTCATTTTAAATCCGTTTTGAGTGAATCAAATTGCTATGGTTTCATATTGAACTCTATTTTATGAATCTAAACAGAAAAAGTATAGGTTTATAGTTGGAAAAATAAGTTACAAGTCGTTTTTGTAAAGGTAGTCATTTCAGTCGAAAGAACGACGTCTAGATGACCATTTTAGAAAACATACTTCCACTTTGAGTTTAACCATAATTTTTGGATATAGTTTCATGTTCATAATAAAAATCATTTTCTCAGAATAACAACTTTTAAATCAAAGTTTATCGTAGTTTTTAATTAACTAACCCAAAACAGCCCGCGGTGTAACTACGACGGCGTAAATCCGGTTTTACTGTGTTTTTCGTGTTTCCAGGTTTTAAATCATTAAGTTAGCATATCATATAGATATAGAACATGTGTGTAGTTAATTTTAAAAGTCAAGTTAGAAGGATTAACTTTTGTTTGCGAACAAGTTTAGAATTAACTAAACTATGTTCTAGTGATTACGAGTTTAAACCTTCGAATAAGATAGTTTTATATATATGAATCGAATGATGTTATGAACATCATTACTACCTCAAGTTTAGTAGGTAAACCTACTGGAAGTAACAAGAAATGATCTAGCTTCAAAGGATCTTGGATGGCTTGAAAGTTCTTGAAGTAGGATCATGACACAAAAACAAGTTCAAGTAAGATTTTTACTCGAATTAAGATAGTTTATAGTTATAGAAATTGAATCAAAGTTAGAATATGAATATTACCTTGAATAAGAAAGATAACCTACTGTATATAACAAAGGTTTCTTGATCTTAGATGATTACTTGGAATGAATTAGAAAGCTTGGAAGTAAATTAGTAAACTTGAAGGGATTTTTGAAGTGTTCTTGAAGTGTTCTTGAAGTGTTCTTCCTATGATGATTTTAGCTTGATTCTTGAAGTGATTTTTGATGAAGATGATGATTAACTACTGGAAAAATACATTCATAATAGTGTGTGT
This sequence comes from Rutidosis leptorrhynchoides, assembly GCF_046630445.1. Taxonomy (NCBI): domain Eukaryota; kingdom Viridiplantae; phylum Streptophyta; class Magnoliopsida; order Asterales; family Asteraceae; genus Rutidosis; species Rutidosis leptorrhynchoides. The sequence goes on along the minus strand of NC_092338.1, from coordinate 235,957,885 downwards.
GTGTTGAGAGAGAATTAGAAAGAGAATTGGAAGTGAAATGGAGTGAATGATGAGTGGTAATTGGTGAGTGGTGAGTGGGGTTAAAAGGAGTTCTAGTTAGTTGACTAGCTCATGGTAGAAGTTAAAATTGATTAGTAATACATGACATAATCAAGAGTGGAATCCCATGCTAGTTCCTATTGGTATATACTCATAGTAAGTACGTTTTGAAGCTGTGTATAATACGGGTAAGAATACGACTAGAATTGTTGATGAAAGAAAAGAATGGAAAAGTAACTGTAACCATTTTCATTAAGTATGAGTGTTTTGATATATGTCTTGAAGTCTTCCAAAAGTATTTTAATACATCTAAATACACTACATGTATATACATTTTAACTGAGTCGTTAAGTCATCGTTAGTCGTTACATGTAAGTGTTGTTTTGAAACCTTTAAGTTAACGATCTCAATTAATGTTGTTAACCCATTGTTTATTATATCTAATGAGATGTTAAATTATTATATTATCATGATATTATGATATATTAATATATCTTAATATGATATATATACATTTAAATGTCGTTACAACGATAATCGTTACATATATGTCTCGTTTCGAAATCCTTAAGTTAGTAGTCTTGTTTATATGTATATAACTCATTGTTAATATACTTATGGAGATACTTACTTATCATAATATCATGTTAACCATATGTATATCCATATATATATCGTCATGTCGTTTTTACAAGTTTTAACGTTCGTGAATCGCCGGTCAACTTGGGTGGTCAATTGTCTGTATGAAACATATTTTAATTAATCAAGTCTTAACAAGTTTGATTGCTTAACATGTTGGAAACATTTAATCATGTAAATATCAATCTCAATTAATATATATAAACATGGAAAAGTTCGGGTCACTACAGTACCTACCCGTTAAATAAATTTCGTCCCGAAATTTTAAGCTGTTGAAGGTGTTGACGAATCTTCTGGAAATAGATGCGGGTATTTCTTCTTCATCTGATCTTCACACTCCCAGGTGAACTCGAGTCCTCTACGAGCATTCCATCGAACCTTAACAATTGGTATCTTGTTTTGCTTAAGTCTTTTAACCTCAGGATCTATTATTTCGATGGGTTCTTCGATGAATTGAAGTTTTTCGTTGATTTGAATTTCAACTAACGGAATAGTGAGATCTTCTTTAGCAAAAAATTTCTTCAAATTCGAGACGTGGAAAGTGTTATGTACAGCCGTGAGTTGTTGAGGTAACTCAAGTCGGTAAGCTACTGGTCCGACACGATCAATAATCTTGAATGGTCCAATTTACCTTGGATTTAATTTCCCTCATTTACCAAATCGAACAACGCCTTTCCAAGGTGCAACTTTAAGCATGACCATCTCTCCAATTTCAAATTCTATATCTTTTCTTTTAAAGTCAGCGTAGCTCTTTTGTCGACTTTGGGCGGTTTTCAACCGTTGTTGAATTTGGATGATCTTCTCGGTAGTTTCTTGTATAATCTCCGGACCCGTAATCTGTCTATCCCCCACTTCACTCCAACAAATCGGAGACCTGCACTTTCTACCATAAAGTGCTTCAAATGGCGCCATCTCAATGCTTGAATGGTAGCTGTTGTTGTAGGAAAATTCTGCTAACGGTAGATGTCGATCCCAACTGTTTCCGAAATCAATAACACATGCTCGTAGCATGTCTTAAAGCATTTGTATCGTCCTTTCGCTCTGCCCATCAGTTTGTGGATGATAGGCAGTACTCATGTCTAGACGAGTTCCTAATGCTTGCTGTAATGTCTGCCAGAATCTTGAAATAAATCTACCATCCCTATCAGAGATAATAGAGATTGGTATTCCATGTCTGGAGACAACTTCCTTCAAATACAGTCGTGCTAACTTCTCCATCTTGTCATCTTCTCTTATTGGCAGGAAGTGTGCTGATTTGGTGAGACGATCAACTATTACCCAAATAGTATCAAAACCACTTGCAGTCCTTGGCAATTTAGTGATGAAATCCATGGTAATGTTTTCCCATTTCCATTCTGGGATTTCGGGTTGTTGAAGTAGACCTGATGGTTTCTGATGCTCAGCTTTGACCTTAGAACACGTCAAACATTCTCCTACATATTTAGCAACATCAGCTTTCATACCCGGCCACCAAAAATGTTTCTTGAGATCCTTGTACATCTTCTCCGTTCCAGGATGTATTGAGTATCTGGTTTTATGAGCTTCTCTAAGTACCATTTCTCTCATATCTCCAAATTTTGGTAGCCAAATCCTTTCAGCCCTATACCGGGTTCCGTCTTCCCGAATATTAAGATGCTTCTCCAATCCCTTGGGTATTTCATCCTTTAAATTTCCCTCTTTTAAAACTCCTTGTTGCGCCTCCTTTATTTGAGTAGTAAGGTTATTATGAATCATTATATTCATAGATTTTACTCGAATGGGTTCTCTGTCCTTCCTGCTCAAGGCATCGGCTACCACATTTGCCTTTCCCGGGTGATAACGAATCTCAAAGTCGTAATCATTCAACAATTCAATCCACCTACGCTGCCTCATATTCAGTTTTTTCTGATTAAATATGTGTTGAAGACTTTTGTGGTCGGTATATATAATACTTTTGACCCAATATAAGTAGTGCCTCCAAGTCTTTAATGCAAAAACAACTGCGCCTAATTCCAAATCATGCGTCGTATAATTTTGTTCGTGAATCTTCAATTGTCTAGACGCATAAGCAATCACCTTCGTTCGTTGCATTAATACACAACCGAGACCTTGCTTTGATGCGTCACAATAAATCACAAAATCATCATTCCCTTCAGGCAATGATAATATAGGTGCCGTAGTTAGCTTTTTCTTCAATAACTGAAACGCTTTCTCTTGTTCATCATTCCATTCAAATTTCTTCCCTTTATGCGTTAATGCAGTCAAGGGTTTTGCTATTCTGGAAAAGTCTTGGATGAACCTTCTGTAGTAACCAGCTAGTCCTAAAAACTGGCGTATGTGTTTCAGTGTTTTCGGGGTTTCCCACTTTTCAACAGTTTTTATCTTTGCCGGATCCACCTTAATACCTTCTTTGTTCACTATGTGACCGAGGAATTGAACTTCTTCCAACCAAAATGCACACTTTGAAAACTTAGCGTACAATTCTTCCTTCCTCAGTACTTCTAACACCTTTCTCAAATGTTCACCGTGTTCTTGGTCATTCTTTGAGTAAATAAGTATGTCATCAATGAAAACAATGACAAACTTGTCAAGGTATGGTCCACACACTCGGTTCATAAGGTCCATGAACACAGCTGGTGCATTAGTTAAACCAAATGGCATGACCATAAACTCGTAATGACCGTAACGTGTTCTGAAAGCAGTCTTTGGAATATCATCTTCTTTCACCCGCATTTGATGATACCCGGAATGTAAGTTAATCTTTGAATAAACAGACGAGCCTTGTAGTTGATCAAATAAGTCGTCGATTCTCGGTAGTGGGTAGCGGTTCTTGATGGTAAGTTTGTTCAACTCTCGGTAGTCGATACACAACCTGAATGTACCATCTTTCTTCTTGACAAACAAAACAGGAGCTCCCCACGGTGATGTGCTTGGTCGAATGAAACCACGCTCTAAAAGTTCTTGTAATTGGCTTTGCAGTTCTTTCATCTCGCTGGGTGCGAGTCTGTAAGGAGCACGAGCTATTGGTGCAGCTCCTGGTACACGATCTATTTGAAATTCAACGGATCGATGTGGGGGTAATCCCGGTAATTCTTTCGGAAATACATCGGGAAATTCTTTTGCAATGGGAACATCATTGATGCTCTTTTCTTCAGTTTGTACTTTCTCGAAGTGTGCTAGAACAGCATAGCAACCTTTTCTTATTAGTTTTTGTGCCTTCAAATTACTAATAAGATGTAGCTTCGTGTTGCCCTTTTCTCCGTACACCATTAAGGGTTTTCCTTTTTCTCGTATAATGCGAATTGCATTTTTGTAACAAACGATCTCTGCTTTCACTTCTTTCAACCAGTCCATACCGATTATCACTTCAAAACTCCCTAACTCTACTAGTATCAAATCAATCTTAAATGTTTCGCTAACCAGTTTAATTTCTCGATTCCGACATATATTATCTGCTGAAATTAATTTACCATTTGCTAATTCAAGTAAAAATTTACTATCCAAAGGCGTCAATGGACAACTTAATTTAGCACAAAAATCTCTACTCATATAGCTTCTATCCGCACCCGAATCAAATAAAACGTAAGCAGATTTATTGTCAATAAGAAACGTACCCGTAACAAGCTCCTGGTCTTCCTGTGCCTCTGCCGCATTAATATTGAAAACTCTTCCGCGGCCTTGTCCATTCATGTTCTCCTGGTTCGGGCAATTTCTAATAATGTGGCCCGGTTTTCCACATTTATAACAAACTACATTGACATAACTTGCTCCGACACTACTTGCTCCGTCATTACTCGTTCCGACACCATTTGTTCCTTTCGTTCTATTAACCCCTGGTCCGTAGACCTCACACTTCGCCGCACTATGACCATTTCTTTTACACTTGTTGCAAAATTTGGTGCAGAACCCCGAGTGATACTTTTCACACCTTTGGCATAGCTGCTTCTGATTGTTGTTGTTGTTGCGGTTATTATTGTTGTTTGGATGATTGTTGTAGTTGCTGTTGTTATTGTTGTTGTTGTTGTTGTTGGGCCGTTTGTTGTAGTTGCGATTGATGTTGCGATTGTTGGGATAATTGTTATGATTATTGTTGTAATTACTGTTGTTGTTGTATTGGTGATTCTTATCACCGTTTTCCTCCCACTTTCTTTTGACTTGCTTCACATTGGCCTCTTCAGCAGTCTGTTCTTTAATTCTTTCTTCAATCTGGTTCACTAGTTTGTGAGCCATTCTACATGCCTGTTGTATGGAGGCGGGCTCGTGTGAACTTATATCTTCTTGGATTCTTTCCGGTAATCCTTTCACAAACGCGTCGATCTTCTCTTACTCATCTTCGAATGCTCCCGGACACAATAGGCACAATTCTGTGAATCGTCTTTCGTACGTGGTAATATCAAATCCTTGGGTTCGTAACCCTCTAAGTTCTATCTTAAGCTTATTGACCTCGGTTCTGGGACGGTACTTCTCGTTCATCAAGTACTTGAATGCTGACCATGGTAGTGCGTACACATCATCTTGTCCCACTTGCTCTAGATAGGTATTCCACCATGTTAACGCAGAACCTGTGAAGGTATGCGTAGCGTACTTCACTTTGTCCTCTTCAGTACACTTACTTATGGCAAACACCGATTCGACCTTCTCGGTCCACCGTTTCAATTCGATCGGTCCTTCGGTTCCATCAAATTCCAAAGGTTTGCAGGCAGTGAATTCTTTGTAGGTGCATCTTACACGATTTCCTGTACTGCCAGATCCAAGGTTATTGTTGGTATGTAGCGCAGCCTGTACTGCGGCTATGTTTGAAGCTAGAAAAGTGCGGAATTCCTCTTCATTCATATTCACGGTGTGTCGAGTAGTCGGTGCCATTTCCTTCAAAATAGTCAAATGGAACAAGTTAATCATACAGAATATTAAGAGTAGTTAATAGTATTTCATAGCATAATATGAACTCATTTATAAAAGTTTTTTCTTCATATTAGCGTTTTATAAGTTTAAATTCGGGTAGTACCTACCCGTTAAGTTCATACTTAGTAGCTAATATACAATTCAACTACTACAATTCTATATGAAAAACTGATTATAATAATATTTCGCGTTCAAACTTTTATACAATATTTTACAAACTTACAATACCGCTTATTTTACATAAAGCATGAAATATAGCACACAATAATTTTGATACAAGATAGTTGTGAAGATAATTCTAGCTAGTACACAAGTCGTTCAGCAAAGGCAATAAAGACACGTAATTCATACGTCCAGAAACAAGTCATGCATTCTGGTTTTACTAGGACTACTTCCCATCCTTGGTCTTGTGGAACATAACCGTTATGGCCGTTGATAAGACAGCGTGTTGTAACGTCGTCAAAGGAACGAGGGTTACATAATGTCCAACAGTCCCGTAACAATCTAAAAACCTCATTTCTTACCCCAATTACCGACTCCGTCACTTATGGGAACGTTTTGTTTAATAGTTGTAGGCCGATGTTCTTGTTCTCACTTTGGTGAGAAGCGAACATTACTAATCCGTAAGCATAACATGCTTCTTTATGTTGCATGTTAGCCGCTTTTTCTAAATCACGAAGTCCAATATTCAGATATATTGAGTCAAAATAATTTCTTAACCCATTGTGTAAAATAGCATTTGGGTTCCCTGCAATATATGCATCAAAGTAAACACATCGTAACTTATGGATTTCCCAATGTGATATCCCCCATCTTTCGAACGAAAGCCTTTTATAAACCAAGGCATTCTTGGAACGTTCTTCGAATGTCTTACAAACTGATCTCGCCTTAAATAGTTGTGCCGAAGAATTCTGACCGACTCTAGACAAGATTTCATCAATCATGTCTCCGGGTAGGTCTCTTAAAATATTGGGTTGTCTATCCATTTTGTGTTTTTATACTGTAAAATAGACAACAGTTAGATTCATAAAAAAAATACTTATTAATACAAGCAATTTTTACATATATCATAAAGCATAAGCACACTATATTACTTATATTACACCACACGAATACAACTATCTTATTCCGACTCGCTTGTTTCTTCTTCTTCGGTTTTGGTTCGTTTTGCCAAGTTTCTAGGGATATATGATGTTCCCCTAATACGAGCAGTCGTTATCCACATTGGTTTAGAAAAACCTGGTGGTTTAGAGGTTCCCGGGTCATTGTTACAACTTAAGGACTTCGGGGGTTGACGATACATATAAAGTTCATCGGGGTTGGAATTAGATTTCTCTATTTTTATGCCATTTCCCTTATTATTTTCTTTTGCCTTTTTAAATTCCGTTGGGGTAATTTCTATAACATCATCGGAATTCTCGTCGGAATCCGATTCATCGGAGAATTGGTAATCCTCCCAATATTTTGCTTCCTTGGCGGAAACACCATTGACCATAATTAACCTTGGTCGGTTGGTTGAGGATTTTCTTTTACTTAACCGTTTTATTATTTCCCCCACCGGTTCTATTTCTTCATCCGGTTCCGATTCTTCTTCCGGTTCCGATTCTTCTTCCAGTTCCGACTCTTCTTCCGGTTCCTCTTCGGGAACTTGTGAATCAGTCCACGAATCATTCCAATTTACATTTGACTCTTCATTATTATTAGGTGAGTCAATGGGACTTATTCTAGAGGTAGACATCTATCACATAATATCAAACGCGTTAAGAGATTAATATATCACATAATATTCACATGTTAAAAATATATAGTTTCCAACAAAATTTGTTAAGCAATCATTTTTCAAGTAAACACGGTCGAAGTCCAGACTCACTAATGCATCCTAACAAACTAGATAAGACACACTAATGCAAAATTCTGGTTCTCTAAGACCAACGCTCGGATACCAACTGAAATGTCCCGTTCTTATTGATTAAAAACGTTCCATATTAATTGATTTCGTTGCGAGGTTTTGACCTCTATATGAGACGTTTTTTTAAAGACTGCATTCATTTTAAAACAAACCATAACCTTTATTTCATCAATAAAGGTTTAAAAAGCTTTACGTAGATTATCAAATAATGATAATCTAAAATATCCTGTTTACACACGACCATTACATAATGGTTTACAATACAAATATGTTATAACAAAATAAGTTTCTTGAATGCAGTTTTTACACAATATCATACAAGCATGGACTCCAAATCTCGTCCTTATTTAAGTATGCGACAGCGGAAGCTCTTAATAATCACCTGAGAATAAACATGCTTAAAACGTCAACAAAAATGTTGGTGAGTTATAGGTTTAACCTATATATATCAAATCGTAACAATAGACCACAAGATTTCATATTTCAATACACATCCCATACATAGAGATAAAAATCATTCATATGGTGAACACCTGGTAACCGACATTAACAAGATGCATATATATAAGAATATCCCCATCATTTCGGGACACCCTTCGAATATGATATAAATTTCGAAGTACTAAAGCATCCGGTACTTTGGATGGGGTTTGTTAGGCCCAATAGATCTATCTTTAGGATTCGCATCAATTAGGGTGTCTGTTCCCTAATTCTTAGATTACCAGACTTAATAAAAAGGGGCATATTCGATTTCGAAAATTCAACCATAGAATGTAGTTTCACGTACTTGTGTCTATTTTGTAAATCATTTATAAAACCTGCATGTATTCTCATCCCAAAAATATTAGATTTTAAAAGTGGGACTATAACTCACTTTCACAGATTTTTACTTCGTCGGGAAGTAAGACTTGGCCACTGGTTGATTCACGAACCTATAACAATATATACATATATATCAAAGTATGTTTAAAATATATTTACAACACTTTTAATATATTTTGATGTTTTAAGTTTATTAAGTCAGCTGTCCTCGTTAGTAACCTACAACTAGTTGTCCACAGTTAGATGTACAGAAATAAATCGATAAATATTATCTTGAATCAATCCACGACCCAGTGTATACGTATCTCAGTATTGATCACAACTCAAACTATATATATTTTGGAATCAACCTCAACCCTGTATAGCTAACTCCAACATTCACATATAGAGTGTCTATAGTTGTTCCGAAATATATATAGATGTGTCGACATGATAGGTCAAAACATTGTATACGTGTCTATGGTATCTCAAGATTACATAATATACAATTTGATGCGTGATTATGACTTTAAAAACGCAGTTTAGAACAAGCTTTCTTCACCCAACAGACCTGAAACTAAACACCCAATTGGTAACAGTAACAGCCCCAAAACAGAGTATAAAACTCTGAAATAAGAACACAAGGATAGAGAATCTAAACCCTTAATTGATAAAGATACCACCACAATTAGAGATCTAGAAACACTCCAAATCTTCAACTACAGCTGATAAAGATTCCACCACAACTATAATATCAGATATGAAGATTTGGATTTCACCACAATGTTTGATAAAGTAACACCACAAACACTGATAAAGAAACCACTCTTAGCCACCGGAATCAAAGATTCGTAAAGACACAGAGATTTTGTAAATAGATAAGCTCTATCAAACTTTTCATTCAATTATCAACCAACTTTTTACAATTACAAGAGCTCTCTATTTATAGTAGAAGCTTAACAGCTATTTTCTAAATAAGACAAAAACATAAAAAGGAAATGGAGACAAAAAGGACAAACAATTACAAATTAGCCAATAAGAATAAAGGACACAATCTGCAAAAAGCCTGCCATTTGTTAGTGCTCCTTCCCATGATAAAAGCATCCAATGATAAATGGGAGTCTTCCTTGGTCAGCTAACATTCTTCTAGAACAGCCACACACGTGTTAAGCACATGACCTGACCGGTTTATTGAAAAGCATAAGTAAACTTTGAATTGTATCAGCAAGTTGGCCATTCAGACAGAAAATAGCATCGCGTGCTGGTTGTACTAGAGTTTCGTGTGCTGATTGAACTAAAATTCTTTAGCTGGTTGAACTAGCTGGTTCGCCTAAGCATAACTTTGCTGGTTCGATTTGCTGGTTACCCGGCTGAGTGAATTAAAGCTTTACTGGCTGAACTAAACTCATTTGCTGGTCCGGCTAGCTGGTTCTTCTTCGTTGCTGGCTTGCCTTCAACTATCAAAAACTTTATTCATGAAAACATAACTACTTCAGTTTAAGGACTGAAGTAGGGTCACCCCTGAGCTTCTTGAACCAGCTCCAAAAACACTTAGATGATACGAAATAGATGGCAACACGACCATTGCTTGGCCTGATTCGGGTGTAACATCTTTTGAGCTCGAGCTGGCTGTGTTGCTGGTTACATTGCCCAGCTCACCCGCATCATCCTCTCCCTCTAAAAAGGAACTTGACCTCAAGTTCTCGAGGTTGTCATCTTCCAAGTAGGGCATCAAATCACCAACATTAAAAGTGCTATACACAGCAGTATCACCAGGCAGCTCGACCTTGTAAGCATTATCACCAACTTTTTCCAACACTTTAAATGGACCCTCAGCTCTTGGCATCAGCTTGTTCTTCCTTTTTGCTGGGAACCTTTCCTTCCTTAGATGAATCCAAACAAGATCACCAGGAACAAAAGTGGGCTGCTTTCTCTGCTGGTTAGCTTTAGCCTTGTATTGCTGGTTGGTCTTCTCAATTTTAGCCCTCACTTGCTCATACAGCTTCTTCATTTCTTTGGCCTTTGCTACTGCATCAACACTTACCTTAGGCTCAATTGCAAAAGGAATCAGATCAATGGGTGTGAGTGGACTTGCACCATAGCAGATTTCAAATGGTGACTTTCCTTTGGAGTAATTAGGTGCTCTGTTAAAGTCAAATTCAGCTTGAGCAAGCTTCAAATCCCACTCCTTCAAACTTTTCTTCATAAGTTCCCTTAGCAACATTCCCACAGTTCTATTGGTAACTTCAGTTTGACCATCAGTTTGGGGATGGTGAGAAGTGCTGAATAAAACTTTGTTCCAAGCAGCTTCCATAATGTCTTCCAAAAATAGCTTAAGAACTTTGTATCTCGATCAGACACAATGGTTTTGGGAACTCCATGAAGACGAACAATTTCTTTGAAGAATAAAGTAGCAAAAACAGTAGCATCATTGGTTTTGTTGCAGGCTATGAAATGAGCCATCTTTGAAAACCTGTCAACAACAACCATAATAGAATCTTTGCCTCGCTGAGTTCTTGGTAAAGCAACAATGAAATCCATGCTCAAATCTTCCCATGGCTGGTTGGGAACAGGAAGAGGAGTATATAAACCCTTGTGAAAAGTTGACTTAGCTTGACAGCAGGTTACACAACGATTAATCACAGCTTTGACATCTTTATCCATACATGGCCAGTAGAAGTGTTCACTTAGGATATCCAATGTCTTGTTAATCCCAAAATGACCAGCTAAACCACCTCCATGTGCTTCTCTAATCAGCAACTCCCTGATTGAATCTTTTGGGATGCACAATCTGCTGCCCTTGAATAGAAAACCATCTTGCTCACTATAATCTCTTTTGGACTCAGCAGGAGAACAGTTCAAAATAGGAGCAAAGTCTGGATCAGCTTCATATAACTCCTTAACAAATGAAAATCCAAGAACTCTAGCTTCTAGAATTGACAACAAAGAATATCTTCTTGAAAGGGCATCAGCAACAACATTAGAAGTACCAGCCTTGTGTTTAGACACAAAGGAGTACATCTGCAAGAATTCAACCCATTTTGCATGCCTTGGATTTAATTTGTGCTGCCCATTAATGTATTTTAATGCTTCATGATCAGAAAAGAGAACAAACTGCCTTGGCTTCAAATAATGTGACCAATGATCAACAGCTCGAATGATGGCATAAAACTCTTTATCATAAGTGCTATAATTCAGCTTTGACCCATTTAGCTTTTCACTGAAATAAGCTACTGGTCTTTTTCCTTGCACTAGCACAGCTCCAATGCCAACACCACTTGCATCACATTCAAGTTCAAACAACATATCAAAATTAGGCAAAGCAAGTATAGGTGCTGAACTTAGCTTCTCTTTCAATGATTCAAATGCTGATTGGGCAGAACTAGACCATTCAAATACCCCTTTCTTCATACAATCAGTAATTGGAGCAACAATTGTGGAGAAGTCTTTGATAAATCTTCTATAGAATGAAGCTAAACCATGAAAACTTCTGACTTCAGTGATGGTAGAAGGACTAGGCCATGATCTGATCGCTTCCACCTTAGATGGATCCATTGAAATGCCTTCTTCAGAAACCACATATCCAAGAAACACTACTTTGCTGACAAAGAAATCACACTTCTCCATCTTTGCATATAACTGATTCTGCCTTAATAGCTTAAATACTTTCCTCAGATGATCCAAGTGTTCTTCTTTAGTTTTTGAGTACACTAGGATGTCATCAAAGTAAACAACCACAAACTGACCAATAAGTGGCCTGAGCACTTCATTCATATGCCTCATGAATGTGCTGGGTGCATTAGACAACCCAAAAGGCATAACCAACCACTCGAATAATCCACCTTTGATCTTGAAAGCTGTCTTCCATTCATCTCCTTCTTTCATTCGAATCTGATGATACCCACTTCTAAGATCAACTTTGGAAAACACACAAGAACCATGCAGCTCATCTAACATATCATCTAATCTAGGTATGGGATACCTATACTTGATGGTGATGTTGTTAATAGCTCGGCTGTCTACACACATTCTCATAGAACCATCTTTCTTTGGAACCAGTAAAGCTGGTACTGAACAAGGACTCATGCTGGTTCTAACATATCCCTTGGCAACCAACTCATTAACTTGCTTTTCTAATTCTTTTGCTTCATGAGGGGAACATCGATAAGCTACTTTATTAGGAAGAACAGATCCAGGTACAAGATCAATTTGATGTTCAATACCCCTGATTGGTGGTAAACCAGTAGGTAACTCAGTAGGAAACACATCAGTAAATTCGGATAACAATGGCTTTACCCTAGCTGGTATTTCATCATGCTGGTTCAACTCATCACTTTCAACCATCAGCAATAAATAAGCACCAGTACCACCCTTTAACTCAGTATCAACTTCAGCTTGAGTCTTAAATAAAGCTTTATCATTCTTAACAGTAGGATCAGCCCTAGGTATTTCACTAGGCTTTAAAGAAGTGAGGGTGATCTTCTTTCCATTCACATACATTGAATAAGTATTTTGGTGTCCATTATGATAGACATACTTATCAAATAACCAAGGTCTACCAAGCAGTAAATTACATGCATCCATAGGAATAACATCACAAGTAATCTCATCTTGATAAACAGTACCAATAGAAAATGGAACAGTAACTTGGCGAGTAACCTTTACCTCACTGCCTTGGTTAAGCCATTGAAGTTTGTATGGATGAGGATGCTTCTTTGTAACCAGCTCAAGCTTTTCCACCATGTGAGCAGATGCTGCGTTTGCACAGCTGCCTCCATCAACAATCAGGCTGCACACTTTACCCTTGACTGTGCATCTTGAATGAAAGATGTTTTCTCGCTGGCTCTTATCTTCAATAGTCTCAGCTGAGTGCATTACTCTTCGAACCACTAAAAACTCTCCAACATCAGCAGCAACAAACTCTTCACTATCAGACTCATCATATGCTGGTTTAGTTTCAAAACCCCCTTCCAAATCTTCAATCTCCCTTAGTGTAAGAGCACGCTGGTTAGGACATTGAGCTTGAAAATTCCCAAATCCATGGCACTTGAAGCATTTTCTCCTATCATCTTTAGGACCAGCTACAACCTGCTCTTTGCCTTTAGATACTTTGGATGCTGCCTCGTTATGCCTAGGCAGCATAGATGATTGACCCTTCATAGACAGCACAGCTGGCTTGGAATAAGACTTAAAATTAATTTTCTTCTTTGCTTGTTTCTCTACTTGAATAGCCAGCTTGCAAGCACTCTCAAAAGTCCATAGAGGCTGCATTTCAACTTGATCAGCAATAGAAGCATTTAAACCCCCAACGAATCTTGCTATAGTGTGTTCTTCAGCTTCTTTAACATTTGTACGAATCTTGAGCTGTTCAAACTCTCTGATGTAATCAACAACATTCATGGTGCCTTGCTTGAGTATATTCATCTGTATATACAGATCTTGTTTGTAAGCTTGAGGAACAAATCTCTTTTGCATACACTCTTTTAACTTGGACCAGGTTTTGATTGTTTTCTTCCCTTCATATTGCCTTTCTTTTTTTAGATTATCATACCACATTGAAGCATACTTCTTTAATCTGATTACAGCAACTTTAAAGGCCTTTTTATCATCATAGCCTTTAACCTCCATAATTCTATCCATGGCCTGAACCCATTCAAAGTAATCTTCAGGATTAGAGGATCCTTCAAAATCAGGTGGGTCTATCTTGATATCTTTCAAATCATCAGCCTTTTTCCTACGCCTTCTTCTTCTTTGTGAAGAAGCATGAGATCCATCAGTAGATTGGCTACCATCCTCAGATTCAGTACTAGAAGACACAATAGTTGTATCTCCATTTTCAGATCTAATTCTATTTCTTCTTGGAACACCATCTTCCAACAAGTTAACCATTCTTTCCATCTGATGTTGTAGAGCTTCAATAGCTCTATCTCTTCTAAGATTATGAGCTTCTTCAAGAGTCATATTCCTTGGAATATCAGCCATTTCAAATATCAGATCTGAAATAGACCTTTAGCAACAAATAGAAACCCAGATCTGAAATAAAGCTTAACAGCTTTAAAACAGAGTATGAACTGAAACAACAATAAAAATGATAAGAAAGCTTCGATTTGAATAACCTAGGCTCTGATACCACTTTGATGCGTGATTATGACTTTAAAAACGCAGTTTAGAACAAGCTTTCTTCACCCAACAGACCTGAAACTAAACACCCAATTGGTAACAGTAACAGCCCCAAAACAGAGTATAAAACTCTGAAATAAGAACACAAGGATAGAGAATCTAAACCCTTAATTGATAAAGATACCACCACAATTAGAGATCTAGAAACACTCCAAATCTTCAACTACAGCTGATAAAGATTCCACCATAACTATAATATCAGATATGAAGATTTAGATTTCACCACAATGTTTGATAAAGTAACACCACAAACACTGATAAAGAAACCACTCTTAGCCACCGGAATCAAAGATTCGTAAAGACACAGAGATTTTGTAAATAGATAAGCTCTATCAAACTTTTCATTCAATTATCAACCAACTTTTTACAATTACAAGAGCTCTCTATTTATAGTAGAAGCTTAACAGCTATTTTCTAAATAAGACAAAAACATAAAAAGGAAATGGAGACAAAAAGGACAAACAATTACAAATTAGCCAATAAGAATAAAGGACACAATCTGCAAAAAGCCTGCCATTTGTTAGTGCTCCTTCCCATGATAAAAGCATCCAATGATAAATGGGAGTCTTCCTTGGTCAGCTAACATTCTTCTAGAACAGCCACACACGTGTTAAGCACATGACCTGACCGGTTTATTGAAAAGCATAAGTAAACTTTGAATTGTATCAGCAAGTTGGCCATTCAGACAGAAAATAGCATCGCGTGCTGGTTGTACTAGAGTTTCGTGTGCTGATTGAACTAAAATTCTTTAGCTGGTTGAACTAGCTGGTTCGCCTAAGCATAACTTTGCTGGTTCGATTTGCTGGTTACCCGGCTGAGTGAATTAAAGCTTTACTGGCTGAACTAAACTCATTTGCTGGTCCGGCTAGCTGGTTCTTCTTCGTTGCTGGCTTGCCTTCAACTATCAAAAACTTTATTCATGAAAACATAACTACTTCAGTTTAAGGACTGAAGTAGGGTCACCCCTGAGCTTCTTGAACTAGCTCCAAAAACACTTAGATGATACGAAATAGATGGCAACACGACCATTGCTTGGCCTGATTCGGGTGTAACATCTTTTGAGCTCGAGCTGGCTGTGTTGCTGGTTACATTGCCCAGCTCACCCCCATCACAATACAAGTTTATTAAGTTATGGTTGGAATATATTTGCTACCAATTTTCACGTAGCTAAAATGAGAAAAATTATCCAATCTTGTTTTACTCATAACTTCTTCATTTTAAATCCGTTTTGAGTGAATAAAATTGCTATGGTTTCATATTGAACTCTATTTTATGAATCTAAACATAAAAAGTATAGGTTTATAGTCAGAAAAATAAGTTACAAGTCATTTTTGTAAAGGTAGTCATTTCAGTCGAAAGAACGACGTCTAGATGACCATTTTAGAAAACATACTTCCACTTTGAGTTTAACCATAATTTTTGGATATAGTTTCATGTTCATAATAAAAATCATTTTCTCAGAATAACAACTTTTAAATCAAAGTTTATCATAGTTTTTAATTAACTAACCCAAAACAGCCCGCGGTGTTACTACGACGGAGTAAATCCGGTTTTACGGTGTTTTTCGTGTTTCCAGGTTTTAAATCATTAAGTTAGCATATCATATAGATATAGAACATGTGTGTAGTTAATTTTAAAAGTCAAGTTAGAAGGATTAACTTTTGTTTGCGAACAAGTTTAGAATTAACTAAACTATGTTATAGTGATTACGAGTTTAAACCTTCGAATAAGATAGTTTTATATATATGAATCGAATGATGTTATGAACATCATTACTACCTCAAGTTTAGTAGGTAAACCTACTGGAAGTGACAAGAAATGATCTAGCTTCAAAGGATCTTGGATGGCTTGAAAGTTCTTGAAGTAGGATCATGACATAAAAACAAGTTCAAGTAAGATTTTTACTCGAATTAAGATAGTTTATAGTTATAGAAATTGAATCAAAGTTTGAATATGAAAATTACCTTGAATAAGAAAGATAACCTACTGTATATAACAAAGTTTTCTTGATCTTAGATGATTACTTGGAATGGATTAGAAAGCTTGGAAGTAAATTAGTAAACTTGAAGGGATTTTTGAAGTGTTCTTGAAGTGTTCTTCCTATGATGATTTTAGCTTGATTCTTGAAGTGATTTTTGATGAAGATGATGATTAACTACTGGAAAAATACGTTCATAATAGTGTGTGTGTGTTGAGAGAGAATTAGAAAGAGAATTGGAAGTGAAATGGAGTGAATGATGAGTGGTAATTGGTGAGTGGTGAGTGGGGTTAAAAGGAGTTCTAGTTAGTTGACTAGCTCATGGTAGAAGTTAAAATTGATTAGTCATACATGACATAATCAAGAGTGGAATCCCATGCTAGTTCCTATTGGTATATACTCATAGTAAGTACGTTTTGAAGCTGTGTATAATACGGGTAAGAACAAGACTAGAATTCTTGATGAAAGAAAAGAATGGAAAAGTAACTGTAACCATTTTCGTTAAGTATGAGTGTTTTGATATATGTCTTGAAGTCTTCCAAAAGTATTTTAATACATCTAAATACACTACATGTATATACATTTTAACTGAGTCGTTAAGTCATCGTTAGTCGTTACATGTAAGTGTTGTTTTGAAACCTTTAAGTTAACGATCTCAATTAATGTTGTTAACCCATTGTTTATTATATCTAATGAGATGTTAAATTATTATATTATCATGATATTATGATATATTAATATATCTTAATATGATATATATACATTTAAATGTCGTTACAACGATAATCGTTACATATATGTCTCGTTTCGAAATCCTTAAGTTAGTAGTCTTGTTTATATGTATATAACTCATTGTTAATATACTTATGGAGATACTTACTTATCATAATCTCATGTTAAAGATATGTATATCCATATATATATCGTCATGTCGTTTTTACAAGTTTTAACGTTCGTGAATCGCCGGTCAACTTGGGTGGTCAATTGTCTATATGAAACATATTTCAATTAATCAAGTCTTAACAAGTTTGATTGCTTAACATGTTGGAAACATTTAATCATGTAAATATCAATCTCAATTAATATATATAAACATGGAAAATTTCGGGTCACTACACATGAAACTCGTACTAAATGATCCCACGCGAACGTACAGCATTGTGACCAGATCGAGATTGAAAATACACATGGGTCTGCTAACTTTTGAGTTATAATAATACTTCTTTTCAGCTATGATCAGTCCTTTACAGCAACAAAGAAATTCTAAACAATGAAAAAATAATAGATCATAATTACAAATACTACTTAAATAGCACATGGGAAGGCTGCTTTATGTTAAATATATTTCTTTATCACATGCGCAACCCCTTTACAGTGTAAAAGCCACATCCTTCAATTTAAAAATGAAGATTGAGATCAAGAGGATTCAAATGTCATGCTATTTAATATATATAGGGAGATAGAGAGACACATTTGGATGGAGAGTTAGGAATATACATAATTTCAAGAATTAGGATACCAAAGTTCAAGCTACTGTCTTTATTTATTACTCCATATCATTTGAGTTTTATTTTACTCCAGTTCCGTATGAATTTTAATTTTAAGAATTAGGATAGTTTCAATTTTAAGGGTGTATTATTCGTGATTAAGGGTATTATTGTGCGAGTGCAAGGGTATTGTTATTGTAATTTTTCTACCGTTTGAAGTTAATGAAAGTGAAGATTTTCGTAAGTTTATTCTATTAAAATTATCGTGATCAATTTTTATCGTTATTATTATGTTTTTATTTTTATGTTTACCCTAGTATAATGAGTAGCTAAATTTCCCTAGTGTTTTCTTAGATGTAGAGCCCCTAGTGAAATGGATTGTTATCATTTGTAAATATTAAAATGTAACTTAAGTATTTTTAATATTGAGTTTATTTAAAAGAACCATTATTATTTACTTAGATATTTAACCCTTGTCACTTAATTTATTAGATTCAAATAACGAAAGTTATTTTTATTTATATAAATTAAGCTTCAACATTAAAAGTGATTTAGATGAACTTATGAATAAGTTATTAACACTAATTTAGAAATAAAGTTCGGTGTTTTGGGTAACATAATTAGTTACATAATAGTGAAATTGTAAAAAGGGAAACCGTTGTGATTTGGGTTTTGGCGAGAGTCAAAACTAGATTGGGTCTCAATTTAAATACTTGTGAATAATAAACTACCTAAATAAGGTCAAATGAAAATTAGATTTAATTTAGCTAGTTGAAACTTTATATATTCGAAAGAAAAATATAAAGTTTTATACTAAAACATTTTAATAGAGCTTAATTTTAAAACAATCCATAGATCTAGAAGTGAAACATTTAAGTGAACACTTCCATTTATTTATATTGCAAAGTTATTATTATCATTTTTTTATTATTATTATTCATAAAAATTAAATTATACATCAAATTTTATCAAGTTTAATTACGCATTGTTAGTCACATCTGTCGTAACTTACGCGGAACGCGTATGTATAAATTCATCACCGTTTATAATTTTACTCCAAATAAAGAATCAGCTTAGATTACGTGAGATAATACTCCGTATATTTTACTAGATAGATAGATACCTTCACAAAAGTGGTGACTCATATATCTCTTCTTTTTAGATATAATGAACCAAAAGGTTAGCAATTGTAAGTCAAATATTTGCAGGTGTCATCTACATAGCTAGGTGGATGGTGCGTGTCAAAATGCAGGGAGACGTGCCTTTCGTTTAAAGCATCTAGTTTAATTAAATCTTTTTACTTTTAATCAATTAAAACATCATTCGTATTTTATTATAATTTCATTTAATTCACCTTTAATAAATTTAAAACTTGTAATTTAGTTAATTTACTTAAATTGTCTTTTATTTTGTTGCATGATATTTATTCCTAACCCAAAACTCCCTATTAAATTAGTTTAACTTCAAAGACTATTAAAAACCATTAAACACTCCATCTCCCTGTGGAACGAATCGGATTTAGCTATAAAACTAAACTACGCGGATCGGACTAGTTGCCTATATATGTGTGAAATCAACCCGAATTCATTAAAACACCATATATACAATAAATCAATTCGTGTAACAAAACAACTCAAATCCGTTCATAAATAAAGGAACTGTTTCACCGCATCAACTTTTTGGCAGCTGCCGGGGAGCGGTTTTGTTTAAAAGATTTTAATAGACTTTAGGTTATTCGATCCTTTTGTAGGAATTCATTCCTAGAAAAGCTTTTGGTGTAATGATTTCATAATTGAAATTAATGCATGAATTTACGTTCCTCCAACACTGAATTAACTCCTCCATATCCTGAACCCGAAAGAGAATTTCACGAACATTTAAGAGCTCAAGAAGTAGAGTCTCTCGCTGAGGATTTAGAATCACTTTCATTGGATTCTAACTTTGAACCAGTTTTTCAACCAATCATAGAACCAGTTATTAAGGAAGAAGAAGAGATGGCTGTTACAAATCAAACGATGGAAGCATTAATGAAGGCGACAAGAACAGATCAAGGCCATGCAATTATCCAACCTACGATGACTGACGGCTTTGAAATAAAAGGTCAATTCCTTCACATGGTGACTAATACATGCCAATTTGGTGGAGCTCCAAATGAGGATGCTAACGAGCATCTTTGTAAGTTTGTAAGCATTTGCAAGCTATTCAAAATCAAGGATATCTTGACAAGTTTGTCATTGTTTTCATCGATGACATACTTATTTACTTGAAGAATGATCAAGAGCACGAAGAACATTTGAGAAAAGTGCTAGAGTTGTTAAGGAAAGAAAAACTGTACGCTAAGTTTTCAAAGTGTGCATTTTGGTTGGAAGAAGTTCAATTCTTCGGTCACATAGTGAACAAAGAAGGTATTCAGGTGGATCCATCAAAGATTGAAACCGTTGAAAAGTGGGAAACCCCGAAAACTCCGAAGCATATACGGCAATTTTTAGTGCTGGCTGGTTATTACAGGAGATTCATCCAAGATTTTTCCAAAATAGCAAAACCCTTGACTGCATTAACGCATAAAGGGAAGAAATTTGAATGGAAGGATGAACAAGAGAAAGAATTTCAATTATTGAATAAAAAGTTAACTACGGCACCTATATTGTCATTACCTTAAGGGAATGATGATTTTGTGATATATTGTGATGCCTCAAAGCAAGGTCTCGGTTGTGTATTAATGCAACGAATGAAGGTAATTAATTATGTGTCTAGACAATTGAAGATTCACGAGCAGAATTATACGACGCATGATTTGGAATTAAGCGCAGTTTTTTTTGCATTAAAGACTTGGAGGCAATATTTATATGGGGTCAAAAGTATTATATATACCGACCACAAAAGTCTTCAACACATATTTAATCAGAAACAGCTGAACATGAGGCAGCGCAGGTGGATTGAATTGTTGAATGATTACGACTTTGAGATTCGTTACCACCCAAGGAAGGCAAATGTGGTAGCCGACGCCTTGAGCAGAAAGGACAGAGAACCCATTCGAGTAAAAGCTATGAATATAATAATTCACACAAACGTTACTACTCAAATAAAGGAGGCGCAACAAGGAGTTTTAAAAAAAGGAAACTTAAAGGATGAAATACCCAAAGGATCGGAGAAGCAACTTAATATTCGGGAAGACGGAACCCGGTATAGGGCTGAAACAATTTGGATACCAAAATTTGGAGATATGAGAGAAATGGTACTTAGAGAAGCTCATAAAACCAGATACTCAATACATCCTGGAACGGGGAAGATGTACAAAGATCTCAAGAAACATTTTTGGTGGCCAGGTATGAAAGCCGATATTGCAAAATACGTAGGGGATTGTTTGACGTGTTCTAAGGTCAAAGCTGAGCATCGGAAACCATCAGGTCTACTTCAACAACCCGAAATCTTAGAATGGAAATGGGAAAACATTACCATGGATTTCATAACTAAATTGCCAAGGACTGCAAGTGGTTTTGATACTATTTGGGTAATAGTTGATCGTCTCACCAAATCAGCACACTTCCTGCCAATAAGAGAAGACGACAAGATGGAGAAGTTAGCACGACTGTATTTGAAGGATGTCGTCTCCAGACATGGAATACCAATCTCTATTATCTCTGATAGGGATGGCAGATTTATTTCAAGATTCTGGCAGACATTACAGCAGGCATTAGGAACTCGTCTAGATATGAGTACTACTTATCATCCACAAACTGATGGGCAGAGCGAAAGGATGATTTAAACGCTTGAAGACATGCTAAGAGCATGTGTTATTGATTTCGGAAACAGTTGGGATCGACACCTTCCGTTAGCAGAATTTTCCTACAACAACAGCTGCCATTCAAGCATTGAGATGGCGTCGTTTGAAGCACTTTATGGTAGAAAGTGCAGGTCTCCGATTTGTTGGAATGAAGTGGGGGATAGAAAAATTACGGGTCCGGAGATAATACAAGAAACTACCGAGAATATCATCCAAATTCAACAACGGTTGAAAACCGCCCAAAGTCTACAAAAGAGCTACGCTGACATTAAAAGAAAAGATATAGAAATTGAAATTGAAGAGATGGTCATGCTTAAAGTTGCACCTTGGAAAGGTGTTGTTCAATTTGGTAAACGGGGGAAATTAAATCCAAGGTATATTGGATCATTCAAGATTATTGATCGTGTCAGACCAGTAGCTTACCGACTTGAGTTACCTCAACAACTCGCGGATGTGCATAACACTTTCTACGTCTCGAATTTGAAGAAATGTTTTGCTAAAGAAGATCTCACTATTCCGTTAGACGAAATCCAAATCAACGAAAAACTTCAATTCATCGAAGAACCCGTCGATAAATGGATCGTGAGGTTAAAAGACTTAAGCAAAACAAGATACCAATTGTTAAGGTTCAATGGAATGCTCGTAGAAGACCTGAGTTCACCTAGGAATGAGAAGATTAGATGAAGAAGAAATACCCGCACCTATTTACAGAAGATACGTCAACACATCCAATTGCTTAAAATTTCGGGACGAAATTTATTTAACGGGTAGGTACTGTAATGACCCGAACTTTTCCATGTTTATATATATTAAATGAAATGGTTATTTACATGATTTAGTATTTCCAACATGTTAAGCAATCAAACTTATTAAAACTTGATTAATTGAAATAGGTTTCATATAGACAACTGACCACCCAAGTTGACCGGTGATTCACGAACGTTAAAACTTGCAAAAACTATATGATGACATATATATGGATATATATATATATATATATATATATATATATATATATATATATATATATATATATATATATATATATATATATATATATATATATATAGTTAACATGATATTATGATAAGTAAGTATCTCATTAGGTATTTTAACAATGAGTTATATACACAAAAATGAGACTACTAAATTAAGAAACTCGAAAACGATATATATAACGATTATCGTTATAACAACGTCTTACTAAGTACATATGAATCATATTAAGATATTGATACACTTTGTTAAACATGATAAATGATAAGTAAATATATTATTAAGTATATTAACAATGAACTACGTATGTAAAAACAAGACTACTAACTTAAGGATTTCGAAACGAGACATATATGTAACGATTATCATTGTAACGCCATTTAATTGTATATATATCATATTAAGATATATTAATACATCATAATATCTTGATAATGTAATAATTTAACATCTCATTAGATATAATAAACAATGGGTTAACAACATTTAACAAGATCGTTAACCTAAAGGTTTCAAAACAACACTTACATGTAACGACTAACGATGACTTAACGACTCAGTTAAAATGTATATACATGTAGTGTTTTAATATATATTCATACACTTTTAAAAGACTTCAAGACACTTATCAAAGTACTTCTACTTAACAAAAATGCTTACAATTACATCCTCATTCATTTTCATCAACAATTCTACTCGTATACACTCGTATTTGTACTCGTACAATACACAGCTTCTAAATGTATTTACTATTGGTATATACATTCCAATGATCAGCTCTTAGCAGCCCATGTGAGTCACCTAACCATGTGGGAACCATCATTTAACATCTAGCATGAAATATCTCACAAAATAACAAACTAATGGAGCCTATATGGGAACGCCATATTCACGTGAAAGAGCTCACACACAAACACATTTTCATTTCAACTTTCATGCATCAAACTCATCTCTCTCAAGTGTTCTTACATTGTTCTAAGTGTTCTTCATCATCTTCATTAAAATCTAGCTCAATCTAGTTCATAAATCCATACATAAACCAAGATACAAAACAACTACTCAAGAACACACCAACAACACTTCTAAGTTTGCTAGCTTGCTTTCAATCTTGCAAATCCATTTCAAGTGATCATCCAAACTCAAGAAATCTTTCTTATTTATAGTAATATATCTCTCTAATACAAGGTAGTACTTATATTCAAACTTTGATTCAATTTCTATAACTATAACAATTTTATTTCGAGTGAAAATCTTACTTGAACTTGTTTTCATGTCATGATTTTGCTTCAAGAACTTTCAAGCCATCCAAGAATCCTTTGAAGCTAGATCTATTTTTTTCATTTCTAGTAGGTTTATCCACAAAACCTGAGGTAGTAATTATGTTCATAACATCATTCGATTCATATATATAAAACTACCTTATTCGAAGGTTTAGACTTCACTAGAACATAGTTTAGTTAATTCTAAACTTGTTCGTAAACAAAAGTTAATCCTTCTAACTTGACTTTTAAAATCAACTAAACACATGTTCTATATCTATATGATATGCTAACTTAATGATTTAAAACCTGAAAACACGAAAAACACCGTAAAACTGGATATACGCCGTCGTAGTAACACCGCGGGCTGTTTTGGGTTAGTTAATTAAAAACTATGATAAATTTTGATTTAAAAGTTGTTCTTCTGGGAAAATGATTTTTCTTATGAACATAAAACTATATCCAAAAATCATGGTTAAACTCAAAGTGGAAGTATGTTTTCTAAAATGGTCATCTAGACGTCGTTCTTTCGACTAAAATGACTACCTGAACAAAAATGGCTTTTAATCTATATTTCTGACTATAAACTTATACTTTTTCTGTTTAGATTCATAAACTTAAGTTCAATATGAAATCATAGCAACTTGAATCACTCAAAACGGATTTAAAACGAAGAAGTTATGGGTAAAACAAGATTGGATAATATTTTTTGTTGTAGCTACGTGAAAATTGGTAACAAATCTATATTAATCATATCCTAGCTAACTCATATTGTATTATACATGTATTCTAATATATTATGTAATCTTGGGATACCATAGACACGAATACAATGTTTTGACATATCATATCGACCCATCTATATATATATTTCGGAACAACCATAGACACTCTATATGCAGTAATGTTGGAGTTAGCTATACAGGATTGAGGTTGATTCCAAAATATTATATATACATTGAGTTTTTATCTAGCCTGAGGCTTGTATACACGAGGTCGTGGATTGATTCGAGATAATATATATTGCTTTATTTTTTCTGTACATCTAACTGTGGACAACTAGTTGTAGGTTACTAACGAGGACAGCTGGCTTAATAAACTTAAATCAAGCAAAACGTATTTAAAATGTTGTAAATATATTTTGAACATACTTTGACATATATGTACATATTTGTTATAGGTTCGTGAATCGACCAGTGGCCAAGTCTTACTTCCCGACAAGGTAAAAATCTGTGAAAGTGAGTTATAGTCCCACTTTTAAAAATCTAATATTTTGGGATGAGAATACATGCAGTTTTGAAAATGATTTACAAAATAGACACAAGTATTGAAACTACATTCTATGTTAAATCGTTATACCGGATATCGCCCTTGTTGAACTTGGTAACCTAAGAATTGGTGTTTATTATAATTGCCACCAATTGACGCGAATCCTAAAGATAGATCTATGGGCCATTGACAAGCCCCAGTCAGAGAATTTGAACTGCTTTAGTACTTTGATATTTATATATGGGGATATTCTAGATGCATTTGTTAATATCGGTTACCAGGTGCTCAACCATACGAATCATTTTTATGCAGATTGCATGTTATTGAAAGATGAAATCTTGTGGTCTATTATTACAATTTGATATATAGGTTAAACCTATAACTCACCAACATTTTTGTTGACGTTTAAAGCATGTTTATTATTAAGAGCTTCTGCTATTGCATGCTAATATATGGATAAGATTTGATGTCAGCATGCTTGTATAATATTGTTTAAAACTGCATTCGAGATTTACTTTGTTGTAACATATTAATATTGTAAACCAATATGTATTGGTAGTGTGTAAGTGTGATATTTTTAGATTATCATTTCTGATAATCTAGGTGGTGTCCTTTTAACCTTGTCGATAAAATAAAGGTTATGGTTTGTTTTAAAAACGAATGCAGTCTTTGAAAAACGTCTCATATAGAGGTCAAAACCTCGCAACGAAATCAATTAATATGGAACGTTTATAATCAATATGAACGGGACATTTCACATACAGACTCGCACCCAGTGAAATGAAGGAACTCCAAAGCCAACTACTAGAACTTTTAGGACGTGGTTTCATACGACCAAGTACATCACCATGGGGAGCTCCTGTTTTGTTTATCAAAAAGAAGGATGGTACATTCAGGTTGTGTATCGACTACCGAGAGTTGAACAAACTTACCATCAAGAACTATTATCCACTACCAAGAATCGACGACTTATTTGATCAACTACAAGGCTCGTCAGTTTATTCGAAGATTGATTTACGTTCTGGGTATCATCAAATGAGGGTGAAGGAGGATGATATTCCAAATACTGCTTTCAGAATGCGTTACGGTCATTACGAGTTTATGATTATGCCGTTTGGGTTGACTAATACACCATCTGTGTTCATGGACCTCATGAACCGAGTGTGTGGACCATACCTTGACAAGTTTGTCATTGTTTTCATCGATGACATACTTATTTACTCAAAGAATGATCAAGAGCACGAAGAACATTTGAGAAAAGTGCTAGTGTTGTTGAGGAAAGAAAACTGTACGCTAAATTTTCAAAGTGTGCATTTTGGTTGAAAGAAGTTCAATTCCTCGGTCACATAGTGAACAAAGAAGGTATTCAGGTGGATCCGGCGAAGATTGAAACTGTTGAAAAATAGGAAACCCCAAAAACTCCGAAACATATACGCTAATTTTTAGGACTAGCTGGTTACTACAGAAGATTCATCCAAGATTTTTCCAAAATAGCAAAACCCTTGACTGCATTAACGTATAAAGGGAAGAAATTCGAATGGAAGGATGAGCAGGAGAAAGCGTTTCAATTGTTGAAGAAAAAGTTAACTACGACACCTATATTGTCATTGCCTGAAGGGAATGATGATTTTGTGATATATTGTGATGCCTCAAAGCAAGGTCTCGGTTGTGTATTAATGCAACTAACGAAGGTAATTGTTTATGCGTCTAGACAATTGAAGATTCACGAGCAGAATTATATGATGCATGATTTGAAATTAGGCGCGGTTGTTTTTGCATTAAAGACCTGGAGGCACTATTTATATAGGGTTAAAAGTATTATATATACCGACCACAAAAGTCTTCAACACATATTTAATCAGAAACAACTAAACATGAGGCAGCGTAGATGGATTGAGTTATTGAATGATTACGATTTCGAGATTTGTTACCACCCGGGGAAGGCGAATATGGTAGCCGACGCTTTGAGTAGAAAGGACAGAGAACCTATACGGGTAAAAGCTATGAATATAATTATTCGTACTAACCTTACTACTCAAATAAAGGAGGCGCAACAGGGAGTTGTAAAAGAAGGGAATTTGAAAAATGAAATACCCAAAGGGTCGGAGAAACACCTTAATATTCGGGAAGACAGAACTCGATATAGAGCTGAAAGAATTTGGGTACCAAGGTTTGGAGATGTGAGAGAAAAGGTACTTAAGGAAGCACATAAAACCAGATATTCAATACATCCCAGAGCGGGAAAGATGTACAAAGGTCTCAAGAAACACTTTTGGTGGCCGGGTATGAAAGCCGATATTGCTAAATACGTAGGAGAATATTTGACGTGTTCTAAGGTCAAAGCTAAACATCAGAAACCATCAGGTCTACTTCAGCAATCTGAAATCCCAGAATGGAAATGGGAAAACATTACCCTGGATTTCATTACTAAATTGCCAAGGACTGCAAGTGGTTAATGATACTATTTGGGTAATAGTCGATCGTCTCACCAAGTCAGCACACTTTCTGCCAATGAGAGAAGATGATAAAATGGAGAAGTTAGCACGACTATACTTGAAGGAAGTTGTCTCCAAACATGGAATACCAGTCTCTATTATCTCTGATAGGGATGGCAGATTTGTTTCAAGATTCTGGCAGACGTTACAACAAGCATTAATGACTCGTCTAGACATGAGTACTGCCTATCATCCACAAACTGATGGGCAGAGCAAAAGGACGATACAAACGCTTGAAGACATACTACGAGCATGTGTTATTGATTTTGGAAATAGTTGGGATCGACATCTACCATTAGCAGAGTTTTCCTACAACAACAGTTACCATTCGAGTATTGAGATGGCGCCGTTTGAAGCACTCTATGGTAGAAAGTGCAGGTCTCCAATTTGTTGGAGTGAAGTGGGGGATAGACAGATTACGGGTCCGGAGATAATTCAAGAAACTACCGAGAAGATCATTCAAATTCAACAACGATGAATTCAAGAAACTACGCGGACATTAAAAGAAAAGACATAGAATTTGAAGTTGGAGAGATGGTCATGCTTAAGGTTTCACCTTGGAAAGGCATTGTTCTATTTGGTAAACGGGAGAAACTAAATCCAAGGTATATTGGACCATTCAAGATTATTGATCGTGTCGGATCGGTAGCTTACCAACTTGAGTTACCACAAGAACTCGCGGCTGTACATAACACTTTCCACATCTCGAATTTGAAGAAATGTTTTGCTAAAGAAGATCTCACTATTCTGTTAGACGAAATTCAAATCAATGAAAAACTTCAATTCATCGAAGAACCCGTCGAAATAATGGATCGTGAGGTTAAAAGACTTAAGCAAAATAAAATACCAATCGTTAAGATTCGATGGAATGCTCGTAGAGGACTCGAGTTCACCTGGGAACATGAAGATCAAATGAAGAAGAAATATCCGCATCTATTTCCAGAAGATTCGTCAACACCTTCAACAGCTTAAAATTTCGGGACGAAATTTATTTAACGGGTAGGTATTGTAGTGACCCGAACTTTTCTATGTTTATATATATTAAATGAGATTGATATTTACATGATTAAATGATTCCAACATGATAAGCAATCAAACTTGTTAAGACTTGATTATTTGAAATGAGTTTCAAATAGACAATTGACCACCCAAGTTGACCGGCGATTCACGAACGTTAAAAACTTATAAAAACTACATGGTGTTATATAAATGGATATATATATATATATATATGGTTAACATGAGATTATGATAAGTAAGTATCTCCATAAATATGTTAAGAATGAGTTATATACAAACAAATGAGATTATTGATTTAAGAAACTCGAAAATGATATATATAACGATTATCGTTATAACAACGTCTTACTAAATACATATGTATCATATTAACATGATAAAATGATAATTAAATAAATCATTAAGTGTGTTAACAATGAACTACATATGTAAAAACAAGACTACTAACTTAAGGATTTCAAAACGAGACATATATGTAACGATTATCGTTGTAATAGTATTTTAACATATATATATATATATATATATATATATATATATATATATATATATATATATATATATATATATATATATATATATATATATATATATATATATATGATGTTAAGATATATTTATACACCATGTTATTGTGATAACATAACAATTTAACATCTTATTTAAGTATTATAACAATGGATTAATTACATTTAACAAGATCGTTAACTTAAAGGTTTCAAAACAACACTTACATGTAACGACTAACGGTGACTTAATGACTCAGTTAAAATGTATATACATGTAGTGTATTAATATGTATTAGTACACTTTTGAAAGACTTTAAGACACATATCAAAGTACTTCTACTTAGCAAAAATGCTCACAATTACATTCTCATTCATTTTCATCAACAATTCTACTCGTATGTACCCGTATTCGTACTCGTACAATACACAGCTTCTAGATGTATTTACTATTAGTATATACACCTTTAATCATTCATTATTAGCAGCCATCTTAGAGTCAAAAACATGTGGAACCATTATTTAACAACTTGTATGACTAATGAGCTAAAAACAAACTTAAGGATCTTTTTTTTTTTCTTTATAACAAGTAATCCTGTTTTTTATGATTTCACCCCATTTTTCCATTCCATTTTCTCATACTTACACTCCAAATTCTCTCTCAAAATACTCCTAACATCATACTTGATCATCTCCAAGCATTTTCACCATCTTTTAGCTTCAATTACAAGCTTTAATCATCATAAAAACAACCATTCAAGAACACTTCAAGAAATCTTTCAAACTTGCTAGCTTACTTTCAATCTTGCAAATCCATTTTAAATGATCATCCAATCTCAAGAAATCTTTCTTATTTACAGTAAAATATCTTTCTAATTCAAGGTAATGCTCATACTCAAACTTTGATTCAATTTTTATAACTATAACAATCTTATTTCGAGTGAAAATCTTACTTGAACTTGTTTTCGTGTCATGATTCTACTTCAAGAACTTTCAAGCCATCCAAGGATCCTTTAAAGCTAGAACTATTTTTCTATTTTCTAGTAGGTTTATCCACAAAACTTTAGGTAGTAATGATGTTCATAACATCATTCGATTCATACATATAAAGCTATCTTATTCGAAGATTTAAACTTGTAATCACTAGAACATAGTTTAGTTAATTCTAAACTTGTCCGCAAACAAAGTTAATCCTTCTAACTTGACTTTTAAAATCAAATAAACACATGTTCTATATCTATATGATATGCTAACTTAATGATTTAAAACCTGAAAACATGAAGAACACCGTAAAACCGAACATACGCCGTCGTAGTGAAACCAGTGGCTGTTTTGGGTTAGAAAAATAAAAACTATCTTAATCTTTGAATTAGAAGTTTTTTTCTGGAAAAATGATATTACATATGAACATGATACTATATCCAAAAATCATGGTTAAACACAAAGTGAAAGTATGTTTTTCAAAATGGTCATCAAGATGTCGTTCTTTCGACGGAAATGACTACCTCTTTAAAAAATGACTTGTAACCTGTATTTCTGACTATAAACTTATACTTTTTTTGTTTAGTTTCATAAATTTCAGTTCAGTATGAAACCATAGCAACTTTAATCACTCAAAATGGATTTGAAACGAAGAAATGACGGGTAAAATAAAATTGAATAAATTTGCTAGTTTTAGCTACGAAAATTTTGTAACAAATCTAGACTAAACATATCCTAAATAATTTATATTGTATTATACATATTATGTAATCTTGGGATACCATAGACACGTATGCAATGTTTTGACATATCATATCGACCCATCTATATATATATTTCGGAACAACCATAGACACTCTATATGCAGTAATGTTTGAGTTAGCTATACAGGGTTGAGGTTGATTCCAAAATAATATATATACTTTGAGTTGTGATCTAGCATGAGACTTGTATATATTGGGTCATAGATTGATTCGAGATAATATATATTGATTTATTTCAGCACATCTAACTGTGGACAACTAGTTGTAGGTTACTAACGAGGACTGCTAACTTAACAAACTTAAATCATAAAAACATAATAAAAAAAATGTTGTGAATATATTTAAATCATACTTTGATATATATGTACATATTTGTTATAGGTTCGTGAATTGACCAGTGGCCAAGTCTTATTTCCAACGAAGGAAAAATTTGTGAAAGTGAGTTATAGTCCACTTTTAAAATCTATTATTTTTGGGATG
This sequence comes from Rutidosis leptorrhynchoides, assembly GCF_046630445.1. Lineage (NCBI taxonomy): Eukaryota > Viridiplantae > Streptophyta > Magnoliopsida > Asterales > Asteraceae > Rutidosis > Rutidosis leptorrhynchoides. Next base: position 235,926,417 of record NC_092338.1, on the reverse strand, counting down.
AGAATACATGCAGTTTTATAAATGTTTTACAAAATAGACACAAGTGATCAAAATTCCATTCTATGTTAAATTATCGAACCGAATATGCCCCTTTTTAGCTTGGTAGCCTAAGAATTGGTGTTTATTATAATTGCCACCAATTGATGCGAATCCTAAAGATAGATCTATTTGGCCCAACAAGCCTCATCCGAGTTACGGATGCTTTAGTACTTCGATTTATCATGTCCGATGAGAGTCCCGGAATGATGGGGATATTCTATATGCATCCTGTTAAGGTCGGTTACCAGGTGTTCATCATATGAATGATTTTTATGCAGATTGCATGTTGTTTATGAGAAATGAAAATATGAAATCTTTTGGTCTATTATTACGATTTGATAAATATATAGGTTAAACCTATAACTCACCAACATTTTTGTTGACGTTTAAAGCATGTTTATTCTCAGGTGATTATTAAGAGCTTCCGCTGTTGCATGCTAATCTATGGACAAGAGTTGGAGTTAGAATGCTTGTATAATATTGTTTAAAAACTGCATTCGAAGACTTAAATTAATGTGTAATATTATTGTAAACCATTATGTAATAATCGTGTGAAAATGCTATATTTTAGATTATCATTATTTGATAATTGTCGTAATATTTTTAACCCTTTATCGATAAAATAAAGGTTATGGTTTGTTTTACAATCGAATGCAGTCTTTGAAAAACGTCTCATATAGAGGTCAAAACCTCGCAACGAAATCAATTAATATGGAACGTTTATAAATCGATATGAACGGGACATTTCACAAGTCAACTTCGACAATTCAGTCGGACTAGCCTTATTATAACCTTGATATATACTTTGTCTTTTCGACGTCGTTACTGGGGAACCGTTTATATTCCACCACATTAGTAGTAAACTTACCAGCAACTTCATTTCTCATTGACTTAAATCTTTTCGAAGAACCATTATATTTGTTCATTAACACTCTATCATATACTCATCCGCATCTTATAACGAGAATTGTCATATCAATTATCGGGAATTAGCAATCAGTATTTTAAAATCTCTCAGCATGTCTACATCAATAGTTATATGAAAAACATTTATCTCTTAGAATTATGATCATTTATTCTGAAATTCTGAAAAGCACCCAGTCTACGAATCAACACTCCAAATTTTGAAAAAGCTGAATGAAGCAGCAGAAAACTGTAGTCAACCGAAAACGACCTTAACAGTCGAAAGTTGATGATAAAGGATAGTGTTGGCAAAGCTCAGAAAAAGAGAAGGTTGGGAATTGAAAAACGGATTGAACAAATCATGAAGGAGGCTGTAGATAAATCACAAAGACTAAACCTGCCTTCAAAGAATCCAAATGATTCAGTGTCTGCTGAAGTCATTAACAAATACTTTACTTCTGACTCTAAACCCTTACGGATAAATCTTCTTCATCCTTTGTTATTAGAAATTCTATGATATCATCATATTTTTCATTATAAATATCCTCGATATTTTTGAAGATATTTTTATAACTATTCTTATCTGACATCAATTATCTCTTCGCGATATCAGTGTTACATCAGAAAGGAAACTGTTTTGGTTTCTAAATTCTGAAAAATTCGAATTTAAATTATGAATGATTTTGAAGTAATGTTGGGAATTGATGCATGAGTTAGTATAATATAATGACACTTGATCAACATGATTATATTACAGTAAGTCATGCTGAGTTTCTAATAAAACATGATGATTCACAGACTATAACGTCATCATGTGCCATGTTACACGACTCTTACATTCTATCTAATCTATAAACATATCAAGAACATATTTTCTTGAATGTCCAATCCTTTCCCTTGTGTAACAACCCAACCCGTAATCCATACGATAAATTTTTTTTTTATACAACACAATTACACGCCAAATAATTGTGTAACCCATTTCACGAGTTCCATTTAAAACGCACAACAATTAGTTGTTTACAAAAGGCACGAGGGCCACGAATAAAGTTTAGTACAAGTTTGACCCATTACTATTGATAGTTTACAATCCAAATGACACTTCGAGCATGGTTTGGGACTAAACTACCCAAAACGTTAGGCCAACATCGAAACTCCGGCAAAGCATCATCACGGGACGCCTAATGTCCGATAACCCCCTTGCCCTTAACTGCGCCTGCATCTAAAAAGATAAACAACGAGAGGGTAAGCTAACGCTTAGTGAATGCAATAATTATACACATACATATATAATCTACTTACATGTAATCACATACACAATTACCTCATACACGCTAGCAATTTAAAAGGCATACCAACGCAAGGCATAACGCTAAATCTCCAAGACCACAAGTTAGCACAACGAAAGCATATATAACTAGAACAATATAATATGCTACACTAAAACACATAACCATGGTTAACCAATAGTACAAGGAATGGTACTTCGAATTTCCCATTGGGGTTCCCAACAACCGTTAGTGCACAACAAATTATAACACTAACCCCGGAGTGGTATCGATCGCCCGAACTTTAAACCCACCCGTCACGTGTAATGTGGTATCGAACGCCCGAACTTTAAACCCACACTTCACGCCCACACACATATATGACATGGTATCGAACGCCCAAACTTAAACCCATATCATATATTGACCCGATGTGGTATCGACCGCCCGAACTTAAACCCACATCGAATCTCGTACAAGTAAATACATTATATACACATATGCATAATCATTCCACTCACCTCAAGACTCTTGTGGAAGCTAACCGAGCTTGCAACCCTTCAATGTAATGTACCTATTACATTATGCATTTATTAACATGCAAACTAGTTGAATTAAATGCCAACCATGACCCTTGAGCATTTAATGACCCGTTTGCCTTAAATGACTCAACTACACCAAAACCGCCCATTAATGGCCATGCCTCATCATAAATCACTAGAAGCTAGTGATTAGGGTTTAATAACATCAACTAACATAAACTTGGTGTATTTCATAACCATTTCACCCGATTAGGTCAACTAGTGCTCTTTTGACTCTTTGACTTACAAATCAAGTCAAACTTACACAATAACAACCCTTTCATCATTTTAAAAGTGCATTAATGACCCTCAAATGGGTCACACTAGTTTCATATGAACCAAACCCTAGTTTAAACTAGTTAAAACTCGAGACTTAGAGTTAGAACTTACCAAGACTATGAACGTGTAGCTAGAGATACGATGAACAACTTTAATTCTTGCTTCTAGGATTGATTCACAAAACTTCACCTTCAAATCTTAAATTTAAACTAAGTGGGTTTTAGGATTTGAGAGGAAATTAAGAAAGAAAAAGGAAAAGAATTGAGAAATGAAGAATAAGTGGTTGATATTAAAGGCTCCATCCAGATCTACACGCGAAAAGACCAATTTGCCCCTAAACCCTATATAAATTAAGCAGAATTCGGAGTCAGAATTGCAGATGTGTCGCGGTGCGGCTCCTTTGTCGCGGCGCTACATAAAGAAGGAAAAACCACCCTTCTTAACTCAAGTTCTGATCTGGTTTAGCTTTGTTTGTCGCGGCGCGGACCCGTTTGTCGCGGCGCGGCGTTAGCCTAGGTCTGGTCACTTCGACAATTAAACATGAATCAAGGGTTCAAACACAAACACAACAACTTTCACCCTTCCTATGCACGTCTATACCTCAACCTTAAGTCTCACATGACTCGACGCCAAACACGACACATTCATATACGCGTACACGCACGCATTTGAATATACCTATATATATATATATATATATATATATATATATATATATATATATATATATATATATATATATATATATATATGATGATGTAGCGTGAGGGTACGAAATAGTATTATTTTTAATACAAAATACTACAAAATATGACACAAGTTTTATTAATTTACGGATGGGATATACCTAAACCTTGCTACAACACTAAAGGCAGTGTACCTAATCGTAGAGTAGTGTAGTTTTTAGTAAGTCCGGTTCGTTCCACAGGGAGCTGGTGATACTTACTATATTTTTAACTATATTTATACAAAATATATATAATTATATAAGTAGTAATATTATTATAAAAGGGGGGTTTTACCGTTTAATGACCGGTTTGTCGATTCTATATTTTAAGCGTAAAGATAAATGACGATAATTAAAGTGCGTAAAATAATGACAATAAATAAAATGACAGTAAATAAAATTGCGAGTAATAAAATGACAGTAAATAAAGATACGATGAGAAATATAATAAAAGAATTATGCTTATTTAAACTTCCGTAATCATGATGTTTGACGTGTTGATTTTAATTTATTACCATGGGTTAATTGTCCTTTGTCCTGGTTTATTTGATACGTCTATCTGGTTTTTGTCCATAATAGTCCATCGGTCATAAAAATAAAGTGCGAGTATCCTCGTCAAATTACCCTTATACCCGAAGTCAAATATTCCAACTGATTAAGGATTTAAACTGTGACGCAGTTATCACTTCTGTCAACAATTACACCAGTTATCACTGTATGTAATCCACCCCTGTTTTAATTAGTTTATGAATATTAATTCATGCACTTGATCAGAATGAATAATCAATTACCCAACCCAATTGATTAATTAAATGATTATAACAGATTCCATATGAACATCACTAAATAGGACAACCATAATCATTATTAATTATTAGGTTAATTAATTTGAAGATAGGTTCGACAGACTCCAATGAGTTGTCACTCAATTAGACAATACCCCCCATCTATTAATAGTCAATAGTTCAATTTCCACAAGTGTCGGTCTTTTGCCCAAACCTTAATTATGGTCCAAAGTTCAATAACCCCTTCTTAATATTTTAGCCCAACATCACGATTACTTCGGCTCAAATAAGCATAATAATAACTTAGTTACGATACATTAATGTAAAAAGGTTGAACATAACTTACAATGATTAAAAATAGCGTAGCGTTACACGGACAGAATTTCGACTTACACACTCAAACGATCTCTATCATAAATCTTATTATTATCATAATTTAAAATTAAAATTAAGATTATTGTTATATCTTATTAAGTTAACATTATGATAGAGATATAGAATATAGATATTGATAATTGATATTGATAAATAAGAAAAAGATAGAAAAAGGTGTGTTTTTACATTACGATTACAAAGCCTTTTATAGGCGAATTTAGAAATTGAATTTTCACTTATGACCCCTGAACTATGCTCAATTAACAACTTTTTATTATTTAATATTATTCTTATTATGAATTATTTAAATATTATATTTTATTCTTGTGCATAGTTGACTCGTAATTTTTACACCGTTGCGTCGAGCGTTGAGAGTTGACTCTGGTCCCGGTTCCAGATTTTCGAACGTCCTTGCGTACAATTTTATATTTTGTACTTTGCGTTTTGTAACTTGTACTCTTGTCATTTTTAGACGTTCCTCATCAATAATTTGAACCTTTTTGATTGTATCTTGTACTTTTGAGCTTTTTGGACCTTTGTGTCTTCAATTCGTCGTTTTCGCCTTTTGTCTTCGCACTTATTTAAAATAAACGAATATTACTTGAAAATGGAACAATTGCAACTAAAATCTTGTCTTTCTTGGGGGATTTTGCTATGAAATATATGTTCCTTTTTAGCCTTATCAATATCCCCACACTTGAGCGTTGCTTGTCCTCAAGCAATACAGTCTTGAAATAATATAATACATCACACGAATCACTTCTTTATTCTTCACACTTTGTACATCAGTGATTTTGATAGAGCGGTATAAACAATGATAGTAACGATATGGTTAAAGGTGGGTGTGTCATCCACAGTTGCCTTGGGTTTAGGACAACGACACTTGCAATCAAATAGCCGATTTACTTTCGGTTTCCAAAGCAAAGTGCACATTTGAAAGGTGGTTTACAGTCCCACATGACTATAAAAATTTAGATCCTTTAAGGAAATTGGATCTTTATGAAAACATTTGATCTTTTGAAAATTCAAGCTAGATTTTACCCTAGACAAGTTTTCTGATTTGATCCATCATCGGTGTTGCAAAATATATTTGTGGATCAATATTTTGGCTAAAACTTTTAGGTTCGTGTAATCCACTGCTATCCCGGTATCGGAAAGTACACATCCAGTTTACTTGTTCCGTATATTATCTTTCGGTAAACTACCGTCCAGTTGTAAAGGAAAGCGATGAACAAGAAACTGTTAAGGCAATGTCCCGTGACATGCAGATGATTATGGTCTTTTAACGTGTCGGATGCTAGAACTATCCTTGGTAGGAGCGATAGTAAAGATCATCCTATGATTTTTCGATCTGGCACAAGGTCCTGTCTCCGACCATGCTATGCAACCACCGTTCTTACGGTTGACACCCGATTTGGTTCAGGTGACCTAATGAATTCCAGGTGAATTCCTAGGATTTTACGTTCAATGGTAATGAACGCATTTAAAATGGGTTTTCAGAAAACAAATCGGTTTGTATTTTTGATCAAAATATTTTCTCGTTCAAGCTCGAGTTTAGATATCATTGAATTCCATGAGTTTGAATTCTCAATCTTTAAGGTCAATCTCAAGGATTGAGTAATATCAGTCTTAAAAGCTGATTTTTAATCTTTAAGGAGATTATCCTTTCTGGGGATCTGATTCATTAGTCTTATCAAGCTAATTTGCACGGTGCCTCCCCATTGTACGAGATAAATCCTTCTCATGGTTAGGATAAATCTGACCACTTGGCGACCCTGTTTGATGCTGAGGTCCGTGGATTTCCTGCTGATTTTAGAGATGACTTTTCTAGATTTTTCGTCAACCTACAGCTGGTCTGGACGACAACTTCTTGACCTAAATCAAGAAGCGCGTGTCTTTTTCAGAAGACTTTACTTCCTTTTAATGATGGAATTGATTCATCATGTAGATCCATCTTTCTTTCAAATGTATTACAGTAAACCGGGTAAAACTGATTAGTATCGTCCAAAGCAAAAGTACCTGCAATAATCTTGTACAAAAATATGTGATATATGTTTTAAATTGAATAACTTGGTACATTCTTCCCACACTTAGTTTCTTTCTTTGCCTTTTTATTTTCTTCTATTTCATTTTAAATGAATTCAAGCATTTTAGGTTGTTTCTCAATTTATGTCCTTTCCGAGGTAACGATAATTTCGGTATTAACACCTAGTTTTCATCGTTCATAAATATGTATAAACATGATTTTGAGTTCATTTAGTTGAAAATTTTTCAAATTTTCACAAAATTTGACAAATAAACCAAGTATAAACCTGAGAGAATTTATAACCCTTCCCCACACTTAAGATCATGCAATGCCCTCATTTGCATGAAATCAGACTATAATTTAAATTCATGAGGGTGATTAGCGTAGAAAAGTGATTAAAAATACCGAGTTTGCAAACATATTGTTATTTCACATTTGATTTTTTGCGTCTTGTCAAAATCAGTAGCTTTTTCTGAACTTAATGACAGTCTTTGAAAGTGCGCTGTTTTACCCTGTTTTGTACATAAGATAAAATACAAACATATATATATATATATATATATATATATATATATATATATATATATATATATATATATATATATATTTTTGAAGTTTGGTTTATAACCCCACTTTTCAAAAATTTATAAAGTATAATATTTTTGGCATACTTTAAATCAATAAAATTAAAAATAATGATAACAAAATTTGTCGCCCCGCCCTCGGGTAAAGTAATTTCGGCTTAATGACCTAGTCTTCAACTCACGACGAATTTTAGAAATCATTTTTTTCAACTTAATGAATTAAAGTAAATTTTGTTTTTAAAATTCACACAAAACTTAAATTAAAAAAACATATTAATTTTATATAAAACCTACAAAACAAAAATTCAGAATGGAGGGAGAAAACTAGTTCTTTAGTGTCTGCTAGCGGAAAAGACCAATCGAATTCCATTCTCGGAACTACACGAGAACAGAACAACTAACTCCAAACAGCATTTTCTTTTTAGAATATTTGAATCTCCTCACACTTAGGTAGATGTGGTGTCGAAATTGTGATTAACTTCATCGTCAATTTCTCTTGGACCATAATCAACTTGCATATCTGTGACTTTTTCTTTAAGCCAGTGACCAGCTTTTTCCGTAATATCCACAAATTCAACTAGCTTCGCCTTTTCTTTAGGCGACAGATTGGATATTAACCGGTTATATAACTTAAAGTTTCCCTTACTTTTAGCATCAATAACCCGTTTAAAAAGTTTCTTCATTGAACTGTTAATAACGGGGTTATTTAATTTCATATCAACTATGGGGTTCTTTATTATCAAGTCATCATTAGGTGTTACTTCATTTTCCCCACACTTAGGCGTTCTATTATTGTTAAGCATTACCGTTGGAGTTGGTAAAACAACATGGTTATTACCAATCGTTTTTATTGGTTCAATGGTTTTGGTTGGTGGAGATTTAGACTTTCGAATCATAAAGGTGATTGATTTGTCATCATTACTAAGTGTCATTCTACCCTTTCTTACATCAAATAACGCCCCGGTGGACGCAAAGAATGGTCGACCTAAAATTAGAGGAACGTTTGAGTCCTCTTCTATGTCAATGACAATGAATTCGACTAGAAAGGTTAAATTACCTACTTGAACGGGTAGGTTGTCAGCAATTCCAACTGGGTGCTTAATGGTTTGATCAAGGAGTCGAACACTCATATCCGTTGGAGTTAACTCACCTACACCTAATCTCTTATATAATGAAAGAGGCATAACACTCACACTTGAACCTAAATCTGCTAGTGCATCATACATGACACAGTCACTAAGTAGACAAGGAACAATAAATTCACCCGGATCACCTACTCTAGGTGGAGGTTTTGGTGGAACTGTCTTCACCGGGTTTACTTCTACTGTTTTTGTTTCTTGCACTTTTTTATTCTTCTTCTTCTTCTTTCCAGAGGTATCACAAACTTTATTACCTATTACTTGCTCATACTCAACTCCTTTTCTTGGAAACGGGATGGGTGGTTTATATGGTGCCACCACTGGCTTTACATACTCTGGTGGTGGTGGTGTAACTTCTTCATTTTTACTCTCATCTAAAACCTTCCCATCTTCCGGAGCTGGTTTTTTAGAATTTGTTGACACCATGTTAACATTCTCATTCCGAGGATTTACTTCAGTATTACTCGGTAGATTTCCTTGTTCCCTCTCACTCATCAATCTAACAAGAGTACCTACTTGTTTTTCTAGATTCAAAATGGAAGCTTGTTGAGTTCTAAGTGACTGATCAAACCTCTCATTCGTTTGGGTTTGAGTTTCAATAAATTGTGTTTGAGATTCAACTAGCTTAAATACCACTTCTTCCAGATTTGACTTCTTCTCGTCGGTTTGTTGTGGTGGTTTATACAAGCCAGGTCTTTGTTGATTGAAAGTGTTGTTTTGAGTTGGTTGGTTATTCGGACCTTGTTGGTTATACGAGTTATTGTCGGGTCCGTTTGGATTGTAAAGAATGTTTTGATTTCGATTGAAGTTTAACTTTGGCGGTTGATAATTATTTTGATAACTATTTTCCAGCCTTTGGTTCATGTAGACAACATTCTCACGTTGTTCCATCGTTTGTTCAATGTGACAGTCTTTCATTAAGTGTGGTCCACCGCATTGCTCACAATTGATTCGTATTGCGTGAATATCTTTATTCATCTTTTCCATTCGTCTCTCGAAAGCATCTATTTTTGCGGAAACGGAATCAAAGTTATGGCTAGAATCGGCTCTAGCCGCTTTAGATGAACGATATATATCTTTCTCTTGGTGCCACTCATGAGAGTGGGAGGCTGTGTTATCAATAATTTTGTAAGCTTCAGTTGCGGTTTTCTTCATAATGGAACCACCAGCTGTTATGTCGATGTCTTTTCGTGTAGCAACGTTGACACCTTGGTAGAATATTTGTACTATTTGATAAGTGTCTAAACCGTGTTGAGGACATCCTCTCAACAACTTTCCAAATCTTGTCCACGCCTCATATAGAGTTTCATTTGACTTTTGTGTGAACGTAACAATTTCTCCTTGAAGTCTCACGGCTTTAGATGCCGGAAAGAATCTTTTAAGAAATTTCTCAACTAAAACATCCCATGTGTCAATCGCCCCTTCAGGTAACGATTCTAACCAATCTTTGGCTTCTCCTTTTAAAGTCCAGGGAAATAACATGAGATAGATTTGTTCGTCTTCCACTTCTCGGATTTTGAATAGTGTACAAATTCTATTAAACGTACGAAGATGTTCGTTTGGGTCTTCATTCGGCGCACCACTATATTGGCATTGATTAGTCACCATGTGTAGAATTTGTCCTTTGATTTCATAATCTGGAGCATTAACTTCTGGTTTAATAATGGCATGACCTTGGCCCGTGCGTGTGGCTCTCATTCGGTCTTCCATACTTAGAGGTTCTAGATTTTCCATAATTGAATTCGTTGAATACGAATCACTAGAGGACTCTGATTTAATGGTTTGTGGCTCAGGAGGAATAATTAGTGGTTCAGGATCTTGGAATTGTCCTTGAATATGCTCCGGGTTCTTAATTGTGAAGTCGGGTTCAAAAGATGGATTATCGGAAATTTGAGTTGGAGTTCTTGTTCGACTAGATGACGATTCTAAAGAAAAATCAACGGCGACAATATTTGCTAGATGTCTTGATCGAGTTACAGGTGGTGAACGTATGAAAGGTGGTGAACGTTTTGCTCGGTGCATTCACAGAATATCCTATTAGTTATAAAAATAAGAAAAACTTATATAAGTTGTCCAATCAATAGACTTTTCTGATTTTGCCCACGTTTCGAATAGCCAAAAGATGCAGCAGAGGGGCAGGATTCGTTTGGTCTCAATATAATTGAGTACTGTTTGGCTCCAATAACCCGGTCCACGTACAAATTCAACTATTACTACGAACCAGAAAATTTTGATGTCTATCAATTTAACCACTTAAAATAAATTTTCGTAATTTTAAGAAATTTAGAGAAGAAGTAGAAAAAAATCTAAGTCCTAAAAACTAGAATGGCGAGAAATAAGAAAGAAAAAGATTGCGCGTCGAAAAAGGTCGAAAAATAAAAAGGTCGAAAAATAGGCGTCGAAAAATAAAAATAAGAAAGTAGTGCGAAATACGGCGTCGTAAAATTCTAAAGCACCTAAAACTTAATCTAAGGAATAAGCACTTAAGGAATTTTACGGCAAAGCCTAAAAATTCTAGAAGTAAAAATAACTATGGCAAAACTAAACTTAATACTAAAAGTTGCGACTATAGTCTAAAAATCTAAAGGTAATAAAACTAAAAAAAAAACAATTTTTTTTATAGACAAAATCTTAAAAAATATATATATATATATATTTTTTTTAATAATTTTTTTTTTTTTACGTTTTTTTTTACGTTTTTTTTTTTTTTTAAGTTTTTTTTTTTTTTTTTTTTTTTTACGTTTTTTTTTTTAAAAACGAATTTTTTTTTCTAAAAAAAAACGTTTTTTTTTTACAATTTTTTTTTTTAAAACGAATTTTTTTTAAAAAAAAAACGATTTTTTTACCCAATTTTTTTTTAAAGGAATTAATAATTTTTTTATTATTATTATTTTTTTTCAAATTTTTTATAACTCATTTACTATTCATGAATAGTAAATGAAAATAAATTAATTAATTTACTATTCACATGAAAGCGACATGATAGAAATTATTAATTGCAAGTTACATAATATACCCCTGAAATATTTAATAAATACGACTTTTTAAAACTTTTACGATTCAAAATAGTAAAGGAAAGAAATTAATTAATTTACTATTCACATGAAAGCGACATTGTAGAAATTATTAATTATAAGTTACATAATATACCCCTGAAATATTTAATAAATACGACTTTTTAAAACTTTTACGTATCAAATTTGATTCTAAAATATTATTATATTATTATATTTTATTTCAATATTATTATATTATTATATTTATTAAATTATTATATTTAAATTAATATATCTTTAATCAATCAAAAACTAAAAAAAAAAACTTAAATACCCCGTGAAAACACAAAAAGTGTCCCCGAAATTACTTTTTTTATAACTATATTTTTACAGATATAAATTAAAAATATAGCGTTTTAGCGCTCCCCGGCAGCGGCGCCAAAAACTTGATGATGTAGCGTGAGGGTACGAAATAGTATTATTTTTAATACAAAATACTACAAAATATGACACAAGTTTTATTAATTTACGGATGGGATATACCTAAACCTTGCTACAACACTAAAGGCAGTGTACCTAATCGTAGAGTAGTGTAGTTTTTAGTAAGTCCGGTTCGTTCCACAAGGAGCTGGTGATACTTACTATATTTTTAACTATATTTATACAAAATATATATAATTATATAAGTAGTAATATTATTATGAAAGGGGGGTTTTACCGTTTAATGACCGGTTTGTCGATTCTATATTTTAAGCGTAAAGATAAATGACGATAATTAAAGTGCGTAAAATAATGACAATAAATAAAATGACAGTAAATAAAATTGCGAGTAATAAAATGACAGTAAATAAAGATACGATGAGAAATATAATAAAAGAATTATGCTTATTTAAACTTCCGTAATCATGATGTTTGACGTGTTGATTTTAATTTATTACCATGGGTTAATTGTCCTTTGTCCTGGTTTATTTGATACGTCTATCTGGTTTTTGTCCATAATAGTCCATCGGTCATAAAAATAAAGTGCGAGTATCCTCGTCAAATTACCCTTATACCCGAAGTCAAATATTCCAACTGATTAAGAATTTAAACTGTGACGCAGTTATCACTTCTGTCAACAATTACACCAGTTATCACTGTATGTAATCCACCCCTGTTTTAATTAGTTTATGAATATTAATTCATCCACTTGATCAGAATGAATAATCAATTACCCAACCCAATTGATTAATTAAATGATTATAACAGATTCCATATGAACATCACTAAATAGGACAACCATAATCATTATTAATTATTAGGTTAATTAATTTGAAGATAGGTTCGACAGACTCCAATGAGTTGTCACTCAATTAGAAAATACCCCCCATCTATTAATAGTCAATAGTTCAATTTCCACAAGTGTCGGTCTTTTGCCCAAACCTTAATTATGGTCCAAAGTTCAATAACCCCTTCTTAATATTTTAGCCCAACATCACGATTACTTCGGCTCAAATAAGCATAATAATAACTTAGTTACGATACATTAATGTAAAAAGGTTGAACATAACTTACAATGATTAAAAATAGCGTAGCGTTACACGGACAGAATTTCGACTTACACACTCAAACGATCTCTATCATAAATCTTATTATTATCATAATTTAAAATTAAATTTAAGATTATTGTTATATCTTATTAAGTTAACATTATGATAGAGATATAGAATATAGATATTGATAATTGATATTGATAAATAAGAAAAAGATAGAAAAAGGTGTGTTTTTACATTACGATTACAAAGCCTTTTATAGGCGAATTTAGAAATTGAATTTTCACTTATGACCCCTGAACTATGCTCAATTAACAACTTTTTATTATTTAATATTATTCTTATTATGAATTATTTAAATATTATATTTTATTCTTGTGCATAGTTGACTCGTAATTTTTACACCGTTGCGTCGAGCGTTGAGAGTTGACTCTGGTCCCGGTTCCGGATTTTCGAACGTCCTTGCGTACAATTTTATATTTTGTACTTTGCGTTTTGTAACTTGTACTCTTGTCATTTTTAGACGTTCCTCATCAATAATTTGAACCTTTTTGATTGTATCTTGTACTTTTGAGCTTTTTGGACCTTTGTGTCTTCAATTCGTCGTTTTCGCCTTTTGTCTTCGCACTTATTTAAAATAAACGAATATTACTTGAAAATGGAACAATTGCAACTAAAATCTTGTCTTTCTTGGGGGATTTTGCTATGAAATATATGTTCCTTTTTAGCCTTATCAATATACATATACATATACATATACATATACATATACATATACATATACATATACATATACATATACATATACATATATGCACTTACACCTAACCAACACTTTAGTTCAGCTAATCACATAACGAGTAGGTTATAAGCGTACTATTGATTAAATACGTACCTTTGGACACGCACGGGAAAATGGGGTGTTACAACTCTCCCCCACTTAAATCGGAGCGCGTCCTCGCGATCCAAGCCGCATGACACGAGGGAAGATAAACCAACACAAATTCTTCGGGCTCCCAAGTAAACTCGGAACCTTTACTACGACGCCATTGGACCTTAAAGGTCCTCACCTCTTTGTTACGCAACATTTTTACCTTCTCATTGAGTATAGCAATCGGCTCTTCAACGTATTCTAACTTGTTGTTTAGCTCAATTTCGTCTAAAGGCATCCATGAAGAATCATCCGCAAGACACTTTCGGAGATGGGAAACATGAAATGTATTATGTATCCCCGCAAGCTCTTCGGATAATTCCAAATGATACGCGACTTCACCAACACGAGCTAAAATCTTAAACGGCACAATAAACGGAGGAGCTAACTTTCCCCGTTTTCGAAACCGAATAATACCCTTCCATGGCGAAACCTTAAGCATCACCATATCGCCTTCTTCAAATTCGATCGGTCGCCTACGTTTATCAACGTAAGACTTTTGTCTATCTTGCGCCGCTTTTAAACGGGCCCGAATCATATCGATTTTGCTATTTGTCTCCAATACCAAGTCGGTGCTCCCGACTTCCCTTTGTCCCACTTCACCCCAACAAATCGGGGTTCGACACCTCCTACCGTATAACATCTCATATGGTGGCATTCCAATACTAGAGTGAAAACTATTATTGTACGAGAATTCCACCAACGGTAAATGTTCATCCCAACTACCACCAAAATCTATAATACACGCACGTAACATATCTTCTAACGTTTGATTCGTGCATTCGGTTTGACCATCCGTTGGAGGATGATACGCCGTACTCATATTCACCCTCGTACCGATGTCTTCATGAAACTTCTTCCAAAATCGAGAAGTAAAACGCGTGTTCCGATCCGAAACAATAGACGCGGGAACGCCATGTCTCGATATCACCTCTTTAATGAACATCTTCGCGAGTGCCTCCGACGATATTGCTTCTTTAATAAGAAGAAACAACGCACTCTTCGTCAATCTATCGACAATCACCCAAATAGTGTCAAATTGGGTTCTCGCCGTTTTCGCCAACTTTGTAATAAAATCCATGGTAATATGATCCCACTTCCACATCGGAATTTCTAGCGGTTGCAACTTACCATACGGCTTTTGGTGTTCGGCTTTAACTTTCAAACACGTGATGCATTGCTCAACATACTTAACAACGTCGTGTTTCATGCCCGGCCACCAATAATCTTTCTTCAAATCGAGGTAAATCTTTGTCGCACCCGGATGAATAGAATATTTAGACTTATGCGCTTCATCAAGATGCACCTTTCAGAAATCACCCATCTTTGGCACCCATACTCTTTCTTGAAAAGACAACAACCCGCGCGAACCCATAGTAATGGATTCCGATTGCCCCACGATTCTTTCCGCATGCTTGTTGTAAATGTAAGCCTCTATCTGAACTTCATCAAGCTTTTCGAGAAAGTCGTTAGTAATTGCCACCCGCAACGACCCTACACGTGTCGCTGAATGTTGACTCTTTCAACTCAACGCATCCGCAACCACGTTCTCTTTACCCGGGTGGTAAAGTATCTCACAATCATAGTCTTTCACCACATCCATCCATCTACGTTGACGATAATTCAAATCCCGTTGATCAAAAAGATGTTTCAAACTCTTGTGATCCGAATAAATCGTACACTTGACACCATACAAGTAATGGCGCCAAATTTTCAAAGCATGGACCACCGCCGCTAATTCGAGATTATGAGTCGGGTATCTCTTTTCATGTTCCTTTAATTGGCGAGAGGTGTAAGCGATGACTTTACCTCGTTGCATTAGAACACACCCGAGCCCATTCAAAGAAGCATCACAATAGACCGTCATATCATCTACACCTTCCGGCAATACTAAGACCGGAGCTTTACACAATTTCTCTTTCAATAATTGAAAAGCGATTTCTTGCTCGTTTTCCCAATTAAAACTCGCGTTCTTCCTCGTCAATTTCGTCAATGGAGAAGCAATTTTAGAAAAGTCTTGGATAAACCGACGATAGTAACCGGCCAATCGGAGAAAACTTCGGATTTTCGTAGGCGTAGTCGATCGTCCCCAATCCTTCACCGTCTCTATCTTCCCCGGATCTACTTGAATACCAACCTTGTTCACAATATGGCCAAGGAATTGGACCTCCCTTAGCCAAAATTCACATTTTGAGAATTTAGCATAAAACTTCTCTTTTCTCAATGTCTTCAATACTTCGCGCAAGTGGTGTTCATGTTCCTTCATGCTCTTAAAATAGACAAGAATATCGTCAATGAACACAATTACCGACTTGTCCAACATAGGTTGGTGTAGTGACCCGAACTTTTCCATGTTTATATATATTAATTGAGATTGATATTTACATGATTAAATGTTTCCAACATGTTAAGCAATCAAACTTGTTAAGACTTGATTAATTGAAATATGTTTCATATAGACAATTGACCACCCAAGTTGACCGGTGATTCACGAACGTTAAAACTTGCAAAAACTATATGATGACATATATATGGATATATATATATAGTTAACATGATACTATGATAAGTAAATATATCATTAAGTATATTAACAATGAACTACATATGTAAAAACAAGACTACTAACTTAATGATTTTTAAACGAGACATATATGTAACGATTATCGTTGTAAAGACATTTAATGTATATATATCATATTAAGAGATATTCATACATGATAATATCATGATAATATAATAATTTAAAATCTCATTTGATATTATAAACATTGGGTTAACAACATTTAACAAGATCGTTAACCTAAAGGTTTCAAAACAACACTTACATGTAACGACTAACGATGACTTAACGACTCAGTTAAAATGTATATACATGTAGTGTTTTAATATGTATTCATACACTTTTGAAAGACTTCAAGACACTTATCAAAATACTTCTACTTAACAAAAATGCTTACAATTACATCCTCGTTCAGTTTCATCAACAATTCTACTCGTATGCACCCGTATTCGTACTCGTACAATACACAGCTTTTAGATGTATGTACTATTGGTATATACACTCCAATGATCAGCTCTTAGCAGCCCATGTGAGTCACCTAACACATGTGGGAACCATCATTTGGCAACTAGCATGAAATATCTCATAAAATTACAAAAATATGAGTAATCATTCATGACTTATTTACATGAAAACAAAATTACATATCCTTTATATCTAATCCATACACCAACGACCAAAAACACCTACAAACACTTTCATTCTTCAATTTTCTTCATCTAATTGATCTCTCTCAAGTTCTATCTTCAAGTTCTAAGTGTTCTTCATAAATTCCAAAAGTTCTAGTTTCATAAAATCAAGAATACTTTCAAGTTTGCTAGCTCACTTCCAATCTTGTAAGGTGATCATCCAACCTCAAGAAATCTTTGTTTCTTACAGTAGGTTATCATTCTAATACAAGGTAATAATCATATTCAAACTTTGGTTCAATTTCTATAACTATAACAATCTTATTTCAAGTGATGATCTTACTTGAACTTGTTTTCGTGTCATGATTCTGCTTCAAGAACTTCGAGCCATCCAAGGATCCATTGAAGCTAGATCCACTTTTTTCTTTTCCAGTAGGTTTATCCAAGGAACTTAAGGTAGTAATGATGTTCATAACATCATTCGATTCATACATATAAAGCTATCTTATTCGAAGGTTTAAACTTGTAATCACTAGAACATAGTTTAGTTAATTCTAAACTTGTTCGCAAATAAAAGTTAATCCTTCTAACTTGACTTTTAAAATCAACTAAACACATGTTCTATATCTATATGATATGCTAACTTAATGATTTAAAACCTGGAAACACGAAAAACACCGTAAAACCGGATTTACGCCGTCGTAGTAACACCGCGGGCTATTTTGGGTTAGTTAATTAAAAACTATGATAAACTTTGATTTAAAAGTTGTTATTCTGAGAAAATGATTTTTATTATGAACATGAAACTATATCCAAAAATTATGGTTAAACTCAAAGTGGAAGTATGTTTTCTAAAATGGTCATCTAGACGTCGTTCTTTCGACTGAAATGACTACCTTTACAAAAACGACTTGTAACTTATTTTTCCGACTATAAACCTATACTTTTTCTGTTTAGATTCATAAAATAGAGTTCAATATGAAACCATAGCAATTTGATTCACTCAAAACGGATTTAAAATGAAGAAGTTATGGGTAAAACAAGATTGGATAATTTTTCTCATTTTAGCTACGTGAAAATTGGTAACAAATCTATTCCAACCATAACTTAATCAACTTGTATTGTATATTATGTAATCTTGAGATACCATAGACATGTATACAATGTTTCGACCTATCATGTCGACACATCTATATATATTTCGGAACAACCATAGACACTCTATATGTGAATGTTGGAGTTAGCTATACAGGGTTGAGGTTGATTCCAAAATATATATAGTTTGAGTTGTGATCAATACTGAGATACGTATACACTGGGTCGTGGATTGATTCAAGATAATATTTATCGATTTATTTCTGTACATCTAACTGTGGACAACTAGTTGTAGGTTACTAACGAGGACAGCTGACTTAATAAACTTAAAACATCAAAATATATTAAAAATGTTGTAAATATATTTTGAACATACTTTGATATATATGTATATATTGTTATAGGTTCGTGAATCAACCAGTGGCCAAGTCTTACTTCCCGACGAAGTAAAAATCTGTGAAAGTGAGTTATAGTCCCACTTTTAAAATCTAATATTTTTGGGATGAGAATACATGCAGGTTTTATAAATGATTTACAAAATAGACACAAGTACGTGAAACTACATTGTATGGTTGAATTATCGAAATCGAATATGCCCCTTTTTATTAAGTCTGGTAATCTAAGAATTAGGGAACAGACACCCTAATTGACGCGAATCCTAAAGATAGATCTATCGGGCCCAACAAGCCCCATCCAAAGTACCGGATGCTTTAGTACTTCGAAATTTATATCATATCCGAAGGGTGTCCCGGAATGATGGGGATATTCTTATATATGCATCTTGTTAATGTCGGTTACCAGGTGTTCACCATATGAATGATTTTTATCTCTATGTATGGGATGTGTATTGAAATATGAAATCTTGTGGTCTATTATTATGATTTGATATATATAGGTTAAACCTATAACTCACCAACATTTTTGTTGACGTTTTAAGCATGTTTATTCTCAGGTGATTATTAAGAGCTTCCGCTGTCGCATACTTAAATAAGGACGAGATTTGGAGTCCATGCTTGTATGATATTGTGTAAAAACTGCATTCAAGAAACTTATTTTGTTGTAACATATTTGTATTGTAAACCATTATGTAATGGTCGTGTGTAAACAGGATATTTTAGATTATCATTATTTGATAATCTACGTAAAGCTTTTTAAACCTTTATTGATGAAATAAAGGTTATGGTTTGTTTTAAAATGAATGCAGTCTTTGAAAAACGTCTCATATAGAGGTCAAAACCTCGCAACGAAATCAATTAATATGGAACGTTTTTAATCAATAAGAACGGGACATTTCAGTTGGTATCCGAGCGTTGGTCTTAGAGAACCAGAATTTTGCATTAGTGTGTCTTATCGAGTTTGTTAGGATGCATTAGTGAGTCTGGACTTCGACCGTGTTTACTTGAAAAATGATTGCTTAACAAATTTTGTTGGAAACAATATATTTTTAACATGTGAATATTATGTGATATATTAATCTCTTAACGCGTTTGATATTATGTGATAGATGTCTACCTCTAGAACAAGTCCCATTGACTCACCTAATAATAATGAAGAGTCAAATGTAAATTGGAATGATTCGTGAACTGATTCACAAGTTCCCGAAGAGGAACCGGAAGAAGAGTCGGAACCGGAAGAAGAGTCGGAACCGGAAGAAGAATCGGAACCGGATGAAGAAATAGAACCGGTGGGGGAAATAATAAAACGGTTAAGTAAAAGAAAATCCTCAACCAGCCGACCAAGGTTAATTATGGTCAATGGTGTTTCCGCCAAGGAAGCAAAATATTGGGAGGAATACCAATTCTCCGATGAATCGGATTCCGACGAGAATTCCGATGATGTTATAGAAATTACCCCAACTGAATTTAAAAAGGCAAAAGAAAATAATAAGGGAAAGGGCATAAAAATAGAGAAATCTAATTCCAACCCCGATGAACTTTATATGTATCGTCAACCCCCGAAGTCCTTAAGTTCTAACAATGACCCGGGAACCTCTAAACCACCAGGTTTTTCTAAACCAATGTGGATAACGACGGCTCGTATTAGGGGAACATCATATATCCCTAGAAACTTGGCAAAACGAACCAAAACCGAAGAAGAAGAAACAAGCGAGTCGGAATAAGATAGTTGTATTCGTGTGGTGTAATATATGTAATATAGTGTGCTTATGCTTTATGATATATGTATAAATTGCTTGTATTAATAAGTATTTTTTTCTTTGAATCTAACTCTTGTCTATTTTACAGTATAAAAACATAAAATGGATAGACAACCCAATATTTTAAGAGATCTACCCGGAGACATGATTGATGAAATCTTGTCTAGAGTCGGTCAGAATTCTTCGGCACAACTATTTAAGGCGAGATCAGTTTGTAAGACATTCGAAGAACGTTCTAAGAATGTCTTGGTTTATAAGAGACTTTCGTTTGAAAGATGGGGGATATCACATTGGGAAACCCATAAGTTACGATGTGTTTACTTTGACACATATATTGCGGGGAACCCAAATGCTATTTTACGCAACGGGTTAAGAAATTATTTTGACTCAATGTATCTGAATATAGGACTTCATGATTTAGAAAAAGCGGCTAACATGCAACATAAAGAAGCATTCTATGCTTACGGGTTAGTAATGTTCGCTTCTCACCAAAGTGAGAACAAGAACATCGGGCTCCAACTATTAAACAAAACTTTTCCACAAGTGACGGAGTCAGTAATTGGGGTAAGAAATGAGGTTTTTAGATTGTTACGGGACTGTTGGACATTACGTAACCCTCGTCCTTTGACGACGTTACAACACGCTGTCTTATCAACGGCCATAACGGTTATGTTCCACAAGACCAAGGAATGGAAGTAATCCTAGTAAAACCAGAATGCATGACTTGTTTCTGGACGTATGAATTACGTGTCTTTATTGCCTTTGCTGAAAGACTTGTGTACTAGCTAGAATTATCTTCACAACTATCTTGTATCAAAGTTATTGTGTGCTATATTTCATGCTTTATGTAAAATAAGTGGTATTGTAAGTTTATAAAATATTGTATAAAAGTTTGAACGCGAAATATTATTATAATCAGTTTTTCATATAGAATTGTAGTAGTTGAATTGTATATTAGCTACTAAGTATGAACTTAACGGGTAGGTACTACCCGAATTTAAACTTATAAAACGCTAATATGAAGAAAAAGCTTTTATAAATGAGTTCATATTATGCTACGAAATACTATTAACTACTCTTAATATTCTGTATGATTAACTTGTTCCATTGGACTATTTTGAAGGAAATGGCACCGACTACTCGACACACCGTGAATATGAATGAAGAGGAATTCCGTACTTTTCTAGCTTCAAACATAGCCGCAGTACAGGCTGCGCTACATACCAACAATAACCTTGGATCTAGCAGTACAGGAAATCGTGTAGGATGCACCTACAAAGAATTCACTGCCTGCAAACCTTTGGAATTTGATGGAACCGAAGGAGTGATCGGATTGAAACGGTGGACCGAGAAGGTTGAATCGGTGTTTGCCATAAGTAAGTGTACTGAAGAGGACAAAGTGAAGTACGCTACGCATACCTTCACAGGTTCTGCGTTAACATGGTGGAATACCTATCTAGAGCAAGTGGGACAAGATGATGCGTACGCACTACCGTGGTCAGCATTCAAGCACTTGATGAACGAGAAGTACCGTCCCAGAACTGAGGTCAATAAGCTCAAGACAGAACTTAGAGGGTTACGAACCCAAGGATTTGATATTACCACGTACGAAAGACGATTCATAGAATTGTGCCTATTGTGTCCGGGAGCATTCGAAGATGAGGAAGAGAAGATCGACGCGTTTGTGAAAGGATTACCGGAAAGAATCCAAGAAGATATAAGTTCACACGAGCCCGCCTCCATACAACAGGCATGTAGAATGGCTCACAAACTAGTGAACCAGATTGAAGAAAGAATTAAAGAACAGACTGCTGAAGAGGCCAATGTGAAGCAAGTCAAAAGAAAGTGGGAGGAAAACGGTGATAAGAATCACCAATACAACAACAACAACAATTACAATAATAATCGCAACAATTATCCCAACAATCGCAACATCAATCGCAACTACAACAAACGGCCCAACAACAACAACAACAACAACAACAACTACAACAATCATCCCAACAACAATAATAACCGCAACAACAACAACAATCAGAAGCAGCTATGCCAAAGGTGTGAAAAGTATCACTCGGGGTTCTGCACCAAATTTTGCAACAAGTGTAAAAGAAATGGTCATAGCGCGGCAAAGTGTGAGGTCTACGGACCAGGGGTTAATAGAACGAAAGGAACAAATGGTGTCGGAACGAGTAATGGCGGAGCAAGTAGTGTCGGAGCAAGTTATGCCAATGTAGTTTGTTATAAATGTGGAAAACCGGGCCACATTATTAGAAATTGCCCGAACCAGGAGAACACGAATGGACAAGGCCGCGGAAGAGTTTTCAATATTAATGCGGCAGAGGCACAGGAAGACCCAGAGCTTGTTACGGGTACGTTTCTTATTGACAATAAATCTGCTTACGTTTTATTTGATTCGGGTGCGGATAGAAGCTATATGAGTAGAGATTTTTGTGCTAAATTAAGTTGTCCATTGACGCCTTTGGATAGTAAATTTTTACTCGAATTAGCAAATGGTAAATTAATTTCAGCAGATAATATATGTCGGAATCGAGAAATTAAACTGGTTAGCGAAACATTTAAGATTGATTTGATACCAGTAGAGTTAGGGAGTTTTGATGTGATAATCGGTATGGACTGGTTGAAAGAAGTGAAAGCAGAGATCGTTTGTTACAAAAATGCAATTCGCATTATACGAGAAAAAGGAAAACCCTTAATGGTGTACGGAGAAAAGGGCAACACGAAGCTACATCTTATTAGTAATTTGAAGGCACAAAAACTAATAAGAAAAGGTTGCTATGCTGTTCTAGCACACGTCGAGAAAGTACAAACTGAAGAAAAGAGCATCAATGATGTTCCCATTGCAAAAGAATTTCCTGATGTATTTCCGAAAGAATTACCAGGATTACCCCCACATCGATCCGTTGAATTTCAAATAGATCTTGTACCAGGAGCTGCACCAATAGCTCGTGCTCCTTACAGACTCACACCCAGCGAGATGAAAGAACTGCAAAGCCAATTACAAGAACTTTTAGAGCGTGGTTTCATTCGACCAAGCACATCACCGTGGGGAGCTCCTGTTTTGTTTGTCAAGAAGAAAGATGGTACATTCAGGTTGTGTATTGACTACCGAGAGTTGAACAAACTTTCCATCAAGAACCGCTACCCACTACCGAGAATCGATGACTTATTTGATCAACTACAAGGCTCGTCTGTTTATTCAAAGATTGACTTACGTTCCGGGTATCATCAAATGCGGGTGAAAGAAGATGATATTCCAAAGACTGCTTTCAGAACACGTTACGGTCATTACGAGTTTATGGTCATGCCGTTTGGTTTAACTAATGCACCAGCTGTGTTCATGGACCTTATGAACCGAGTGTGTGGACCATACCTTGACAAGTTTGTCATTGTTTTCATTGATGACATACTTATTTACTCAAAGAATGACCAAGAACACGGTGAACATTTGAGAAAGGTGTTAGAAGTATTGAGGAAGGAAGAATTGTACGCTAAGTTTTCAAAGTGTGCATTTTGGTTGGAAGAAGTTCAATTCCTCGGTCACATAGTGAAAAAAGAAGGTATTAAGGTGGATCCGGCAAAGATAGAAACTGTTGAAAAGTGGGAAACCCCGAAAACTCCGAAACACATACGCCAGTTTTTAGGACTAGCTGGTTACTACAGAAGGTTCATCCAAGACTTTTCCAGAATAGCAAAACCCTTGACTGCATTAACGCATAAAGGGAAGAAATTTGAATGGAATGATGAACAAGAGAAAGCGTTTCAATTATTGAAGAAAAAGCTAACTACGGCACCTATATTGTCATTGCCTGAAGGGAATGATGATTTTGTGATTTATTGTGATGCATCAAAGCAAGGTCTCGGTTGTGTATTAATGCAACGAACGAAGGTGATTGCTTATGCGTCTAGACAATTGAAGATTCACGAACAAAATTATACGACGCATGATTTGGAATTAGGCGCGGTTGTTTTTGCATTAAAGACTTGGAGGCACTACTTATATGGGGTCAAAAGTATTATATATACCGACCACAAAAGTCTTCAACACATATTTAATAAGAAACAACTGAATATGAGGCAGCGTAGGTAGATTGAATTATTGAATGATTACAACTTTGAGATTCGTTACCACCCGGGGAAGGCAAATGTGGTAGCCGATGCCTTGAGCAGGAAGGACAGAGAACCCATTCGAGTAAAATCTATGAATATAATGATTCATAATAACATTACTACACAAATAAAGGAGGCGCAACAAGGAGTTTTAAAAGAGGGAAATTTAAAGGATGAAATACCCAAAGGATCGGAGAAGCATCTTAATATTCGGGAAGACGGAACTCGGTATAGGGCTGAAAGGATTTGGGTACCAAAATTTGGAGATATGAGAGAAATGGTACTTAGAGAAGCTCATAAAACCAGATACTCAATACATCCTGGAACGGGGAAGATGTACAAGGATCTCAAGAAACATTTTTGGTGGCCGGGTATGAAAGCCGATGTTGCTAAATATGTAGGAGAATGTTTGACGTGTTCTAAGGTCAAAGCTGAGCATCAGAAACCATCAGGTCTACTTCAACAACCCGAAATCCCAGAATGGAAATGGGAAAACATTACCATGGATTTCATCACTAAATTGCCAAGGACTGCAAGTGGTTTTGATACTATTTGGGTAATAGTTGATCGTCTCACCAAATCAGCACACTTCCTACCAATAAGAGAAGATGACAAGATGGAGAAGTTAGCACGACTGTATTTGAAGGAAGTCGTCTCCAGACATGGAATACCAATCTCTATTATCTCTGATAGGGATGGCAGATTTATTTCAAGATTCTGGCAGACATTACAGCAAGCATTAGGAACTCGTCAAGACATGAGTACTGCCTATCATCCACAAACTGATGGGCAGAGCGAAAGGACGATACAAACACTTGAAGACATGCTACGAGCATGTGTTATTGATTTCGGAAACAGTTGGGATCGACACCTACCATTAGCAGAATTTTCCTACAACAACAGCTACCATTCAAGCATTGAGATGGCGCCGTTTGAAGCACTTTATGGTAGAAAGTGCAGGTCTCCGATTTGTTGGAGTGAAGTGGGGGATAGACAGATTACGGGTCCGGAGATTATACAAGAAACTACCGAGAAGATCATCCAAATTCAACAACGGTTGAAAACCGCCCAAAGTCGACAAAAGAGCTACGCTGACATTAAAAGAAAAGATATAGAATTTGAAATTGGAGAGATGGTCATGCTTAAAGTTTCACCTTGGAAAGGCGTTGTTCGATTTGGTAAACGAGGGAAATTAAATCCAAGGTATATTGGACCATTCAAGATTATTGATCGTGTCGGACCAGTAGCTTACCGACTTGAGTTACCTCAACAACTCGCGGCTGTACATAACACTTTCCACGTCTCAAATTTGAAGAAATGTTTTGCTAAAGAAGATCTCACTATTCCGTTAGATGAAATCCAAATCAACGAAAAACTTCAATTCATCGAAGAACCCGTCGAAATAATGGATCGTGAGGTTAAAAGACTTAAGCAAAACAAGATACCAATTGTTAAGGTTCGATGGAATGCTCGTAGAGGACCCGAGTTCACCTGGGAGCGTGAAGATCAGATGAAGAAGAAATACCCGCATCTATTTCTAGAAGATTCGTCAACACCTTCAACAGCTTAAAATTTCGGGACGAAATTTATGTAACGGGTAGGTACTGTAGTGACCCAAACTTTTCCATGTTTATATATATTAATTGAGATTGATATTTACATGATTAAATGTTTCCAACATGTTAAGCAATCAAACTTGTTAAGACTTGATTAATTGAAATATGTTTCATATAGACAATTGACCACCCAAGTTGACCGGTGATTCACGAACGTTAAAACTTGTAAAAACTATATGATGACATATATATGGATATATATATATAGTTAACATGATACTATGATAAGTAAATATATCATTAAGTATATTAACAATGAACTACATATGTAAAAACAAGACTACTAACTTAATGATTTTTAAACGAGACATATATGTAACGATTATCGTTGTAAAGACATTTAATGTATATATATCATATTAAGAGATATTCATACATGATAATATCATGATAATATAATAATTTAAAATCTCATTTGATATTATAAACATTGGGTTAACAACATTTAACAAGATCGTTAACCTAAAGGTTTCAAAACAACACTTACATGTAACGACTAACGATGACTTAACGACTCAGTTAAAATGTATATACATGTAGTGTTTTAATATGTATTCATACACTTTTGAAAGACTTCAAGACACTTATCAAAATACTTCTACTTAACAAAAATGCTTACAATTACATCCTCGTTCAGTTTCATCAACAATTCTACTCGTATGCACCCGTATTCGTACTCGTACAATACACAACTTTTAGATGTATGTACTATTGGTATATACACTCCAATGATCAGCTCTTCGCAGCCCATGTGAGTCACCTAACACATGTGGGAACCATCATTTAGCAACTAGCATGAAATATCTCATAAAATTACAAAAATATGAGTAATCATTCATGACTTATTTACATGAAAACAAAATTACATATCCTTTATATCTAATCCATACACCAACGACCAAAAACACCTACAAACACTTTCATTCTTCAATTTTCTTCATCTAATTGATCTCTCTCAAGTTCTATCTTCAAGTTCTAAGTGTTCTTCATAAATTCCAAAAGTTCTAGTTTCATAAAATCAAGAATACTTTCAAGTTTGCTAGCTCACTTCCAATCTTGTAAGGTGATCATCCAACCTCAAGAAATCTTTGTTTCTTATAGTGGGTTATCATTCTAATACAAGGTAATAATCATATTCAAACTTTGGTTCAATTTCTATAACTATAACAATCTTATTTCAAGTGATGATCTTACTTGAACTTGTTTTCGTGTCATGATTCTGCTTCAAGAACTTCGAGCCATCCAAGGATCCATTGAATCTAGATCCACTTTTCTCTTTTCCAGTAGGTTTATCCAAGGAACTTAAGGTAGTAATGATGTTCATAACATCATTCGATTCATATATATAAAGCTATCTTATTCGAAGGTTTAAACTTGTAATCACTAGAACATAGTTTAGTTAATTCTAAACTTGTTCGCAAATAAAAGTTAATCCTTATAACTTGACTTTTAAAATCAACTAAACACATGTTCTATATCTATATGATATTCTAACTTAATGATTTAAAACCTGGAAACACGAAAAACACCGTAAAACCGGATTTACGCCGTCGTAGTAACACCGCGGGCTATTTTGGGTTAGTTAATTAAAAACTATGATAAAATTTGATTTAAAAGTTGTTATTCTGAGAAAATGATTTTTATTATGAACATGAAACTATATCCAAAAATTATGGTTAAACTCAAAGTGGAAGTATGTTTTCTAAAATGGTCATCTAGACGTCGTTCTTTCGACTAAAATGACTACCTTTACAAAAACGACTTGTAACTTATTTTTCCGACTATAAACCTATACTTTTTCTGTTTAGATTCATAAAATAGAGTTCAATATGAAACCATAGCAATTTGATTCACTCAAAACGGATTTAAAATGAAGAAGTTATGGGTAAAACAAGATTGGATAATTTTTCTCATTTTAGCTACGTGAAAATTGGTAACAAATCTATTCCAACCATAACTTAATCAACTTGTATTGTATATTATGTAATCTTGAGATACCATAGACACGTATACAATGTTTCGACCTATCATGTCGACACATCTATATATATTTCGGAACAACCATAGACACTCTATATGTGAATGTTGGAGTTAGCTATACAGGGTTGAGGTTGATTCCAAAATATATATAGTTTGAGTTGTGATCAATACTGAGATACGTATACACTGGGTCGTGGATTGATTCAAGATAATATTTATCGATTTATTTCTGTACATCTAACTGTGGACAACTAGTTGTAGGTTACTAACGAGGACAGCTGACTTAATAAACTTAAAACATCAAAATATATTAAAAGTGTTGTAAATATATTTTGAACATACTTTGATATATATGTATATATTGTTATAGGTTCGTGAATCAACCAGTGGCCAAGTCTTACTTCCCGACGAAGTAAAAATCTGTGAAAGTGAGTTATAGTCCCACTTTTAAAATCTAATATTTTTGGGATGAGAATACATGCAGGTTTTATAAATGATTTACAAAATAGACACAAGTACGTGAAACTACATTCTATGGTTGAATTATCGAAATCGAATATGCCCCTTTTTATTAAGTCTGGTAATCTAAGAATTAGGGAACAGACACCCTAATTGACACGAATCCTAAAGATAGATCTATCGGGCCCAACAAGCCCCATCCAAAGTACCGGATGCTTTAGTACTTTGAAATTTATATCATATCCGAAGGGTGTCCCGGAATGATGGGGATATTCTTATATATGCATCTTGTTAATGTCGGTTACCAGGTGTTCACCATATGAATGATTTTTATCTCTATGTATGGGATGTGTATTGAAATATGAAATCTTGTGGTCTATTATTATGATTTGATATATATAGGTTAAACCTATAACTCACCAACATTTTTGTTGACGTTTTAAGCATGTTTATTCTCAGGTGATTATTAAGAGCTTCCGCTGTCGCATACTTAAATAAGGACGAGATTTGGAGTCCATGCTTGTATGATATTGTGTAAAAACTGCATTCAAGAAACTTATTTTGTTGTAACATATTTGTATTGTAAACCATTATGTAATGGTCGTGTGTAAACAGGATATTTTAGATTATCATTATTTGATAATCTACGTAAAGCTTTTTAAACCTTTATTGATGAAATAAAGGTTATGGTTTGTTTTAAAATGAATGCAGTCTTTGAAAAACGTCTCATATAGAGGTCAAAACCTCGCAACGAAATCAATTAATATGGAACGTTTTTAATCAATAAGAACGGGACATTTCAGTTGGCACACTCAGTTCATAAGATCCAAGAATTCCGCCGGTGCATTCGTAAGACAAAGGTATAACCACAAATTCAAAATGCCCGTAACGCGTTCGAAAGGCCGTTTTCTCGATATCTTCCTCACGGACCCGCATTTGATGATAGCCGGACCGTAGGTCAATTTTAGAGAAGTACGTAGCGCCTTGAAGTTGTTCGAATAAATCGTCTATCCTAGGCAATGGATAACGATTCTTGATCGTCACCTTGTTCAACTCCCGATAGTCGATACACATCTGCATACTTCCATCCTTCTTTTTCACGAATAAAACTGGAGCACCCCATGGCGAAGCACTCGGTCGAATAAAACCCTTTTCAAGTAACTCTTGAATTTGATTCAACAATTCTTGCATTTTTGTCGGTGCTAAACGGTACGGAGTTTTAGCAATGGGAGTAGCTCCCGGAACCAACTCAATGCGAAATTCGACTTGTCTTTCCGCCGGAACACCCGGTAACTCATCCGGAAAAACATCTTCAAACTCACTTACCACCGGAATTTCATGAATGGGTGGTGGCTCATCACGAGTATCAACAACATGAGCAAGGAAAACCATTCCACCGGTAACAACGAGTCGACGTCCCCGTGTAAAAGTGCATATCGGCACCGGTCTCCTTCGTTTATCACCATGAATAATTAACTCTCCCCCACTTGGGGTCTTCACACGAATAGATTTTTCATGGCACGCAATATCGGCTCTATTATGATCGAGCCAATCCATACCAACCACTATATCAAAATCACCCAACGTCATCGGAATGAGATCAATATTAAAGTTCTCGGAACCAAACATAACATTACAATTCTTAAACACATCGACCACTAGCACCGTCTTACCATCTGCTATTTCGACTTCTACCGGACGACTTAACTTAGCTAACGGTTTATTAAGTTTAGGCACAAATTTTGGAAACACAAATGATAAATTTGCACCGCTATCAAATAGAATCCTTGCCGGATTAGAGTTAACCATGAAAGTACCTGAAACGACTTCATTGGATTGCTTGGCTTCGTCATTAGTCATCAAATAATTACGTCCCCTAGCCAACCCCGCCGCCTTCTCCATTCTTTTAACATGATCATTTCGGAGTTCGGGGCACTCCGACTTTCGGTGCCCTTCTTTTTGACAATTAAAACACGTTATTGTATTAGTAGACGGTTTTGGGCAATAACGGGAGTAGTGACCCTTTTGCCCACAATTGAAACATGTGACCATGTAACCGCTAGAAACACCCCTCTTCACGCTACCGACACTTTCGGATGCTCCCCTACTCTTCTTGTTCGAAAAATTAGAAGCTTCAAACTTTCGTTTACTCGGCGCATAACTAACCGGACACGGAGCTTGCGCTTCAAACCCCTTCGACACCGCCAAAAGCTTAGAAAAGGTCTCAACATGACCAATACTAATTTTACCCTTCAAATCATCTCTAAGGGTCGCATGAAAGTCTTCCATTAACAATTGATCATTCCCCACATACTCGGGGCAAAAACGCGCCTTAGCGAGAAAGTTGGTTTTAAGAGTGTTTAGGTCCAAAGACCCTTGACGCATGTTCCTTAACTCATTGCGCAATTTGGAAAGATCCGCTTGCGTACGATATTCGAGGAAAAACTTGAAATGCCCCGTCCTAATCCATCTGGACGAAGTCATCAACATTTGATCCCAGAGCAATGATCGACTCCAAGTAATGACCTTAAAATGAGCAAATGCACAGCGGAAGATTTCTTTCATACCTGAGAATAAACATGCTTTCAAGTGTCAACCAAAAGGTTGGTGAGTTCATTAGTTTAACATAAATAATCATTTCATAATTTTAATAGACCACAAGATTTCATATTTCCATTTCTCATAAACATACATCCCATGCATAGAGACAAAAATATCATTCATATGGATTGAACACCTGGTAACCGACATTCACAATATGCATATAAGAATATCCCCATCATTCCGGGATCCTCCTTCGGACATGATATAAATTTTGAAGTACTAAAGCATCCGGTACTTTGGATGGGGCTTGTTGGGCCCGATAGATCTATCTTTAGAGTTCGCGTCAATTAGGGTGTCTGTTCCCTAATTCTTAGATTACCAGACTTAATAAAAAGGGGCATATTCAGTTTCGATCATTCAACCATAGAACGTAATTTCGATTACTTGTGTCTATTTCGTAAAACAGTTATAAAAGTTGCGCATGTATTCTCAGCCCAAAAATATAAAGGGTAAAAAGGTAAATGAAACTCACGCATATAATTATTGTAAAACAGTTAATAAAGCATTTGCATGTATTCTCAGTCCCAAAAATGTAAAGAGTAAAAGGGAATCAAATGAAACTCACCTAATGTATTTTGTAGTAAAAATACATAGAACGACATTGAACAAGTATAGGGTTGCCCTCGGATTCACGAACCTATATCATTTATGTATATATTAACACTCATATTGTAATCAAATAAATTCATATATTATATCTTAAATTATATATCTTATATATTTAATTTGTACATATTTAAAATAGTTAATATTTATATAGTTTAATATTATATTTGAATTCAATAATTTGTTATATGTAAATATTTATGTAAATAATATATATATATATATATATATATATATATATATATATATATATATATATATATATATATATATATATATATATGTGTGTGTGTGTGTGTGTGTGTGTGTGTAAAATTATGGTAATTGGAATATATATCCACTTATATAGAAAATATTTATTTGTTATAATAATATTGTTAATGTAAAGTAGTGATCATAACAATAATAATAATAATAATAATAATAATAATAATAATAATAATAATAATAATAATAATAATAATAATAATAATAATAATAATAATAATAATAATAATAATAATAATAATAATAATAATAATAATAATAATAATAATAATAATAATAATAATAATAATAATAATAATAATAATAATAATAGTGATAAGTAAATAAATAAATAACTACCTCCAAGAAGTAGTCCTTAACACAGAAAATGCTCAAGTCTGGGATTGAACCCGCGACGTCCTGCTAACCTGTTAATGCCTTTAACCTTTCCCCTATCACCTCATTTCTGATTTAATCTCGTCTACATTTCTTTTTAACCCAAATTACTTGTGTTTCCAATTTCTTTTCCTTAACTCTTATATCACATAATATACATCATCTTCATTATATCCTATCTATCATAATCTAAATCATAACTACATCATCATCATTATATGCTCCTCATCATCATCATTAATTTCATCATCCTTTTAAAATTATGAATCACTTTTATTGTAAAAACCATTATCATTACCAATTATCATTGATCATAATCATCACTTCCACTGCCATCATTCATATCATCAACACCACATAATTATCTAACATTATCATCATACTAACGTATCATCATACTAACATCATTTATCATGATCATAATTTGGCAATTTAATCATCTATCTTCGGTCCTAAACTTCATCATCAATATCATAACTCAATACGTTATATCTCTAAGTAGGAACTAAACAATACTGGCCCGAGTACTTAATTGGATCACGGCCCAATGATACACACAGTTCACAGCCCCATAACGAAATCAGTTTCATGGCCCAAGGTAATTTAACTTGTTATAAACTCGTGAGTTTAAAAAAAAACTAAACAGCTGGATGGATAGGCTTTTTGTGGGGCTCGGTTCCAATCAGGAACATTAGGAAAACAAACATCCACCATCTGTATCAATCATATTCATAATTCATCATTTTTATTATCATGAAATCGATTAATAATCGTGTTATGCAAATCTTACGGCCTGTTTAAAACCATGGCAGCCCATTTACATTCAACAGCCCAAGAAAGTATTAATTCAACATGATATTAATCCATTAGTACGTGGCAATCTCTGGTGATTGCATGTTTATCGTTGGTACCTACTACGTACTCATTTTTCCATTACATACAACCTTTTGTTTGCATGTGGAGTCTCAATACTGTGTATAATTTACTTTTATCCTTTAAAAGTATAACTTGAGTGGGTTAGGTTGTAGTTTGTCTGCCACAAAGGGAACTAACATGCACCCAAAACTTTTATTTGTTTATTAGCAATTGAGATTGGTATGTATTGTCATCCTTCAAACGGTAGTAGGAATAATACGCAGGAAATATTAATGTGGGTTCGATGGTAGTGATAAGATAATGGTAGATGGTAGTGTGTGTATGAGTTGGTGGCTTAAGGTGGGTGTATGTCAATCATTTGTAGTGAGGTTTCATTGGTGATCGATGGTTAGTGTTGAAGACGATTTAAGGTGTTCTCAAATGGTGGTATCCGGTGGTGATTGAGGTTTGGGTGGTTCTTGTGGGTTGGTGAATGTTTCAAATACAAGGGTCGTTCAATGTTAGTAGAGAAAAAAATGATATGAAACCCAGTTGTACTATAGATGAGGAGTTGTAGCAGTCTAAATTGGTTGTTTTGGTGTTTTCGCTTAAACAGAATCAAAATAACAGACATACCAGTAGTTGTTGCAATACTCTTGGTTCGTTTTGGGTTTTGGGTTTTGGTCTGAATAAGAAGTAGAAGCGTGCAAGTAACAGTGAAACATTAATTTATAGTGATAATAATTGATTGGAATGGGTGGTGACTCATGTTGATGATGGTGATTGTTTGTGGTGGTCGAGGATGAAGGTGGTGGCAGTGGTAGAAGATGGTAATCGGAGTAAGTTCAGTGAGGAGATGATGATGGATCGAAGAGTAAGAGAGAAGAGTGAGGGATGATTAAGAAGGTGGTTGTTTGCATTTTATATGTGTATTAGTGTATAAGCCTATATGCATATGCATATATGCATATCTTCTATATAAATGAAAAGAGAAGTGTCAATCAATTAAAATACAGTAATCCTCATTCCTATTCCTATATCATAATATCACGGACTTATTTGACTATACATTACACTTTTAATTAAAATAAATATAAAGTTTGTGTGTGTGAAGAATAACAAACACAACAATCACGAATATATATAACTAGTTAATTTTTAGTCAATCAATCAACAAATCAATAATAGTAGATGATAAAAAGTAATAATAACTAAATCAAATGAAATTAAAACGTGTATGTTCTTTAGTCGCCATCTATCACGGACTAACTTTCATGCTTCGTTGTAAATCAGCGGCGGATAAAAGTAATCATAAAAACCCTAAATTTTTAAATTAATTATCTTTATTTATTTCAGTCACTATGATATAAAAAGTGGTCATTAATTATTTACAATTATTAAATAAAAATTAAATTAATTATTAGATCACAACCCCAAGTAAAAATACTAAATCTTAAAACTAATCAAATAGTTTCTAATTATATTTCAAATTACCATTTATATATATATATATATATATATATACATATATATATATATACACACACACACACATATCTATTTACAATTAGTTGTTCGTGAATCGTCGAAACTGGTCGAGGTTAAATGAATGAAACGAAACAGTTCAAAATTTTTGTGACTCAACTTTACAGACTTTGCTTATCGTGTCGAAATCATATAAAGATTAAGTTTAAATTTGCTCGGAAATTTCCGGGTCGTCACAGTACCTACCCGTTAAAGAAATTTCGTCCCGAAATTTGAGTGTGGTCGTCATGGCTAACGATAAAAATGTTTTCATGATGAATATGAGTTGATAAATAAAGTTTAATCATTATTGGTTAATATAGATAAAATGATTTAATCACTCGAAGCGTACGAATGAAGCTATCATTAAATAGCGAAATGAGATAGACAAGTTTCATCGTAACTTTTGACTAGTCATGGTTGAATTCAGAAAATAAGGTGCGTCTTAACTTTTGGCGTTGTCTTTGTTGAATTCCGAAATTCAAGGGATTTAAAGAAAATTTTTGAAATCTAAAAGATTTGATTCTTCGGCGAATAAAGAAATTAAGATCTCTATAATTAAATATGGGGATCTGTCTTGATTACTCTGTCTGATATTTCCATTATAAATTAAACTCTTCCGTTCCCTTATTCTCACCATTCCTATACTTTCTCTCTTAGTTCATACATCCAAAAGATTGTGAAAATGCTTAATCCCGTTCTAATCCTTGATATTTTCCTAATTATCATTTCTGTCATCCTTCTTTTTAATCTTCCACCAGAAAAGTCTGTTTACTTTTACTATTACCTTGGGGTGATACTATTCTTAATTCTACCGCGTCTTTATATTGCTATTCGTATTAATATCCACGGTTTGTAATCTCCGTGTTGTTATTGGGCTTTATATTTTTTCTTATATTTTGGAGCTCTTTTGCCTTTTTATTCTCTTCCCGACCTCTAGTAAAGCGAGTAATGGTCCAGAATTCGTAAGTATGGAGTTTCGAATGAACTTAATGTTCTAAACGAGAAAGAACGTAATAGCATGATTTGATTTGTCAAATTACCAGAATCACTGAGAATAGAACTATCAAGAATATATTTTCTTGATATGTTCAGAAGTTAATCAGAATAAAAGAGTTATGTAACATGACACATGATGACGTTATGATCTGTGAATCATCATGTTCCAATAGAACTTCCAGCATGACTTACTGTAATATAATCACGTTGGCCGGGCGTCATTATATTATACTAACCCATGCTTCAATTCCTAACACTCCTCCACAATTCATTCATAATTTATACTTAGATTTTACAGAAGTTTCTAATATAATAGAATACGGAAAACACGAAGAGGTAGATAATTTTGGACAAGAATATTTATGAAAACATCCTCAGAAATATCGAAGATATTTATGATGATATTTTAGAATTTCTAAGTTCGAAGGTTGATGAAGAACAATTTTCCGCAATATTTTAACATGACTTCGGAGCAAGATATTCTCTAAAGATTTCATCGGATCCAGAATTACCTGGATTCTTTGAATATAAGGTTTGGTCCTTGTATTTGTCCTTGGTCTCCTTCATGGTTAGCTCAATCTGTTTTTCAGTACCAAATTTTCTATCGGGCGTTCCTAACACTCCTTTCTTTATCATCAAACTTTTGGTCGTTTAGACCATCTACCATTTTTCTGTTTCCTCTGCATTTAATGCTACAATATCTGAATCATTGGTTATCAATCCGAGGTGGTTTCAGGAGAATTGTGTTTTTAGATGATTAAACGCTGATGGTAGTATTGTGGAATATAAAAGGTGCTCTGGTAACAATAAATGAGCACGCATATATATCAAGGTTATAATAAGGTTGTTTTGAATGAAAAGTCGAAGTTGTCTTGCTGGAGCTGTGACAAAATTAGCTATTTTAAAGAAGAACTGCAAAGTTATTTTGGGTAATAATAACACTAAAGGAATTAGCACAGCTACGTGTTAAACGTTTACTCAGTTTCCGAGAGTTTTCAGGTGCATAACTATACGCATCAATCTTTTCTTCCGTAGATGAAGTGCGGTTGGTTCATCCTCTCGATTGAGGTGTTTTCAAGAATCAAGAAAGGTTTGAATGCAGATTTGTAATCGTCGAGATATAATGAGGTTTAATATGAGATCAAGTGGCAACTTGAAGAATTGTTTAGTTTCATATGTTATAATCAATATTTTTAATTCATTTTAATTGTTTAATGTTATTAATCTACAGTCGATAGTCCACAGTTGACAGTCTAATAATTCATATATATAGTTTAATATATAATATTCGAATTAATTAATACGTGTCGAAACCCGTATACGTCTCAGACTCGATCACAACTCAAAGTATATATATTATTATAGAATCCACCTCAACCCTGTATAGAGAACTCGATCATTACTGTATATAGAGTGTCTATGGTGATTCCAAATAATATATATAGATGTGTCGATATGATATGTCAAAACTTTGTATACATGTCCCGATATTTAAAGTGCGTAAAATAAATAACAGAAATTAAATGACGATAAATAAAGTGCGTAAAGTAAATAACAGAAATTAAATGACAATAAATAAAATTGCGAGAATATAAATTGCGATAAAATAAATTGCGATAAATAAAATGTAATACGGAATTAACAGTTAGCTAGGAACAGTTAGCTAGGATTTTGTTAGCGTGGTTTCTTAATAAAATTTAATATTGTTAATTAGTCTGTTTCTTATCAATTTTTATTGTGCCTATTATTTCTTCATTATGCCACTTGTTGGA
Source organism: Rutidosis leptorrhynchoides (assembly GCF_046630445.1). Classification (NCBI taxonomy): domain Eukaryota; kingdom Viridiplantae; phylum Streptophyta; class Magnoliopsida; order Asterales; family Asteraceae; genus Rutidosis; species Rutidosis leptorrhynchoides. The sequence continues at coordinate 235,888,625 of NC_092338.1, read as the reverse complement.
TTCTGATAAGTCAAAATCCAAATATGAAATTGAATTTGAATGGAAATGGTTATTCTGTGGTGAACGGATTCGTATATCGGTAGTTATAAGTAGGATAGTAAATGACTATTGAATCAGATTCGAAGAATGTACACTGTAACTTATTAATGTGAAATCTAAATATTCCTCGGGTATTACCTACCCGTTAAAATATTTTCACCATTAACAGTTTGTACGAAAGAATTTTTAATTACAATCTTTATGAAAACATATATACATATATATTTTCTTCAGATGTATTCATGGATTTAATGAGTTAATATAATATTAAACTCATTTGCTTTTCGGTTGGAATGAGAATAAATAATCTCTAAAACTTTAGAGATTACATATTCGCCATGTCGAACGAAGATAAATGAGGTAGAACGATACGTAGAACGAAGATTATACTCAAAGTACAGATGATGATATTGAAGCATGGATTCTTGATGGTACTGGTGCTGTTATTGGTTATACTATTGGTGCCTGTGATGTTGCTGAAGCTGGTACATTTTGCACCATATTCTCCGAATTGATTATTCGAGCGCGAAGTTTGTTGATTTATTACTCCAGGATGATTTTCGGTCGGAATGAGCGGATGAATAAGGTTCAGAATTGTGGATAGAATATAATCTTGTCGAGTTACCCTGGAAATGAGACTGAAAATGGTGTCTCGAACAGGTTCGCCGGTAAACGCTTCAGGTTCATTGTCAAGAGGTGAATTCGGTTGGTGGAAGGGATTTCCTTCTTCGCATCTCCATTGATTAAGTCGACTACGAATTCATCAGATGACTTGGAGATGGCTGATTGGTTTATTCATTCTGGTGACGCTGCTTCCAGAGCTTAGGTGAACATCCATGTCGGAATAGCTATCAGAATCTGAGGGACTCGAACTGGTTGAGGGATTCATCCCGTAAGATTAGATGAAGGATTTTTTTGATAAGAAATAGATTATAGGATATAGATTAGTACCCTGCAATACATAATTTACATATGCATATATAATACTAAAATCCTATAAGTTACGGAGGAATCTACGAAAGCTATCAGGCATCGGTAGCAATAACAGGTACGCTAAGATATGAATTAGCAGATATGCTAAGATATAAATTTTGTCTATACACTAATCATGCAATCAATGCAATAAGATGTGTCTAGACTAAGGATTATAAGCAAGTGATTCTCTAAGAATGATAAGCAGGTAATTTTCGACACGAAATGATAAGCAAAACTTTTGACATGCAGACACGGTCGAAGTCCAGACTCACTAATGCATCCTAACGACTTATCAGTTAGACACACTAATGCAGACTTGGTTCGCTAAGACCACCGCTCTGATACCAACTGAAATGCCCCGTCCTAATCCATCTGGACGAAGTCATCAACATTTGATCCCAGAGCGATGATCGACTCCAAGTAATGTCCTTAAAATGAGCAAATGCACAGCGGAAGATTTCTTTCATACCTGAGAATAAACATGCTTTCAAGTGTCAACCAAAAGGTTGGTGAGTTCATTAGTTTAACATAAATAATCATTTCATAATTTTAATAGACCACAAGATTTCATATTTCCATTTCTCATAAACATACGTCCCATGCATAGAGACAAAAATATCATTCATATGGATTGAACACCTGGTAACCGACATTCACAATATGCATATAAGAATATCCTCATCATTCCGGGATCCTCCTTCGGACATGATATAAATTTCGAAGTACTAAAGCATCCGGTACTTTGGATGGGGCTTGTTGGGCCCGATAGATCTATCTTTAGAGTTCGCGTCAATTAGGGTGTCTGTTCCCTAATTCTTAGATTACCAGACTTAATAAAAAGGGGCATATTCAGTTTCGATCATTCAACCATAGAACGTAATTTCGATTACTTGTGTCTATTTCGTAAAACAGTTATAAAAGTTGCGCATGTATTCTCAGCCCAAAAATATAAAGGGTAAAAAGGTAAATGAAACTCACGCATATAATTATTGTAAAACAGTTAATAAAGCATTTGCATGTATTCTTAGTCCCAAAAATGTAAAGAGTAAAAGGGAATCAAATGAAACTCACCTAATGTATTTTGTAGTAAAAATACATAGAACGACATTGAACAAGTATACGGTTGCCCTCGGATTCACGAACCTATATCATTTATGTATATATTAACACTCATATTGTAATCAAATAAATTCATATATTATATCTTAAATTATATATCTTATATATTTAATTTGTACATATTTAAAATAGTTAATATTTATATAGTTTAATATTATATTTGAATTCAATAATTTGTTATATGTAAATATTTATGTAAATAATATATATATATATATATATATATATATATATATATATATATATATATATATATATATATAAAATTATGGTAATTGGAATATATATCCACTTATATAGAAAATATTTATTTGTTATAATAATATTGTTAATGTAAAGTAGTGATCATAACAATAATAATAATAATAATAATAATAATAATAATAATAATAATAATAATAATAATAATAATAATAATAATAATAATGATAATGATAGTGATAAGTAAATAAATAAATAACTACCTCCAAGAAGTAGTCCTTAACACAGAAAATGCTCAAGTCCGGGATTGAACCCTCGACGTCCCGCTAACCCGTTAATGCCTTTAACCTTTCCCCTATCACCTCATTTCTGATTTAATCTCGTCTACATTTATTTTTAACCCAAATTACTTGTGTTTCCAATTTCTTTTCCTTAACTCTTATATCACATAATATACATCATCTTCATTATATCCTATCTATCATAATCTAAATCATAACTACATAATCATCATTATATGCTCCTCATCATCATCATTAATTTCATCATCCTTTTAAAATTATGAATCACTTTTATTGTAAAAACCATTATCATTACCAATTATCATTGATCATAATCATCACTTCCACTGCCATCAATCATATCATCAACACCACATAATTATCTAACAATATCATCATACTAACGTATCATCATACTAACATCATTTATCATGATCATAATTTGGCAATTTAATCATCTATCTTCGGTCCTAAACTTCATCATCAATATCATAACTCAATACGTTATATCTCTAAGTAGGAACTAAACAATACTGGCCCGAGTACTTAATTGGATCACGGCCCAATGATACACACAGTTCACAGCCCCATAACCAAATCAGTTTCATGGCCCAAGGTAATTTAACTTGTTATAAACTCGTGAGTTTAAAAGAAAACTCAACAGCTGGATGGATAGGCTTTTTGTGGGGCTCGGTTCCAATCAGGAACATTAGGAAAACAAACATCCACCATCTGTATCAATCATATTCATAATTCATCATTTTTATTATCATGAAATCGATTAATAATCGTGTTATGCAAATCTTACGGCCTGTTTAAAACCATGGCAGCCCATTTACATTCAACATCCCAAGAAAGTATTAATTCAACATGATATTAATCCATTAGTACGTGGCAATCTCTGGTGATTGCATGTTTATCGTTGGTACCTACTACGTACTCATTTTTCCATTACATACAACCTTTTGTTTGCATGTGGAGTCTCAATAATGTGTATAATTTACTTTTATCCTTTAAAAGTATAACTTGAGTGGGTTAGGTTGTAGTTTGTCTGCCACAAAGGGAACTAACATGCACCCAAAACTTTTATTTGTTTATTAGCAATTGAGATTGGTATGTATTGTCATCCTTCAAATGGCAGTAGGAATAATACGCAGGAAATATTAATGTGGGTTCGATGGTAGTGATAAGATAATGGTAGATGGTAGTGTGTGTATGAGTTGGTGGCTTAAGGTGGGTGTATGTCAATCATTTATAGTGAGGTTTCATTGGTGATCGATGGTTGGTGTTGAAGACGATTTAAGGTGTTCTCAAATGGTGGTATCCGGTGGTGATTGAGGTTTGGGTGGTTCTTGTGGGTTGGTGAATGTTTTGAATACAAGGGTCGTTCAATGTTAGTATAGAAAAAAAAATGATATGAAATCCAGTTGTACTATAGATGAGGAGTTGTAGCAGTCTAAATTGGTTGTTTTGGTGTTTTCGCTTAAACAGAATCAAAATAACAGACATACCAGTAGTTGTTGCAATAATCTTGGTTCGTTTTGGGTTTTGGTCTAAATAAGAAGTAGAAGCGTGCAAGTAACAGTGAAACATTAATTTATAGTGATAATAATTGATTGGAATGGGTGGTGACTCATGTTGATGATGGTGATTGTTTGTGGTGGTCGAGGATGAAGGTGGTGGCAGTGGTAGAAGATGGTAATCGGAGTAAGTTCAGTGAGGAGATGATGATGGATCGAAGAGTAAGAGAGAAGAGTGAGGGATGATTAAGAAGGTGGTTGTTTGCATTGTATATGTGTATTAGTGTATAAGCCTATATGCATATGCATATATGCATATCTTCTATATAAATGAAAAGAGAAGTGTCAATCAATTAAAATACAGTAATCCTCATTCCTATTCCTATATCATAATATCACGGACTTATTTGACTATACATTACACTATTAATTAAAATAAATATAAAGTTTGTGTGTGTGAAGAATAACAAACACAACAATCACGGATATATATAACTAGTTAATTTTTAGTCAATCAATCAACAAATCAATAATAGTAGATGATAAAAAGTAATAATAACTAAATCAAATGAAATTAAAACGTGTATGTTCTTTAGTCGCCATCTATCACGGACTAACTTTCATGCTTCGTTGTAAATCAGCGGCGGATAAAAGTAATCATAAAAACCCTAAATTTTTAAATTAATTATCTTTATTTATTTCAGTCATTATGATATAAAAAGTGGTCATTAATTATTTACAATTATTAAATAAAAATTAAATTAATTATTAGATCACAACCCCAAGTAAAAATACTAAATCTTAAAACTAATCAAATAGGTTCTAATTATATTTCAAATTACCATTTATATATATATATATATATATATATATATATATATATATATATATATATATATATATATATATATATATACACACACACACATACACATATCTATTTACAATTAGTTGTTCGTGAATCGTCGAAACTGGTCGAGGTTAAATGAATGAAACGAAACAGTTCAAAATTTCTGTGACTCAACTTTACAGACTTTGCTTATCGTGTCGAAATCATATAAAGATTAAGTTTAAATTTGCTCGGAAATTTCCGGGTCGTCACAAAACTCCTTCTTGAACTCCGCCCAAGACAACCCCACAAAGGCCGCATCACCCACCATATCAATTTTACCATCGAGCCAATCTTTAGCATGGCCCCTCAACAAACTAGTAGCAAGTCTAGTCTTCTTCTCGGGTGGGCACTCGGTCGTGCAAAAAGAACCTTCAACATCGGAGATCCAAGCCGCACTTTTCATGGGGTCGGGATCCCCGTGACAGTGAGGAGGCTTAGTTGCCAAGAAGTTCTTATAGCTAAACTCTAGTTCGCCCACATTTTGAGGTCTAGGAAACCTCCTTTCAACTTCTTCTTTAACGGCATTAGTCATCCGTTCTTGAATCATATCGACAATTTGTTTCGAAATCGACTCTTCGAATATTTGTTTAACCCTTCGTGAGAAAACCGAAACATAGTTTTCTAAAGCGGTCTCAATCTTGGTAGTCATCTCATCTTCCTCTACATGAGAGGGACCACCATTTCCATTCGTATTCGTTCTGTTTCTCGTCTTCATTCTAAAGATTAAAAATGGATTAGACATCACCAACAATTTAATACACATATATACCTATGCATATGTCCGCACACACACCACATCTAGCTCGATACTTGTCGCACATCCTTGCTTGACTTGACTTGCAACCGTAATAATGGTCGCGACTCACTATTACGCTCACATGCCGTGCCATGCTCAAACGTGTCACAACCATCTTGCTCGATGTTCAAAGCAACGACACATGATTAGTAACATCATAATATAGCATAGTTGTTCACTTATGTATCAAAGAACTAATCAAACCCCGCACTAACCCGTAGTCCTACAAGTCCCGCATATAATTCCACAACACAAAAGTCTAAGTCTAGGCGCCTATCTCAAGTCACCTAAATCCCTCAGACCATGCTCTGATACCACTTGTAACAACCCAACCCGTAATCCATACGATAAAATTTTTTTTTTATACAACACAATTACACACCAAATAATTGTGTAACCCATTTCACGAGTTCCATTTAAAACGCACAACAATTAGTTGTTTACAAAAGGCACGAGGGCTACGAATAAAGTTTAGTACAAGTTTGACCCATTACTATTGATAGTTTACAATCCAAACGACACTTCGAGCATGGTTTGGGACTAAACTACCCAAAACGTTAGGCCAACATCGAAACTCCGACAAAGCATTATCACGGGACGTCTAATGTCCGATAACCCCCTTGCCCTTAACTGCGCCTGCATCTAAAAAGATAAACAACGAGAGGGTAAGCTAACGCTTAGTGAATGCAATAATTATACACGTACATATATAATCTACTTACATGCAATCACATACACAATTACCTCATACACGCTAGCAATTTAAAAGGCATACCAACGCAAGGCATAATGCTAAATCTCCAAGACCACAAGCTAGCACAACGAAAGCATATATAACTCGAACAATATAATATGCTACACTAAAACAAATAACCATGGTTAACCAATAGTACAAGGAATGGTACTTCGAATTTCCCATTGGTGTTCCCACCAACCGTTAGTGCACAACAAATTATAACACTAACCCCGGAGTGGTATCGATCGCCCGAACTTTAAACCCACCCGTCACGTGTAATGTGGTATCGAACGCCCGAACTTTAAACCCACACTTCACGCCCACACACATATATGACATGGTATCGAATGCCCGAACTTAAACCCATATCATATATTGACCCGATGTGGTATTGACCGCCCGAACTTAAACCCACATCGAATCTCGTACAAGTAAATACATTATATACACATATGCTTAATCATTCCACTCACCTCAAGACTCTTGTGGAAGCTAACCGAGCTTGCAACCCTTCAATGTAACGTACCTATTACATTATGCATTTATTAACATGCAAACTAGTTGAATTAAATGCCAACCACAACCCTTAAGCATTTAATGACCCGTTTGCCTTAAATGACTCAACTACACCAAAATCGTCCATTAATGGCCATGCCTCGTCATAAATCACTAGAATCTAGTGATTAGGGTTTAATAACATCAACTAAAATAAACTTAGTGTATTTCATAACCATTTCACCCGATTAGGTCAACTAGTGCTCTTTTGACTCTTTGACTTACAAATCAAGTCAAACTTACACAATAACAACCCTTTCATCATTTTAAAAGTTCATTAATGACTAACAACATCATTTAGCACTTACAACCTCAAATCACAAGACCAAACCCTAGATAATTGCTATTTAGGGTTTCTTTTCAACAATCCAACCCAAAGCCCACCCATTTAACCCTCAAATGGGTCACACTAGTTTCATATGAACCAAACCCTAGTTTAAACTAGTTAAAACTCGAGACTTAGAGTTAGAACTTACCAAGACTATGAACGTGTAGCTAGAGATACGATGAACAACTTTAATTCTTGCTTCTAGGATTGATTCATAAAACTTCACCTTCAAATCTTAAATTTAAACTAAGTGGGTTTTAGGATTTGAGAGGAAATTAAGAAAGAAAAAGGAAAAGAATTGAGAAATGAAGAATAAGTGGTTGATATTAAAGGCTCCATCCAGATCTACACGTGAAAAGACCAATTTGCCCCTAAACCCTATATAAATTAAGCAGAATTCGGAGTCAGAATTGAAGATGTGTCGCGACGCGGCTCCTTTGTCGCGGCGCGACATAAAGAAGGAAAAACCACCCTTCTTAACTCAAGTTCTGATCTGGTTTCGCTTTGTTTGTCGCGGCGCGGACCCGTTTGTCGCGGCGCGGCGTTAGCCTAGGTCTGGTCACTTCGACAATTAAACATGAATCAAGGGTTCAAACACAAACACAAAAACTTTCACCCTTCCTATGCACGTCTATACCTCAACCTTAAGTCTCACACGACTCGACGCCAAACACGACACATTCATATACGCGTATACGCACGCATTTGAATATACCTATATATATATATATATATATATATATATATATATATATATATATATATATATATATATATATATATACACACACATATACATATATGCACTTACACCTAACCAACACTTTAGTTCAGCTAATCACATAACGAGTAGGTTATAAGCGTACTATTGATTAAATACGTACCTTTGGACGCGCACGGGAAAACGGGGTGTTACACCTTGAATTCTGGTAATTTAACCAATCAAGATCGTGCTATTACAATCTCTCTCTTAGAACATTAGTCATGTTCATTCAAAATTCCATACCTACGAATTCTGGACCATTATTCGCTTGATTTAAAGTCGGGAAGAGAAGACAAAAGCATAGAGCTCCTAAATATAAGAGAGAATATAAAGCCCGATAACAACACATAAATTACAAACCGTGTATATCAATGTTTATTGCAACATAAAGACACGGGGGAATTAAAAACACTATAACCCCAAGGGCGAAGTAGAAGAAAACAGATTCCTCCGGTGAAAGTTGGAAAAAGAGAATGATTGTTGCGATAGTTAGGATAAGGACAAGGATCGGAACTGGATTAAGCATTTTCACAATCTTTAGAATTTGGGAATTTAGTATAGGAGTGGTAAAAGTAATAGAGTGGAAGAAGTTAATTTATAGTGAAATATCTGATAAAGAAATCAAGGCGAATTTCCGCATTTAATTAGAGAGATCCTAATTTCCTTAATTACTGAAGGATCAAATCTTAGTACGAAAATTTTCTCTAAGTTCCTTGAATTCCAGAAATCCACCGTGACTACGTCAAAAAATAGATCTTTATCTCAATCTTTTGTGACAGCTTCACTCGTACGCATCACATAATCGAATCGTTTTATCTATAATAATCAATAATGATAAAACTCTATTTATCAACTCATATTCGTCATGAAAACATTTTTATTGTTAGCCATGACGGTCTCGATCAAATTTCGGGATGAAATTTCTTTAACGGGTAGGTACTGTGACGACCCGAAAATTTTCGACCAAATTTAAACTTAATCTTTATATGGTTTTGACAAGATAAGCAAAGTCTATTAAACTGAGTCTCAAAATTTTTGAACTGTTTACATGGACTCATTTAACCTATGACTATTTCCGATGATTCACGAACAATTAATTGTAAATAAATATGTACATATATTATATAAATATAAATATAAATATAGATAATATTTGGAATTTATAAAGTATACCTTAATTAATTTGAATTTAAAATGTAAAAATAATAATTAGAATAATTAAGTTACTCTTAAAATATATATATATATATATATATATATATATATATATATATATATATATATATATATATATATATATATATATATATATATATATATATATATATATATATATATATATATGTTATTATGAATCTATATATGATTTCTATTAAATACATATATAAAATATGTAAATATTAACTATTCAGTAAATGTCATCATATAATATAATAATTTCATAAATAATAAATAGTATTATATTAAATTACAAATTTGAATATAATTGATATATTAATATTATTTTCATAACTTTAATTATTATTATTAATGTTAATATTAATATTAATATTTTTATTATTAATATTATTATTTCTAACATGAAATTTGATATGTATAAGTATTATAATCATTATCATTATTATTATTAAAAGTATTAATAATTTTATTATATAAAATATATAGATAAGAAATTTGATATATTTGGTTATTATTATTACTAAAAATTATCAAATTTATTAATAGTATCATTATTAGGATTAATGTGATTATTTGTTATTATTTCAAAATGATCATTTTTTATTATTTTTGGATATCATTTTTATTATTAGAATATATTTGATGTTATTATTATTAATATTATTATTATCCCTATTATTATTAATACTTATTTAAATACTGAATCTTATCTATGAATTATTAGTAATACAACTGTGTAATCAGATGGAAACAAAATGGGTTAGCAATCCATCCATATCATAATTGTACGAAATCCATTTTACAATCACAATCTATATTGTTTTTTATTAATCTTGAAAAGGATTTACGTACTTCTTGTCGGATTCAGTTACAGGTCTCTCTCAATCACAAATTAAAAACAGAAAATAATGGTTTATATATGGATCATTACAAGTACTATGTGGATAAAAAAAAATAAGAAAGAGTTCTTCTTTTCCTCTGTTCTTAAATTTTTTTTTTTCCAAAACCATAATTCGAATTCAATTCCAAAATGTAAAAATACAGAGTTGTTAGGAATCATACATGTAAACTTCCTGTAAAATTTCAAGTTTCAATTCCTCAAAACGAATTCGAATTTCGAAGTCAAAATTTTGATTCTAAAAAGTCAAACTTTGTTCTACAATTAAATTAAAGTTTTAGGAGTCATTTTTGTTGAAATTAAGGATTCATAAAGTTTTTATGAATCATTTGAAACATAAATCCTGTTATAACAATCATCTAAAACGCATTAAAAATTGAAAACATAATTTTTTTTAAAAACCTGCGACAGCAGCGAAGGCTGTTATAAATTTTTTTTACTATTTTTTTCTTTTTCTATTTCTTTTACGTTTTCAATTAAATCTGAATAATTGATATTGATATTGATTTGTTTTGAAGTATTTAAATCGTTGTTTTGATGATTGGTGATTTGTTTTTGAATCGATTACATTGGTGAAGTAGAAAAAGATGATAGATCACAATAATGGGTTAAATAAATTTAGGATGAGAGTCATTTCAGAAAAACAGGTTCATTCGAGTGGTTTGAGGGTGTATTGGTTAAGTGGGAGGTCTCGGGTTCAATTCTCGCTGGTGACAAATTTTTTTAAAAACCTGATTTTGAGGTAGTTTCCATTTTAAGTTATTATTATTCATTTATTATAATTATTACAAAGTATTATAATTATTAGTATTATTATTAATATTACTAACATATGTATTACTATTATTATTATGAGTAGGATTATTTTTATTATTTTTATTATTATTTTTATTATTATTATTATTATTATTATTATTATTATTATTATTATTATTATTATTATTATTATTATTATGATTATGATTGTGATTATTATTGCTAGTGTAAATTATTATTGTTAAAATTGTTATTATTAATAATATTATTATTATTACTTAGTATTATTGTTATTATTATTACTGATATTAACATATGTATTATTATTATAATTATGATCATTATTATTAGTGTTATCATTATTATGAACATAATACAAATTACCATCATAAATATTATTATTAGTATCATTTTATAAATTATTAGTATTATTATTGTCATTATCAACAAAATTATTAGTAATAAAATCATTATTATTGATAATATGTTTATTAGTATGGTTATAATTAAATTTATTATCATTATTATCATTAGTAGTAAAATTGTTATATTCATAGTTATTATTATTAGTATTACTACAAATAGATATTTTTATATAAAAATACATTACAAGAATATTAATATCACATATCACTATAATTTTATTATTTACAAGATAGTAACTAAGCTATATATAAAATATATCAATTAATATATACATATATATTTTATCATATATAAAACCTAATATAAATTATTATTATTAATATGTTATAATGAAAGATAAACACTAATTAAATAAAATATATAAATTAAATATATCTATATCTATATAACAAATAATTTACAAGTATATTATTAAAAATAATATATATATTTATTCGATTTTGATTATGTGTGTTAATATATATACAAATGATATAGGTTCGTGAATCCGAGGCCAACCCTGCATTGTTCAGTTTCGTCGTATGAATATTTTTACTACAAAATATTGGATAGTGAGTTCATTTGATTCCCTTTTACTCTTTATATTTTTGGGACTGAGAATCCATGCGCTGTTTTTACAACTGCTTTATTAAATGCCTTTGAAATCTATATTTTTTGATTGAGATGCTTTTATAAATGTTTGACGAGATAGACACAAGCAAAACATTCCTTGAATGAATTATTATACAGACAGATATTCTGTTAATTATTATTGAATTAGGTGGACATGATAATTGCCACCAATTGATAAATATATTTTCCCCTGATTATTATTGCTTGGTAACCTAAGAATTAGAATCGGGTATGGCCCTAATTCACGCGAATCCTAAAGGTAGCTACCGGGTTTAAAACCCTCACCCAGAATGTTCACTAGACGGAAGAGTTAGTGGGTGTGGTGTTTAGTACTTCGAAGTTTATTATTATTATACAGACGAGATGTTATGTTTTGGGGATATTATTGATGCGCATTATATGTTAAGGTCGGTTACCATGTTGAGCAATGAAATCGAAATGAATGTTATGTATCGAGAGAATGATTTTTATACACAGGTTATGTATATTAGTTTTGTGCACGAGATATGTGCACGATTATTTAAAAATCGCGAGGCAACCTATGGGGGAGAAAAGGATACGAACCTACTCTGCTAAGCATTATGAAAAAATGGTTTCGTACACGAGATAGGTGTACTGTATTTGAATCTTGTGGTCTATCAAAATGATGAATTTTATTGTTTACGATAAACTTATGAACTCACCAACATTTTGGTTGACACTTTAAAGCATGTTTATTCTCAGGTATGAAAGAAATCTTCCGCTGTGCATTTGCTCATTTTAGAGATATTACCTGGAGTCATTCATGGCATATTTCAAAAGACGTTGCATTCGAGTCGTTGAGTTCATCAAGAATATTATTAAGTCATTTATAGTTGGATATATTATGAAATGATATGCATGCTGTCAACTTTCGATGTGATGAAAGTTTGTCTTTTAAAAACGAATACAATGTTTGAAAAATGTATCATATAGAGGTCAAGTGCCTCGCGATGTAACCAAATGTAATGTATTCATCCAGATGGATTAGGACGGGTCATTAAACTTACCTTGGACAACCAGTCCATACCGACAATCACATCAAAGATTCCCAACTTGATGGGTATTAATTCAATCTCGAAATCTACACCAGCTAAGTTTATTATACCTCCTCGGCCAAGTTGGTCAACTTTCTCAAGTTTTCCATTGGCTACCTCAATAAGCATACTCTCCTCCAAAGGTACTAACGACCAATCTATCTTAGAGCAAAAGTATCTATCTATATAACTCCTATCGACACCAGTATCAAACAAGACAGAAGCTAATAGATTGTTGATAGTGAATGTACCTGTGACCAAGTCAGGATCCTCACGGGCATCTCGGGCGTTCATGTTGAAGACTCTTCCACGTGCTGGCCTGCCATCCTTCTTCTTGTTCGGACATTCATTTTTGAAGTGGCCCTGCTGGCCGCACTCAAAGCACTTCCTGGGTCCAATCGGGTTTGTCCTCACACCTGGGACGGTGATCTTACAATCCTTGCCGATGTATCCAATCCTCTTATACTTTTCACAAACCACGTTGCAGTACCCAGTATGATGCTTATAGCATCTCTTGCACTGAGAAAGGGTACTCTTGTAGTTAGGGTTCGAGCTAGGGTTCGGGTTCCTCCAATCGTTGTTCCCTTTAAAATTCTCATACCTCTTAGTCGAGTTCTGGTCAAAACCTTTTCCCTTGCTTACGTCCCACTTACGCTTCCCATTACTAGCTCCCGATTCTGATTTCGCCTTTTATAACAACCCAGAAATTTTCGACTAAATTTAAACCTAACTTCGAATGTTTCTGACGATTCACAAACAATTATTTGTAAATAATAATTCATTACTACTAATTTATTATATTAATATTATTATTATTAATATAATATTTAACAATATTATCATTATCATTTACAATTATCATTATCAGTGTTGTCAAAAACAATATTATTTTTTATATTAATATTATTATTATCAAAATTATTATTATTATTATTATTTATCATTTATTATGATTAATATGATTATTAATATCATTAACATAATTTATATTATTATCATTATTATTATTAAGAGTATTATCATTACTAATATTATTATTATTATTGTTAGTATAAGTAATATCATCATTTTTATTATTTGTTATTATTAGTATTATTATTAATAATACTATTATTATTAGTTTTATTATCATTATTATTATTATTATTAAAATCATTATTATCATTATTATTAATATTAAGTATTATTATTATCTTTATTATTATTATTAATTCTATTATTATTAGTAATAGTATTATTAAAATTTTATAATGAGTATTATCATTATTATTAATTATAATTAAAATTATCATTTTTATTATTAATATTTTCATATTAATATTACTATCATTATTTTTATCATTATCATTAATAATATTATTATTATTAGGATTATTATTATTATTATAATTATTATTATTAATAAAAAATTTTAATCAGTAATATAAAAAAAAAGAAACACGACATATACCTAATTAGGTCAAGCTGTTTTTAATATTTTTTTACTACTTGTGATTTCCATATCTGTTTTAATTTTTTTATTTTTCATGATCTGCTTTTGATTTTTTAAAGCCATCGTGATCCAGCTTTTTAGTTTTTTTTATATAATCATGATTTATTTTTATATGAATGTGATATATATTTTTATTTATTCTACTGGCCAAATAATTTTTCTTGTAGACGTTAATTACTATAAATCAAACAAGTGGTAAATGTTGTTCTCACAATCATTCAAATATTCATCTTCAATTACCCTGTTCTTGTTCATATTTCCAAAAATTCGATTTCAAAACATTTTTCAAAATCCATAAATGTAGTAATGTTAGGAATCTCCTATATAAACTATCTGCAAGTTTTCAGTCGTTAATTCCTCAAATTGATTACCAATTTCAAAGTCAAAGTTAAAAAAATAAAAGTCAACCGAAAGTTCTTCACTCAAATTCGAGATACTTGTTTTGATTCAAGTCCAATTACTGATTTCATAAGTTTCTTTAACCAATTTAATACGTATTTCATGTTATATTTATAACCCAAAAGTGTCTAGAAATCAAAATCAAGGTTTAAGTTATAAATGTTCATACGCGACTGTTTTGCTGCTATTTTTAAAAACCTTTTCTGTTAATTTAAAAACGATCACAATAGATGATTTTTGTTTTAATTACAGGATTTAAATCAAACAATTAATTGAGTTAGAATAGTTAATTGGGTCAATCGGTATTTGTGAAGAAGAAGAAGAAATAGGAAACAGAAGACACGAGTTATATAGAATTAAGTTAGAATTAAATTAGATAAAAGGAAATAGAGGGACGGTTTGGTGGTGTGTCGGGTGAGCAAGAGGTCGCGGGTTCGAGTCCCGTCTTGGGCATATTTTTTGTGAAGGGCTTCTAAGGTAGTTTTCATCTTTATTATTATTATTATTATTATTATTATTATTATTATTATTATTATTATTATTATTATTATTATTATTATTATTATTATTATTATTATTATTATATTATTATTATTATTATTATTATTATTATTATTATTATTATTATTACTACTAATATTATTACCATTATTATGATTACTATTAATATTGTTATAGTTAGTATTACAACTATTATTATTACTATTAACATATGCAGAATTATAAATATTATTATTATTGATCTATTTATAATTAATACTATCACTATTATCATAATTATTATTATAAGTAATATTATTAAAATTATCATGATTACAATTACAAGTAAGATTATTATTATTATTGTTATTACTAATATTATGTTCATAACTATCACCAGCAGAAAAATTATTATTTTAGTATTATTATCAAGATTATTGTTATTATCAAAATTTTCGTTAATAATTAGTATCGTTATGAAAAGTATCATTATTACTAGAAATTACCATTAGCAGTTTTATTAAAAAACAATAAATCTTAAAATTTTCATTTTATAGACATTTACATTTTTATTATCATTATTAATATTACTGATGTGTTAAGACGTAACCTTTAAAATGTAGACAATATGCTTAATAATTAACACATAACACAGGCAACTAAACCCGATCATGCAGTAACTAGCAAGTAAATTGACCAGTTCGATCCACAGGGAGAAGTTTGTTTTAAGGACTTTATAACGATTAATTATTCTAAAGGGGGATTTGTGTTTGAAGTTGTATTTTTGTTTAACGAAACAGTAAATAAATGTAGTAATTAACAAGAATGAGAATGCGGTGTTTACTTCTTTGCTTGATAAATGACAGGGATTGTTCTTTTATAATTAAAACCGTTATGTTATAGTTACAATAGAGCAGTTTATATCAATTTCACAATTTCTATAAACTCTTTTGCTATGTTTAATCAACAGGATTCTTTCGTGGTTGAATTCACATAAAAACTAGTTTACTAAGATCACTCTAAGTAAACTACATGATTGTATATCCTAAATATCGTTCAATTAACATCCTATACTCACATATAGGTGGCTAGATCACTGGGTGTTGAAGTATAAGCTATAGTCTTTGATAAATTCACATAAATCAAGTCATAACTTACATAATTGAACTAGGATACAAGGATGATTACAACTATGGATCTTTTGAAAGAACATGGTGATTTAGATTGATTAACTAACTAGATTCAACCCGGTTAAACTTACGTGAAACCTAAATTACAACAATCACTTGAGGTAACTTCATAACTATGTTGCTTTGGAACTTATTCAATTACCGAAATAAACACATAACAAAATCACTTAAGTGTATGTATCTAGTCGTCTAGATTACTAGATGTATTGAAGTATAGATTATTTTCCTAGTTAACTCACATTAATAGGTTTGCAATCTATATAATTGAAGTAATGATCTAAACAAGCACCACAATGGTTCTTACGGTTGAACTAGATAATTAAATCAATCAAACGTATGTATAACTAGCATAACATCAAAGTATAGAACAATCCCACAAGGCTGTTAGCCTAACATAATCATAGTAGAACTAATGAAACAGTAAATACAAGTTGAATTCATGTTAAAAAGATATAGAACAATAGTACCAATTGCGATAAACGATCCTAGCTTAATCTTGATGTTGAAAGAGTGGAGATTGACCTGCAGCCTACCTTGGACCTATCGTAGCATATGATCCCTTCTTTAATCTTGATGCTAAAAAGGGTGAAGAACCCTTTAGAATGGCTGGGGGAAGCCCCCTTCTCGGACTAGAACTGATCTATATTGTGGTGTATGTTTAGAATGAGTTTAGACCCTTTAAATAGCAAGAAAAGTAGGTATTTCAGCCTCCAATGCGCCGCACCTCTTTGTGATGCGCCGCATCACCTTCTCACCTACCACCCAGCTCACGTACATGTCATTTCCAGCTCATTTTTGACATTTTATGCCCAGATGTGCCTCATCTAAAAGAGATGCACCGCATCTGACGTTACTGATGCGCCGTATGCCTCTGAAACGCCGCATTTAATACTTTCGGGACTTTTTTGGCCTCAGATGCACCTCATCTAAAGCAGATGCGCCGCATCTGGTACTGTTTATAGGTAATTTTCCAATATGATGTTATAGAGCTCTGAGTTACGGATGCCTGGGCTTCGGATTCACCCTTTTTCGAGTTCGTATGATCGAGTTATGGCCAAAACGGTGCAAGTGCGCAGAATCTTCTAAAATCAGCAATATTTTCCATAAATCTTCGCTTCAACACTCGCAACGGATTATACACACATTTTAACTTATTACAATACACAAGTGCAATAGTTACATAAAATGATACAAAATTGGATCGAAATAACGACAATAAATATGTATAATTTTGACGTTATCAAATCCCCACACTTAAACCTTGCTTGTCCTCAAGCAAGACTTACAAAAACTAAAATATATTACAATGAACACACACATTTCTGAAAACACACACGAATCACACTCACACTTTTTATTTATTTCACAATGTAACACACGCACACGTTATGAGTATACACACACCTTTGGAGTACACACGTGAATTGAAATCACACTAAAGTCGAAAGGTGGGTTTTAAAGTCCCACATTTCTTGAAAATTTGGATCTTTAGGGAAATTAGGACCTTTGCGAAAAACCTTTGATATTTTGAAAAATAGTCATGTTAGTTTTTACACTAACAAGTTTTCCGGTTTTAACCTCAAAGTCCGGTTGAGGGTAACTGAAAACTGAAGCCTCAGTCGGCGATTAGCAAGCTACTCGCCCCCATGATTGTAGTATAATGGAACTTGTAACCGGATGTCCTAAAAATAGTTTTACACAATATAGTTCATAAAATAGCATAAGTTTTAGAAGAAACTATATCGTGTCCAAATATCATCGGTGAACCATGAGTTTGCACACCTCAATTTGTTATGGCATATGTATGTTGACCGCGGTCAACATAGATGCGGTTGATCTTTACGGAGATCATCCATCTGGGGATTAGATTCATTAGTCTTAAAAGCTAATTTGCACTGTGCCCCCCCCCATTGTACGAGACAGATCCATCTCATGGTTAGGATAAGTCTGACCACCAAAAACCCTGTTTGATGCTGAGGTGAGGTGGATTTCCAGCCAATGATAGAGATGACTTTTCAAGATTTTTCGTCAACCTACAGCTGTTCTGGACTGCATCTTCTAACATAAGTTAGCAAGTGCGTCATTTTGGAAGACTGGACTTCCTTAATTCAATGAGTATTGGATTTGATTTCCAATTCAACAAAGTACCATAGAATCCTTACGCGAAGTGTGTGATATAGCGTGTTGATCATTTCCTTAATTAGCTATTTCTTGAGTCTTTTATACAAAATAAATTCATGCAAATGAATTTATAAAGTTAAAAATTTT
The DNA here is from genome assembly GCF_046630445.1 of Rutidosis leptorrhynchoides. NCBI lineage: Eukaryota > Viridiplantae > Streptophyta > Magnoliopsida > Asterales > Asteraceae > Rutidosis > Rutidosis leptorrhynchoides. Next base: position 235,869,665 of record NC_092338.1, on the reverse strand, counting down.
CACATTTTAAACCATGTTTTTGTAAAACCCACATTTTAAGCCATTTTAAACCATGTTTTTGTAAAATTCGAAAGAATTTACTCCTTCCCCACACTTAAGATCATGTACTGCCCTCATTACATGAAATCAGAAAAATTGTAAATTCGAGAGGGCAATTAGTATGAAAGAGAGTTAATACTTTCTAGGCTTTAAGCCGGAGATCACGGGACGATGGCACTGAATTAGCTGTCATGATAAGAACATCATCCATTCCTTAAACGCTATCACAAACCAATCATCATGCAAGTATTTTGCTGAACTTCATGTCAGTCTTTGAAAATTGTGGCACATAGCACAATACTCATTTTATATGGTGCATATTTATTAATGAGTTGTGCACCGAACTTTACCCCTTCTTTTAACACCTAATGGGGTCATTCTTCCCCACACTTATTTGATGACATGTAAAATCAGTGGAAAAAGTTCCACGAATAAGTAACGTGAGCCAGTCATTAACCCCTCGGGTGGTATATAATATATCATATAATTCCTTTTTCAATTTCTTGAAAAAGGAATACCTAACCCGAGAGTCAACACATGACTCTCTCCTAAGTGCGGCTTGCAGCAAAAATTTTATTCTTTCAGGTGGATCATGTCCAAACGGATCATCTTTTAATATATTCCAAGTGCTAACCTCGCGAGGATATACAAATTCCACATGAGAAGGTGACTCCTCAAATGGTTCCACTATATTAGACTCCTCATCGTCGATGATCTTTGATGACTCCATTTCTTCAACCTCGGTAGTTAAAACGTCATCATCATCACTATCCCATGAATACCAACCTATCGCCCGCAATTCCCCCTCATCAATTCCTGGATTAAGCATTGCAAACGTGGACATAACTAGGGTGGTAGGTGGTATAATAATGGTAGGCTCAACACTCTCCACCTCGGGTATCTGCGTATTGCCCCTCGAATCAGCTAGTGAATTAGCCGAAAAAGTGTCCGGCTCCCTTTCTTCAATTTGTTGGAGTAGACAGCTCATGGTCCTCTATAAACGCTCAATGGATTCTTGTTGGCCCGCTAGTGTTTCTTGCAAATTTTGGCTCCGTTCAGTCTCGTTTCTCATGAAGTCTAAAAGTACATCTTCTAAATTTGACTGACTCTCCTCTCCTTGTTGAATTTGAAAGTGTTGTTGAGATGAATCCCAGGATGAGTTACCATTTTCATAATAATCCCATGCTTGGTTCATAGGGGCATAATGATACATAAGACTATCATCACACTCCTCGGGCATATAGTAACCTCCATAAGTCTCACAAACACCTCTTGGTTTAACCTTAGCTTCCCAAGAACCCATATACCAATCATCATTCATACCCATGAAAACCGATGATTCACCCGATTGTTGGACATCATACATGGCTTCCGAAATCATATAATCATACCCAGCCATATTATACCTGTAACCTAGCTGCAATCACACCACAAAAGAAAAACAAAACAAACAAAAGCAAAAACAAAGCAGGTAACTTTCGTGAAAATAACTTCCCACGAAAGGATCGAATAACTAAAAGTCTATTAAAATCTTTTAAACAAAACCGCTCCCCGGCAGCGGCGCCAAAAAGTTGATGTGTTAAGACGTAACCTTTAAAATGTAGACAATATGCTTAATAATTAACACATAATACAGGCAACTAAACCCGATCATGCAGTAACTAGCAAGTAAATTGACCAGTTCGATCCACAGGGAGAAGTTTGTTTTAAGGACTTTATAACGATTAATTATTCTAAAGGGGGATTTGTGTTTGAAGTTGTATTTTTGTTTAACGAAACAGTAAATAAATGTAGTAATTAACAAGAATGAGAATGCGGTGTTTACTTTTTTGCTTGATAAATGACAGGGATTGTTCTTTTATAATTAAAACCGTTATGTTATAGTTACAATAGAGCAGTTTATATCAATTTCACAATTTCTATAAACTCTTTTGCTATGTTTAATCAACAGGATTCTTTTGTGGTTGAATTCACATAAAACCTAGTTTACTAAGATCACTCTAAGTAAACTACATGATTGTATATCCTAAATATCATTCAATTAACATCCTATACTCACATATAGGTGGCTAGATCACTAGGTGTTGAAGTATAAGCTATAGTCTTTGATAAATTCACATAAATCAAGTCATAACTTACATAATTGAACTAGGATACAAGGATGATTACAACTATGGATCTTTTGAAAGAACATGGTGATTTAGATTGATTAACTAACTAGATTCAACCCGGTTAAACTTACGTGAAACCTAAATTACAACAATCACTTGAGGTAACTTCATAACTATGTTGCTTTGGAACTTATTCAATTACCGAAATAAACACATAACAAAATCACTTAAGTGTATGTATCTAGTCATCTAGATTACTAGATGTATTGAAGTATAGATTATTTTCCTAGTTAACTCACATTAATAGGTTTGCAATCTATATAATTGAAGTAATGATCTAAACAAGCATAACAATGGTTCTTACGGTTGAACTAGATAATTAAATCAATCAAACGTATGTATAACTATCATAACATCAAAGTATAGAACAATCCCAAGCCATAAATCTTACATTGAAGAAAACACACAAGGCTTTTAGCCTAACATAATCATAGTAGAACTAATGAAACAGTAAATACAAGTTGAATTCATGTTAAAAAGATATAGAACAATAGTACCAATTGCGATAAACGATCCTAGCTTAATCTTGATGTTGAAAGAGTGGAGATTGACCTGCAGCCTACCTTGGACCTATCGTAGCATATGATCCCTTCTTTAATCTTGATGCTAAAAAGGGTGAAGAACCCTTTAGAATGGCTGGGGGAAGCCCCCTTCTCAGACTAGAACTAATCTATATTGTGGTGTATTTTTAGAATGAGTTTAGACCCTTTAAATAGCAAGAAAAGTAGGTATTTCAGCCTCCAATGCGCCGCACCTCTTTGTGATGCGCCGCATCACCTTCTCACCTACCACCCAGCTCACGTACATGTCATTTCCAGCTCATTTTTGACATTTTATGCCCAGATGTGCCTTATCTAAAAGAGATGCACCGCATCTGACGGTACTGATGCACCGTATGCCTCTGAAACGCCGCATTTAATACTTTCGGGACTTTTTTGGCCTCAGATGCGCCTCATCTAAAGCAGATGCGCCGAATCTGGTACTGTTTATAGGTAATTTTCCAATATGATGTTATAGAGCTCTGAGTTACGGACGCCTGGGCTTCGGATTCACCCTTTTTCGAGTTCGTATGATCGAGTTATGGCCAAAACGGTGCAAGTGCGCAGAATCTTCTAAAATCAGCAATATTTTCCATAAATCTTCGCTTCAACACTCGCAACGGTTTATACACACATTTTAACTTATTATAATACACAAGTACAATAATTACATACAAAATGATACAAAATTGGATCGAAATAACGACAATAAATATGTATAATTTTGACGTTATCAATTACTATTACCATTTTTACTAACAAAGTGACTAATGATAATTATTTTTAACTTCATTATTAAATCTAATTAATAGTATTATTATTGTTATTACAAAATAATACAACTCTTTATTCATTATCATTATTAATATCATTTTATCAAATAAATATTTATATATAGAATATATATATAAAAGTATATATATATATAAATATATAACAACTAAAATATATATATATATATATATATATATATATATATATATATATATATATATATATATATATATATATATATATATATATATATATGAAGGTATTTCGTATGCCCGAGAGACATATTAAATTAACGTGGCTAACATGTTATGATCCAAGTCGGGTCATACCCAATAACAAACTTACCAACACTTTATATGTATTTAATCTTAACGACTGGATCGTTGAATAAATACGCGACACTTGAACTTTAGAAAATCGGTTTTCTGAAATGTTATTGCTTGAAATAAATTATTTGGATAATTTGTATTTAATTATTTATAGGTTTAAATAATTATGTTGTGTTATATTTTATAAGATTGGTTTATAAAATATATGACTTAACAAATGCACATTGTATATATATAACAAGTTTTATAAAATTGCAAAGTTTTATACAACAAGTCTTATAAAATATAAGCTTGGTTATAAAATATACATGTGCAGATTTTGGGGTTTCAAGGAGTCATACCCATGCTTGTTTTGTCACTTTTAAGACAACACAATTTCTTAGGCACATGCTTAAGAGGTTAACCAAGGTTTTGACCAAAAGATACAAGCAATACACTTAAAAAATAAGCAAAAAAAAAACTGCACACTTCTCTCTTTGTAGCTGAACTGCCGTGGGTTTACAAAGGGAAAAGGAGGTTCATTTTCTTTGAGCAAGCTTAATTTCAAGTGTTGATTAAATCCTAACCAAAGTACAAAGTGTTGGTGATAAGTTTGGGGTATAACAACTTGAGGTTTCACACTTTTGGAGCTCCATTCATCATCATCATCTTCATCATTTACTAGCAAGCTTGGAGTAGGTAAAATCTCCTTACTTGCTTGTAGTTTGTAAGTATATATCACAACTTGATCCTATTTGGGATTTAACTTTAATTGGTTAAAGTTTAACAAGTCTAAAATTGGTAATTAACATTCTTCCGCTTTCTTATTCTTAAAATGGTTTAAGTATATTATGAACTTGTTAAATCCCAACAATGGTATCTAGAGCCGAAGTTGTTGAAATATGCTTCGAGATGGTTATTAAACCCACTATAATTTTGCATTCTATGAACATGCATGAAGTAGAATGTAAAATTTTCGGTTTTGGGTGGTTGTCATTTTGGCCAAAATCACTTGTGATTCTGCATTCTGTACTGCCAATCACTTGTGATTCTGTACTGCCAATCACTTGTGATTCTGTACTGCCAATCACTTGTGATTCTGTACTGCCGATCACTTGTGATTCTGTATTGCCAATCACTTGTGATTCTGTGTTGCAGATCACTTGTGATTCTGTGTTTCCAATCACTTGTGATTCTGTATTGCCTATCACTTATGTTGATGATGTTCACAATCTAAGCCTTGACCTTGTGTTTGGTTGCATGCATGGTTGATTGATATTTATTCAATTGGTTTGTAATAATATTTATTCATTTGGCATGTAATAATTCATTTGGTTATGTAATTTATTTTATATTTGGTATGTAAAATAGATTAGGTTGTAATTTCATTTTTTAGACAAAATGTATTAGGATATATTTTGTAAAATGATGAAGAATGATGAAGACTTGAAGAACACATGAAGAAGCATTTGGATTCAAGGTTAAGTGGGAGATTTGAAATCTCCTACTTTGTGTAATTACCCCTTATCCGGTGGCATTTGTTTTCGGCTAAACAAATGTCTACCAAAATGGCTTGATTGTGAACATATTTGTTTTGCATGCATGGTTGTTTATTGTATGATTGTGGATTGTATGTTTGTATGCTACAAGTTAATCACACAAGTTAACAACAAGCAAAATGGAAATTTAATTGGTTAAATTATACATTAATTAACGACATGCAAAACGACAATTTAATTGGTTGAATTAAAAATGCTTAAAAGGACATTAATAAACGGTTATTAAGATCATGATTAGGATCATATATATAAAATGGTTTATAGACATGAAATTGGCTTTTCATAATGAACTATACACCAAATGCATGTTGGTGTATGGCAAATGTTTTCTTAAACTAGAATTTATGAAAACTTAAAATCCCTTAACTAAAAACAAGGTAAACAAGTTAAACGCCATCCTTTTGTGGAAACACTTAGACATATTAGGAATCTCTTGATGGGATAAAGGTCACCTAACCGTCATGAGTGAACTAATATGAATAAGGTACACTTCGCATACATGTGGGATAAAGGTCACCTAACCACTTGTATGTTAAGTCTACATGTTTACACAAGTAGGACGACTTGATTTAGGAATCATGAACTTAGGGTCACCGAAGCATGAGGAACAAATAGGCGTTGATGGGATAAATATGCCATGCAAAAGGATTGCATGATCCCATAACTTAGAAGTTGCAAAAGGATTGCAATTGTCACATAAATGACTACCTAGCTAAATCAAATAACGGGATAAAGGTCACCTAACCGAAATTTGATTTACCGTTGGATTCTAAGATTTAATAAAACAATTAAAAATAAAAGGGTATTGTTTATTAAATTTAAAATCGATACTTAAAAGGACTTTGTTAAATTTTGTAGATGGCCGCAAATAACAACAACATGCAAAATGCACCACTTAACCTAAACAACCTATCATTAAGGTCTCTCCTCGAGAAAGACAAACTCAACCATACGAACTTTATGGATTGGTTCCGTAATCTTAGGATTGTCCTCAAACTTGAGGACAAAGCGTATGTGTTGGAGGACCCTATTCCCGACCAACCGGATGAAGAAGATATAGAGGGCATGGCTTATTATGACAAGTATTGCGCCGATTCGGTGCAAGTCGCTTGTCTAATGCTTGGGACTATGATACCCGAACTCCAAAAGGATTTCGAACATCATAGTGCATATGACATGATTACGCAATTGAAGGAGATGTTCCTTCAACAAGCACGTGTCGAGCGCTTCGAAACGGTTCGAGCGCTACATGCATGTCGTATGGATGACACCCAATCCGTCTCCTCTTATGTCCTCAAAATGAAGAGCCTTATTGATCGTGCTAACCGTCTTAACCTAAACATATCAAATGAGTTAGCCACCGATCTTATCCTTAATTCCCTATCAAAAAGGTTTGATCAATTTGTAATTAATTACAATATGAATGGGATGGATAAGAGCATAGGTGAGCTTCACGGTATGCTTAGAACGGCGGAAACTAGCATGGGTAAAAGGGCTTTACCCGTGTTGGCAATCGATCAAGGTGAGTCCAAAGGTAACACCTCTAAGCCAAAGGTGGCTAAGAGAAAAGGACCCGCCTATCAAGGCAAAGGGAAGGGGAAGATGGTTACCCCAACCATCAACAAGGCCAAGAAGCAAAAGGTCACCGAGAAGGCAAACCCCAAGGAAGACCCATGTTTCGGTTGCGGTGAGATGGGTCATTGGAAACGAAACTGTCCGGTCTACCTTAAGGAGTTGAAGGATAAGAGGGATGCAGGGCAAACCTCAGGTAATATATATATGGTATATATAGAGCTAAGTATTACTTCTTCTAATACATGGGTATTAGACACTGGATGTGGAACTCATATTTGCAATTCTTTGCAGGGGTTCAAAAGAAGTGATCATAAGGCGGGAACATCAAGTCTCTATATGGGCAATGGTGCAAAGGTGCATGTTAAAGCTCAAGGAGATTTTATTTTGAAGCTTCCAAGCGGATTGGAACTTATTTTAGAAAATGTTTTGTATGCTCCGGATTTGTGTAGAAACATTATTTCTATTTCTCGCTTAAAACAATGTGGTTACGTTGTTAATTTTATTGATGATTATATTCATGTTTCTAAAGATAATGTATTCTATTTCAAGGCTTCGCCTTCAAATGGAATTTATGAATTGGTTCATGATGACACATCATCTAGTAGCTCAATGTACCATACAAGCACCAAGAAACTCAAAAGGGATTTGAGTGATTCCTACTTATGGCATTGTCGCCTTGGTCACATAAACAAGAACCGAATACATACACTTCAAAAGAATGGACTTTTGAAATCAAATGAAATGGATTCGTTTGAAGTATGTGAATCTTGTTTACAAGGCAAGATGACTAAAGCACCTTTCAAAGGGACCTATGAAAGGGCTAAAGATTTATTGGGATTAATACATTCGGATGTATGTGGACCCTTTAAACCCATGACTAGGAAAGGTGAAAGATACTTTGTTACTTTCATTGATGACTTTAGTCGTTTTGGATATGTCTACTTATTAAGACACAAGGACGAAACGTTTGAAGCATTCAAAGAATATCAAAACGAAGTACAAAATCAACTCAATAAGACAATTAAGGTACTACGTACCGATAGAGGAGGTGAATACCTAAGCGATGCCTTCCAAGATCATCTTAGGAGTTGTGGGATTATCTCACAACTTACTCCACCCGGAACACCCCAACTTAATGGAGTTTCCGAAAGGAGGAACCGAACCCTAATGGATATGGTTCGATCTATGATGGCAAGAAGCTCGTTGCCTCTATCATTTTGGGGTTATTGTCTAAGCTCCGCGGCTCGTATTTTAAATATGGCCCCAACCAAGAAGGTGGAACGAACTCCTCATGAGATGTGATTTGGAAAACCTCCTTCTCTTTCATACTTGAAAGTATGGGGATGTGAAGCTTATCCTAAGCATTATGTAGCAAATAAGCTACATGCTCGATCCACAAAGTGTAACTTCATAGGATATCCCAAAGATGACATGGGATATTACTTCTATGATCCATCCGAGCAAACCGTATTTGTTGCTCGGAAAGCGGAATTCCTTGAAACCAAGTTCCTTATGGAAGGTGATGGTGAAAGGAAGATAGATCTTGTAGAGGTACAAGATCAAGCCGATGATACACAATTGGTTGACACTAGTACTCAACATGAGGATGTTGAAAATGATCAAGTGGATGATCAAGGTACACAAGACGTTCGAAGATCTAGTAGGATTAGTAATCTTCCCGAGAGATATGGGTTTCTCGTGGAAGGTTGCTATACGGTTGATTTGGATGAACCGACAAACTACAAAGATGCTTTATCAAGAATTGATAAAGATAAATGGCAGGAAGCCATGAACGCCGAGATGCAATCCATGTATGAAAACCAAGTTTGGGAACTTGTTGTGCAACCTCCTAGCTCCAAGCTAGTTGATTGCAAATGGCTTTTCAAGAAGAAAACCGACATACATGGAAACTTGGATACATACAAAGCTAGACTTGTAGCAAAAGGTTTCACTCAAACTCAAGGGGTTGATTATGATGAAACTTTCTCGCCAGTGGCAATGCTAAAGTCTATTAGGATATTATTTGCCATTGCTGCTCACTATGACTATGAAATATGGCAAATGGATGTCAAAACCGCTTTCCTAAATGGATATCTTGAGGAAGATGTCTATATGGTACAGCCCGAAGGTTTTGTTGATCCAAAAAATCCTAAAAAGGTATGCAAGTTGAAGAAATCAATCTACGGATTGAAACAATCATCTAGAATGTGGAATCATCGCTTTAATGAAGAGGCAAAGAAATTTGGCTTCATTAAAAATGGTGATGAAGCTTGTGTGTACAAGAAGGCTAGTGGGAGCTCTATAATGTTCCTTGTGCTATATGTGGATGATATATTATTATTTGGGAATGATATTACCACAATGCAAGGAGTCAAAACTTTGCTAAAGAGTTGCTTCTCCATTAAGGATCTTGGAGACGCACAATACATATTGGGGATAGGGATCTATAGGAATAGATCCAAGAGATTGATAGGTTTAAGTCAAAGTACATACATTGATAAAATCTTGAAAAGGTTCAAGATGGAAAACTCTAAGAAAGGTTTGGTACCTATTCAAAGAGGAACCGTTCTCAATTCATCTCAGTGTCCTACCACGAAAGATGAACAAGAGAGAATGAAGAAAGTCCCATACGCATCTGCTATTGGGTCTATCATGTATGCGATGATATGTACTAGACCGGATGTGTCATGCGCTCTAAGCTTGACAAGTAGATACCAGAATAACCCAGGAAACAGTCATTGGATTGCTGTTAAAAGTATATTGAAATACCTTAGGAGAACTAAGGATATGTTTCTAATATATGGGTCTGGTGAGGAGGAACTCGCCGTAAAAGGTTACGTGGACGCGAGTTTCCAAACTGATCGAGATGACTCTCGATCACAATCCGGTTATGTCTTCATGTTAAACGGTGGTGCGGTCTCTTGGAAGAGTTCGAAACAGGAGGTTGTTGCGTTATCCACTACAGAGTCGGAGTACATTGCCGCCTCACTGGCAGCTCAGGAAGCTGCATGGATGAAGAAATTCATCGACGACTTAGGAGTGGTCCCTTCCATTCAGGACCCTCTTGAGATCTTTTGTGACAACGAGGGTGCGATTGCTCAAATCAAGGAACCTCGTGCTCATCAAAAGACTCGTCACATTGAGCGGAGATTCAACTACATCAGGGATGAGGTTGAAAAGGGAAAGATATGTATTCACAAAGTTCACACAGATCATAATGTTGCGGATCCACTCACGAAGCTTTTACATGGGCCAAAACATGAGGGACATGTTTGTGCGTTAGGGCTTCGATATTCTAGTGATTGGAATTGATCTACTTTATGTATTGTAACGGAACGAATTAGTTCAAACTCATTAATATAATTATGGTATTAATTTATTTATGAGTCATGTTCCAATTTAGCATATTTCATCCATGAATAAACTATTATTCTAAATTCCGTAGTTGATCACATTTGTGGGAACAAGTGTGAGGTTTAGACTATTATGAACTCGGATTGGTATACATTCATAGGTTGAATGTGGGGCAAGGTTGCAACCAAGGTTCATAGATATTTGTGGGAAACAAATATTGGAAGACCCGCTCTCAAGAATTACTGTATAGAACTTTTGTGGTTGATCACATGTAATCTTGAGTAAAGGAGAATATCATTGTATCCTCTGACCTGAGATACATATTGGGTTCTGACATTCACCGAGTATTATGCCTTGATTCTTTCCTTCGCTATTCTGAAACATGGTAGTACATAAGGAAGAACTCAGGTATATTACAAAGTGTATATCTAGGACGTATGTAGTCAAGATGGAATTTGTCCCTCTTATTCGTTGAGAGTCAGATGTCTAAGGCCTGAAAAGTTAAATCTATAAGAGAGTGATCACTCTGTATCTCTTGGATTTAACATGACATCTAGGACGAAAGGAAATAATGAAAGATTCACCTAATCATATTCGAAATGGGAACTCGAAAGGGATGATGTTATTGAATGGCACAAAGTCATAACATATTAGGGGTGATGGACGGTGTGTTAGGCTGTATCCATCACTTGCATTAATTTCTTATGTTTCTTGTGCAAGTGGGAGATTGAAGGTATTTCGTATGCCCGAGAGACATATTAAATTAACGTGGCTAACATGTTATGATCCAAGTCGGGTCATACCCAATAACAAACTTACCAACACTTTATATGTATTTAATCTTAACGACTGGATCGTTGAATAAATACGCGACACTTGAACTTTAGAAAATCGGTTTTCTGAAATGTTATTGCTTGAAATAAATTATTTGGATAATTTGTATTTAATTATTTATAGGTTTAAATAATTATGTTGTGTTATATTTTATAAGATTGGTTTATAAAATATATGACTTAACAAATGCACATTGTATATATATAACAAGTTTTATAAAATTGCAAAGTTTTATACAACAAGTCTTATAAAATATAAGCTTGGTTATAAAATATACATGTGCAGATTTTGGGGTTTCAAGGAGTCATACCCATGCTTGTTTTGTCACTTTTAAGACAACACAATTCCTTAGGCACATGCTTAAGAGGTTAACCAAGGTTTTGACCAAAAGATACAAGCAATACACTTAAAAAATAAGCAAAAAAAAAACTGCACACTTCTCTCTTTGTAGCTGAACTGCCGTGGGTTTACAAAGGGAAAAGGAGGTTCATTTTCTTTGAGCAAGCTTAATTTCAAGTGTTGATTAAATCCTAACCAAAGTACAAAGTGTTGGTGATAAGTTTGGGGTATAACAACTTGAGGTTTCACACTTTTGGAGCTCCATTCATCATCATCATCTTCATCATTTACTAGCAAGCTTGGAGTAGGTAAAATCTCCTTACTTGCTTGTAGTTTGTAAGTATATATCACAACTTGATCCTAATTGGGATTTAACTTTAATTGGTTAAAGTTTAACAAGTCTAAAATTGGTAATTAACATTCTTCCGCTTTCTTATTCTTAAAATGGTTTAAGTATATTATGAACTTGTTAAATCCCAACAATATATATATATATATATATATATATATATATATATATATATATATATATATATATATATATATAAACATACTCAATCACGAATATACTTGATATAGGTTCGTGAATCCGAGGACACCTCTGTACTTGTTCAGTGCTATCATACGCATATCATACAAACTATCATATCGTGAGTTTTCATAGCTCTCTTTTTATATATATTTTTGGGCTGAGAGTACATGCACAACATTTATAACTATTTTACATGTTAAACACAAGTACCAACTATTAAACTGTGCTATATTTGGCTATGTCCTGCAAGTCTCCACTCAAACCGACAAGGACAGTACAACTTGTCACGGGGCAAACTTCGAAACTGTTTAATCTAAATATCACGAACTGGCATAACTTTTTGGTCCCTGCGAGATCAACTTTACTTTTGTGATGACCCGGGAATTTCTGACCAAAATTAAACTTTAATCTTTATATATTTCCGACACGATAAGCAATATCTGTAATGATGAGTCTCAAAAGTTTTGAAATCTATATTCATGTAATCAATTACCCTTTGACTATGCTCAACGATTCACGAACAATTATATGTAAAATGATATAATATTATTAGTATTATTGCTATTAATAATATTATTGTTATACATTTTATAGTAATTAACATCATTATCATTAGTAATAATATTATTATGATTACTATTATATTGTATTGCTATTAGTTATAATATTAAGAGTATTATTATTGTACTGATATTTATTAATAAGATTAATTAAAATTTATAAATGTAACTACATAAATATAAGAGATAAACAATTATGATATTGCTATATGTAAACTGTTACATTATTATTATTAGTATTATTATAAATTGTATTAATGGAATTAATATTATTATTTGCATTAGGGTTAATATTATAGTAATTATTTTATTTGTTTTTGTTAATATAATTATTATTTATTATCATTATAAATATTGTTGGTATTATTATTATTATTAGTATTATTATTATTTGATTATTATTATTACTTATATATTTAATAATTATTAAACTAACTATATGAAACATAAAATCAGTAAAATCTTCATACGAGTTTGTTAAGGGTATCAATCTAACTATTCCTGATTGATAACCCTCTCTAATGGAATCTCAATTCTAAACACAAAGAACCAAATTCAGTTAGATGTACATTTCATCTTTATTTATTTTATTTATTTATGTGTACCTGATCAAACTAATTGTTTACTCTCTTGTTAGACGTCCAAATCATATTACAATCCAAACAAATTAAGCTTACTGTATATATTGAATATAACTTTTTCTATACGTTATATTATACACATACATGTTCATAAGCATAAACATATATCGATATACTTGATCAATCTCAATCTTGAATCTTCACCATCTTCTACCTCACGATACTACAACCGGCCACCACCGGAGACCGCTCTACATCACCTCCGGTCAGCATCTCAGCTCGAAAACCTATCACCTTCCTTGCTTGTTCACAACTTCACGGCAACCCACTTATTGTTGCTTTCGATAATCATCTTATAAACCATAAACCACCACGACACACCATAATCATCATCCTATCCTTCCTCCATTATTTCTTTTCTTTTCTATGCTACACCACTTCCCGTTTTCTTTTCATGATAAAACACCACCATAGCAAAACCACCACCGGAACACCCCTTTAATCACCATCCATGTAAACACCACAAACCCCCTTTTTTTTATTTCTGTTTCGTGAGCCACGAGTTATATATACTCACAATTAAAGATGGCAATTTGATTTCATTAAAATCCTTATAAAATGCATTATCGAAATATAGGAGCAGTTTAAATAATCGTTTGCCGACAAATTGAGTGCATAAATTAAGGAGTCACAGCTGTACCTACTTTAAACATATTTGTTTTCCTTTTTAGAACCCCACTCAACAAAGAAAAGAAAGTAACGGGTATAATATTACGGAGTGTTAGCTATTATCTTGGGCCACCGGTTTCTTCACTCTATGTATGGACGAAAGCTTTTATATTGATTGCTGGGCTGTGAGGAAATTAAAAATCACCAAGGGGTCGAGCTAGTTACATGTGGGGTGTATAGGATTATAATGATAAATATAATATTACGCTTATGATAATGATGGGTAACGTTTAGCATAATTGATGATGATGATGACGGGTTCATAGTGATCAAGAAGAAGAATAAAATGTTGATGATGCGTGTATAAACAAAATGATGATGGTTATTCGCTTATGTTTCTGTTTTGGCAAATGAAGAAGAAACAATTAGAAATATAGGTATTATATTTATGTGTTTTAGAAACAGAAAAAGAAATATAGAGAAATGGTTCAGGGCGTTAGTTGATTCAAGTGTGGTTCTGAGTTCGATCCTAGCTTGCAGCCTTCTTTTTCTTTTTATTTACTATCAGACTAGAGCAAATCGTTGGGTCGAGGATCCTTACCTTGCTGATTGGGCCGTTATTAACTATTTGGGCCGTAATTGTCTTTGGGCCGAGACCCATTGCAGTCTTTGTTGGGTCGATTGGATATTGGGTGAAGAAAAAGAAACAGATACGTATAATTGATATAGATATAAGTATGATGTTATTCAGAGAAAACAGTTAGCTTGGATGGTTGGATGAGTGTCGTGTGTGTGAGAGGTCATGGGTTCAAGTCTGGTTGTGTTCGTTCTTTTAGAAAAACATTTAAGGTTCGTGAATCCGAGGCCAACCCTACATTGTTCAATATTGTTATATGTATTTTTACTACAAAATACATTAGGTGAGTTTCACTTGATTCCCTTTTTACTCTTTACATTTTTGGGACTGAGAAAACATGCGCTTTTATAAATATTTGACGCAATAGACACAAGTACCTTAACTGCATTCTATGATAGAATTATGTGGGATTGGAGTTGATTATTATGACACGCATTAGCCCCCGGTTTCCGTTAGAGCGCATGAGCTCCCGAGCCGGGTGGATGGTTTATTATTTATGACATTTTGGCACCAGTTGTTCTATATTTTATAAACATGTGTTCACCCGTGAAGTGTAAAGACCGGCACAGAGGTTCTATAGTTTGAAGGCACATGTATTCAGCCGTGGGGTGAAAGATCGGCACAGATGGTTACTATTATATTTTGAATCCTCACCAGGTGTTCTTCATATGAAAGATATTTTTTTGTGCAGTTGGAATGGGACTTCTGCATGTTTTATAATATTTAAATATCTTGTGGTCTATTAAAATGATGAAAATGAAATGATTACTATAAACTGATGAACTCACCAACCTTTTGGTTGACACTTGAAAGCATGTTTATTCTCAGGTTTGAAAGAAATCTTCTGCTGTGCATTAACTCATTTTAAGGATATTACTTGGAGTCATTCATGACATATTTCAAAAGACGTTGCATTCGAGTCATTGAAGTTCATTAGAGATTATTAAGTAAATGACGGATTAGGTCATTTATAGTTGGATATTATGAAATGGTATGCTTACCTGTCAACTTTCGATGAAATGAAAGTTTGTCTTTTAAAAACGAATGCAATTTTGTAAGATGTATCATTTAGAGG
Organism: Rutidosis leptorrhynchoides; assembly: GCF_046630445.1. Lineage (NCBI taxonomy): Eukaryota > Viridiplantae > Streptophyta > Magnoliopsida > Asterales > Asteraceae > Rutidosis > Rutidosis leptorrhynchoides. The sequence continues at coordinate 235,854,119 of NC_092338.1, read as the reverse complement.
TCCAGTACCTCGCGATGTAATCAACTATTATGAATCATTTATAATCGATATGGACTTCGTCTGGATGGATTAGGACGGGGCGTTTCAGTTGGTATCAGAGCGATGGTCTTAGCGAACCAGGTCTGCATTAGTGTGTCTAACAGGTAGTTGTTAGTATGCATTAGTGAGTCTGCATTAGTGTGTCTAACATGTAGTTGTTAGGATGCATTAGTGAGTCTGCATTAGTGTGTCTAACAGTTAGTTGTTAGAATGCATTAGTGAAGTCTGGACTTCGACCTAGTAGTTGTTAGGTTATATTAATGAGTCTAGACTTGAACCTGGTCTGCATGTCAAAAGTTTTGCTTATCATTTCTTATCGAAAATTACATGCTCCTCATTCTTAGTCTAGACACATCTTACTGCATTGATTGCATGAATAGTGTATAGACAAAAACTCATATCTTAGCGTAACTCCTAATTCATATCTTAGTGTATCTGTTACTGTAGACTTTATATGACACGTTTCCTTAATTCCCTTCGTAATCTACGAGATCTTTTGTACTATACATAGATATTCTAAGTAATTAGAATATCATCCGATATCTAAAAATCATTTCATATCGAAAAATCCTTTATTCAATCATACGCAATGGAACTCACCACTAGTTCAAGTCCCTCGGATTCCGATATGGAGTCCCACTTCAGCTCCGAAAGCAGCGTCACCAGAATGAATCAATCAATCAGCCATCCCCAATTCATCTGATGGGTTCTTAGTCGACTTAATCAATGGAGACGAGAAGAAGGTGATCCTTTTCACCAACCAAATTTTCCTCTTGGCGATGAACCTGAAGCACTCACCGGCGAACCAATTCGAAACACTATTTCCACCCTCATTGCTCGAATATCTCGCCATGATTATATACTATCTCAAATTCAAAACCTTATTCACTCGCCGTTCCTACCGACAATCATCCCAGAGTAATAGGTCAACGAGCTTCGCAATCGAGTTGTAGTCTTGAAAAATATGGTGCAAAATGTACCAGCTTCAGCAACATTATCAGCACCAACAGTACCACCAACAACAACATCCGCATCCCAAGCCTCAATTTCACAATCTGTTCCACGAACATCAATATCATACGCACCATGGATACCAAGGAGTACCAACAGCAATTAACAATGAAGTATTGAACCATAACTTCATTAATACTCTGCGAAGAATATGTGGATCCTAATAATTAACGATGAAGTATTGATCCATAACTTCATTAATATTTTGCGAAGAATATGTGGTTCCTAATAGTTTTAGAGATTACTTATTCTAGCTCAAACCGAAAATCAAATGAGTCTAATATTATATTGACTCATTAAATCCATAAATACATCTGAAGAAAATATATATGTAAGTATATTTTCATAAAGATTGTAATTAAAAATTCTTTCGTACAAACTTTTAATGGTAAAAATATTTTAACGGGTAGGTAATACCCGAGGAATATTTAGATTTCACATTAATAAGTTACACTGTGCATTCTTCAAATCTGATTCAACAGTCATTTTCTATCCTACTTACATCCACAGATACATGAATCCGTTCACCACAGAATAACCATTTCCATTCAAATTTCATATTTGGATTTTGACCTATCAGAATCCAACAAGTGGCATAATGAAGAAAACAATTGACGGAATAAAATTTTTTAGAAACAAACAAATTAATTATGAGAAATTATGTTAAGAATCCACGCTAACAAAATCCTAGCTAACTGTTCCTATATGACTATATCCTTATAATATACTAGTCTTGGTTGAACTATTGGACTTGTGGACTACCAACATTGGACAATTAAAATAAATTAAAATATTGATTATAACATATGAAATTAAACATCTCTTCAAGTTTGCCACTTGATTTCATCTTAATCCTCAATTGTATCTTGATGATTACAATCTGCGTTCAAACCTTTCATGATTCTTGAAAACACCTCAATCGAGAGGATGAACCAACTGCACTTCATCTACGGAACAAAAGATTGATGCATATAGTTATGCACCTAAAAACGCTCGGAACCTGAGTAAACTTTTAACACATATATGTGCTAACTCCTTTGGCGTTGTTATTACCAAAAATAACTTTGCAATTCCTTTCCAAATTAGCTAATTTTGTCACAGCTCCAGCAAATCAACATCAACCTTTCGTTCGAATAAACTCTATTATAACCTTGATATATAAGTTTTCCTTTCGTCAATGTTACCAGAGAATCATATATATCCCACCACAATTAGCAGTAAACTTAGCAGCAACTTCATTACTCAATGGCTTAAGTCTCTTCGAAGAACCATTATAGTTGTTCGTTAAAACCTATTCATATACTCATTCACATCTTATAACGAGAATTTCCATACCAATTACTGAGAATCCGCAAACAGTATTTCGAATCTCGCAGTGTTTTCACTTCAACGGTTATATATATACATATAACTCTTGGAAATTTTGAACTCCCATTCTGAAATTCTGAAAAGCACTCTAGTCTACGAATTAGTTCTTTGAATTTTGAGAAAACTGACAAAGCAGCGAAAACTGTTAATGACTTTAACAATCAAAAGCTTGATGATAAAGATTGGAGTGTTGAAAAAGCTCAAGAATTTTGATAAACGGATTGAGCAAACCATGAAGGAGACCAAGGACAAATACAAGGACCAAACCCTGTATTTAAAGAATTCAGATGATTCTGTTCTGACAAAATTTTTAGCGAATACCTTGCTCCTTAATCGCTCTAAATCATCGTGAATGAATTTCTTCATCACAATTTGATTCTGAAATCCTAAGATATCATCGTACCTTTCTTTATTAATATCCTCAATATTTCTAAAGATATCTTCATAAATATTCTCGTTCAATATTAATTATCTCTCTGCGCTATCAGTATTATATCATAAAAGGAAACTGTTTTAGTTTCTATATTCTGCGAACCTTCGAATTTAAAATATGAATGTTTTTGAAGTAGTGTTGGGAACTGATGCATGAGTTAGTATAATATAATGACACTTGATCAACGTGATTATATTACAGTAATTCATGCTGAGCTTCTAATGAAACATGATGATTCTCAGTACCATCATCATGTGCCATTTACACGACTCTTGAATTCTACTCAATCTCCAAACATATTAAGAACATATCTTCTTGATAGTTCTATCTTTTCGGATATGCTGATAACTTACCAAATTAAGATCGTGCCATTACAATTTCTTTCTTAGAACATTAACTATGTTCACTTCAAAAAAAAAAAAAAAATCCATACCTACGAATTCCGGACCATTATCCGCTTGACTTGAAGTCGGGAAGAGGAGACAAAACTATGGAACTCTTGAAAATAAAAGAAAATATAAAGTTCGACAACAACACATAATTTACAAACCGTGCATATCAATACGTATTGCCACGTAAAGACACGGGAGAATTAAAAACACTATAACCCCAAGGTAATAGTAGAAGTGAATAGATTCTTCCAGTGGTAGATGAAACAGAAGAATGACAGGTATGAAAGTTAGGAGTATATCAAGAATCAGTACGGGAGGGAGCATATAAATGAATGCTTTAAAGTATGAGATGAGGGAGGAAGAATAGAAGGTGTGAGTTTTAAGGAAACGACGGGGGTGAATTTATAGTAAAATATCCGACAGAGCAATCAAAACAGATGATCGCATTTAAAGCGGAATCCTAATTTCCTTGATTACCGAAGAATCAAATCTTATTACGAAGATTTTCTCCAAATCTTTTGAACTTGGAAATCAATCCTATCTACGTCAAAAGATATGACGAATCTATACCTACTCATTTCACTCTTTGGTGATAGCTTCACTCGTACTCTCCACAAAAATCAAATGGTTTTATTCATATTACTCAATGATGATAAAACTCTATTTATCAACTCATATTTGTCATGAAAACATTCTTATTGTTATCCATAACGACCTCTATCAAATTTCGGGGACAAAATTTCTTTAACGGGTAGGTACTGTGATGACCTGGGAATTTCTGACCAAAATTAAACTTTAATCTTTATATATTTCCGACATGATAAGCAAAATCTGTAATGATGAGTCTCGAAAGTTTTGAAATCTATATTCATGTAATCAATTACCCTTTGACTATGCTCAACGATTCATGAACAATTATATGTAAATTGATATATATGTAAATTGATATAATATTATTAGTATTATTGCTATTAATAATATTATTGTTATACATTTTATAGTAATTAACATCATTATCATTTGTAATAATATTATTATGATTACTATTATATTGTATTGCTATTAGTTATAATATTAAGAGTATTATTATTGTATTGATATTTATTAATAAGATTAATTAAAATCTATAAATGTAACTACATAAATATAAGAGATAAACAATTATGATATTGCTATATATAAACTGTTACATTATTATTATTATTATTATTATTATTATTATTATTATTATTATTATTATTATTATTATTATTATTATTATTATTATTATTATTATTATTATTATTATTATTATTATTATTAGTATTATTATAAATTGTATTAATGGAATTAATATTATTATTTGCATTAGGGTTAATATTGAAGGTATTTCATATGCCCGAGAGACATAATAAATTAATGTGGCCAATATGTTATGATTCAAGTCGGGTCATACCCAATAACAAGCTTATCAACACCTTTTATGTATTTATTTTAACGATTGGATCTTTAAAATTAATACTCGACACTTGAACTTTAGAAATTGGTTTTCTAAAGATGAAAATGCTTGAAATAATTATTTGGATAATTATAAGTACAAGTTTAATTATTTATATGATTAAACTTTTATGTGTGTTATAATTTTATAAGTGGTTTATAAAATTATACAAGTGCAAGTATTACAAAAGTAACAAGCAAGCTTTTATATAAATGTTGGAGAAAATAAAAAAAAGGGGGTGGGTGGCGGTTTTGGGGTTCCAAGAAAACCCACCCCATGCTTGCTTTAACTTGTAATTACACTCTTAATACTTGCATGCTTGCACACTTACACATACACACATAATTACTAGCATTTTGAATAAGCAAAACTCTCTCCCATTTCTTGATTTTGGCCGAAATTTTGAGAGCAAGAAGAGGGTTCTTCTATTGATTTTTGCTTAATCTTTGGTGTCTAAATCCTAACCAATTCAAGTGGTGTTGATTGATATAAGGCTTGTGGGTATCTTAAGCTTGAGACTTCAAGTTAGAAGTTGCTAGTTCATCATCTTCATCATCATCTTCATCATCTTGTAACCTCCTAACTTGGAGTAGGTACATCCCTTTACTAGCACTCTTATATTTGTAAGTATATTTCTAGACTTGATCTACTTTTTAATTCATGTTTAAAAGGTTAAACTCATATTGATTTGTTTATGTAAAATTGCTTCCGCTTCACTTTTAAAATCGGGTTTTGACGTGCATGTTAATATAACTTGTTAATATGATGAATTCTAACAATGGTATCTAGAGCCGAGGTCATAGAAATATACTTCTTGTATTTGGCTTTAAAACCCATTTAGATTACATTCTAGTAACATGCATGAAATTAGAATGTAAAAAAATTTTGGGTTTTGGGTGGGATGTCATTTTGGCCGAAATTTTGGGGCTTCCAAATGGGTTTGGAGCTTCAAATTTGGTCATGTTTTGTTGTTTGTTGTTGTTCACAATCAAGCCTAGACCTTTTGTTTGGATGTGTGGATGTTTGGTTGCATTTCAATTGGTTGTTATATTCATTCATTTGGTTTGTAATATTGTAATATTTTTTGTAATTTGGTGATGTAATTTATTTTATTTTGGTATGTAAAATAGATTAGGTTGTAATTTATTTTTCCTAGAAAAAATGTATTAGGTTGTATATTTTTTTTGTAAAAAGAAATGAAGATCCAAGATGATGAAGGAAAGTCACAAGATGGAGCATATGGATGCAAGAGTTAGTGGGAGATTTAAAAATCTCTTACTTTGTGATTTAACCCTTTACCGGTGACACTTGTTTTCAGCTAAACAAGTGTCCACCATTTTGGCTTGATTGTGAACATTGTTGTTATGCATGCTTGTATGTTTATTGTGTTTGTATGTTTGGTTGATACAAGATTATCACATGTTAACAACTTGCAAAATGACATTATAATTGGTTATATTAAAAACAACAAAAGGACACTAATAAATGGTTATTAAGAACAAGATGATAATGTATATAAAATGGTTTATATCAAGTAATTGGTTTTATTACTAAGACATGAAAATAGGTTTTTCAAAATGTACTATACACCAAATGCATGTTGGTGTATGGCAATTTGTTTTCTTAAACTAGAATTAAGAAAGCCTAAAATCCCTTTAAATCTAAAACAAGGTAAACAAGTTTAACGCCATCCTTTTGCGGGACACTTGAACATAGTAGGGAACTCATAAGGGGATAAAGGTCACCTAACCGTTATGAGCTAACTAATATGGTTAAGGTAAAATTCGCATGCTTGTGGGATAAAGGTCACCTAACCACTTGTATGTTAATTTTACATGTTTACACAAGTAGGACGACTTGATTTGGGAATCATGAACTTAGGGTCACCGAAGCATGAGGAACAAATAGGCGTTGATGGGATAAATATGCCATGCAAAAGGATTGCATGATCCCATAATTTAGAAGTTGCAAAAGGATTGCAATTGTCATATAAATGACTACCTAGCTAAATCAAATAACGGGATAAAGGTCACCTAACCGAAATTTGATTTACCGTTGGATTCTAATATTTAATAAGTCAATTAATATTTAAAGGGTATTGTTTATTAAATTTAAAATTGATACTTAAATGAACTTTGTCAAATTTTGTAGATGGCAGCCAATAACAACAACATGCAAAACGCACCTATTAACTTGAACAACCTATCGTTAAGGTCTCTCTTCGAGAAAGACAAACTCAACCATATGAACTTTATGGATTGGTTCCACAATCTTAGGATTGTCCTCAAACTCGAGGATAAAGTGTATGTGTTGGAAGACCCCATTCCCGATCAACTCGACGAGAATGATACGGAAGGCATGGCTTATTGGGATAAGTATTGCACCGATTAGGTGCAAGTCGCTTGCCTAATGCTTGGGACTATGATACCCGAACTCCAAAAGGATTTCGAGCATCATAGTGCATACGACATGATCACACAGTTGAAGGAGATGTTCCTTCAACAAGCTCATGTCGAGCGCTTTGAAAAGGTCTGAGCGCTTCATGCATGTCGGATTGACGACTCCCAATCCGTTTCATCTTATGTCCTTAAGATGAAAAGCCTTATTGATAGCGCAAACCGTCTTAATCTCAACATATCTAATGAGCTAGCCACGGATCTTATCCTAAACTCCTTGTCAAAGAGGTTTGACCAATTTGTAATTAATTACAATATGAATGGGATGGATAAGACCATTGGCGAACTTCATGGCATGCTTAGGACGGCAGAAACTAGCATGGGTAAGAGGGCTTCGCCCGTGCTAATGATCAATGATGGAGGGTCCAAAGGTAATAACACCTCTAAGCCAAAGGTGGCTAAGAGGAAAGGACCCACCCATCAAGGCAAGGGAAAGGGGAAGATGGTTACCCCAACCAATAACAAGAACAAGAAGCAAAAGGTTGCTGGACAAGAAAACCCCAAGGAAGACCCGTGCTTCGGTTGCGGTGAAATGGGTCACTGGAAACGTAACTGCTCGGTCTACCTTAAGGAGTTGAAGGAAAAGAGGGATGCCGGGCAATCCTCAGGTAATATATATATATGGTATATATATAGCTTAGTATTACTTCTTCTAATACATGGGTATTAGACACTGAATGTGGAACTCACATTTGCAATTCTTTGCAGGGGTTCAAAAGAAGTAGCAAGCAAGCGGGAACATCAAGTCTCTTTATGGGTAATGGAGCCAAAGTGCAAGTGAAGGCTCAAGGAGACTTTGTATTAAAGCTTCCAAGTGGTTTGGAACTTATTTTGAACAATGTTTTGTATGCACCGGATTTATGTCGAAACATTATTTCAGTTTCCCGTTTAAAACAATGTGGTTTTTATCTTAATTTTGTTAATGATGATATCCACATTTATTTAGATAATGTATTCTATTTTAAGGCTTCGCCTTCAAATGGAATTTATGAATTGGTTCATGATGATACATCATCTAGTAGCTCAATATACCATACTAGCACCAACAAACTCAAAAGAGATTTAAGTGATTCCTACTTATGGCATTGTCGCCTTGGTCACATAAGCAAGAACCGAATGCGTACACTTCAAAAGAATGGACTTTTGAAATCAAATGAGATGGACTCGTTTGATGTATGTGAATCTTGTTTACAAGGCAAAATGACTAAATCACCTTTCAAAGGGACCTATGAAAGGGCTAAAGATTTATTGGGATTAATACATTCGGATGTATGTGGACCCATTAAACCCATGACTAGGAATGGTGAAAGATACTTTGTTACTTTCATTGATGACTTTAGTCGTTTTGGATATGTCTACTTATTAAGACATAAGGATGAAACTTTTGAAGCATTCAAAGAATATCAAAACGAAGTACAAAATCAACTCAACAAGACAATCAAGGTACTTCGTACCGATAGAGGAGGTGAATACCTAAGCGATGCTTTCCAAGATAATCTTAGGAGTTGTGAGATTATCTCACAACTTACTCCACCAGGAACACCCCAACTTAATGGGGGTTTCCGAAAGGAGGAACCGAACCATAATGGATATGGTTCGATCTATGATGGCAAGAAGCTCGTTACCTCTATCATTTTGGGGTTATTGTCTAAGCTCCGTGGCTCGTATTTTAAATATGGCCCCAACCAAGAAAGTGGAACGAACTCCTCACGAGATGTGGTTTGGAAAACCTCCTTCTCTATCATACTTGAAAGTGTAGGGATGTGAAGCTTATCCTAAGTGCTATGATGCTAATAAGTTGCATGCTCGATCCACGAAGTGCATCTTCATAGGAAATCCCAATGATGATATGGGATACTATTTCTATGATCCGACCGAGCAAAATGTATTTGTTGCTCGAAAGGTGGAATTCCTTGAAACTAGGTTCCTAATAGAAGGTAATAGTGAAAGGAAGATAGATTTTGAAGAGGTTCAAGATCAAGTAGATGATACACAATTGGTTGACACTAGCACTCAACATGAAAATATTGAGAATGATCAAGTGGTTGATCAAAGTATACAAGACGTTCGAAGATCTAGTAGGATTAGTAATCCTCCCGAGAGATATGGGTTTCTCATGGATGGTTGCTATGTGGTTGATTTGGATGAACCCACAAACTACAAAGATGCTTTATCAAGGATTGATAAATACAAATAGCAGGAAGCCATGAACGCCGAGATGCAATCCATGTATGACAACCAAGTTTGGGAACTTGTTGCGCAACCTCCTAGCTCTAGGCTAGTTGATTGCAAATGGATTTTCAAGAAGAAAACCGACATACATGGAAACTTGGATACATACAAAGCTAGACTTATAGCAAAAGGTTTCACTCAAACTCAAGGGGTTGACTATGATCAAACTTCCTCGCCTGTGGCAATGCTAAAGTCTATCAGGATATTATTTGCCATTGCTGCTCATTATGACTATGAAATATGGCAAATGGATGTCAAAACCGCTTTCCTAAATGGATATCTTGAGGAAGATGTCTATATGGTACAACCCGAAGGTTTTATTGATCCGAAATGTCCTAAAAAGGTATGCAAGTTAAAGAAATCAATCTACGGATTGAAACAAGCATCTAGAATGTGGAATCATCATTTTAATGAGGAGGCAAAGAAATTTGGCTTCATTAAAAATGGTGATGAAGCTTGTGTATACAAGAAGGCTAGTGGGAGCACCATCATGTTCCTCGTACTATACGTGGATGATATATTGTTATTTGGGAACGATGTTCCTACGATGCAAGGTGTTAAGACTTGGCTAAGTAAGTGCTTCTCCATTAAGGATCTTGGAGAAGCACAATATGTTTTCGGGATTGGGATCTATAGAGACAGATCCAAGAAATTGATAGGTTTAAATCAAAGTGCATACATTGAAAAGGTCTTGAAAAGGTTCAAGATGGAGAACTCAAAGAAAGGTTTGGTACCTATTCAAAAAGGGACGATTCTCAGTTCATCTCAGTGTCCTACCACGAAAGATGAACAAGAGAGGATGAAGAATGTCCCATACGCATCTGCTATTGGGTCAATCATGTATGCAATGATATGCACTAGACCGGATGTGTCATGCGCTCTGTGCTTGACAAGTAGATACCAGAATAACCCAGGGAACAGTCATTGGATTGCTGTTAAAAGTATATTGAAATACCTTAGGAGGACTAAGGATATGTTCCTAATATATGGGTCTGGTGAGGAGGAACTCGCAGTAAAAGGTTACGTGGATGCGAGTTTCCAAACTGATCGAGATGATTCTCGATCACAATCCGGTTATGTCTTCATGCTAAATGGAGGTGCGGTCTCTTGGAAGAGTTCAAAGCAAGATGTTGTCACTTTATCCATTACAGAGTCAGAGTACATCGCCGCCTCATTGGCAGCTCAGGAAGCTGCATGGATGAAGAAATTCATCAACGACTTAGGAGTGGTGTCTACCATTTAAGACCCTCTTGAGATCTTTTGTGACAACGAGGGAGTAATAGCTCAAATCAAAGAACCTCGTGCTCATCAAAAGATGCGTCACATTGAGCGGAGGTTCAACTACATAAGGGATGAAGTTGAAAAAGGAAAGATATGTATTCACAAAGTTCACACAGATCAAAATTTAGCGGACCCACTCATGAAGCTTTTACATGGGCCAAAACATGAGGGACATGTTTGTGCATTAGGGCTTCGATATTCTAGTGATTGGATATGATCTGTTTTATGTATTGTAACAGAACGAATTAGTTCAAGCTCATTAATATAATTATGGTATTAATTTAATTTTGAGTTATGTTCCTATTTTGCATATTTTATCCATGAATAAATAATTATTCTAAATTCCGTAGTTGATCACACTTGTGGGAACAAGTGTGAGGTCTAGACTATTATGAACTTGGATTGGTTTACATTCAAATTGTGAATGTAGGGCAAGGTTGCAACCAAGGTTCATAGATATTTGTGGGACACAAATATTGGAAGACCCGCTCTCAAGATTTGCTGTATGGAGCCTTTGTGGTTGATCACATGTAATCTTGAGTAAAGGAGAATATCATTGTATCCTCTGACCTGAGATACATATTGGGTTCAGATATTCACCGAATATCGTGCCTTGATTCTTTTCTTCGCTATTCTGAAAATGGTAGCTCATAAGGAAGAGCTCAGGTATAATACAAGGTGTGTGTCTAGGAGGTATGTAGTCAAGATGGAATTTGTCCCTCTTATTCGTTGAGAGTCAGATGTCTAAGGCCTGATAAAGTCGGGTCATACCCAATAACAAGCTTATCAACACCTTTTATGTATTTATTTTAACGATTGGATCTTTAAAATTAATACTCGACACTTGAACTTTAGAAATTGGTTTTCTAAAGATGAAAATGCTTGAAATAATTATTTGGATAATTATAAGTACAAGTTTAATTATTTATATGATTAAACTTTTATGTGTGTTATAATTTTATAAGTGGTTTATAAAATTATACAAGTGCAAGTATTACAAAAGTAACAAGCAAGCTTTTATATAAATGTTGGAGAAAATAAAAAAAAAGGGGGTGGGTGGCGGTTTTGGGGTTCCAAGAAAACCCACCCCATGCTTGCTTTAACTTGTAATTACACTCTTAATACTTGCATGCTTCCACACTTACACATACACACATAATTACTAGCATTTTGAATAAGCAAAACTCTCTCCCATTTCTTGATTTTGGCCAAAATTTTGAGAGAAAGAAGAGGGTTCTTCTATTGATTTTTTGCTTAATCTTTGGTGTCTAAATCCTAACCAATTCAAGTGGTGTTGATTGATATAAGTCTTGTGGGTATCTTAAGCTTGAGACTTCAAGTTAGAAGTTGCTAGTTCATCATCTTCATCATCATCTTCATCATCTTGTAACCTCCTAACTTGGAGTAGGTACATCCCTTTACTAGCACTCTTATATTTGTAAGTATATTTCTAGACTTAATCTATTTTGGAATTCATGTTTAAAAGGTTAAACTCATATTGATTTGTTTATGTAAAATTGCTTCTGCTTCACTTTTAAAATCGGGTTTTGACATGCATGTTAATATAACTTGTTAATATGATGAATTCCAACAAATATTATAGTAATTATTTTATTTGTTTTTGTTAATATAATTATTATTTATTATCATTATAAATATTGTTGGTATTATTATTATTATTATTTGATTATTATTATAACTTATATATTTAATAATTATTAAACTAACTATATGAAACATAAAGTCAGGAAAATCTTCATACGAGTTTGTTAAGGGTATCAATCTAACTATTCCTGATTGATAACCCTCTCTAATGGAATCTCAATTCTAAACACAAAGAACCAAATTCAGTTAGATGTACATTTCATCTTTATTTATTTTATTTATTTATGTGTACCTGATCAAACTAATTGTTTACTCTCTTGTTAGACGTCCAAATCATATTACAATCCAAACAAATTAAGCTTACTGTGTATATTGAATATAACTTTTTCTATACGTTATATTATACACATACATGTTCATAAGCATAAACATATATCGATATACTTGATCAATCTCAATCTTGAATCTTCACCATCTTCTACCTCACGACACTACAACCGGCCACCACTGGAGACCGCTCTACATCACCTCCGGTCAGCATCTCAGCTCGACAACCCATCACCTTCCTTGCTTGTTCACAACTTCACGGCAACCCACTTATTGTTGCTTTCGATAATCATCTTATAAACCATAAACCACCACGACACACCATAATCATCATCTTATCCTTCCTCCATTATTTCTTTTCTTTTCTATGCTACACCACTTCCCGTTTTCTTTTCATGATAAAACACCACCATAGCAAAACCACCACCGGAACACCCCTTTAATCACCACCCATGTAAACACCACAAACCCGTTTTTTTTTTATTTCTGTTTCGTGAGCCACGGGTTATATATACTCACAATTAAAGATGGCAATTTGATTTCATTAAAATCCTTATAAAACGCATTATCGAAATATAGGAGCAGTTTAAATAATCGTTTTCCGACAAATTGAGTGCATAAATTGAGGAGTCACAGCTGTACCTACTTTAAACATATTTTTTTTTCCTTTTTAGAACCCCACTCAACAAAGAAAAGAAAGTAACGGGTATAATATTACGGAGTGTTAGCTATTATCTTGGGCCACCAGTTTCTTCATTCTATGTAGGGACGAAAGCTTTTATATTGATTGCTGGGCCGTGAGGAAATTAAAAATCACCAAGGGGTCGAGCTAGTTACATGTGGGGTGTATAGGATTATAATGATAAATATAATATTACGCTTATGATAATGATGGGTAACATTTAGCATAATTGATGATGATGATGACGGGTTCATAGTGATCAAGAAGAAGAATAAAATGTTGATGATGCGTGTATAAACAAAATGATGATGGTTATTCACTTATGTTTCTGTTTTGGCAAATGAAGAAGAAACAATTAGAAATATAGGTGTTATATTTATGTGTTTTAGAAACAGAAAAATAAATATAGAGAAATGGTTCAGGGCGTTAGTTGATTCAAATGTGGTTCTGAGTTCGATCCTAGCTTGCAGCATTCTTTTTCTTTTTATTTACTATCAGACTGGAGCAAATCGTTGGGCTGAGGGTCCTTACCTTGCTGATTGGGCCGTTATTAACTATTTGGGCCGTAATTGTCTTTAGGCTGAGACCCATTCCAGTCTTTGTTGGGTCGATTGGATATTGGGTGAAGAAAAAGAAACAGATACGTATAATTGATATAGATATAAGTATGATGTTATTCAGAGAAAACAGTTAGCTTGGATGGTTGGATGAGTGTCGTGTGTGTGAGAGGTCATGGGTTCAAGTCCGGTTATGGTCGTTCTTTTTGGAAAACATTTAAGGTTCGTGAATCTGAGACCAACCCTGCATTGTTCAATATTGTTATATGTATTTTTACTACAAAATACATTAGGTGAGTTTCATTTTATTCCCTTTTTACTCTTTACATTTTTGGGACTGAGAATACATGCGCTTTTATAAATGTTTGACGCAATAGACACAAGTACCTTAACTTCATTCTATGATAGAATTTTCTGGGATTGGGGTTGATTATTATGACACGCATTAGCCCCCGGTTTCTGTTAGAGCGCATGAGCTTCCGTGCCGGGTGGATGGTTTATTATTTATGACATTTTGGCACCATTTGTTCTATATTTTATAAACAAGTGTTCAGCTGTGGAGTGTAAAGACCGGCACAGAGGTTCTATATTTTGAAGGCACATGTATTCAGCCGTGGGGTGAAAGACCTGCACAGATGGTTACTATTATATTTTGAATCCTCACCAGGTGTTCTTCATATGAAAGATATTTTTTTGTGCAGTTGGAATGGAACTTCTGCACGTTTTATAATATTTAAAAATCTTGTGGTCTATTAAAATGATGAAAATGAAATGATTACTATAAACTGATGAACTCACTAACCTTTTGATTGACAGTTGAAAGCATGTTAATTCTCAGGTTTGAAAGAAATCTTCCGCTGTGCATTAGCTCATTTTAAGGATATTACTTGGAGTCATTCATGACATATTTAAAAAGACGTTGCATTCGAGTCATTGAAGTTCATTAGAGATTATTAAGTAAATGGGGATTAGGTCATTTATAGTTGGATATTATGAAATGGTATGCTTACCTGTCAACTTTCGATGAAATGAAAGTTTGTCTTTTAAAAACGAATGCAATGTTTGTAAAATGTATCATTTAGAGGTCAAGTACCTCGCGATGTAATCAACTATTATGAATCGTTTATAATCGATATGGACTTCGTCCGGATGGATTAGGACGGGGCGTTTCAACTTTTTGGTCTCTGCGAGATAAACTTTACTTTTTGGTCCCTGTGAGATCAACTTTACTTTTTGGTCCCTGCTAGATCAACTTTATAAACTAAATCTTGTGGTCTATATCTATTACTGAAATCATTATTTATAACAAACCTATGAACTCACTCAACCTCGTGTTGACACTTTAAAGCATGTTTATTCTCAGGTCCTACATAATGCTTCCGTTGTGCATTTGCTAATTGAAAGCAACATTTCAACAAGTCATTCATGGATAATTTGAAAGACTTACACTTGCTAAATTGATGATGATTGCTTGCTATGCTTGGAGTCTTCATTACATATCATATCAATTAAAGACATTTAATGCGTTGTTCATTATATACAATGTAACCTATTTATCTTCCACTGCAAAACTCAATATAATGTCTCATATAGAGTCGTTCTCATTTATACAACTGTGATTTGATATAGTTAGTCACAAATACCCCAGGCCCGATTTTGGGGTGTGACAGAGATTGGTATCAGAGTAGTTTTGTTGTAGAGAACCAGGATTGCATTTTATGTGTACCTTATACAATTAGGTACCTTAGCAATGTAGGACTACAACTTTCCTTGACTATAGTGCCTTTAATTGTTGCCTTTAACTGATAAATGCTACACTATACTTTAGAAACTTTACTTATCTTAGAATGTCGAGCCAATCTAAGAACTCTGCTCATTCTCCTAAGTACTATCCAATTACGCCATCGCATTTAAATGCAACACCATGATTTCAGAAATTCTTGACATTCCTATGTCATTTATCATGGTTTTGTGTATTACATATGTATTACATGAAATATTATCCATGATTTTTGAAACTCCTATAATTGTTACTATTCATACTCAAACGTATATAACTCACTGTTATATATCACGTACCTATATGCCTTATGCCTTTATGCATCGGTTTGCGAACCGGAAAATGTCATTGGGTTATCACAGTATACGAATTGAAAGTCTTTAATCGAAAGATTATTAGATTACATACTTATCATTTTATGATCTCGACATGTCATACTATCATTATTGGAGTATAGACAAATCATATCTTATCATATCATATCATATCTATCCCAATAGACTTTGTCTAACACTTTTCCTAAATTTTCTTCGTAAATTACGGAAATCTTTTTCTTTATATACATATTCAAGGATACAAATATATCATTCAGTATTCAACAACTCATCTCATATCGAAACCCTTATCCGATAACATAACATGGATTTCTCACTTGATTCCTCGAGTTACTCGAGCACTACATGCAGCGTAACTAGAATGAACCAACTAATTAGTCATCACCTTTTCTGGATGAATTGGGGGTGGGTTCGTAGTCTACTTAATCAATGGAGAAGTTAAGAAGGTGATCCTTTTCACCCACCACATTGACCTATTGGCGAAGAACCTGAAGCGCTTACCGGCGAAACCATTCGAAACACTATTTTCACCCTTATTTCCAGGATATCCCGTCACGATTATATAATATCTAGAATTCTAGATCTTATTCGTGCCCTTGTCCGAACCGCCAATCATCCTGGAATAATAGAAGAAGTCAACGAGCTTCGCGCTCGAGTAGTTGCTTTAGAAAATATGGTGCAAAACCTACGAGCACCAGCAGCAGCACCAGCAGTATAACCAGCACCACCAGTACCATCAGCGTCACCACCAACAGCATCAGCTTCACCAATAACAACATCTGCATTCCACGCCTCAACATCACACTCAGTACCGCAAACATCAACATCGTACGCCCCATAGATACCAAGGAATATTAGTAATAACGAGTTAAGATGTATTGACTCATTCTTCCTGAAGAATTATATATGTATACTTTATATTTATATATATGGTTTGGAATAATAATAAATCTTTTCGTACTAAGCTATTACGTGTGAATCATAACTAATATGTACTACTTGGTTAATTCATCTCACTAATATGCTATGATGTACATCCTTCGTTAATGAATTAACAATCATTAATCACTGCTTCAGCACAATAAACTCCATTTCATAATAAACCAAGTGTATTATTCAAATACATGTTTGATTTTACACTTCTATTTTCGATATACTCGAAACTTTCTAGAAAACATTATTCGTGCCTTGTGAATTTCACAAGAATTTCACGAGCATCAACATCATATACCGAGGTATATCAATAATAATGAACGATGAAGTATTGATTCATAACTTCATTAGCGAAATATTTCGCGACGATTATGTAATCTCTAAAGTTTTGGAGATTATTTATTCTCGTTTCAACAGCAAATCAAATGAGTTTAATATTATATTAACTCATTAAATCTATATTATATCTGAAAAATACATATATGAACGTATATCTTCATAAAGATTGTAATATTCTTTTGTACAAACTGTTAATTGTGAAAATATTTTAACGGGTAGGTAATACCCAAGAAATATTTAGATTTCACATTAATATGTTACATTGTACATTCTTCCATTCTGATTCAGCAGTTATTAACTATACTACTTACATTCACATGATATATGTGTACGTTCACTAAGGAACAACCATTTGCATACAAATTCAATTATATATTCTGATTTTGACATATCAGAATCCAAGTAAAAGCTTTAGCAAGTGTTATCTTTCTAAAGATCACTACATTCATGAATTATATTCATTCATATTCTATGATGAATTATCACATCAAACCACCGAAATTATCATTCATTACTTTTGAAATCAACAACGCCTATTCGCCAACCATTAGATCCGTTGACGATTACAATCAGCGTTTAATCATCTAAAAATAAAATTTCTTGAAACCATCTCGGATTGATAATCAATGATTCAGATTCGTTAACCTTGAGAATGCTGATGAAGCAGCAAAAGGTATAGATGGTCTTAATGGCCAAAAGTTTGATGATAAAGAATGACGCATTGAAAAAGCTCAGATTTGGAACTGAAAAATGGATTGAGCTAACCATGAAGGAGACCAAGGACAAATACAAGGACCAAACCCTATATTCAAAGAATCCAGGTAATTCTGGATCCGATGATAACTTTAGAGAATATCTTGCTCCGAAGTCATGTGAAAAGCTTGCGGAAATTTTTTTTCATCAACTTTCGAACTTAGAAATTCCAAAATATCATCATAAATATCCTCAATACTTCTGAAGATATCTTCATAACAATTCTTGTCCGCAATTAATTATCACTTCACACTATCTGTGTTACATAACAAAGGAAACTGTTTAGTTTCTATATTCTGTAACATACAAGTTTAAATTATAAATGTTTTGAAGAAGTGTTGGGAATTGAAGCATGAGTTAGTATAATATAATGACGTCAGGCCAACGTGATTATATTAAAGTAAGTCATGCTAAATTTTTAATGGAAGATGATGATTCATAGACTTTATAATCATCATTCGCCATGTTACACATTCTACTTAACCTCTGAACATATCAAAAAAAATATTCTTGATAGTTCTATCCTCAGTAATCCTAGTAATTTAACAAATCAAATCATGATATTACGTTCCTTTCTGATTAGAACATTAGGTTCATTTGAAACTCCATACCTACAAATTCTGGACCATTATTCGCTTGACTTGAAGTCGTGAAGGAAAAACAAAAGCATGGAGCTCCTAAATATAAAGGAAAATATAAGTCTGACAACAACACATAAATTACAAACCGTGTATATCAATACGTATTGCAACGTAAAGACACGGGAGAATTAGAAACATTATAACCCCAAATGTAGAAGAAAACAAATTCCTCTGATGGTAAATGAAAAAAGAAGAATGACTGTATATATGGTCAATAAAATAACCTGGATCAGAACTGGATTAAGCATTTCCTTAATCTTTTGGAAGTTTGAATTGAGGAAGAAAGTATATAAGTGGTAAAGATAATGAAACGGAAGAAGCTAATTTATAGCAAAATTCCAAACACAGCAATCGAGGCAATTCACCGCATTTAATCAAGGATATCCCAAAATTCCTTAATTACTGGAGAATCAAATCTTATAGACTACGAAGATTTCCTTTAATTCCTTAAATTCCGGAAATCAATCGTGATTATGCCAATAGTTAAGGCGAACATTTAATTTTCTCATTCACTCTTTTATGATAGCTTCGTTTATACTCTTCTATAACCGAATCGTTTTATCCATATTATTTAGTAGTGATAAAACTTTATTTTTCAACTTATATTCATCATTAAAATATTCTTAAACAACGAAGATCTCTATCAAACTTCATGACTATGATTTTCATGAACTCCTCTCTGTTTTGCCTGCCCTAATATTGTGGCATAAACGCTTAAGGCTTTTAAATGAGCTCAATACTATTCATAACACATTTCATGTGTTCTGTTTACTGAAATGCTAGTATAGCACCATCATCCCTTTTGAGGATAACCTACTCAAATGACACTCTTGTTAAATCCTTTAGATAACATCTGCATTAATGATAAAATGCACTTCGTAGAAGAACCTGTAGAAATTATGGTTCGTATGACTTAAACGCTTGAAACACAACAATATTCTATCCATTGAAATTCACGAAAGGCCCCGAGCATACCTGGGAACGTGAAGACCAAATAAAACGTAAATATCCTCATCTATGTACGAACAACCCTGATTGATGGCAACAACTAAATTTCGGGACGAAATTTCTTTTAACGGGTAGGTACTATAACAACCCGAAAATTTCTGACTAAATTTAAACCTAACTTCGAATGTTCCCGACGATTCACAAACAATTATTTGTAAATAATAATACATTAGTACTAATTTATTATATTAATATTACTATTAATATAATATTTAACAATATTATCATTATCATTTACAATTATTATTATCAGTGTTGTCAAAAACAATATTATTATTTATATTAATATTATTATTATCAAAATTATTATTATTATTATTTATCATTTATTATGATTAATATGATTATTAATATCATTAACATAATTTATATTATTATCATTATTATTATTAAGAGTATTATCATTACTAATATTATTATCATTATTGTTAGTATTAGTAATATCATCATTTTTATTATTTGTTATTATTAGTATTATTATTAATAATACTATTATTATCATTTTTATTATCATTATTATTATTATTAAAATCATTATTATCGTTATTATTAATATTGAGTATTATTATTATCTTTATTATTATTATTAATTCTATTCTATTATTATTAGTAATAGTATTATTAACATTTTATAATGAGTATTATCATTATTATTAATTATAATTATAATTATCATTTTTATTATTAATATTGTCATATTAATATTACGATCATTATTTTTATCATTATTATTAATAATATTATTATTTGTTTATTATTAGGATTATTATTATTAATATAATTATTATTATTAATAAAAAAATTTAATCAGTAATATAAAAAAAAAGAAACATGACATATACCTAATTAGGTCAAGCTATTTTTAATATTTTTTTACTACTTGTGATTTCCATATCTGTTTTAATTTTTTAATTTTTCATGATCTGCTTTTGATTTTTTAAAGCCATCGTGATCCAGCTTTTTAGTTTTTTTATATAATCATGATTTATTTTTATATGAATGTGATATATTTTTTTATTTATTCTACTGGCCAAATAATTGTTCTTGTCTACGTTAATTGCTATAAATCAAACAAGTGCTAAATGTTGTTCTCACAATCATTCAAATATTCATCTTCAATTACCTACTGCAATTCAAAATGTAAACAGAAAAATATAAAGCTTGTTCACCCCTGTTCTTGTTCATATTTCCAAAAATTCGATTTCGAAACATTTTTCAAAATCCATAAATGTAGTAATGTTAGGAATCTCCTATATAAACTATCTACAAGTTTTCAATCCTTAATTCCTCAAATTGATTACCAATTTCGAAGTCAAAGTTAAAAAAATAAAAGTCAACTGAAAGTTCTTCAATCAAATTCGAGATACCTGTTTTGATTCAAGTCCAATTACTGATTTCATAAGTTTCTTTAAACAATTTAATACGTATTTCATGTTATATTTATAACCCAAAAGTGTCTAGAAATCAAAATCAAGGTTTGAGTTATAAATGTTCATACGAGACTGTTTTGCTGCTATTTTTAAAAACCTTTTCTGTTAATTTAAAAATGATCACAACAGATGATTTTCGTTTCAATTACAGGATTTAAATCAAACAATTAATTGAGTTAGAATAGTTAATTGGGTCGATCGGTATTTGTGAAGAAGAAGAAGAAATAGGAAACAGAAGACACGGGTTATATAGAATTAAGTTAGAATTAAATCAGATAAAAGGAAACAGAGGGACGGTTTGGTGGTGTGTCGGGTGAGCAAGAGGTCGCGGGTTCGAGTCCCGTCTTGGGCATATTTTTTGTGAAGGGCTTCTAAGGTAGTTTTCATCTTTATTATTATTTTTATTATTATTATTATTATTATTATTATTATTATTATTATTATTATTATTATTATTATTATTATTATATTATTATTATTATTATTATTATTATTATTATTATTATTATTATTACTACTAATATTATTACCATTATTATGATTACTATTAATATTGTTATAGTTACTATTACAACTATTATTATTACTATTATCTTATGTAGAATTATAAATATTATTATTATTGATCTATTTATAATTAATACTATCACTATTATCATAATTATTATTATAAGTAATATTATTAATATTATCATGATCACAATTACAAGTAAGATTATTATTATTATTGTTATTACTAATATTATGTTCATAACTATCACCAGCAGAAAAATTATTATTTTCGTATTATTATCAAGATTATTGTTATTATCAAAATTTTCATTAATAATTAGTATCATTATGAAAAGTATCATTATTACTAGAAATTACCATTAGCAGTTTTATTAAAAATCTATAAATCTTAAAATTTTCATTTTATTAAAATTTACATTTTTATTATCATTATTAATATTACTGTTACCATTTTTACTAACAAAGTGACTAATGATAATTATTTTCAACTTCATTATTAAATCTAATTAATAGTATTATTATTGTTATTACAAAATAATACAACTCTTTATTCATTATCATTAATAATATCATTTTATCAAATAAATATTTATATATAGAATATATATATATATATATATATATATATATATATATATATATATATATATATATATATATATATATATATATATATATATATATATATATATATATATATATATATATATATATATATATATATATATATATATATATAACAACTAAAATATATATATATATAAACATATTCAATTACGAGTATATGTGTTAATATATATACTTGATATAGGTTCGTGAATCCGAGGACACCTCTGTACTTGTTCAGTGCTATCATACGCATATCATACAAACTATCGTATCGTGAGTTTTCATAGCTCCATTTTTATATATCTTTTTGGGCTGAGAATACATGCGCAACTTTTATAACTGTTTTACACGTTAAACACAAGTACCAACTATTAAACTGTGCTATATTTGGCTATGTCCTGCAAGTCCCCACTCAAACCGACAAGGACAGTATAACTTTTCACGGGGCAAACTTCGAAACTGTTTAGTCTAAATATCACGAACTGGCATAACTTTTTGGTCCCTGCGAGATCAACTTTACTTTTTGGTCCCTGCGAGATCAACTTTACTTTTTGGTGCCTGTGAGATCAACTTTACTTTTTGGTCCCTGTGAGATCAACTTTACTTTTTGGTCCCTGTGAGATCAACTTTACTTTTTGGTCCCTGTGAGATCAACTTTACTTTTTGGTCCCTGCGAGATCAACTTTATAAACTAAATCTTGTGGGCTATATCTATTACTGAAATCATTATTTATGACAAACCTATGAACTCACTCAACCTCGTGTTGACACTTTAAAGCATGTTTATTCTCAGGTCCTACATAATGCTTCCGCTGTGTATTTGCTAATTGAAAGCAGCATTTCAACAAGTCATTCATGGATAATTTGAAAGACTTACACTTACTAAATTGATGATGATTGCTTACTATACTTGGAGTCTTCATTACATATCATATCAATTAAAGACATTTAATGCGTTGTTCATTATATACAATGTAACCTATTTATCTTCCGCTGCAAAACTCAATATAACGTCTCATATAGAGTCGTTCTCGTTTATACAACTGTGATTTGATATAATTAGTCACAAATACTCCAGGCCCTATTTGGGGGTGTGACACCTTTTCTGGCTCTTGGCGGGTAATTTAGTTCATCAGGGTGTGCGCCATACGCATAGCTTCTGGGGGTGTGACACCTTTTCTGGGGGTGTGACACCTTTTCTGGAGTGACCATCGTGGGGCACATCAAAGCTAACTCCAAGTACCTTCGGTTATAGCCATCAAGATCGGTCCCTACAACTTTTAATTCCCAAAACTCTGCTTCCATCTTCTGAATTTCGGTTCGGGGGTAATACTCCTCGATCATAGCACTCTTAAACTCCTCCCATAGTGTAGCATAAGCCTCGTCAATTCCCTTGGACTGGGCGAGTATGTTCCACCAAGTTAAAGCACCATCCGACAAAGTGCAGGATGCGAACTTAGTCTTTTTCCTCTCAGAGCAGTTACTCACACGGAACACAGATTCCAAGTTCTCAAACCATCTCGTCAGCCCAACTGGCCCTTCAGTACCACTGAGATTGTGAGGCTTGCAGCTCTGGAATTCCTTATAGGTACACCCGTTCTGAACAGCTGGGTTGGCCGGTGGAGCTGGATCAGGGTTGGCATTCACCATAGCTGCGGCTACTCGAGCAGCTATCATCTCCTCAATCTGAGATGTTGTGGGCAAGTCCCTTGGAACTCTTCCGTTCGCCATTGATCTTCTAAACAAAAATTTCAACTTTAAGTCAAAATTCCGCATTCAACAATTCATAATGCTATAGCATAAGGTAATCAATGGGGAAACATCACAATACACGCTAACTAAGCATGAATAGCTTCTATCTATAGCACAAAAACCATCAGGTAATAACCTAAATAGAACACCGTATAATAATTAAACAACATTAAGTTCCATTCATTAATAAGAAAGTTGCATACATAAGGTTCGTACAATACACGAATAAAACATGAAACTACCAACGAGATTACATAACGAAATCTAATACAATAGCCCTATGGTGATGGTGGGTAAATGATGTCCATCAGGTGGGACATCCGATCCTCGCGCTCAGCCACCCAAGCACGGAGGGCATGCACTTCCCTCATTAGTTCCTCGACGACGGGGGATGCTGGTAGGGCAGGTGGTGCAGATGGTGCGGATGGTGCAGGTGGTGCAGATGTAGACGGCACGGTGCGGGTGGTCTTACGCACAAATGGATCGGTGGGATACGGTACGACCCTCTTACAGGTTGTGACCCTAACCATCTGTCCATGTGCATCCACGAACGGTCTTCCTCCGCTAATCGAAACCATACCACTTCTTTGGCGAGGTAGAGGGCGGCTACACGGGCTCCTCCTCAGGGTCATCCTCAGAATCCTCCTCGGGATACTCCTCGCTGGAGTCGTCGAATGATGAGTCGTCTGAATCATCTGAGGGTGGATGTGCCTGGCCGGTGGTCATAAGTCGATATCTGCCTGGTGGAATCGGTACAATACGTCCATCCGCGGTGCGTTTAGCCCAATGTCCATGCTCGTTACGGAAAGGACCGTCTCCATTTCCCCCAGGAATTACAGCATCACCGGAATGGTGCTGTGGCTCCGGGAGTCTAGGGCTGGGTGGTGCTGGAATCATCTTGGGATCCTTGTCTCCGTCTGAAACATCCATCAGGTCAAGCACGAGTCTACTAGAAGGTGAATCGCCAGAGTCGTTGAAGGGTAGCGGTGAATCAGCAACAATCGTAGGCGAGGCAACAGTCGTCTCTGAATCACTCTCAAAGTCAAAGGTCATGGGCAACACGTCTGTCTTCTGAACAAGGAAAAATAACTTTTTCCATGTCAGTAAGACATATAGCAAGCACGTAATCAGGCACTACAGCAACCTAGATCGTCTACCGCAGTACATAGCATGGCAACAACAACAGTACTAAGCAAAGTAACATGCAATCGAAAGCAGACAGTAGCATGTAGTAACGAGGATAAGCAATAGTATACAGCAAGTTCACATAGCAGTAAAGGTAAGCAGTAGCATGCAGCAAGATCATACGATAGTATAATTAAGCAGTAACATGCAGCAGTAGTAAGCAGTAACAAGTAAACGAGTGTGACAACCCGGATATTTCCGATCAAATTTAAACTTTATCTTTAAATAATGTAATGTTTCCAACACGGTAAGCAAAGTTTGTTAAGTTAAATCTCAAGAATGGTAAACTTTGTTCATACATTCATTTAACCTCGACCAAGTATTAAATGGATATGTTTATATATGTATGTGTGTATATATAGTATAACTTGAAAAGTTAACAAAGTATTAAATGTATAATGCTTTACATAAACGCATTTGTTTCGACATAAGTTTAATATATTTATCGACGAGATTAAAAGATAATATTAAATGATTGAGTTATCTGATACATTGAATTATGATTACGAGTCTCTGTTGAGAGGTCCACATTGATTTGAGAAATCTTTTCATTTTAACAATATTCGGAAAAATGGTAAAGTGATTTACAAGTAAGAACAAATAGGTCAATTAACGATAATTGGATAAAGGTTAGTAAGGATTAACATTCAACACAATTATTGCCTCGAGTCTTTTGGTAAGATAATTATTAATTTTCATAATACTGAAAACGTTTTATGACATAGTTGAAATCTTTTAAAGAATGGATTTGAATATATACAATAAGTTGAAATGTTAATTGTTAGAACTAAAAATATATAAATAACTTGCAACGTGTATTTAAAACATGTAATGCGATTGATATTTAATACGTTAGTACATAGATGAATTATATCTATTTAAGTTTTAAAATGAAAACGTTATATGATATAATATTTCTATTACGTAAACGATCCAAATTATATTTGGAAATATAATTGTCGTTGAAAAACTAAAAGTTATATTATATTTCAATTACATACAATATGTACAAATTTATATTTTTTATGAATATATATATATATATATATATATATATATATATATATATATATATATATATATATATATATATATATATATTTTATAAAGTGATAAATATAATATTAACTTAAAACGTTTGATTTAAAATAACATATTTTGATAACCATTGAGACATTGATTTATAGAAGCAAATGACCAAAACACTCAAAAGATTAAGTTACACTTTGAGTGGGTTAGTTTTTCATTAACTAAAGTCTATATTCTTGTTAAAGGTACGCATCATGAAATGTAAAATGCTAGTTTTCTAAGTGTACGAAAAGCCTTTCGAGGAACCAAAACTAAGACATTAGTTGAGTGACAACGTACGAGGCATTGGAACAAAAATTATATTTTTTCCATGCTCGTAAATATAATATATTATATAAATAATTACCTAGATTAAATATATATTAATATATATATATATATATATATATATTATATAATTTAAAATCGTGTGTTGGCAGCCATTAACGAGTGGAAATGAGCTGTAAGAGTGCTCCATGCGATAGCATGGCCTAACCACACCAAACCCATGCGATCGCATGGTGAGGGTTGGTGGCTAACATCCTTATAACCGAACTCGTTTCATTCTTTCATTCATTTTTTTTCTTCTTCACTCTATTTTACAGAGTATACTCATATTTATTATTATTATTATTATTATTATTATTATTATTATTATTATTATTATTATTATTATTATTATTATTATTATTATTATTATTATTATTAGTAAAGATTATTATTATTAATCTAAATATTATTATTAGTAGTATTGATAATATTATTAGTAGTATACATAAAATACTACGACGAGGGTACGCGCGAGTTATTTTAAAAATGGGTTTTGCGAGCGGGATAGGGTTTAGAAAATTATGAGTTATAGCTATGGAGGTTATGGATAATGTTCGGGAGTATGCTCATGAAGTCAAACTAGTGTTTATCATCTCCGTTGCGTCTGCGTACCTTTCCTGCAATATTGAATCTCAATATTGATACGTGAGCACTCATAACTTAACTTTTATATATTATTAGTGTATCCCTAACTAGTGCTCGAGTATATAGGATTATGCATGCTTGTACGTTTGATATTGTCATTAGATAGGTTATGTTGAATCCTGAATTTAATACATATGCCACTAGGATAAGATATAAGATATGCATATCGTTGGAAAACTGGCGAAAAATTACGAACTTTTCATTTAGATATCGAATGGTTTCGATGAACGGATTAGAAGTTATAGTCAACTGAATTTTTGTATTATTGTTAAAATGATTATTATTAGTATCATCGTTATTATCGTCGTTATAATCTAATTATTATTATTATTATTATTATTATTATTATTATTATTATTATTATTATTATCATTATCTTTATTAATAAAAAGTATTATCATTAAAAATTGTTATTTTTATTATTATTACTATCGTTATTATCGTTAAGATTATAATTAGTATTATTATTTATCATTAAAATAGTTATTAGTATTATCGTTAATATTATCATAATATTTATTATTATTAGTATTATTGTAATTAAAACTAATATTAGTAACATCTAATTATTATGATTACTATTATTATTATTATTATGAACGCGATATAAAAGACGACTAACAACTATTAACAAATTGATTAGGAAATAATGAGTATAAGTATCATGATGAAATTAAAATATTGAAAGGTATTGATTTAGATAAAAATATCATTTTTATTATTTTTATCATTATTATTATTAAAATTATTATTAAAACTATCATTTTTACAAAAATTATTATTTATAGGAATATCATTGTTAATATAAAATATCATTATCATTTTAATAAAAATTATCATTCTATCATAATAACATTGTTAGTAAATATAAATATTGTTATTTTTACTAATAAAATAATAATTATTATTATTACAAAATAATACCACTTTATTTACTATTGTTATTATCGATATGATTTTATCAAATAAATTTGTGATACAAAGATATTTTACTGCGTGTAATATAATTACATTAATAATACCTATCATATTATTTTTATGATATTAAATTAACCTTATAAATTTTAGTACTTAAGATGTATAAAAGTATATTTTTATTATATAAATTTTAATATAAAATTTTATTTATTAATAAATGAATTATATTATTTACTCTAATAAATCTGTTAAAAATATTTAAATATATTAAACAACTATATGTAAGTTATATAATAATTATGTATAGATTTTGGAAGTCATTTAGGATTACGTTGACTTTTGTTGACTTTTGCATATTAATCTCGAGCATTAGGATTGTGATACACCACGACTTGACCTAAATTGTTAAACAGATATTGACCAACATACAAATATATATATATATATATATATATATATATATATATATATATATATATATATATATATATATATATATATAATTTAGGTTCGTGAATCTGAGGACAACCTTGCACTTGTTCAATGTCGTCATACGTATTTTTACTACAAAATTCAGTATTGTGAGTTTCATTTGCTCCCTTTTTAAATGCTTTTGCAATATATATTTTTGGGACTGAGAATACATGCGCTTTTATAAATGTTTGATGAAATAGACACAAGTAATTGAAACTACATTCTATAGTTGAATTGTTATACCGGATATCGCCCTTGTTGAACTTGGTAGCCTAAGAATTGGTGTTTATTATAACATGCGCTTTTAGTACTTCGATTTTATATGTTTGGGGATATTCTAGATGCATTTTGTTAATGTCGGTTACCAGGTGTTCAATCCATATGAATGAATTTTAAACACTTGCGAGTGTATGATTATTGAATAAATGAAATCTTGTGGTCTATTAAAATTATGGAAATGATTGTTTACGATAAACTAATGAACTCACCAACCTTTTGGTTGACACTTGAAAACATGTTTATTCTCAGGTATTAAAAAAATCTTCCGCTGTGCATTAGCTCATTTTAAGGATATTACTTGGAGTCATTCATGGCATATTTCGAAAGACGTTGCATTCGAGTCATTGAGTTCATCAAGATTATTATTAAATCAATTATAGTTGGATCTATTATGAAATGGTATGCATGTCGTCAACTTTCGTTGTAAAGAAATTTTGTCTTTTAAAAACGAATGCAATGTTTGTAAAATGTATCATATAGAGGTCAAATACCTCGCGATGTAATCAACTATAGTGAATCATTTATAATGAATATGAACGGGGCATTTCAGTTGGTATCAGAGCGGTGGTCTTAGCGAACCAGGTCTGCATTAGTGTGTCTAACTGATAGTTGTTAGGATGCATTAGTGAGTCTGGACTACGACCGTGTCTGCATGTCAAAAGTTTTGCTTATCATTTTTGTCAAAAATTGCCTGCTTATCACTCTTAATCTAGACACATCTTATTGCATTGATTGTATGAATAGTGTATAGACAAAATTCATATCTTAGCGTATCTGCTAATTCATATCTTAGTGTATCTGTTATTGTAAACTTTGCCTGACATATTCCGTAAATTTCTCCGTAATCTACGAAATCTTTTGCTATATATATAGAGATATCCTATATAATTAGAATACCACCCGATAGCCGGAAAATCATTTCATATTGAAAAATCCTTTATTCAATCGTACGAAATGGAATTCGTCATTAGTTCAAGTCCCTCGGATTCCGAAATGGAATCTCACTCAAGCTCCGAAAGCAGTGTGACTGGAATGGATCAACCAATCAGCCATCATCTATTCTGGATGAATTGGGGATGGGTTCGTAGCCTCCTTAATCATTGGAGATAAGAAGAAGGCGATCCTTTCCATCCACCACATTGCCCTCTTGGCGAAAAACCTGAAGTACTTACTGACGAACCTGTCCGAGACACCATCTTCTCTCTCATTTCCAGAGTATCTCGTCACGATTATATAATCTCTCACATTCTAGATCTTATTCACTCGCTCGTTCGAACCACCAATCATCCCAGAGTAATAGAAGAAGTTAACGAGCTTCGCGCTCGGGTAGTAGCTTTGGAAAATACGGTGCAAAGGTTACAAGCATCAGCAGCAGCACCTGCAGCAACAGTACCATCACCACCACCATCAGCAACACCAACAGTACCATCACCACCACCAACAGCAACATCCGCATCCCACACCTTAACATCACAATCAATACCTCGAGCATCAACGTCACACACACCATAGATACCAAGGAGTACCAATAACAAATGATGAAGTATTAATTCATAACTTCATCGGAGAAATATTCTATGGTGATTATGTAATCTCTAAAGTTTTAGAGATTATTTATTCTAATCATAGCCGTAAACCAAGATGAATGGATGGATAGAGATGATACAGGGAAGAATAGAAACCTGATAAGGGTGGTGTACGAATTACAAGCTAGACTTGTTTACCAGCAGCATCAACAGTACCGTCAGCATCATCAGCACCATCAGTATCATCAGAATCAGCAGCACCTATAGCGTCACAAACTCCATCAGTTCAAGAATCACTGTGGACATCATTACTAATCAATAACGTGTATATTGTATCAACGATTTATGAAGTATTAACGCATTCTCTCTGAAGAAATTATATGTATATTTTATACATATATGAATTTTGAGATCAAAATAAATCTTTCCGTACTAAGCTATTGTGTGATAATCTTAACTACTCGGTTAATTCATATTACAAATATGCAATGATGTACATCCTTCGTCAGCAACTTAACCATCGTTAACTACAACCTCTGTCTCAATCCAATAAATTCCAATTCATCATAAACAAAGAGTATTATTCAAATATATGTTTGATTTTACACTTTCATCATCGATGTACTCGAAACTTTTCCGATAACATCATTCGTACCTTGCGAAGTTCACAAGAATTCCACGAACACCAACATCATGCATCAACAAATAACAAAGTATTGATTCATAATTTCAATTTCATTGAATAAATACTCCGTAAAAGTTATATAATTTCTAAACTCTTTAGGGATTATTCAATTCTAGTTTCAACCGTAAATCAAATGAGTTTAATTTAATATTAACTCATTAAATCTATCATACATCTGAAGAAAATATGCACATATATATTTTCATAAAGACTGTAACAAAATTCTGTTGTACAAAATATTAATTGTGAAAAAATTTTAACGGGTAGGTAATACTCGAGAGAGATATAAATTCACAATTAATATGTTACATTCTTCGAATCTGATTCAACAATCATCAACTATACTCACTATTTTCTTAACAATATACATTCTTTTATAAAAATCAAAACAACCATACTCATTCAAATTCAATTACATATGCTGATCTTGAAATCGTAGAATTCAATTCAAAATATAACCAGTATCATCACTCGTAGATTCCTATATCTTTCAAAGTTATACTTTAACTTCAAAACTGTGCTAGAACATCATACGTATATTAACGATTACAATCTGTGTTCAAACCCTCCAAAATTTTTGAAGACACTTCAAACAATGAACAATCGAGTTGATGATCCAACCACATGTTAATCACAATTATACACCTGAAAAACTTTCGAAACCAAAGTCATAGTTTAATGCGTATCTATGTCAGACCCTTTGGCATTTATTAGCTAAAATAACTTTCCAATTCCATTTCAAAGTAGCCAGTTTTGTCACAGCTCCAGCAAGTCAATTTCGACTTTTCAGTTGAAACATCTTATTATAACCTCGATATATACGTTGCCCTTTCACCATCATTACTGGGGAACCGTTTATGTTCCACCACATTAGCAATAAACTTACCAAAAACTCCACTGATCTTTGATTTTTCCGAAAAATCATTATATTTATCAAAACCCCATCATTTATTTATCTTTATCTTGTAACGAGAATTGTCATACGAATCATCAAAAATTAGCAATCAGTATTTTGAAATCTCACAGCATGTCTACGCCAACAGTTACATGTGTACATATAACGAACTTACATACTTCGAATGTGAAGTTTCTGAAAAACACCCCGAACTGCGGAATAGTTCTCGAAATGCTGATGAAGCAGCAAAAACTATAAACGACCTTAACAGTAAAAAGTTTGATGATAAAGAATAGTGTGTTGCCAAAACTCAGAAAAAGAGAAGGTTTGGAACTGGAAAACGGATTGAGCGAAGTATGAAGGAGGCTGTGGACAAATTACAAAGACTAAACCTGCCTTCAAAGAATCTAAATGATTCAGTATCTGCTGAAGTCATTAACGAATACCTTACTCCTTAATTTAAAACTCTTACGGACAATATTCCTCATCATCCTCTAATCTTAGATATTTTAAGATATCATCATATCTTTCATTATAAATATCCTCCATATTTCGGAAGATATTTTCATAACAATTCTTATCTGAAAACATTTATCTCATCTCGTTATCTGTATCACATCGTAACAGAAACTGTTTTAGTTTCTACATTTTGAAACCTTCGAGTTTAAAGTATGAATGTTTTTGAAGTAGTGTTGGGAACTGAAGCATGAAGTAGTATAATATAATGACACTTGATCAACGTGATTATATTACAATAAGTCATGCTGGGTTTCTAAATGGAATGTGATGATTCACAGATCATAACGTCATCAGGTGCCATGTTACACGACTCTTGTATTCTACTTAACCTCTAAACAGATCAAGAAAATATTTTTCTTGATGATTCGGTCTTTTTCGAAGTATTCTGGTAATTTGACAAATCAAGATCGTGCCATTACAATTTCCTTCTTAGAACATTAGCCATGTTCATTCGAAACTCCATAACTATGAATTCTGAACCATTACTTGTTGTTCTTAATAGATAGAAGAGAAAACAGAGCATGAAGATCCAAAATAGAATTTGGAGTATAAATCGCAGCAAATAGAAGAGAGCATTAACTGTGGATGACAATGATTATAGAAGACAGAAGCAGGGACTTTGAAATATAAGGGAAGTTATAAAGCCCAACAACAATTCAGAAATTACAAACCATATATATCAATGTATACAGCAACATAAAGGCACGGGAGAACTAAAAACATTATAAAACCAAGAGTATAGTAGAAGTAAATAGATTCTTTCGGCGGTAGATGAAAAAGAAGAATGACAGATATGAAAGTTGGGAATATATCAAGTAGCAGAACTGGATGAAGCATATTGATGAATGCTTTAAAGTATGAATTGTGGGAGGAAGAATAGAAGGTGAGCTGTGGAAATAAAGAAACGAAGGGAGTGGATTTATAGCGAAAAATCTGATAGAGCAATCATGTCAGGTTATCGTATTTAATCAAAGAAGATCCTAATTTCCTTAATTACTGAAGAATCAAATCTTATTACAAAGATTTCTTCTAAAATCCCTTAAATTCCGAAAAATCAACCGTGACTACGTCATCGGTTAAAACTAACTTACATTTACTCATTTCACTCTTTTATGATAACTTCACTCGTACTCTTCACAAAAATTGAATCGTTTTATCTATATTACTCAATGATGATAAAATTTTAATTTCTAGCTCATATGCGTCATGAAAACATACTTATTGTCAGCCATGACCATTCCAATTAAATTTCGGGACGAAATTTCTTTAACGGGTAGGTACTGTGACAACCCAGAAATTTTCGATCAAATTTAAACTTTATCTTTAAATAATGTAATGTTTCTGACACGATAAGCAAAGTTTGTTAAGTTAAATCTCAAGAATGTTAAACTTTGTTCATACATTCATTTAACCTCGACCAAGTTTCGACGATTCACGAACTAATATATAAATGGATATCATTATATATGTATGTGTGTATATATAGTATAACTTGAAAAGTTAACAAAGTATTAAATGTATAATGCTTTACATTAACGCATTTATTTCGACATAAGTTTAATATATTTATCGACGAGATTAAAAGATAATATCAAATGATTGAGTTATCTGATACATTGAATTATGATTACGAGTCTCTGTTGAGAGGTCCACATTGATTTGAGAAATCTTTTCATTTTAACAATATTCGGAAAAATGGTAAAGTGATTTACAAGTAAGAACAAATAGGTCAATTAACGATAATTGGATAAAGGTTAGTAAAGATTAACTTTCAACACAATTATTGCCTCGAGTCTTTTGGTAAGATAATTATTAGTTTTCATAATACTGAAAACGTTTTATGACATAGTTGAAATCTTTTAAAGAATGGATTTGAATATATACAATAAGTTGAAATGTTAATTGTTAGAACTAAAAATATATAAATAAATTGCAACGTGTATTTAAAATGTGTTCATTAAATATATATGTTTTCAAATTAGTTAAGTATACGACAGTAACACTCGCTTAGTAATGCGATTGATATTTAAACCGTTAGTACATAAATGAATTATATCTATTTAAGTTTTAAAATGAAAACGTTATATGATATAATACTTCTATTACGTAAATGATCTAAATTATATTTGGAAATATAATTGTCGTTGAAAAACTAAAAGTTATTTTATATTTCAATTACATACAATATATACAAATTTATATTTTTTATGAATATATATATATATATATATATATATATATATATTACTTTTTTATAAAGTGATAAATATAATATTAACTTAAAACGATTGATTTAAAATGACATATTTTGATAACCAACGAGACATTGATTTAAAGAAGCAAATGACCAAAACACTCAAAAGATTAAGTTATACTTTGAATGGGTTAGTTTTTCATTAACTAAAGTCTATATTCTTGTTAAAGGTACGCATCACGAAATGTAAAACGCTAGTTTTCTAA
Source organism: Rutidosis leptorrhynchoides (assembly GCF_046630445.1). Lineage (NCBI taxonomy): Eukaryota > Viridiplantae > Streptophyta > Magnoliopsida > Asterales > Asteraceae > Rutidosis > Rutidosis leptorrhynchoides. Next base: position 235,819,182 of record NC_092338.1, on the reverse strand, counting down.
GTGTACGAAAAGCCATTCGAGAAACTGAAACTGAGACATTAGTTAATTGACAACGTACGAGGCATTGGAATAAAAATTATATTTTTACCATGCTCGTAAATATAATATATTATATAAATAATTACCTAGATTAAATATATATTAATATATATAAATATTATATAATTTAAAATCGTGTGTCGGCAACCATTAATGAGTGGAAATGAGTTGTAAGAGTGCTCCATGCGATCGCATGGTAAGGGTTGGTGGCTAACATCCTTATAACCGAACTCGTTTCATTCTTTCATTCATTTTTTTTCTTCTTCACTCTATATTACGGAGTATTACTCATATTAATTATAATAATAATAATAATAATAATAATAATAATAATAATTATTATTATTATTATTATTATTATTATTATTATTATTATTATTATTATTATTAGTAAAGATTATTATTTTTAATCTAAATATTATTATTAGTAGTATACATAAAATACTACGACGAGGGTACCCACGAGTTATTTTAAAAATGGGTTTTGCGAGCGGGATAGAGCTAAGGAAATTATGGGTTATAGCTATGGAGGTTATGGATAATGTTCGGGAGTATGCTCATGAGGTCAAACTAGTGTTTATTATCTCCGTTGCGTCTGCGTACCTTTCCTGCAATATTGAATCTCAATATTGATACGTGAGCACTCATAACTTAATTTTTATATATTATTAGTGTATCCCTGACTAGTGCTCGAGTATATAGGATTATGCATGCTTGTACGTTTGATATTGTCATTAGATAGGTTATGTTGAATCCTGAATTTAATACATATGCCACTAGGATAAGATATAAGATATGCATGTCGTTGGAAAGCTAGCGAAAAATTACGAACTTTTCATTTAGATATCGAATGGTTTCGATGAACGGATTAGAAGTTATAGTCAACTGAATTTTTGTATTATTGTTAAAATGATTATTATTACTATCATCATTATTATCGTCGTTATAATCTAATTAATAATAATAATAATAATAATAATAATAATAATAATAATAATAATAATATTATTATTATTATTATTATTATTATTATTATTATTATTATTAATAAAAAGTATTATCATTAAAAAAATTTATTTTTATTATTATTACTATCGTTATTATCGTTAAGATTATAATTAGTATTATTAGTATTATTATTTATCATTAAAATAGTTATTAGTATTATCGTTAATATTATCATAATATTTATTATTATTTGTATTATTGTAATTAAAACTAATATTAGTAACATCTAATTATTATGATTACTATTATTATCATTATTATTATTATGAACGCGATATAAAAGACGACTAACAACTATTAACAAATTAATTAGGAAATAATGAGTATAAGTATCATGATGAAATTAAAATATTGAAAGGTATTGATTTAGATAAAAATATCGTTTTCATTATTTTTATCATTATTATTATTAAAAGTATTATTAAAACTATCATTTTTATAAAAATTATTATTTATAGGAATATCATTGTTAATATAAAATATCATTATCATTTTAATAAAAATTATCATTCTATCATAATAAAATTGTTAGTAAATGTAAATATTGTTATTTTTACTAATAAAATAATTATTATTATTATTGCAAAATAATACAACTTTTATTTACTATTGTTATTATCGATATGATTTTATCAAATAAATTTGTGATACAAAGATATTTTACTACGTGTAATATAATTACATTAATAATACCTATCATATTATTTTTATGATATTAAATGAACCTTATAAATTTTAGTACCTAAGATGTATAAAAGTATATTTTTATTATATAAATTTTAATATAAAATTTTATTTATTAATAAATGAATTATATTATTTACTCTAATAAATCTGCTAAAAATATTTAAATATATTAAACAACTATATGTAAGTTATATAATAATTATGTATAGATTTTGGAAGTCATTTAGGATTATGTTGACTTTTGTTGACTTTTGCATATTAGTCTCGAGCATTAGGATTGTGATACACTACGACTTGACCTAAATTGTTAAACAGATATTGACCAACATACAATATATATATATATATATATATATATATATATATATATATATATATATATATATATATATATATATATATATATATATATATATATATATATATATATATATATATAATTTAGGTTCGTGAATCCGAGGCCAACCTTGCACTTGTTCAATGTCGTCATACGTATTTTTACTACAAAATACAGTATTGTGATTTTCATTTGCTCCCTTTTTAAATGCTTTTGCAATATATATTTTTGGGACTGAGAATACATGCGCTTTTATAAATGTTTGATGAAATAGACACAAGTAATTGAATCTACATTCTATGGTTAAATTGTTATACCGGATATCGCCCTTGTTGAACTTGGTAGCCTAAGAATTAGTGTTTATTATAATTGCCACCAATTGACGCAAATCCTAAAGATAGATCTATGGGCTTTGACACGCCCCAGTCAGAGAATTTGAACTGCTTTAGTACTTCGATGTTTATATGTTTGGGGATATTCTAGATGCATTTTGTTAATGTCGGTTACCAGGTGTTCAATCCATATGAATGAATTTAAACACTTGCGAGTGTATGATTATTGAATAAATGAAATCTTGTGGTCTATTAAAATTATGGAAATGATTGTTTACGATAAACTAATGAACTCACCAACCTTTTGGTTGACACTTGAAAGTATGTTTATTCTCGGGTATTAAAGAAATCTTCCGTTGTGCATTAGCTCATTTTAAGGATATTACTTGGAGTCATTCATGGCATATTTATAAAAACGTTGCATTCGAGTCGTTGAGTTCATCAAGATTATTATTAAGTCAATTATAGTTGGATGTATTATGAAATGGTATGCATGCTGTCAACTTTCGATGTAAAGAAAGTTTGTCTTTTAAAAATGAATGCAATGTTTGTAAAATGTATCATATAGAGGTCAAATACCTCACGATGTAATCAACTATTGTGAATCGTTTATAATGAATATGAACGGGGCATTTTAACGAGCAAATTGTAGATTAGTCCTATTAGTGAATCCTACTCGGTCTGGTCTAGACTCACTAATGTAACCTAATTCCCTACAACTAATGCTCTGATACCAAATGTGACGCCCCGTACAAAACCATCGTGTACGATTTGTCAACAACAGGATCTTTACACTGTCAATTACTACATGCTGTTTGAAAACCAGTTTTGCATTCATAAAAAGATTGCGTTTACAAAAGTTAACATGACACAAAGGTCGTTACAAAGTCATTATTTGAAAATAACATAATTTACGAATGCAAGATAAAAGTTCCATGATTGAGACATCTCTAAGTAATGCAGCGGAAATCTAACACAGCAGGTCCATAACAGCAAGTCTATAACACCAAGACAGCAAGTCTAACAGCGGAAGCAACATCGTCTAAGCACCTGAGAAATACACACTTAAAAGTCAACACGAATATTGGCGAGCTATATTTTGTAATCAGTGAAGTAATGTAGACCACGAGTTATCATATTCAAAACAGTATGAAAAGTATATGCTTGTCCGTGGGCACCCGGTAACTAACTTAACGTAATAGTAATACCTCCTAAAAGTACACTTGGCGAGTGCGTATGTCCTCGAAGTATCAAACACCTGTTAAATGCTAGCGCGACTAGCCCGAGTGAGGATGTCAAACCCTATGGATCCATATCTAATATTCGTGTTCACCGGTTCAAAACCAATGATTAAACGTTACCGTGCTAAGGGGAATCTTTATGCCGTTATATAACCCACACATATGTAAAGTTTAAGTTCTCATTTCAAGTAAGTAAAACATAAAAAGCGCATGTATTCTCAGTCCCAAAAATAGTATAAGTAAAAAGGAAAGCTATAACTCACAGTGAATAAGCAATAAAAGTCGATATGAAACGTATGCAGGTAGTAAGTCGGTCCGAAAGGTCGTCAACCTAAGTCAAAGGTCACTAGGTCAGTATGTTGTCCCAAAAGGTTAAAAGTGAATAAATTAAGTTTAAGTGTCATCATCGACATCATCATTATCATCATCATTCATCAACACTAAGGTAAGTTTAACAAGAATAGAGATCGAAACAAAAGGCTGACTTCGGACAGCTGTTACGACCTCTATACAAATCGAAAAGACGCGTAGTCAGTGGCTATGGCTCCGTATGTGAGTCCTTTAACCGTTGACCAATTTTCAGAACCTAAATCTTCTTCGTTTGATCGTAGCGACGGTTTAAGTGCGAGTAGGTCAGAAATTTCAGCACAACGTTACAAGGGCGTAGTGACTTTCGGAAGGCCATAAATCCTAAACCGTATATCGGATTAAGTCGAGGCCTAAACGAAAAGTCATCTACTCGAAATGAAATATCTAAAAATTAATTTTTCAGAAGCCCAGGAGTCTGATCAGACCCCAAAAACAGCAAACAAGTGCTCCGGTGATGTTCTTGGTGCTTTATGCTCATCACGGTTCTCATCCTTGATGCTTGTAAGCTTCAAGTGTACAACTCTTTGATGTTTTAGCATCACTTTGACCAAGGTTCAACCATCAACACACAACTAAAAGTAAAATCTATCATTCTACAAGTTTTGAACATCAAGATTGCCTCTTTATTGCATGAATCCAATAAAGCTTCAACCTTTGTCCATTTTACACAAGTTCATGCATCTATATCATATGTGATGATGAAGACTTGATCTTTATCATCACAAAAAACACAAAAAGGTTCCAAGTAAGTGAGATCTACAATAATAACTTAGATCTCAAGTATTAAGAAAATCCTAAGCTAGAAAGCTTGGATTTTTACAAGATTAATGAGACCATAAGCTAGAAAGCTAAGATCTTTAACAAAATAATGAAATAAATGAGACCATAAGCTAAAAAGCTAAGATCTTTAACATAATAATGAAACCCTAAGCTAAAAAGCTTGGATCTTTAGTGTTCTTGAAGATCTTGAAGCATAAAGCTTGGATCTTTAAGATACATGAAGATTACAAACACAAGTTTGAATCTTTATAATAAAATAACAAGATTAAAGCTAAAAAAATTTAGATCTACAAAATAAGTGAAGATTCAAAGCTAGAAAGTTGGAATCTTCCATGTTCTTGAAGGATTCAAACCCAAGTTTGAATCTACAAGATGTAACAAGATGTAATCAAGATCAAAAGCTAAAAAGTTTGATCCCTATGATGATGATGATGATGATGATGATGATGTCGTGGGTGATGAAGGGAGAAGAAGAAGAAATAAATCAAAAACTTACACTTTTAGAGTGAGAAAAACTAGAGAGAGAATTAGAGAGTAAGTGTGTGTAAATTACAAATGTGATCAAGTGTGAAATGAGTGAAATAAGGCTTGTATTTATAGGTGGTGAGGTGAGGGTGGGGTGGTGATGGCCGTGAGTTAGTGGGGGGGACAAGGGGGATACCTTTTTTCTTTTTGGTTAATGGTTGTCTAAAGTAGGTGCTTATGTTAGGATCCCATGCAATATTAAGGATAATGCTTAACAAAAATGCTAGTACGTTCCTCTAATAAATGGCCATTTGTCTTTCATTAATATGGGTCACTAACTTATTTAAATTGGACTAATTAAATAGTCCACTAGCTAGTGTAGGGTGGGCTAAAGTCCAACAAGGTAGAAAGTCTAACAAGACTAACTAGTGTGCTCTAGTAAATGAAGCGACCCGTCCTAATCCATAAGGACGAATACAATAACATATGATTACATTGCGAGGTATTTGACCTCTAAATGATACATTTTACAAACATTGCATTCGTTTTTAAAATACAAACTTTCATTTCATCGAAAGTTGACAGGCATGCATACCATTTCATAGTATATCAAACTATTACTGACTTAATAATAATCTTGATAAACTCAACGACTCGAATGCAACGTCTTTTGAAATATGTCATGAATGACTCCAAGTAATATCTCTAAAATGAGCAAATGCACAGCGGAAGATTTCTTTCATACCTGAGAATAAACATGCTTTAAAGTGTCAACCAAAAGGTTGGTGAGTTCATTAGTTTATCGTAATCAATCATTTCCATAATTTTAATAGACTACAAGATTTCCAGATGTTTAATTGTACACGTAACCCAAGTGAAAAATAATATGCGTAACCCGCGAATTAAAAATCATTCATATGGTGAACACCTGGTAACCGACATTAACAAAAATGCATCTAGAATATCTCCATCATTCCGGGACTCTCATCGGAAATGATAAATCGAAGTACTAAAGCATCCGTAACCCAGATGGGGTTTGTTAGGCCCAATAGATCTATCTTTAGGATTCGCGTCAATTAGGGTTTCTGTTCCCTAATTCTTAGATTACTAGACTAAAAAGGGTGATATTCGGTTTAATAATCCAGCCATAGAATGTAGTTTTAAGTACTCGTGTCTATTTCGTCAAAATTTATAAAAACAGCGCATGTATTCTCAGTCCCAAATATATATATTGCAAAAGCATTTTAAAAAGGAGCAAATGAAACTCACCATACTGTATTTTGTAGTAAAAATACATATGACGACAGTGAACAAGTGCAGGGTGGCCTCAGATTCACGAACCTATATCATTTGTGTACTTATTAATATAAATAATTGTAATCGAACAAGTTTATATATATTATTAATAATACACTTGTTATATTATATATTATTTAGATAAATTTATTATATTTAATTTATATATCTTATATATCTATTATTTATCATTCATCATAACAAAATTTTATATCAAGATTTCTGTATGATAAAAATATATATTTATATATTAGTTTATATATTTTACATATCACTTAATTATTACCATTTTAATAATAAAGGTGTATTGATATGTATTATTTATTATAATTGTAAAAAAATATCTATTTGTAATAATATAATATATAATACTAATAATGATAAGAATAAAATTAATAATGATAGTAATAATAGTAATAATAATGTTACTCTTAATGCAATTGATAATTTTAATAAAAAAATACTTTGATAATTTTTGTTATAATGATACTTTTAATAGAATTGATAATAATAATAATAATAATTCTAATATTATTAATAATGTTAATTTACTTTAATAATATAATGGTAATAATAATAATAATAATAATCTTACTATTAATATTAATGATGATAATAATAATATTAATGATTTTTAATAATACTTATAGTAATAATAATGTTAATGGTAATAATAATACTACTTTTAATAATAATAATATTAATAATGATAATTATACTAAGATGATAGTTTTAATCATATTGATACTACTAATATTAATATTTATGAAATTTCTAATAATAATTCTAATAATAATAACAACAATAATACTAATAATGGTAATCATACTAATAATGGTAATAATAATTATAATAACTAATGATAATACTAATAATAACAATAATAATTATAATTACAATCATAATAATAATAAAACTAATAATAATGATGATAATAATAAGTTGATAATGGAACTACCTTTAAGGATCAAAAAAAATATCAAACTGCCCAAGCCGGGACTCGAACCCAAGACCTCTTGATAACCCGACAACACCCAAGACCATTACTCCATTTCTGTTTATCTGGAATTTAACCCTTCAAATAATACTATAACTGTTTTAAACTGGTTCCACTTCTTCATCTCCTTTAAAATCGACCAGAGTATCATCACAACCTAATTACTTATATGTTTGATTTATAAAACGAAGTTGGAACATAATTAATCTTTTATAGTTGTTTGTATTAACAGACAATGAAATTAAAATAAAATAAAAACTTGCTGTATCGATAAAAAATAAATTAAGAACTCAACACTTGATTTTGAAATTGATAATGTTTAAGACAAAGATTACAACACCAATTGTGTCTCAAATCACCTATATAAAGTTTCTGAATCATCAATTTATCCAAAAAACATCATCACGATTATGAATTTCAAGATGAACAAACCTGTTGACTTTTTAAGTTTCATCTTTGACTCCAAAATTGATAATCAATACGAAAAATTGAATCTTGAAAATTTTCAGATAGTTTCAAGACATGAATTAGCTCACTTCTGCATTTTTAATTTTTGAAAAATGATTCGAATTCGGGTTTTGGTAAAAATCACTCAAGAACAGAGGTTGCGTTTCATTTCCTCTATTTCTTTAATTTTAATCTTCGAAATACAGTTAAGGAATTTATATAGTGTAATCGTGTACATGATTTAACAGTTAACTTGAACCCAATTGATTTGTGATTTTGACATCTAACGGATTCCAGACAAGAATATCGACAAGAACAAAATTAGAGCAGAAAAATAAAAAAAATAAAAATAAAATTGATATTGAAATCGTACGAATGAGATTCTTAATATCTTAGTAATTTGTTTGATTACTGTGATGAATTTGATAGGTTTATCGATTAGTTAGACAAGTTAAACAAATGAGATACCGATTGAAACTGAATATGCAATATCTGTATTTATATTTATATAAATCCGAATTCAATATAATTGTTATATTAGATTCTGTGATATTAATTAATATTATAAATTTATTAATAGAACCTATTAATATTATTAATTTAGTTAGGAATACCAATAATAATAATCATAATAATAATAATAATAATAATATAGATAATAATAATATTATTAATAATAATTTTATCAAAATTATACTAATAATAATAAGAATAAAATTAATTATAAAAACAATGATAATAATATTATTAATGATGACTATAATAAATTGTATTATTTTAATAATAATAATATTGATAATTATAATAAAAATGATGATTTTTAATAGTCAAAATGATAGTAATATTATTATTGGTACTAATAATAATAATAATTTTATAATATTAGTAATAATAATATAACAATTCGTATATATATCTATTTACATAATAATATTAATAATACTAATATGGATGTTAACATTGAAAGTAATAATAATATTACTATAATAATTATAATTTAATTTTTAATTAAACCTATTATATTAGATATTAATATTACATATTATTAATTATGTAATATATATAATAACATACACTAAATATTTAATATTCAAACATTACAATATATATATATATATATATATATATATATATATATATATATATATATATATATATATATATATATATATTCACTTCAATAACAACTTGATTATTCTATATATTATTTTACATTTTAATTTCAATTGATTAAAGTATAATTATTAATTCAAAATGATATATATATATATATATATATATATATATATATATATATATATATATATATATATACTACATATTTAATTACACACAATTGTTCGTGAATCGTCGGGAATAGTCAAAGGTTAACTGAATCCATGTAAACAGTTCAAAATTTTTGAGACTCAACATTATAGACTTTGCTTATCGTGTCAAAATCAAATAAGAATTAAGTTTAAATTTGATCGAAAATTTCCGGGTCGTCACAGTGCCTACCCGTTAAAGAAATTTCGTCCCCGAAATTTGATAGAGATCGTCATGGTTGACAATAAGTATGTTTTCATGATGAATATGAGTTAATAAATAGAGTTTTATCATTCTTGAGTAATATGAATGAAACAATTCGATTACTTGAAACGTACGAGTGAAGCTATCACAAAGGAGTGAAATGAATAAATGCAGGTTTGTCTTAATCGGTGACATAGTCACGGTTGATTTTCGAAAATCAAGGAATTTAGAGGAAATATTCGTAATAAGATTTGGTTCTTCAATAGTTAAGGAAATTAGGATCATCTTTGGTTAAATGCGATAATCTGTCTCGATTGCTCTGTCTGATATTTCACTATAAATCCATTCCCTTTGTTTTCCTTATTTTTCACCGCTCATACTTTCTATTCTTTCTTTCTCAATTCATACTTTTGTTATCTCTTCTCAACTTTATGTAGCAAGTAATGGTCCAGAATTCGTAGATATGAAATTCGAAATGAACATAGCTAACGTTCTAAGAGAGGAATTGTAATAGCACGATCTTGATTGGTTAAATTACCAGGATTCAAGAGAGGAGATAGAACTATCAGGAAGATACGTTCTCAATATGTTTGGAGATTATGGAGAATGTAAGAGTCATGTAACATGGTACATGATGACATTATGATCTTTGAATCATCACATTCCATTAGAAACTTAACATGACTTACTGTAATATAATCACGTTGATCAAGTGTCATTATATTATAGTAACTCATGCTTCAGTTCCCAACACTATTTCAATATCATTCATATTTTAACTTCAAGTTTTTCAGAATTTAAAAACGAAAACAATTTCCTTTCTGATATAACACTGATATCGCGAAGAGATAAATGATTTCAGATAAGAATAGTTATGAAAATATCTTTAGAAATATCGAGGATATTTATAATGAAAGATACGATGATATCTTAGAATTTATAATATCGATGGATGATGATGAAGGTTTGTCCGTAAAGATTTACAGTCAGGAGCAGGGTATTCGTTAATGACTTCAACGGATACTGAATCATTTGGATTCTTTGAAGGTAGATTTAGTCTTGGTAATTTGTCCACAGCCTCCTTTATAGTTTGCTCAATCCGTTTTCCAGTTCCAACTTTTCTGAGCTTTGCTAACATACTATTCTTTATCATCACTTTAGACTGTTAAGGTCGTTTACAGTTTTTGTTGCTTTATTCAACTTTTCAAAATTCAGAGTATTAATTCGTTGACTGGTTGCTTATCAGAATCTCGAAATGGAAGATCATGATTCTAAGAGATAAATGTTATATGTATACATATAACTGTTGATATAGAAACGCTGCGAGATTTAAAATACTGATTGCTAATTCCCGGTAATTGGTATGGCAATTCTCGTTACCAGATACGAATGAGTATTTGATAGGGTTTTAATGAATATGTATAGTGATTTGTCGGAGCGACTTACACCAGAGAATACTGATGTTGCTGGTACGTTTACTGCTAATATGGTGGAACATAAACGATTCTCCGGTAACGATGATGAAAGGCAAACTTATATATCGAGGTTATAATAAGGCTAATTCGAATGAAAGTCGAAGTTGATTTGCTGGAGCTGTGACATAATTGGCTAATTTAGAAAGGAATTGTAAAGTTATTTTCGGTAATGACAACGCCAAAGGAGCTAGTACAGATTCGTGTTAAACGTTTACTCAGGTACTGAGTGTTTTCAGGTGCCTAACTATGTGCATAAATCTTTTCTTCCGTAGATGTAGTGCGGTTGGTTCATCCTCTCGGTTGAGGTGTTTTCAAGAATCATGAAATGTTTGAACGCAGATTGTAATCGTCAAGATATAAATGAGGTTTAAGATGAAATCAAGTGGCAAACTTGAAGAATTTTTTTAGTTTCATATGTTATAATCAATATTTTAATTCATTTTAATTGTCCAATGCTAGTAGTCCACAGTTAGCAGTCCACAATTAGTAATTCAATAATTCATATATAGTTTAATATATAATATTCGAATTAATTAATACGTATCGTGACCCATTGTATACATGTCTCAGACTCGATCACAACTCAAAGTATATATATTATTTAAGAATCAACCTCAACCCTGTATAGCGAACTCGAGCATTACAGCATATAGAGTGTCTATGATTATTACAAATAATATATATAGATGACGTCAATATGATATGTCAAAACATTGTATATGTGTCCCGATTTATACGACGATATTTAAAGTGTGTAAAATAAATAACAGAACTTAAATGACGATAAATAAAATTGCGAGAATATAAATTGCGATAAATAAAATGTAATCAGCTAGCTAGGAACAATTAGCTAGGATCTTGTTAGCGTGGATTCTTAACAAAATTTCTCATAATTAATTTGTTTGTTTCTAACAAATTTTATTTTTGTCCAATGTTTTCTTCATTATGCCACTTGTTGGATTCTGATAAGTCAAAATCCAAATATGAAATTGAATGAAAATGGTTATTCTGTGGTGAACGGATACGTATATCTGTAGATGTAAGTAGGATTGTAAATGACTGTTGAATCAGATTCGAAGAATGTACAGTGTAACTTATTAATGTGAAATCTAAATATTCCTCGGGTATTACCTACCCGTTAAAATATTTTCACCATTAACAGTTTGTACAAAAGAATTTTTAATTACAATCTTTATGAAAACATATCATCAGTACTCCTCGAATCAATCTATTCTACCGACGAAGAATCTGGGTTGTAGGCAAGCGCCGCCCCAGCAAGTGTTACGCGCTACGTCGAAAGGGAAGATTGCTCGAATCGCCCTATTCATCTCCTCTCTCGTTGGCCGAGTCACTTCGTCCCTTATCATCTTGATGAAAGCCTGCTTAGCAGCCCCTGTAGAGGCTCACTTCATGCCTTTACGAGCCTACCATCTCTCTCAGCTAGAGAAAAGTCGACAGACATCTTTGTAACCTAATAGCCCCAAAAAGGATGGTCTTTTCTGAGAAGAAAAGCATATCTACCTTGAAGATCTTCTGGAAAGTAGCCTATGGAAAGAGCAAACCCAACCAATACTTGCCTTTCCCATGGAAGAGAGTAGCCCTGCGTATTGATTCATTACCGACTGAACGGGAAATGCTATATATATATATATATATATATATATATATATATATATATATATATATATATATATATATATATATATATATATATTTCTTCAGATGTAATCATGGATTTAATGAGTTAATATGATATTAATCTCATTTGCTTTTCGGTTTGAGCAAGAATAAATAATCCCTAAAACTTTAGAGATTTCATAATCGCCGCAGAATGGTTCTCTAATGAAGTTATGAATCAATACTTCATCGGTTACTGTTGTTGGTATTCCTTGGTATCTACGGTGCGTATGACGTTGATGCTCGAGGTACAGATTGTGATGTTGAGGCGTGTGATGCAGAAGTTGTTGTTGGTGGTAATGGTATTGTTGGTGTTGATTATGGTGGTACTGTTGATGCCGGTGATGCTGCTGGTGCTTGTAACCCTTTGTACCATATTCTCCAAATTTATTACTCGAGCGCGAAGTTCGTTGACTTCTTATATTATTCCTGGATGATTGTCGGTCGGAATGAGCGAATGAATAAGGTTTAAAATTTTAGATAGAATATAATCATGGCGAGATACTCTGGAAATGAGTGCGAAAATGGTGTTTCGAATGGGTTCGCCGGTATGTGCTTCAGGTTCTTTGCCAAGAGGTGAATTCGGTTGGTGGAAGCGAATCTCCTTTTACTTGTCTCCATTGATTAAGTCAACTATGAACCCATCCCCAATTCATCCAGAATTGAAGATGACTAGTTTGATTGATCCATTTCATTTACACTACTTTCGGAGCTTAGGTGAATATCCATGTCGGAATAGCTGTCGGAATAACTATCGGAATAGCTATCGGAATCTGAGGGACTCGAACTAGTTGAGGGATTCATCTCGTACAATCAGATGAAGGATTTTCAATAAGAAATACATTATAGGATGTAGATTAGTATCCTGCAATACATAATTTACATATGCATATATAATACTAAAATTCCATAAGTTACGGAGGAATCTACGGAATCTGTCAGACAAAGGTAACAATAACAGATACACTAAGATATGAATTAGCAGATACACTAAGATATGAATTTTGTCTATACACTATTCATACAATCAATGCGGTAAGATGTGTCTAGAGTTAAGAATGATAAGCAGATAATTTCCGATAAGAAATGATAAGCAAAAACTTTTGATATGCAACTAAGGTCGAAGTCCAGACTCACTAATGCATCCTAACAACTATCAGTTAGACACACTAATGCAGACCTGGTTCACTAAGACCAGCGCTCTGATACCACATGAGACATGTGGGACGCATCCCACTCAGTGCCTTCCCAGCTAACCGCCTGGTGACCACTGAGCGTACCTCAGAGACACTGATTTTACAGCCCTGCCTCTCGAAAAAGCCAACCATAATCAGACCATGAGGAGTAAGAGCCAATTCTTCGTCACAGGTAACACTGTGAGAACACCCTCTACGATTAAGCCGATTAAACAGCTTAAACCAGCTAGCTAGTGTAGGGTGGGCTAAAGTCCAACAAGGTAGAAAGTCCAACAAGATTAACTAGTGTGCTCTAGTAAATGAAGCGACCCGTCTTAATCCATAAGGACGAATACAATAACATATGATTACATTGTGAGGTATTTGACCTCTAAATGATACATTTTACAAACATTGCATTCGTTTTTAAAATACAAACTTTCATTTCATCGAAAGTTGACAGGCATGCATACCATTTCATAGTATATCAAACTATCACTGACTTAATAATAATCTTGATGAACTCAATGACTCAAATGCAACGTCTTTTGAAATATGTCATGAATGACTCCAAGTAATATCTCTAAAATGAGCAAATGCATAGCGGAAGATTTCTTTCATACCTGAGAATAAACATGCTTTAAAGTGTCAACCAAAAAGTTGGTGAGTTCATTAGTTTATCGTAATCAATCATTTCCATAATTTTAATAGACCACAAGATTTCCAGATGTTTAATTGTACACGTAACCCGAGTACAAAATAATACGCGTAACCCGCGAATTAAAAATCATTCATATGGTGAACACCTGGTAACCGACATTAACAAAAATACATCTAGAATATCCCCATCATTCCGGGACTCTCATCGGATATGATAAATCGAAGTACTAAAGCATCCGTAACCCGGATGGGGTTTGTTAGGCCCAATAGATCTATCTTTAGGATTCGCGTCAATTAGGGTTTCTTGTAATGACCCTGGATTTTTCAACGTTTATTTATTAATAATTTTTATTATTAATATGTGTGATGAAACAAATGTATGTTATTACATTTGCATGTTGCCATGACTAAACGTACTTGACTTTAATTGTCCGAAACGTCTTTGTGACACTCGAGACTTACACGAATAATATTTTTAGAGTATTATTTACATTTATGATTAATTTTATTAATCATTTTAATTAACTATGGTGATTAGTTAGTTACTTGGGCTTTAATTGGTTTAACTTGTGAATTATTGAACTTGGGCTTGTTTAAAGTAAATGGACTCATGTTATTGGGCTTCCAAACCCACCCTACCATTTAAGTGGACTTAGTTAGCCCACTCTTTCATGTGTAAGTATCACTTAGGAGTGTAACTAGTTAGATAATACATGAAGGAATCTAGTTAACTTGTTATCCCCATGTAACCACCCCTTTTATCCCACTTTTGAAGCTTTACATACTAGTGACCAAAGGAACCAAGCCCTCCCCCCCTTGGATGAGCTGCAGGCCGTGGCCTAGATGGGCACAAAGGGACTCAAAATCTTTTTTTTCATTACTTGTTTACTTGCATTTCTCTCATTCAAAACACACACACATACTTGCTTCATTTCTCTCTCAATTCTTTCTACATTCTTGTAAGTAACTTGAAGCATTTCTTCCTTTCTTTTTCTTGGTAAAACCGTGGCCCAACACCCCATTATCATCATCATTCTTTGTTGTTTATTGTTACTTGGATCATGTTGTTGTTTGTTACATAATTACTAGTTGTTGTTATTGTTCTTTATTAGTTTCAAGAATCAACTCTTTAGTTTAATTCTTCATAATATCTTGTATTTATCAAGAACACAAGAACATAAACTCACTAGTTTATGATTCTACTTTTATTGTTTCAAAAGTTTGTAAGTTCATAGTTGTTAAATTCATACTTGTAGTTCTTGAAGTAAACTTAAAGTTTACTTTTCTTAAAGATCAAACTTTGGTTGAATCTTTAAAAGTATGAACAACCATGAACATTTTACTTGTTTATTTAGTTTTACTTGCACTTTAATTTTATGATTTTGGTTGTTGTTGGTCAAGTACTACAAGTTAGTCTTGATCTCATATCTCTTGGAACTAAAAGTTAACTTAAAAGTTCATGAACATGTAAATAAGTTTTCTTTAAATATAACTTAGTATACTTATGCTTGATCTAGATTTTTGAGTCTTGGATCTTCAAGATCTAACTAAGAACTATGTTCTACATCTTAAGATCTTGATTAGTTAGTTTACTTTCAAGTTTGTAACTTGTTATTAGCTTTAAAGTCCATGTATGTGTTAGATCTAAGACTTTGATGTAACTTTAGTTCATCAAACTTCATACAACTCTTAAGTGAGTTGTGCTTCATGTCTTAGACTTGCACTTGGGTTATGATGGTCAAATCTTGGTCAAGATGATGCAAACACATCAACAAGTTGTACACTTGAAGCTATATGCATCAAGGATGAGAACCATGATGAACATCAAGCACCAAGACCACCGGAACTCACTTTTAACTTCCTGTATTCTGTTTACAGCCCTCTGTCCTACTGTTTCTGTAACAGACCAATAGACCTGGGCTACTGAGACCTTGATTTTCAAATAGATCGTTTTGAGTAGATAACTTTTCATATAGGACTCATCTTAATCCGAGTTACGGTTTAGGATTTATGGCCCTCCAATCGTCACTATGTCCTTTAACGTTGTGCAGAAATTTCTGACCTACTCGCACTTAGACCGTCGCCACGGTCAAACGAAGACGAGTTTGCTTCTGTAAATTTTACCAAACTTAAGGGACTCATATAAGGAGCCATGGCCACTGGTCTCACCTTAATTAAGTAAGGGTAGAGGCCGTGGTGACTGATCGAATTCAGCCTTTGTTTTAAATTACTTTCATAAACGAAACCTACTTTACGCCTTTTGTTTGATGATGAATGATGATGACCTTTATGACCTTAAATACATACTTTTAAACCTATTAAGACGATTTACTGACTTAGTACTATTTGTCTTAGGTTGAGGACCTTCGGACCGATTACTTGCACACCTTTTTCGAACCGACTTTACGACTACATTATCATTGTGAGTTATAGCATTCCCTTTTTACTTTAACTTATTTTGGGAACTGAGAATACATGCGGATTTTATGTTTTACATACTAGGCACGAGTACTTAAACTTATATATGTGTGGGTTATACAACGGCATAAACATTCCCTTTAGCTCGGTAACGTTTAATCATTGGTTTTTGAACCGTGAACGTGAATCTTAGATATGGATCCATAGGGTTTGACATCCCCACTCGGGCTAGTAGCGCTAGCATTTAACGAGTGTTTAATACTTCGTAAACATACGCACTTGTCAAGTGTACTTTCAGGGGGTATAAACGTTAAGTTAGTTACCAAGTGCCCACGGTTAACATATACTTTATCATACTGCTTTGAAACGCTCTTTGTAGCACTGAAATCTCGTGGCCTACCTTACTTACTGTTATACTTAAACTATAGCTCACCAACCTTTGTGTTGACGTTTTAAAGCATGTTTTTCTCAGGTGTTTGAGGTTAGCTTCCGCTGTGTACTAGTCGTGCTGTAGACACCCGCTGCCTAGAGTTGTTATCGCATGAACTACTTTATTTTGCATTCAAACATTAGTACTCTTGAACTATGACTTGTAACGACCGTTGTGGTCACATACACTTATTATTTGCTTCTACTTAGTGAAGCATGTTTTTGGTTTGTAAAACATTTGATGTCGGTTATGACGTCACCTTTTTATCGTGAATGCAACTTCTTTTATTACAGCATGTAGTACTTAACCTTGTAATGATCCTGTTGTTGATGATTCGTACACGATGGTTTTGTACGGGGCATCACATTTCTGTTCCCTAATTCTTAGATTACCAGACTAAAAAGGGTGATATTCGGTTTAATAATCCAGCCATAGAATGTAGTTTTAAGTACTTGTGTCTATTTCGTCAAAATTTATAAAAACAGCGCATGTATTCTCAATCCCAAAAATATATATTGCAAAAGCATTTAAAAAGGGAGCAAATGAAACTCACCATACTGTATTTTGTAGGAAAAATACATATGACGACAGTGAACAAGTGTAGGATGGCCTCAGATTCACGAACCTATATCATTTGTGTACTTATTAATATACATAATTGTAATCGAACAAGTTTATATATATTATTAATAATACACTTGTTATATTATATATTATTTAGATAAATTTATTATATTTAATTTATATATATTATATATCTATTATTTATCATTTATCATTCATCATAACAAAATTTTATATCAAGATTTCTGTATGATAAAAATATATATTTATATATTAGTTTATATATTTTACATATGACTTAATTATTACCATTTTAATAATAAAGGTATATTGATATGTATTATTTATTATTATTGTAAAAAAATATCTATTTGTAATAATATAATATATAATGCTAATAATGATAAGAATAACATTAATAATGATAGTAATAATAGTAATAATAATGTTACTCTTAATGCAATTGATAATTTTAATAAAAAAATACTTTGATAATTTTTGTTATAATGATACTTTTAATAGAATTGATAATAATAATAATAATAATTCTAATATTATTAAAAATGATAATTTACTTTAATAATATAATGGTAAAAATAATAATAATAATCTTACTATTAATATTAATGATGATAATAATAATATTAATGATTTTTAATAATACTTATAGTAATAATAATGTTAATGGTAATAATAATACTACTTTTAATAATAATAATAATATTAATAATGATAATAATACTAAGATGATAGTTTTAATCATATTGATACTACTAATATTAATATTTATGAAATTTCTAATAATAATTCTAATAATAATAACAACAATAATACTAATAATGGTAATCATACTAATAATGGTAATAATAATTATAATAACTAATGATAATACTAATAATAACAATAATAATTATAATTACATTACAATCATAATAATAATAAAACTAATAATAATGATAATAATAATAAGTTGATAATGGAACTACCTTTAAGGCTCAAAAAAATATCAAACTGCCCAAGCCGGGACTCAAACCCGAGATCTCTTGATAACCCGACAACACCCAAGACCATTACTCCGTTTCTGTTTATCTGGAATTTAACCCTTCGAATAATACTATAACTGTTTTAAACTGGTTCCACTTCTTCATATCCTTTAAAATCGACCAGAGTATCATCACAACCTAATTACTTATATGTTTGATTTATAAAACGAAGTTGGAACATAATTAATCTTTTATAGTTGTTTGTATTAATAGACAATGAAATTAAAATAAAAATAAAAAAAACTTGTTGTATCGATAAAAAATAAATTAAGAACTCAACACTTGATTTTGAAATTGATAATGTTTTAGACAAAGATTACAACACCAATTGTGTCTCAAATCACCTATATAAAGTTTTTAAATCATCAATTTATCCAAAAAACATCATCACGATTATGAATTTCATGATGAACAAACCTGTTGACTTTTTAAGTTTCATCTTTGACTCCAAAATTGATAATTAATATGAAAAATTGAATCTTGAAAATTTGCAGATAGTTTCAAGACATGAATTAGCTCACTTCTGCATTTTTAATTTTTGAAAAATGATTCGAATTTGGGTTTTGGTAAAAATCACTCAAGAACAGAGGTTGCGTTTCATTTTCTCTATTTCTTTGATTTTAATCTTCGAAATACAGTTAAGGAATTTATATAGTGTAATCGTGTACATGATTTAACAGTTAACTTGAACCCAATTGATTTGTGATTTTGACATCTAACGAATTCCAGACAAGAATATCGACAAGAACAAAATTGGAGCAGAAAAATAAAAAAATAAAATAAAATTGATATTGATATTGAAATCGTACGAATGAGATTCTTAATATCTTAGTAATTTGTTTGATTACTGTGATGAATTTGATAGGTTTATCGATTAGTTAGACAAGTTAAACAGATGAGATAGCGATTGCGTGCAATATCTGTATTTATATTTATATAAATCCGAATTCTATATAATTGTTATATTAGATTCTGTAATATTAATTAATATTATAAATTTATTAATAGAACCTATTAATATTATAAATTTTAATAGGAATACCAATAACAATAATCATAATAATAATAATATAGATAATAATAATAATATTAATAATAATGTTATCAAAATTATACTAATAATAATAAGAATAAAATTAATTATAAAAACGATGATAATAATATTATTAATGATAACTATAATAAATTGTATTATTTTAATAATAATAATATTGATAATTATAATAAAAATGATGATTTTTAATAGTAAAAATGATAGTAATATTATTATTGGTACTAATAATAATACTAATTTTATAAAATTAGTAATAATAAATTAACAATTCGTATATATCTATTTACATAATAATATTAATAATACTAATATGGATGTTAACATTGAAAGTAATAATAATATTACTATAACAATTATAATTTAATTTTTAATTAAACCTATTATATTAGATATATTAATGTTACATATTATTAATTATGTAATATATATAATAACAAACACTAAATATTTAATATTCAAACATTACAATATATATATATATATATATATATATATATATATATATATATATATATATATATATATATATATATATATATATTCACTTCAATAACAACTTGATTATTCTATATATTATTTTACATTTTAATTTCAATTGATTAAAGTATAATTATTACTTCAGAATGATATATATATATATATATATATATATATATATATATATATATATATATATATATATACTACATTTTTAATTACACACAATTGTTCGTGAATCATCGGAAATAGTTAAAGGTTAACAGAATCCATGTAAACAGTTCAAAATTTTTGAGACTCGACATTATAGACTTTGCTTATCGTGTCAAAATCAAAAAAGAATTAAGTTTAAATTTGATCAAAAATTTCAGGGTCGTCACAGTAAATTACTAAGCGTAATTAAGCATCCAAAAACCCAAGTAATTATTATTATAAAATAACAATTAGTATTTCGTAGGCGTAATATTCCGGTTATGATAAAAGTTAAACGTGTACACAGTACGCAGTTCGTTCAAAACGTCAAGTGACACTAACGGTCATAAAGGCTTCCGGGGTTCAAGTTAAGTAACCTACGTACTTAAAGGAACATTTTAATATATAAACGAAAGTAATCCACATGTAGAAAGTTCTCAGAGCATAATATAGTTCAATACGCACAAATAAGCAGTTTCGTGAAAGCACAAAGCACAAAAGCAAGTCGAAAAAGTCGGGTCGTTACAAAAACCCTAAACCTTAACTCTAAACCCTAAAATGTAAACCCCAAACCGTAAACATAAACTCTAAACCCCTTTAAGACAATTTTTAATTATGATAACACAATTAAACAATCAAAATAGGGTTTTGGCTGATTTGATGTTCTACTGGATCTAGTTAAAGACACGCGAAACCAACTATCATTTTACGGATATAACTCAACTGATGGCATAAGAAACGCTAGTGTTTTACCGAAACCCGTTCTTGCAGCTCCATGAACATCTTTTCCTTCCAAGAGAGGAGGAATACCTCTGGATTGAATCTATAATCATATTTTATGCATACAAGTTTGAAAAGTTGATCCACATAGTATAATATAACCAAAAACTTTCAAGCCTTTTTGGTTTACCTGTGTCATATACTGAAAACCCATATCCACAATAGCTTTCTTGGTTGGTTTAGACAATAGTAAAAGCATAAAGGAATCAGTATTCACAATACCCATATCAGCACCACGTTTTATTCGTCTTCTTTTCCTCCTCTTCTTCCCCAACTTCAAACCCTCATCTCCATCTTTTTCCTCTTTAGTTTCATTGTTCTCGAAATTGACTTCTTCACTTTTCGTCTCTTTGTTTTTCTTCATCTTCTTCGACCTATTCTTCTCTATCACGTTAGTCTCTCCCTACCTCCTTATCTTTCACACTATCATTGACCTTTTTGTTTAAGTTACTCTTGATCCTCTGAAGTATTTCTCCACACTTCGACTGTTAGCATAAAGATAGATAATTAGTGATTTTTCAATAGGTGTGCAAACACCAATTTTCAAAATATGACTTAATTGGGACCAAAAGCATTTAACAACTAATTGACTTGATTGAGGTTGACATTTCAAACACAAAAGACCATTGATGTTATATTCTCATTCTCCTTTTCCATACCAGATTGTAGTGTCAACTTTGTTATCTTAAAAAATAACACATTAACATAATAAACCAGGACTTACTTGGCTTTTCAGCGTCTACAATAAAAAAAATTATAATTGTACGTTAATTATAATAGTTTGAAATTAACAATTACTATTTTAATTCTAACAATTGGAGCCTGTTCTTTTTTTTTACGGTGTTTCATAACTGCTTCTCTATCTTTGCTTTTTTTCTTTTTTTCTGCAAATTTAAAAAAAAATAATAATATATTACTTATATTTGACTCATGTAAATGAAGTTAGGATAAATTATTTTAATTTTTGTAATTTCATACTTTATAAGTTAAAAAAACATATTATTAATACTTTTGTCCTTTCAGAACTTCTACCAGAGTAAATATTGTCCATATATCTGTGGCCTCCTACATCTCCCTAAACCCTAAACCAACCCTAAACCACCAACACTTTACCATACACACCAAAGACTAAAACCTAAACCATAAACTCTAAACCCTAATATAAATTCTAAAATCTAAACCCTAAACCCTAAACCTAAACCCTACGCCCTAAACCCTAAACCCTAAAACCTAGAATCTAAACCCTAAAACCTAGAATCTAAACCCTAAAACCTAGAATCTAAACCCTAAACCCTAAAATATAAAACCTAGAATCTAAACCCTAAACCCTAAATCTAAACTCTAACCTAAACCCAAAACTCTAAACCCTAAACTCTACACTCTAAACTCTTAACTATAAACCATAAACCCTAAACCTTAAACCCTAAGCACTAAATCCTAAACCATAACCCTAAACCTAAACCCTAAAATATAAAACCTAGAATCTAAACCCTAAACCCCAACCTAATCCCGAAATCTAAATTCAAAACCCCAAACCTAAACTTTAAACTCTAAAATCTAAATTCCAAAACCTAAATCTAAACCCTAAACCCTAACCTAAATCTAAAACCCCAAACCCTAACCCCTAAACTCTAAACTCTAAACCTTAAAACCTAGGCACTAAATCCTAAACCATAACCCTAAACCCTAAAATATAAAACCTAGAATCTAAACCCTAAACCCCAACCTAAACCCTAAATCTAAATTCAAAACCCCAAACCTAAACTTTAAACCTTAAAATCTAAATCCCAAAACCTAAATCTAAACCCTAACCTAAACCCTAAACCCTAACCTAAATCCAAAACCCCAAACCCTATAACCCTAAACTCTAAACTCTAAACCCTAAACTCTAAACCCTAAAGCCTAAAATATAAAACCTAGAATCTAAACCTTAAACCCTAACCCAAACCCTAAATCTAAATTCAAAACCTCAAACATAAACTCTAAACTCTAAAATCTAAACCCCAAACCCTAAATCTAAACCCTAACCCTAATATATAAAACCTATAATCTAAACCCTAAAACTTAAACCCTAACCTAAACCCTAAATCTAAATTCAAAACCCCAAACCTAAACTCTAAACGCTAAAATGTAAACCCCAAACGCTAAACATAAGCTCTAAACCCCTTTAAGATAATTTTTAATTATGATAACACAATTAAACAATCAACATAGGGTTTTGGCTGATTTGATGTTCTACTGGATCTAGTTAAAGACCCGTGAAACCAACTATCATTTTAACGATATAACTCAACTTCTAGTATAAGAAACGCTAGTGTTTTACCGAAACCCGTTCTTGCAGCTCCATGAACATCTTTTCCTTCCAAGAGAGGAGGAATACCTCTGGATTAAATCTATAAACATATTGTATGCATACAAGTTTGAAAAGTTGATCCACATAGTATAATATAACCAAAAACTTTCAAGCCTTTTTGGTTTACCTGTGTCATATACTGAAAACCCATATCCACAATAGCTTTCTTGGTTGGTTTAGACAGTAGTAAAAGCATAAAGGAATCAGTATTCACAATACCCATATCAGCACCACGTTTTATTCGTCTTCTTTTCCTCCTCTTCTTCCCCAACTTCAAACCCTCATCTCTGTCTTTTTCCTCTTTAGTTTCATTATTCTCGAAATTGACTTCTTCACTTTTCGTCTCTTTGTTTTTCTTCCTCTTCTTCGACCTATTCTTCTCTATCACGTCAGTTTCTCTCCCTACCTCCTTATCTTTCACACTATCATTGACCTTTTTGTTCAAGTTACTCTTGATCCTCTAAAGTATTTCTCCACACCCCGACTGTTAGCATAAAGATAGATAATTAGTGATTTTTCAATGGGTGTGCAAACACCAATTTTCAAAATATGACTTAATTGGGACCAAAAGCATTTAACAACTAATTGACTTGATTGAGGTTGACATTTCAAACACAAAAAACCATTGATGTTTTATTCCCATTCTCCTTTTCCATACCAGATTGTAGTGTCAACTTTGTTATCTTAAAAAATAACACATTAACATAATAAACCAGGACTTACTTGGCTTTCAGACCACATGATCAGGTAAAGCTCAAAATTTATGTTTTTAATGGGTTTCGTTACAAATTACCTATCATTGAAATATTTAGTTATAAACACAGACCTCCTCCCTAAACTTCTCTATTCTAAAATCCCTTACTCTCTTAATCAAGGCATCCTACTTTTTGTTATGTTTATAGCTTCATTGTGATGAAGACACGCGAATTCGCAGGGTTTATTGAGGATTATATGTCAATCGACTTGTTAATTTCATTATATGTTATATACTATCTCTTTGATTTACAATAACTCGATACGGTTACCATAGTAATGTTACATGATATAAAATCAATGTAGTTATTTGGAAATTTAACATGATAATCTAAAAGAAATCGAAAGGCTAACACCAAATAGTCTACTTTGTAGTTATAACTTTGGTCTGGTTTCTCACAAATTATTTCACGATTGTAATCGTTTAACATGTTTATTAATTGCATACATAGCAAAAGTTGTTTGTTATGTTATAAGTATACTCTGTAGCTCCTTATAAGCAATAGCGCGTAATTTACTGGCCTCCATTAATTTTATGAATTAATGTGATTAGAACTATGTAAAATAAAACCATATGTGTCAATTA
This sequence comes from Rutidosis leptorrhynchoides, assembly GCF_046630445.1. NCBI lineage: Eukaryota > Viridiplantae > Streptophyta > Magnoliopsida > Asterales > Asteraceae > Rutidosis > Rutidosis leptorrhynchoides. Next base: position 235,794,038 of record NC_092338.1, on the reverse strand, counting down.
TAAAAAAAACTTAAAATATGATATAATATCAGTAATGCAGAAATGAAGTATATAATAAAGTCACATTAGCTAAATAGTTTTTCATTGATGTTTACTTGCCAACTTGTTCAAACATGTTTTTTTTACAAGTTGGACAAAGTATAATGATCTCCTTTTCCAACAAAAGATTTGCCAAAAATGTGTCTGATAGATCTTTCAAGTTATCGATTTCTTTTGTAATTTTAGCCTCTTCTTGTATAGTTGAATATTTTAATATTTTTGATTTCTGCATGTTATTGTTTTGATAATTCAATATGGTTCACTATTAACTCCGGAGTTAAATGCATAAGAAAGGATTAGAAACATTGATACAATATTTCTCGAAAAATAAAATTAATATTACAAAATAGTTTTACTTTAATTGTATCATTTTTAATATTATAATATAGTATTTATTTAGTTGTTAAAAAATCAGAGTAGTAATGTTTACCTCCTAATAATAAAGCAAGTGAGTTATATTGTTATAACCTGGAAAAAAAATTACACAAAGTTGAAAACACCAAAAGAGGGAAAAAGGTTTACTTGTAGCTAATATTATAGTCAAGTTTCCCACATATTACTTTATCATTGTATTATGATCGTAATCATGAATTGTGTATAAAGCTCAGATCAAATAATAATTTATTAGTTTACTTAGTTGAAAAGAATTTTTTGTAGTTTAATACAATTGAGGAAATAGACGGCTATTTAAATGAATCCTTAAATAAATACGCAATAAAATAGCGGAAGCAAATAAACTTAAACTAGAAAATGGGTTTGGCCCGCTTCGCTGTGCCAAAAGACGTTGCTATTGACAGAACGGTTATTGTCGTACGAACTTATATATTTCTCGTTAAAATATCTCGTATTACGTTTAATAAAATAAGAAAAAATAACAAACAACACAGTTAACCCATTCAAAATTAACATAATTCAACTAATAAAAAAAAAGAGGACACATTAATAGATAAAAGGAGTTGAAGACAAAATATATTGGGTAAAAATCCATGACGGAACGGTTATTGTTGTACGAACTTATATATTTCTCGTTAAAATATCTCGTATTATGTTTAGTAAAATAAAAAAATAAACAAAAAACTCAGTTAACCCATTCAAAATTAACATAATTCAACTAATACAAAAAAGGACACATATTAAGAGAAAAAACAAAAAACAAAAACAAAAAAAAAGAAAAAAAATCTGACCAATCATATGTTTTCATGTAGTCCAATTAAATTAGAGAAACATTACGCTAATTAGTATATATACTAATAGTTACAACAATAAATATTGTATATTATTATTATTAATATTATATGAAATGAATAAAAGAAAAACGTAATTGAGATGAAACAATATTATGTAAACATATATTTTAAATTAAAAATGACATAAAACTGAAACGTAAAATAGAGCACGTAATCAATAAGACGGTTTAGTAATAAATAGAGTTACCATTAATCTACATAGCCCAAAATATTATGAATATCGAATGAAGAGATAAATTTGTCATGTGTTAATCAAGATTGCTAACACATACTTAAAACAATAGAGAAAGAATTATATTAGAGTTGGACAATTTTCAACCCACTTGAGGGTCCCCTTAGGTAAAGTTATTCGATCCAAACGATTGGCAGTTCCACTTTCTTCAACTCTTTATAAGTATCTCATCAACCATCATTTAAGTCATAATAAGACTTCACACTCCAATAATCATTGGCGGTACACTTTGGGCAACCCATCTTACCCATTTCTATATTACGTTTGGGCTGGAATGGCCACTAACAAATACGATTAAGTACAAAATAGACTTTTTTGTGCCGTTGGTTCCTCCATTATACACCAAAAAGCTAACAGCATCCCTCTGGTTTTTTGTTTTGCTAACAGCATCCTTACATTATTCCATTTAAACATACCGAGTCCCTCCGTCAACCAGCCGCTAGAAATGTCCGTTAAGTCATGACATGTGCATTGCATGTGCGGGTAAAATCATCATTTTAACCTTTATCTTTATCTTAATCAGGAAAAAAAAGTCAGGGACACCAAATCTACAACACAAAATTCATCCCCGATTCAAAACCCTAAATCCAAAACTAAAATTAACATTTATCTTTATCGTTTGATAGAGGCCATCTGGTTTATGTGTGTAGTGACCCGAACTTTTCCATGTTTATATATATTAATTGAGATTGATATTTACATGATTAAATGTTTCCAACATGTTAAGCAATCAAACTTGTTAAGACTTGATTAATTGAAATATGTTTCATATAGACAATTGATCACCCAAGTTGATTGGTGATTCACGAACGTTAAAACTTGTAAAAACTATATGATGACATATATATGGATATATATATATAGTTAACATGATACTATGATAAGAAAACATATCATAAAGTATATTAACAATGAACTACATATGTAAAAACAAGACTACTAACTTAATGATTTTTAAACGAGACATATATGTAACGATTATCGTTGTAAAGACATTTAATGTATATATATCATATTAAGAGATATTCATACATGATAATATCATGATAATATAATAATTTAAAATCTCATTTGATATTATAAACATTGAGTTAACAATATTTAACAAGATCGTTAACCTAAAGGTTTCAAAACAACACTTACATGTAACGACTAACGATGACTTAACGACTCAGTTAAGATGTATATACATGTAGTGTTTTAATATGTATTTATACACTTTTGAAAGACTTCAATACACTTATCAAAATACTTCTACTTAACAAAAATGCTTACAATTACATCCTCGTTCAGTTTCATCAACAATTCTACTCGTATGCACCCGTATTCGTACTCGTACAATACACAGCTTTTAGATGTATGTACTATTGGTATATACACTCCAATGATCAGCTCTTAGCAGCCCATGTGAGTCACCTAACACATGTGGGAACCATCATTTGGCAACTAGCATGAAATATCTCATAAAATTACAAAAATATGAGTAATCATTCATGACTTATTTACATGAAAACAAAATTACATATCCTTTATATCTAATCCATACACCAACGACCAAAAACACCTACAAACACTTTCATTCTTCAATTTTCTTCATCTAATTAATCTCTCTCAAGTTCTATCTTCAAGTTCTAAGTGTTCTTCATAAATTCCAAAAGTTCTAGTTTCATAAAATCAAGAATACTTTCAAGTTTGCTAGCTCACTTCCAATCTTGTAAGGTGATCATCCAACCTCAAGAAATCTTTGTTTCTTACAGTAGGTTATCATTCTAATACAAGGTAATAATCATATTCAAACTTTGGTTCAATTTCTATAACTATAACAATCTTATTTCAAGTGATGATCTTACTTGAACTTGTTTTCGTGTCATGATTCTGCTTCAAGAACTTCGAGCCATCCAAGGATCCATTGAAGCTAGATCCATTTTTCTATTTTCCAGTAGGTTTATCCAAGGAACTTAAGGTAGTAATGATGTTCATAACATCATTCAATTCATACATATAAAGCTATCTTATTCGAAGGTTTAAACTTGTAATCACTAGAACATAGTTTAGTTAATTCTAAACTTGTTCGCAAACAAAAATTAATCCTTCTAACTTGACTTTTAAAATCAACTAAACACATGTTCTATATCTATATGATATGCTAACTTAATGATTTAAAACCTGGAAACACGAAAAACACCGTAAAACCGGATTTACGCCGTCGTAGTAACACCGCGGGCTGTTTTGGGTTAGTTAATTAAAAACTATGATAAACTTTGATTTAAAAGTTGTTATTCTGAGAAAATGATTTTTATTATGAACATGAAACTATATCCAAAAATTATGGTTAAACTCAAAGTGGAAGTATGTTTTCTAAAATGGTCATCTAGACGTCGTTCTTTCGACTGAAATGACTACCTTTACAAAAACGACTTGTAACTTATTTTTCCGACTAGAAACCTATACTTTTTTTGTTTAGATTCATAAAATAGAGTTCAATATGAAACCATAGCAATTTGATTCACTCAAAACGGATTTAAAATGAAGAAGTTATGGGTAAAACAAGATTGGATAATTTTTCTCATTTTAGCTACGTGAAAATTGGTAACAAATCTATTCCAACCATAACTTAATCAACTTGTATTATATATTATGTAATCTTGAGATACCATAGACACGTATACAATGTTTCGACCTATCATGTCGACACATCTATATATATTTCGGAACAACCATAGACACTCTATATGTGAATGTTGGAGTTAGCTATACAGGGTTGAGGTTGATTCCAAAATATATATAGTTTGAGTTGTGATCAATACTGAGATACGTATACACTGGGTCGTGGATTGATTCAAGATAATATTTATCGATTTATTTCTGTACATCTAACTATGGACAACTAGTTGTAGGTTACTAACGAGGACAGCTGACTTAATAAACTTAAAACATCAAAATATATTAAAAGTGTTGTAAATATATTTTAAACATACTTTGATATATATGTATATATTGTTATAGGTTCGTGAATCAACCAGTGGCCAAGTCTTACTTCCCGACGAAGTAAAAATCTGTGAAAGTGAGTTATAGTCCCACTTTTAAAATCTAATATTTTTGGGATGAGAATACATGCAGGTTTTATAAATGATTTACAAAATAGACACAAGTACGTGAAACTACATTCTATGGTTGAATTATCGAAATCGAATATGCCCCTTTTTATTAAGTCTGGTAATCTAAGAATTAGGGAACAGACACCCTAATTGACGCGAATCCTAAAGATAGATCTATTGGGCCTAACAAACCCCATCCAAAGTACCGGATGCTTTAGTACTTCGAAATTTATATCATATCCGAAGGGTGTCCCGGAATGATGGGGATATTTTTATATATGCATCTTGTTATTGTCGGTTACCAGGTGTTCACCATATGAATGATTTTTATCTCTATGTATGGGATGTGTATTGAAATATGAAATCTTGTGGTCTATTGTTACGATTTGATATATATAGGTTAAACCTATAACTCACCAACATTTTTGTTGACGTTTTAAGCATGTTTATTCTCAGGTGATTATTAAGAGCTTCCGCTGTCGCATACTTAAATAAGGACGAGATTTGGAGTCCATGCTTGTATGATATTGTGTAAAAACTGCATTCAAGAAACTTATTTTGTTGTAACATATTTGTATTGTAAACCATTATGTAATGGTCGTGTGTAAACAGGATATTTTAGATTATCATTATTTGATAATCTACGTAAAGCTTTTTAAACCTTTATTGATGAAATAAAGGTTATGGTTTGTTTTAAAATGAATGCAGTCTTTGAAAAACGTCTCATATAGAGGTCAAAACCTCGCAACGAAATCAATTAATATGGAACGTTTTTAATCAATAAGAACGGGACATTTCAGTTGGTATCCGAGCGTTGGTCTTAGAGAACCAGAAAATTTGCATTAGTGTGTCTTATTGAGTTTGTTAGGATGCATTAGTGAGTCTGGACTTCGACCGTGTTTTCTTTAAAAATGATTGCTTAACATTTTTGTTGGAAACTATATATTTTTAACATATGAATATTATGTGATATATTAATCTCTTAACGTGTTTGATATTATGTGATAGATGTCTACCTCTAGAACAAGTCCCATTGACTCACCTAATAATAATGAAGAGTCAAATGTAAATTGGAATGATTTGTGGACTGATTCACAAGTTCCCGAAGAGGAACCGGAAGAAGAGTCGGAACCGGAAGAAGAATCGGAACCGGAAGAAGAATCGGAACCGGATGAAGAAATAGAACCGGTGGGGGAAATAATAAAACGGTTAAGTAAAAGAAAATCCTCAACCAACCGACCAAAGTTAATTATGGTCAATGGTGTTTCCGCCAAGGAAGCAAAATATTGGGAGGATTACCAATTCTCCGATGAATCGGATTCCGACGAGAATTCCGATGATGTTATAGAAATTACCCCAACTGAATTTAAAAAGGCAAAAGAAAATAATAAGGGAAAGGGCATAAAAATAGAGAAATCTAATTCCAACCCCGATGAACTTTATATGTATCGTCAACCCCTGAAGTCCTTAAGTTGTAACAATGACCCGGGAACCTCTAAACCACCAGGTTTTTCTAAACCAATGTGGACAACGACGGCTCGTATGAGGGGAACATCATATATCCCTAGAAACTTGGCAAAACGAACCAAAACCGAAGAAGAAGAAACGAGCGAGTCGGAATAAGATAGTTGTATTCGCGTGGTGTAATATATGTAATATAGTGTTCTTATGCTTTATGATATATGTAAAAATTGCTTGTATTAATAAGTATTTTTTTTTATGAATCTAACTCTTGTCTATTTTACAGTTTAAAAACACAAAATGGATAGACAACCCAATATTTTAAGAGACCTACCCGGAGACATGATTGATGAAATCTTGTCTAGAGTCGGCCAGAATTCTTCGGCACAACTATTTAAGGCGAGATCAGTTTGTAAGACATTCGAAGAACGTTCCAAGAATGTCTTGGTTTATAAGAGACTTTCGTTTGAAAGATGGGGGATATCACATTGGGAAACCCATAAGTTACGATGTGTTTACTTTGACGCATATATTGCGGGGAACCCAAATGCTATTTTACGCAACGGGTTAAGAAATTATTTTGACTCAATATATCCGAATATTGGACTTCGTGATTTAGAAAAAGCGGCTAACATGCAACATAAAGAAGCATGTTATGCTTACGGATTAGTAATGTTCGCTTCTCACCAAAGTGAGAACAAGAACATCGGGCTACAACTATTAAACAAAACGTTTCCACAAGTGACGGAGTCGGTAATTGGGGTAAGAAATGAGGTTTTTAGATTATTACGGGACTGTTGGACATTACGTAACCCTCGTCCCTTTGATGACGTTACAACACGCTGTCTTATCAACGGCCATAACGGTTATGTTGCACAAGACCAAGGATGGGAAGTAGTCCTAGTAAAACCAGAATGCATGACTTGTTTCTGGACGTATGAATTACGTGTCTTTATTGCCTTTACCGAACGACTTGTGTACTAGCTAGAATTGTCTTCACAACTATCTTGTATCAAAGTTATTGTGTGCTATATTTCATGCTTTATGTAAAATAAGCGGTATTGTAAGATTGTAAAATATTGTATAAAAGTTTGAACGCGAAATATTATTACAATCAGTTTTTCATATAGAATTGTAGTAGTTGAATTGTATATTAGCTACTAAGTATGAACTTAACGGGTAGGTACTACCCGAATTTAAACTTATAAAACGCTAATATGAAGAAAAAGCTTTTATAAATGAGTTCATATTATGCTACGAAATACTATTAACTACTCTTAATATTCTGTATGATTAACTTGTTCCATTTAACTATTTTGAAGGAAATGGCACCGACTACTCGACACACCGTGAATATGAATGAAGAGGAATTCCGTACTTTTCTAGCTTCAAACATAGCCGCAGTACAGGCTGCGCTACATACCAACAATAACCTTGGATCTAGCAGTACAGGAAATCGTGTAGGATGCACCTACAAAGAATTCACTGCCTGCAAACCTTTGGAATTTGATGGAACCGAAGGACCGATCGGATTGAAACGGTGGACCGAGAAGGTTGAATCGGTGTTTGCCATAAGTAAGTGTACTGAAGAGGACAAAGTGAAGTACGCTACGCATACCTTCACAGGTTCTGCGTTAACATGGTGGAATACCTATCTAGAGCAAGTGGGACAAGATGATGCGTACGCACTACCGTGGTCAGCATTCAAGCACTTGATGAACGAGAAGTACCGTCCCAGAACCGAGGTCAATAAGCTCAAGACAGAACTTAGAGGGTTACGAACCCAAGGATTTGATATTACCACGTACGAAAGACGATTCACAGAATTGTGCCTATTGTGTCCGGGAGCATTCGAAGATGAGGAAGAGAAGATCGACGCGTTTGTGAAAGGATTACCGGAAAGAATCCAAGAAGATATAAGTTCACACGAGCCCGCCTCCATACAACAGGCATGTAGAATGGCTCACAAACTAGTGAACCAGATTGAAGAAAGAATTAAAGAACAGACTGCTGAAGAGGCCAATGTGAAGCAAGTCAAAAGAAAGTGGGAGGAAAACGGTGATAAGAATCACCAATACAACAACAACAGTAATTACAACAATAATCGCAACAATTATCCCAACAATCGCAACATCAATCGCAACTACAAAAAACGGCCCAACAACAATAACAACAACAACAACAACTACTACAACAATCATCCCAACAACAATAATAACCGCAACAACAACAACAATCAGAAGCAGCTATGCCAAAGGTGTGAAAAGAATCACTCGGGGTTCTGCACCAAATTTTGCAACAAGTGTAAAAGAAATGGTCATAGCGCGGCGAAGTGTGAGGTCTACGGACCAGGGGTTAATAGAACGAAAGGAACAAATGGTGTCGGAACGAGTAATGGCGGAGCAAGTAGTGTCGGAGCAAGTTATGCCAATGTAGTTTGTTATAAATGTGGAAAACCAGGCCACATTATTAGAAATTGCCCGAACCAGGAGAACACGAATGGACAAGGCCGTGGAAGAGTTTTCAATATTAATGCGGTAGAGGCACAGGAAGACCCGGAGCTTGTTACGGGTACGTTTCTTATTGACAATAAATCTGCTTACGTTTTATTTGATTCGGGTGCGGATAGAAGCTATATGAGTAGAGATTTTTGTGCTAAATTAAGTTGTCCATTGACGCCTTTGGATAGTAAATTTTTACTCGAATTAGCAAATGGTAAATTAATTTCAGCAGATAATATATGTCGGAATCGAGAAATTAAACTGGTTAGCGAAACATTTAAGATTGATTTGATACCAGTAGAGTTAGGGAGTTTTGATGTGATAATCGGTATGGACTGGTTGAAAGAAGTGAAAGCAGAGATCGTTTGTTACAAAAATGCAATTCGCATTATACGAGAAAAAGGAAAACCCTTAATGGTGTACGGAGAAAAGGGCAACACGAAGCTACATCTTATTAGTAATTTAAAGGCACAAAAACTAATAAGAAAAGGTTGCTATGCTGTTCTAGCACACGTCGAGAAAGTACAAACTGAAGAAAAGAGCATCAATGATGTTCCCATTGCAAAAGAATTTCCCGATGTATTTCCGAAAGAATTACCGGGATTACCCCCACATCGATCCGTTGAATTTCAAATAGATCTTGTACCAGGAGCTGCACCAATAGCTCGTGCTCCTTACAGACTCGCACCCAGCGAGATGAAAGAACTGCAAAGCCAATTACAAGAACTTTTAGAGCGTGGTTTCATTCGACCAAGCACATCACCGTGGGGAGCTCCTGTTTTGTTTGTCAAGAAGAAAGATGGTACATTCAGGTTGTGTATCGACTACCGAGAGTTGAACAAACTTACCATCAAGAACCGCTACCCACTACCGAGAATCGACGACTTATTTGATCAACTACAAGGCTCGTCTGTTTATTCAAAGATTGACTTACGTTCCGGGTATCATCAAATGCGGGTGAAAGAAGATGATATTCCAAAGACTGCTTTCAGAACACGTTATGGTCATTATGAGTTTATGGTCATGCCGTTTGGTTTAACTAATGCACCAGCTGTGTTCATGGACCTTATGAACCGAGTGTGTGGACCATACCTTGACAAGTTTGTCATTGTTTTCATTGATGACATACTTATTTACTCAAAGAATGACCAAGAACACGGTGAACATTTGAGAAAGGTGTTAGAAGTATTGAGGAAGGAAGAATTGTACGCTAAGTTTTCAAAGTGTGCATTTTGGTTGGAAGAAGTTCAATTCCTCGGTCACATAGTGAACAAAGAAGGTATTAAGGTGGATCCGGCAAAGATAGAAACTGTTGAAAAGTGGGAAACCCCGAAAACTCCGAAACACATACGCCAGTTTTTAGGACTAGCTGGTTACTACAGAAGGTTCATCCAAGACTTTTCCAGAATAGCAAAACCCTTGACTGCATTAACGCATAAAGAGAAGAAATTTGAATGGAATGATGAACAAGAGAAAGCGTTTCAGTTATTGAAGAAAAAGCTAACTACGGCACCTATATTGTCATTGCCTGAAGGGAATGATGATTTTGTGATTTATTGTGATGCATCAAAGCAAGGTCTCGGTTGTGTATTAATGCAACGAACGAAGGTGATTGCTTATGCGTCTAGACAATTGAAGATTCACGAACAAAATTATACGACGCATGATTTGGAATTAGGCGCGGTTGTTTTTGAATTAAAGACTTGGAGGCACTACTTATATGGGGTCAAAAGTATTATATATACCGACCACAAAAGTCTTCAACACATATTTAATCAGAAACAACTGAATATGAGGCAGCGTAGGTGGATTGAATTATTGAATGATTACGACTTTGAGATTCGTTACCACCCGGGGAAGGCAAATGTGGTAGCCGATGCCTTGAGCAGGAAGGACAGAGAACCCATTCGAGTAAAATCTATGAATATAATGATTCATAATAACATTACTACTGAAATAAAGGAGGCGCAACAAGGAGTTTTAAAAGAGGGAAATTTAAAGGATGAAATACCCAAAGGATCGGAGAAGCATCTTAATATTCGGGAAGACGGAACCCGGTATAGGGCTGAAAGGATTTGGGTACCAAAATTTGGAGATATGAGAGAAATGGTACTTAGAGAAGCTCATAAAACCAGATACTCAATACATCCTGGAACGGGGAAGATGTACAAGGATCTCAAGAAACATTTTTGGTGGCCGGGTATGAAAGCCGATGTTGCTAAATACGTAGGAGAATGTTTGACGTGTTCTAAGGTCAAAGCTGAGCATCAGAAACCATCAGGTCTACTTCAACAACCCGAAATCCCGGAATGGAAATGGGAAAACATTACCATGGATTTCATCACTAAATTGCCAAGGACTGCAAGTGGTTTTGATACTATTTGGGTAATAGTTGATCGTCTCACCAAATCAGCACACTTCCTACCAATAAGAGAAGATGACAAGATGGAGAAGTTAGCAAGACTGTATTTGAAGGAAGTCGTCTCCAGACATGGAATACCAATCTCTATTATCTCTGATAGGGATGGCAGATTTATTTCAAGATTCTGGCAGACATTACAGCAAGCATTAGGAACTCGTCTAGACATGAGTACTGCCTATCATCCACAAACTGATGGGCAGAGTGAAAGGACGATACAAACGCTTGAAGACATGCTACGAGCATGTGTTATTGATTTCGGAAACAGTTGGGATCGACATCTACCATTAGCAGAATTTTCCTACAACAACAGCTACCATTCAAGCATTGAGATGGCGCCGTTTGAAGCACTTTATGGTAGAAAGTGCAGGTCTCCGATTTGTTGGAGTGAAGTGGGGGATAGACAGATTACGGGTCCGGAGATTATACAAGAAACTACCGAGAAGATCATCCAAATTCAACAACGGTTGAAAACCGCCCAAAGTCGACAAAAGAGCTACGCTGACATTAAAAGAAAAGATATAGAATTTGAAATTGGAGAGATGGTCATGCTTAAAGTTTCACCTTGGAAAGGCGTTGTTCGATTTGGTAAACGAGGGAAATTAAATCCAAGGTATATTGGACCATTCAAGATTATTGATCGTGTCGGACCAGTAGCTTACCGACTTGAGTTACCTCAACAACTCGCGGCTGTACATAACACTTTCCACGTCTCGAATTTGAAGAAATGTTTTGCTAAAGAAGATCTCACTATTCCGTTAGATGAAATCCAAATCAACGAAAAACTTCAATTCATCGAAGAACCCGTCGAAATAATGGATCGTGAGGTTAAAAGACTTAAGCAAAACAAGATACCAATTGTTAAGGTTCGATGGAATGCTCGTAGAGGACCCGAGTTCACCTGGGAGCGTGAAGATCAGATGAAGAAGAAATACCCGCATCTATTTCCAGAAGATTCGTCAACACCTTCAACAGCTTAAAATTTCGGGACGAAATTTATTTAACGGGTAGGTACTGTAGTGACCCGAACTTTTCCATGTTTATATATATTAATTGAGATTGATATTTACATGATTAAATGTTTCCAACATGTTAAGCAATCAAACTTGTTAAGACTTGATTAATTGAAATATGTTTCATATAGACAATTGATCACCCAAGTTGATTGGTGATTCACGAACGTTAAAACTTGTAAAAACTATATGATGACATATATATGGATATATATATATAGTTAACATGATACTATGATAAGAAAACATATCATAAAGTATATTAACAATGAACTACATATGTAAAAACAAGACTACTAACTTAATGATTTTTAAACGAGACATATATGTAACGATTATCGTTGTAAAGACATTTAATGTATATATATCATATTAAGAGATATTCATACATGATAATATCATGATAATATAATAATTTAAAATCTCATTTGATATTATAAACATTGAGTTAACAATATTTAACAAGATCGTTAACCTAAAGGTTTCAAAACAACACTTACATGTAACGACTAACGATGACTTAACGACTCAGTTAAGATGTATATACATGTAGTGTTTTAATATGTATTTATACACTTTTGAAAGACTTCAATACACTTATCAAAATACTTCTACTTAACAAAAATGCTTACAATTACATCCTCGTTCAGTTTCATCAACAATTCTACTCGTATGCACCCGTATTCGTACTCGTACAATACACAGCTTTTAGATGTATGTACTATTGGTATATACACTCCAATGATCAGCTCTTAGCAGCCCATGTGAGTCACCTAACACATGTGGGAACCATCATTTGGCAACTAGCATGAAATATCTCATAAAATTACAAAAATATGAGTAATCATTCATGACTTATTTACATGAAAACAAAATTACATATCCTTTATATCTAATCCATACACCAACGACCAAAAACACCTACAAACACTTTCATTCTTCAATTTTCTTCATCTAATTAATCTCTCTCAAGTTCTATCTTCAAGTTCTAAGTGTTCTTCATAAATTCCAAAAGTTCTAGTTTCATAAAATCAAGAATACTTTCAAGTTTGCTAGCTCACTTCCAATCTTGTAAGGTGATCATCCAACCTCAAGAAATCTTTGTTTCTTACAGTAGGTTATCATTCTAATACAAGGTAATAATCATATTCAAACTTTGGTTCAATTTCTATAACTATAACAATCTTATTTCAAGTGATGATCTTACTTGAACTTGTTTTCGTGTCATGATTCTGCTTCAAGAACTTCGAGCCATCCAAGGATCCATTGAAGCTAGATCCATTTTTCTATTTTCCAGTAGGTTTATCCAAGGAACTTAAGGTAGTAATGATGTTCATAACATCATTCAATTCATACATATAAAGCTATCTTATTCGAAGGTTTAAACTTGTAATCACTAGAACATAGTTTAGTTAATTCTAAACTTGTTCGCAAACAAAAATTAATCCTTCTAACTTGACTTTTAAAATCAACTAAACACATGTTCTATATCTATATGATATGCTAACTTAATGATTTAAAACCTGGAAACACGAAAAACACCGTAAAACCGGATTTACGCCGTCGTAGTAACACCGCGGGCTGTTTTGGGTTAGTTAATTAAAAACTATGATAAACTTTGATTTAAAAGTTGTTATTCTGAGAAAATGATTTTTATTATGAACATGAAACTATATCCAAAAATTATGGTTAAACTCAAAGTGGAAGTATGTTTTCTAAAATGGTCATCTAGACGTCGTTCTTTCGACTGAAATGACTACCTTTACAAAAACGACTTGTAACTTATTTTTCCGACTAGAAACCTATACTTTTTTTGTTTAGATTCATAAAATAGAGTTCAATATGAAACCATAGCAATTTGATTCACTCAAAACGGATTTAAAATGAAGAAGTTATGGGTAAAACAAGATTGGATAATTTTTCTCATTTTAGCTACGTGAAAATTGGTAACAAATCTATTCCAACCATAACTTAATCAACTTGTATTATATATTATGTAATCTTGAGATACCATAGACACGTATACAATGTTTCGACCTATCATGTCGACACATCTATATATATTTCGGAACAACCATAGACACTCTATATGTGAATGTTGGAGTTAGCTATACAGGGTTGAGGTTGATTCCAAAATATATATAGTTTGAGTTGTGATCAATACTGAGATACGTATACACTGGGTCGTGGATTGATTCAAGATAATATTTATCGATTTATTTCTGTACATCTAACTATGGACAACTAGTTGTAGGTTACTAACGAGGACAGCTGACTTAATAAACTTAAAACATCAAAATATATTAAAAGTGTTGTAAATATATTTTAAACATACTTTGATATATATGTATATATTGTTATAGGTTCGTGAATCAACCAGTGGCCAAGTCTTACTTCCCGACGAAGTAAAAATCTGTGAAAGTGAGTTATAGTCCCACTTTTAAAATCTAATATTTTTGGGATGAGAATACATGCAGGTTTTATAAATGATTTACAAAATAGACACAAGTACGTGAAACTACATTCTATGGTTGAATTATCGAAATCGAATATGCCCCTTTTTATTAAGTCTGGTAATCTAAGAATTAGGGAACAGACACCCTAATTGACGCGAATCCTAAAGATAGATCTATTGGGCCTAACAAACCCCATCCAAAGTACCGGATGCTTTAGTACTTCGAAATTTATATCATATCCGAAGGGTGTCCCGGAATGATGGGGATATTTTTATATATGCATCTTGTTATTGTCGGTTACCAGGTGTTCACCATATGAATGATTTTTATCTCTATGTATGGGATGTGTATTGAAATATGAAATCTTGTGGTCTATTGTTACGATTTGATATATATAGGTTAAACCTATAACTCACCAACATTTTTGTTGACGTTTTAAGCATGTTTATTCTCAGGTGATTATTAAGAGCTTCCGCTGTCGCATACTTAAATAAGGACGAGATTTGGAGTCCATGCTTGTATGATATTGTGTAAAAACTGCATTCAAGAAACTTATTTTGTTGTAACATATTTGTATTGTAAACCATTATGTAATGGTCGTGTGTAAACAGGATATTTTAGATTATCATTATTTGATAATCTACGTAAAGCTTTTTAAACCTTTATTGATGAAATAAAGGTTATGGTTTGTTTTAAAATGAATGCAGTCTTTGAAAAACGTCTCATATAGAGGTCAAAACCTCGCAACGAAATCAATTAATATGGAACGTTTTTAATCAATAAGAACGGGACATTTCAATGTGACGCCCACATAACATGAAATAAAATGATTTAATATTCAACATGATTAAATACTTAGTTGTCATTAAACATCAAACATTATTACTCACACAGGTGCATCATAAGAATAGCAACTATTTTAACATTTGTTTAGAACATGATATATATTAAAACCAAAGTGACGATTCAATACATATATGTAGATGCACACAGGTTCACAACTGTTTTTGATTTCTAGAAATGAAGCTTAAAAAGTAGCTAAAAGTTCATACCTTCTTGGGATTCAAGAGATAGTCGTACAGAGTATTTTCCTCCCATTGAACAACCTTACTCTTGTTAGTAGCAGAGTAAGAGTATCCAGCAGTGGTACCAGATTGCCTTCCAAATAGTCCATTAAGATTGGAACATGCAACACCAGTCCACAATAAGTTTTCAATTAAACTCTTCAAATATCGACAAGAAAAAATTAAAACACGAACCTATACCAAAAAAAAAGTAGGGCAGAGTAAATCAAGCTCATATAAGCTTTGTCAAATCAACTAACAAATCCTTATCTCTGTATATAAACTTTTAGCAAATAAACTTTCAAATGATACCAGGAGACCAGAGCTTTGTCATATCTACAAACTAATTCGTATTTCTTTAAATGAAGCATTAGTTCATACGGGAGTATTACATATTCACCTTCCAAAAATACCTCATATCTTTTATATAAAGTTGTTGATTGTTTATTTCATCCATGATCATAAAGTTCGAAAGACAATACTCGTTATCCAAGTCAAAAAGTTACAATCACCAAAACCTTTATGTGCTTTGGTTTTTCATCTTCGCCGATTGCAGAACTTTACAAAACAAAACCCTACCTATAGCGAATAAAGCTAATATTCGCCTTTCAAAAATTAATAGAAGTTTTTAAATATATATATATATATATATATATATATATATATATATATATATATATATATATATATATATATATATATATATATATATATATATATATATAATACACGCTGTAATATTGTAATACATATATTACATATATAAGCGCTTAGAACAACATCATATATACACAAAGCACAAACAAACAAATTAAACAATATCTTAACCATCGGATCAAAAACGAAACATAACATGAAGCAGATGAAACAAATTAATTCAAATATCAGCAGATCGGATAGCATATATCAATATTGAGTTTTGAAGTTCTTAGTTTTAGTTTTGGATAGGTTTTGAATTTAGTATTACTGATTCCGGCTTTTGAAGATTAGGGTTTTTGAGCATTAGAATGAGATTATTTTCACAGACCTCTTATTTTAGGTTTATTATCCCGTGTTTTTTCATAATTTAAGGGTAGTTTAGGTACACGATGAGAATTTTTTGATTTATTAGTAGTTAATAATGTAAGAGGATGAATATGGACCATTAGATTGAAGGGTAGTGTAACGTAATTTTCTAATCTAACGGTCATTAAGGGGGTTTTGAAAACATTTATTAGCTAATAAAGACTCTCTTTTAATGTATAGTAGGATAGGATATATATATATATATATATATATATATAAATTGGTAAGCTTTTGTCCACATGTCCTTCAGCCCTTAATTTTCGGTCCATGTAGGAGAGAGTTTTGTCTCACAAAAAACCTATACATACATATACACTATTTGTTGCTATTTTTTTTTACCTCACACCAAATCTATACATACAATACATACACCACCTCACCATCCCATGTGACATTAGAAAATCTGATCAGTTTCAAATTTGAATTTGAAGTGCCCTTTCATTTAATTATTCAAATTGTCATGTGATCAAAGAGCATCTTTTAAACCTAACACATTTACCAAACATCTTTTCAATATCTTTTTATTTAAAGAATGTCTCAAGTACACACATCTACCAAGAAATTTCAATGCATGTGATTAGGTTTTTAAAATTTAAACTGAGATTATTAATTCTCTCTCGTAAATATTTGAAAATCAAATCAAATGTTTAGATCCACAAACCCAAAAAAACTCAAACTCTCTCTTCTTATCTCCTGCATATACGACCTTTTTCCAGTGTTCATCCTAATTGTTCTGAAAGTGATCTCCAGGTAATTAATCGTATTCTCACAAATCCTCTTATTAATTTCAGTATTCTCACTAACCTTTCAGTTTATTATGCCATGAAATTTGTTGATAAGGAAAGTTTATTTTTTTTATCAGAAACCTTTATTGTATAAGAACTTGGGTGATGATAATTATATGTATATAAGTATTTATGTGCTAATTTTTGTTTCAGATTTTACCCTAAATTAATAGTTAAGAAAGATTCAGCCCTTGAATTGAAATAAAGTTGGAGCACTCAATCCAAGGTATTGCTCTTGTATCACTTTCAATGCTAACAATTATTAGATATATGGTTTCGTTTGGGTGCTTCTGATTTCTAATTTATGTTTGTTCTTATATTTGCATTTGTATCTGTTTGCTTGATTAGTTCTGTTAATGGTAGCAGTTGACTTCAATCCCCTGATGCTTTCTATTATTATTATTGTTGTAGTATATTGTGCCTTATATACTGAACTTTTTAATGCTACTATACGTAAGCTATATATGGTGTTTAGCAAGAACCTGGTATCTGCTTGCATATTTAATGATTTCACAACCATGTTTGGTTATATATGTTTTGTAACATAGTTTGAGTTACCTTTGAAGTTGTCATTATTCTCTTTACTTAATTGATTATTTGGTTATTTTGCAACACACCAATGTGTGTGGTTAACCATATTAAAGATGTTTTTTACATGATTGTCTTTTAACATTTAGAAATTGCTTTATTACATTTGCTACTCAAACACTGATTAACAAGTTGTGTTTAGGCTTTTGCAGAATGTGTAAGACAGGCCTCGACCAAATCAAAACCAGTGTCATTCGATGTAATAAAGCTCAAGTAAGAAACCACTGAATCCATAACTCTACTCACTAAAATTTAAAAACAAACTACCTACTATTCTCTTTTGACCTTATGTTGTCTTTTGTAAGAAATGTAGAAAGACATTCAGTATATTAAACGTTTAACCACTTGCAATATTTCATGCCAATGGTTGTTAATTCTGAATGCAGGGTTATAGACAACAGGACACCAGTAGATTCATACTAATTTATGTACCTCATTGTCTCTACTCGACTGCATGCCCTGATTTCCATCGTTTTCTTCTCTGTTTTGCTGTTGGTTTCACCACGATTTTTTTCTTCACCACTTTCATGTTCGTCGCTTCCTTGGTTTTTGATAATTTGCTTCTTATTCAGGTACTGCGTTATTCTGATTGTTGCATTACGCCTTACATTGTTACTTACCATTTATTTGATTGGGGTTTATTTAGGCTAATTGAGAAGTAGAAGTTATATGTTTAACACTTTATTCCTGATATTTGTTCATATGCAGGTTTTGGTTTACATAGAGACATGGAGTTGTTTTAATAAATATTCGAGCTAACCTATGTTTGCAAGAGACGGATATCGATGTGGTTTGCCGGATTTTAATGTGATTCACCGGAGTTTTGTTGCGCACCGGTTATCAGAACTCTTAGTAAACTGGTGGCTAGAGTTTTTTGTTCATCAAGGCTCGCCGTTCAACATTCAGATTATATTATGACAGTGGTACTTTTTTTTTATTCATGAAACAAGTTCCATTACTGATATTGGAAGTCACTGGGTAGAGTACATCTTGAATTCAGTGTATATAGTAATATGAATACTAAAGTGTGTATAGTAATATTTGTTTTTTGAAGCAAGTATATTTGTAGTTTTCATTCTATTTAGTTTTCTTTTGTTGCTACAATTAAAGTGAATGAATCATACTAGAATGTTTGAGTTAAATGCAACAACTTCATTATTTATTTCAATTGTATAGTTGGAAGTCAGATTTTCATCAAGGGCTAAGTGGGTTGGTAACAGTCAAATATTTCTTCATTGTTCATACAGTTATATGTTATGTAATTTTATGCTTTTAAATTATATAGTATAAATTGATACATTGATTGTTCATTTTTGGCTTCTTATTGATAGCGGTGTCGTGTTGAAATGCACCTTATGGGCTAAATTGTGCATGGACGTCTTTAGATATACGAAAAAAGCTACCGATAATGAGTGTGATTTTGGTTATACAATTCGGAAAGATCAAGAATTATGGTGGTGAGATATTTGAACTTAGTTATAGAAAGCATTAACTATCAACTCTTCATATAAAATAAATTTGGAAAATCCTAACTGTATGTTAGAATGAAAATTGCAGAGGAACTAGCAGTAAGAGCCCATTGGAAATTCACAAAGGTGCTCATTGACGCAGATGTGCAAGCTGCCTCTGATTTCCAAACAGGGTATATATTATGTGTTGGAGTGGTGAATCCTGATGCTAGATTATTTTATGTTGGCTAGACTGCTGGGTACCATAGCAGAACCCAGGTTTGTGTGTTTTAATTTTGCCTTTTTTTAAATATAGTAATTTATTAATATTGTTGATTGTTGATTTATAGGTTATTTTTGAAAATTTTGTAACGGGGCTTGAAATTTGTGAATTTAGGGTTATGGGTTGTGCTTAAAATGGATGTTTTATTCATGAACACAAGTATCTTGGTGCTATATATTTCTAAAAGTTATGTAGTTATTTGTAACTAGGTTACTTATTTTGTGCTATTCATGAACACAAGTATTATTCTACTATATATTGGAAGTCTTGCAAGATATAAAGAAATAAAGTGGGATTCATATCTCAGCTGCTCTGTATTACTTATTAACACCTCATGCTCGATCAAATGCCACAAATAAGAACATGAGTTGAGCATTTATTTGATCTGAATTTCTAATTCTAATTATTTTTAATTTTTATTGAATGTATTTATTTATGTTGTATGTTATTCAGGATTTTATATATTTTTTGTTTAGTTATGATATGCTTTTAAGTTTAAGTTTGGAGAATGCATGAAATTGTTCTTTACTACACTTCTTGATACCACATTCAAAACATAATGCTTTAACTAAATGGGTTATTGTCATATGATGATGTATGGAATATAGAATTTGATAATTTAGTTTGTTGACTTTGCAGTATTGAAGCATGATGTGCAACACATCCTACTGCTAATGCTCATCTTACTGGAGATGGTCTACATTCATTTCAATTAGGGCAAATTGCCCAGAAAGGTAATATAATTGACACATTTTTCCAATAAAGGTAACATTCATATTTTTGTTGCCCAGAAGGGTGTTTGATTTTAATTTAACGCTTAAAAAGGAGTCTGATTAGAAAAACATGTCAATCGAGGTAAAATCAGACACGTGTTTTTAATTTCTATTTTTTTATTTCTTTTTGTTTTCCACGTCATTTTTTATTGCTTTTTTATGTCCATATCATATATTCATTTAATGAGTAGATCTTAAACGTGTTTATATACAAGTTATCTTCCAGACTAAATTAGGGTTTTTTGTTTACGTGCTTTTAAATTAGGGCTTTTATCACAAACCTTAACCATCTCGTCTGAATCCTAATTGGAGGTCGGAACTCGACTGAAATGGACAACCATGCAAGTGAAAGGTGTAGGTGTGGAGATTCTGTTGGGATGTGGACATCCGAGACAAAAAGCAACCCCGTACGTCGTTTCAAGGGTTGCCCAAACTACAAGAAACCATGGCCACACAGATGCAATTACTTCAGGTGGGTTGATCCCGATCTTCCAAACGATTGGTATAAGGGGCAGGTTTTTAAATTGATTTCTGAGAAACGTGTATTAGAAGCAGAGGTTGCAAAATTGAAGTTTAAAGTTCAAGTATTGGTCTTGATCTTGGTGATGATTACTCTGTATTTTGGTACAAAATCGTGGTGATGAGCTTGGTGTTTGCAGATTGAAGTTTAAATTTAAAGCTCTTATTTTTATTTGTTCAATTAGATGTAGGTTTAAATTGTAGTATTTAGTGTTTCATTGTATCTCTGTATTACCTTGTTGAAGTGTTGCAAAATTGAAGTTGTTTGCTAAATTGAAGTGTCCATTTTGTCAAATTTGGCTTCTTTTTTGAATACAAAAGACACTTGCAGTTAATAGCCTTATAATATGCAATAGTGTATGCATAGTTTCATGTATGAATGCAAAATACACTTGCACTTGCAGTCACCTGTAAACATTCATGTTAAATACAAAGAACAATGAGATTAATGTTCAACCACAAGTCACCTATAAACTTGCACTTGCATTTGTATATACATAAAGATTAATGTTCAACCACAAGATACACATTTTTAACAACCATAATATAAACATTCATGTTCAACCAAAAGATAAACACAACCATAATACTAGACAAGTTAAACACAACCATAATACCAAACAAGTTAAATTAAAAGTTGGACAAAAAAACATTATAACACCACTTCCATCTTCAACATGTTTCACTACATTTTAATCGGGTTATCTTCAGACATACCAACTCCGTCTTTAGTGACAATTTTTTTGGATAGCTTTATGTTGATAATTCTTTCAGACCTCTTTCTTAGTGGAATAACTTGTTTGACTTTAGGACGCTTTGGTGGATTGTTGAGGCATGCATCAATTTCTGCTATCAGTGGGTCTGCATCCCTAACCTGAACACTTGTGTTTTCAGCTGTAACCGGACTCTCAACCAACCCATCAATATTACAACTTTGGTTGACAACTGGTATGTTAACCATATCACTGTTAGGCCGTACATTTGTGTTTTCAACTAACACTGGACTATTAATCAACCCATCCTCGATACCAGTTTGGTCTAACACTGGACTATCAATCAACCCACCCTCAATTCCACCCCTTCTTGAAATAGTTTCTGGAACATCAAGTGTAACAGAATTTACTCCCCTCCTTTCTCTTATATTTGCCCTTCTTGACCTACTTTCTTAAACTAGTTTGTTAACACTTGTGTATCTTGGTCTACCCCTTCTTGAAGTTGTTGGTGGGACATCTGTTGGTTGGAAATTTGTTGGTGGGACATCTGTTGGTGGGACATTAGAAGTATACCTCCTATCACTTCTATTTTGATCAAGTACTTTTGGTCTACCACCCCTTTTTACAACAGTAGGTGTGTTAGGTAATGGTGGATTGGTGCAACTTTTTCGATTATGTCCATATTGATAACAATTATGACACTTTCTACTCTTTGTTGATCTCACTAGACCATTCTCATTACCCTCATTTCTTGGCCTTTTCCTTTTAACTGAAGGCCTACCAGGCATTCTCTTTGCAACTGGAGGTAAGGGTCCTGGTTTATTGGTCTTTGGCCATTGGATCACCCCACCAACAGGTCTCATAAAGTGATTATATGCAGCAATAAATGAGGGTTTCTTCAAACTATCATTCACCAAAGTATTAACATCCTTGCCTATATGACAAATGGTTGCAACTGCATGAGGACATGGAATGCCACTTACTTGCCAAAATCTACAAGAGCATGTCCTACTTTGTAGATCAACAGTAAATGTTTCATCATGATGAGTAGTTCGAACTTCAAATTGTTGTAATCCACTAGCCCACACAAACCAACTCCTATAAATATATTAAAACAAAACATAAGTTTAAATATTAATGTAACAGTGAGCTGATACATCATTATATAAGTAATTAATAAAACAGTAAGTATACCTTTGAAGCCTCTTACTCTCTTCAACCCTCATTCTAATAGTTGGACAAATCTCATGATCCCATGCATCTCCAGCCTTTCTTTGATCCACTAATCTCACCATAACCTTCATTCTAATTTCTTCTACCATTGAAATAATAGGCTTGTTTCTGGAATCCTTGATCATCGAGTTCCAACATTCACTAATTCCATTTTCAACAGCATCACACTCAAATCCTACTTTGTAAAATGCCCTACTCCAAGTTGCTGGTCTCTTATCTGACAAATAATGATAAGCTTCATCATTCACATCTTTGATTTTTTGGAGTATGAATTCAAATTTTTCAATATATGCACACTTGGATGCTTCCCAGAATAGATGTCTAAACTGCACACCAGGCTATCTTTTACTAAAATTTGAGTATACATGTCTAGCACACTGCCTATGCTCTGCATTTGGTAAAACTGATCTAACTGCCTCCATTAGACCCTTGTGTTGATCTAAAATAATAGCAACTTCTTCACCACTGTTTAGTCTAAGATCACTCTTAATCAAATTTACAAACCAAGACCAATTATCTGTTGTCTCAATGTCTACCACAGCCCAAGCAACTGGATACACTTGATTGTTTGCATCTCTACCAACTGCACTCAACAGTTGACCAACTGCAATTCCTTTAAGAAAGCATCCATCTAATCCAATGACCTTTCTGCAACCCTGAATCCACCCTTCTTTTACAGCAGCAAAACAAACATACATTCTTTTAAAGACAGTTTCATTATTTCCAATCCTTTCAACATCTATTACAACTGTGCTACCTGGGTTTATTTTCTGTATAGCAGCCCCATAATCCTAAATATTTTCATAATGAGCTCTTCCGGATTTTACATCATCATAAATAGCCTTGGCTTTAGCTCTTTGGCATTGGTTTACAGTCACTTTCTAAGCATATTTTCTCATTATGACCTCCTGCATTTGCCTAAGTTTAATTTTGGGATTCTCTCTAATCCTATCTTGTAATTTACTAGCAATCCATTGATATGTAACCAATGATGACAGATTATAATCTCTTAAGCATGTGTGTGTGTCATTTAGTGACTTGATTTGAAATGTTGCTTCATCTGCCATCATTGAAGCCCATAATCTAAAAGGACATGTATTCGAATTTGGAATGGGTATCTTCCTTTTATGAGGCAACCTTATCCCACATTTCACTAAAATATGAGTTTTCTTACTTACTTCAAAATATAACTTATAACCATTAGCAACTGCATAATTAATGATACAATTTTTGAATTCAAGAACATTTGCAAACCTCTCTCCTTTACGTGGCTTCATTGCCCTCCAGTGAACATTTGGATCATGTAACGGTTGCCTGTTATTATACTCCTCAGCCTTCCTTACAGCTTCATCATCTAATTGCTCAAATTTATCAGGATCTTCAACATTTTTAAATGGCTCAATGTTTAAAATATCAGTGTCTTCAACATTTTCTGCATCACTTCCATTCGATTCCTCATCCTCATCAGTTCCATGGTTATCCTCACCTTCATCACTACCATGGTTATTCTCACCTTCATCACTACCATGGTTATCCTCACCTTCATCATGGTTCTCCACATCTTCCTCATCTCCACTATCACTCTCATGATCAGACAAAGGATCATCTTCAATAAACTCACTCATATCCACATCATTATGATCTAAATAAACATCAACCTTATTCTTAGTAGCTAGTTCAATCAATTTTTTCATATCCCTATCATCTTTTAGGTATTTCAGACCTCCATCACTGATTCCTTTACCAGGTACAAAATAGTACTTACTGTCACATACTGTGTCAAGAATGTCTTCAATTTTGTGAGAAAATTCTTTATAGCCATACTTACTGAAATCGTAACCATCCATCGTTACAGTAGCACCACCACTATAAGTTAACGTATCCATTTTAAAATATCCATAGTAATGTATCTTAACAGTCACGATTTTCTCTACACTATCATAAGCCATAGATAAAACAACTTACAACAATTAGGGTTTGAACGACTGCTAACCTTCTTGCATTTGAACTAGTGAAGACCATTGTATCCGAAAGTTGCAGTAATTTGAGCGAGTAACAACTTCGATTTGGGATTTGAACGACTGAAGATTTAGGGTTTGAAGGATTTGGGATTTTTGTTGATTTGGGATTTTAGGGAAAATAAAAGGAAACGTCGATTATATCTAGTCATTATTAAAAAATGACGTGGAAAGCAAAAAGAAATAAAAAAAATAGAAATTAAAAACACGTGTCTGATTTTACCTCGATTGGCGTGTTTTTCTAATCAGACTCCTTTTTAAGCGTTAAATTAAAATCAAACACCCTTCTGGGCAACAAAAATTCGAATGTTACCTTTATTGGAAAAAAGTGTCACTTATATTACCTTTCTGGGCAATTTGCCCTTTCAATTATGATGAAGCTCATAATGGGCCTAAATGAGTTTTTTTTGGATCATTGAAATGACAATATATGCTTTAAGATTGAAAATACAATAATTCGATTAACTAATTTAGATTATGCTTTTTATTGAAAGTACACATATTCATTGTTTATTATAAAAAGTCGATGGCTTCAAACAACTATTGTATATAAGATCTACTCTAATTGTTAACAAGATTTCTAAGAAGAACCTAATTGTTAACAAGATTTGCACATCCGATATTACGGCAACACTAGCTGAGAAATACATGTGAAGAATATGATTTAAAACTTAATAAGTCTGATAAGGAACATAAGATCTAATCTAATACATTAGATAATTTTGTCACTCATAATATTATTATTATAGTTCACTGACAAATCATCACTAATTAGAAGCATTAATACTTGTGATAATTGTCATATACACCTAAAAAGGGTAAAATGAAACGAATCTATATAATATGAAACACATTATATCAAATTACTAAAATATAATTATCTACTTGATCCATTTATGGATAGTCGAGTACCACTTTTGTCTTTTTTATAAGATTTATAATTAAAAAATTTCAATTTCAATTAAATTAAATATATAATCATAAGCATATAATACCACCACGGCTCTTAAACTCAAAATAATTTTTAAAATTTGTCAACACCAATTATTATAAAACAAATTAGCTACTTTAAATTTTGTTTGAGATTTAATAACCTCACATATGTTATATGTTAGTGGTTTGCTTGAATTTTAAAATTCCACAGGATCTTTTGATAACAGATATGGATGATCCAATTGGTTCTATCATCTCAACTATTATCCAAATTATCTTCTTAATCTTGACAATCCAGAATATTATCAGCAACGTGCAATTCTTACTTCAACTCATGAAATAGCTAACATCATTAATGATAGAATGATGATGTGTTTGGAAGGAGTGGAAAGGTCATATTTAAGCTCAGACAGTATATGTGCTTCACAGAGAGACGTTGACTTTAATAATGAACTGTACATTATCGATTTCCTAAATAGTATTTGAAGTTGGTGGCTTACCAAAGCAAAATCTGAGGCTCAAAGTTGGTGTACCAGTTATGTTACTTCGAAATATTGATCAGGCAGGAGGTTTGTGTAAGGGTACACATTTACAAATTGTTCACTTAGGAGAATAAATCAACAACGCAAAAAATTTAACCGAGTCAAACGTGGGGAAGATTACAGCTTTATCACGTATGCTTATCGTACCGAAGGACAAGAGAATACCTTTCAAATTTCAAAGAAGACAATATTCATTATCGGTGTGCTTTGCAATGAAAATAAATAAAAGTCAAGGACAATCACTATCGCGTAATGTTGATCTTATTAATTAATAAGCCCAAAAACTACTTTAAAGCCAAAATTATCTGAAATGCCCCATTCATACCGATTATAAACGATTCATAATAGTTGATTACATCGCGAAGTACTTGACCTCTATATTATACATTTTACAAACGTTGCATTTTGTTTTTAAAAGACAACCTTTCATTACATCAAAAGTTGACAGGCATGCATATGACCTAATCTGTAATTTACTTAATAATAATATCTTTTGAACTCAACGACTTGAATGCAACGTCTTTTGAAATATACCATGAATGACTCCAAGTAATACCTGAAAATAAACATGCTTTCAAGTGTCAACCAAAAGGTTGGTGAGTTCATAAGTTTATCATAAACAATAAAATTCATCATTTTAATAGACCACAAGATTTAAATACAGTACACCTATTTCGTGTACAAAACCATATTTCATAATGCTTAGCAGAGTAGGTTCGTATCCTTTTCTCCCCCGTAGGTTGTCTCGCGATTTTTAATATCTTTCATAAACATAATCTCATATCAGGCATTTTGCACGGCATAGAGATAAAAGTCATTCATACGAACTACAAACACCTGGTAATCGACCTTAACAAAATGCATCTAGAATATCCCCCGCATACCGGCATTCCGCACGGTCGTGCAAAAAGCATACAATCAGGCCACTCTTTTAAATATGATGGTTGTGTACACCTCACAAACAGATCATATCTTTTAAAGCTGGCAGTTGTATACATATTTCGAAGTACTAAAGCAGTTCAAATTCTCTGACTGGGGCTCGTTAGTGCCCATAGATCTATCTTTAGGATTCGCGTTAATTTGGGGCTCGGTTCCCAAATTCTCAGATTACCAGACTAAAAGGGGTGATATTCGGTGTACTCATAATAACTCATTCGTAGAATGTTTTTCAGTACTTGTGTCTATTTTATCAAACATTTATAAAAAACATTTCATGTATTCACTGTTCAAAATATAGTCCAAATGCATTTAATAAAGCAGTTGTAAAAACAGCGCATGTATTCTCAGTCCCAAAAATGTAAAGAGTAAAAGGGAGCAAATGAACTCACGATACGATATTTTGTAGTAAAAAAATGCTTACGACAGACTGAACAATGCAGGGTTGGCCTCGGGATTCACGAACCTATATCAAGTATATATATTAATGTATTATAATATTAATCCATTAAGTTTATATCGTATTAAGACTAATATCCTTATATATATTCATATTAATACTTATAATATGTTATAATATATATCTAATATACAATTTAGTTAATATTATCTTACTATAAATGATATTATATTAAAAACATGATATTTATGTGATATTAGTATATTTATGATATAGGTAATAAATATATTTTGCATAAATAATATTTTTTGTATTAATAATAATATTAATAGTAATATTAATAATACTAATGATAATGATAATAATAATAATAATATTTAAAATATTAATAATAATAATAATAATAATATTAGTTATATTAATAATATTTATAGTAATCTTTAATAACGAAAATGATTAAATTTTAATAATGATAATGATAATAATAATAGTTTTGGAAATAATAATAGTAGTAGTTATAACAATAATAACTATACTTAATAATAAATTTTAAAATGATACAATTAATAATAATAATGATAAATATACTTAAGTTAATAATAATAGTAATAAGAATAATAATAATAATAATAATAATAATAATAATAATAATAATAATAATAATAATAATAATAATAATAATAATAATAATAATAATAATAATAATAATAATAATAATAATAATAATAATAAAAGAAGTTCTACCTCAAAACAATAGGCTAAGAAAATAATGCCCCAGTCCGGGCTCGAACCCGCGACCTCCTACTCACCCAACACCACACCAAACCACTGAATCATTTCTGTTTTTCTATTATTATACAGATCCATTATTTATTTATCCCATAACTTCGACCTCCACAGAAAAAGAAGTCGACCCAAATTTAAAACACAGTTCACCGCTCAATAGTTTGTCTATGCCCAACTAATAGTTAATGGCCCAAAGGAAACTCAATATAACAAAATCCTTAGGTTATCTGGCGTTCGAATATTATAGGGCAGAAACACATTGTACGCAGTCATCCATTACGATTATCAATATTTTAACATCGACATCATCAATACTTTCTTCCACTACCGAACCCCACCAGCTAGCCATCTAATTATTATTGCATTCTGTATTTTAACATTATTAATTTCCCAGCTCATCTTAATTCGATTTACCATTAAACAAATAACAAACAATCATTTTGAATGATCTCCTTGGTCGGCCACAAATTGTTGGATTGGTTCCACAAGTATCTTTAATAAAGCATTATATATTTATTACACATGTAAGGATGATTGGTTTCACATGTAAAGCAAATGATTTATATATTTATTCTACAACCATG
Source organism: Rutidosis leptorrhynchoides (assembly GCF_046630445.1). Classification (NCBI taxonomy): domain Eukaryota; kingdom Viridiplantae; phylum Streptophyta; class Magnoliopsida; order Asterales; family Asteraceae; genus Rutidosis; species Rutidosis leptorrhynchoides. Next base: position 235,764,902 of record NC_092338.1, on the reverse strand, counting down.
TTGCCAAATCAGTAGCACGTTGTATTTTTGGTTTGGTGATTATTTTTAGACCAGAAACCGTATTTAAAAGATAGCATGAAAACAAAATGGCGACTGCAGCAGTGAATTGATCGAAGAGGAAATAAAATGAGTAGCTGCAGCAGTTTAATCTCATTGTTTTTCTTTTATCACTGTTTATCGTCACTTTTAAATGGGTTTTGTTGTTGACTACTTTGTTAAAATAGAATTAATCAGAAAAAGAAGAGGGATGTTGCAGCTGAAATAAACAGAAAAATATAATAGTAATTGCAGTGGTGGTATCGAATAGAAAGAAGAAACAAGAGAGGTGATTGTTTGCGAGTTAAAATAGAACTAAGTAGCAGTAGAAAGTTGATATAGCAGCAACAATTAATGTAGTTCTTGGTGTCGGTGTCATAATAGAGGAAAGAAGAAACATAAATAAATAAAAGATAGGTGATTCTACTGTTATGGTGATCATTCGATGTAGGAACAGAAACAAACCATAGTAAGTTGGAAGTGGTGTGTTTACAAATGAAACAATAACCATAAAGTGGTGGTTGTCGAATGGTTGAAGCAACTATGGTGGCGTGTGGTTGTTCACGATTGTAATATATAAAGGTTATGAAAATGGTGAAGGTCGATGATGGTTACTAGGGTGATGGTTTATAGTTTGACAAGGGTAGTTAACTAGGTGGTGACTTGGGTTTTCGATCGACAAACAGTACCACTTCAATAATAACGAGTGTTGGAACAAGTTGGTGTTCGGTTTCATTAATGGTGATGAAATGGGTTTCGGTTTACATGGGTTCGACAATGATGATAAAGCTTGCGGTTGAACCGATGATGGTGGGTTTAATGGTTGTTGAGATTGTGATGGGTTGATCGTGATGAATCCAAAAGTGATGATCATGGTGGTAAGGTGAAGGTTGAAGATGGTATTAAGCATATAAGTATGTATATATATATATATATATATATATATAATGAGATAGGTGTTTATTCTTTCAATTGACAGAAACCAATAGTAGAGAAAGGTGTTATTGTTTGCAATTAAGGGGACCTTCTTTCGGTGTATATTGATTAGCAAAAGGAAAGAATGAATTGTGGTTTTGGTGTTTACCGCAACTTGTCACGATTAATAATAACATTTTAATCAATCAAAGTTAATGAAATGTGATCCAGCTGTTATTTGTAATTATATACCGACGATTTTAGATATTTTTAATTTGCGGACTGTATTTAGTGTGACGACCCAGAAATTTCCGACCAAATTTAAACTTAATCTTTATATGATTTTGACACGATAAGCAAAGTTTGTAATGTTAAGGTCTCAAAAAGCTTTGAACTGTGTTCCTGTATACAATTTAACTTCGACCATTTCCTACGATTCACGAACTATTACATATAAATAAATAAATACATATATATTTAAATATATAAATAAATATAATACTTTGAAATATAGTTTGATTTAATATATGATTTAAATTATAAAATAATATAAGAGATAATAAAATGTATTATATAAAATAAATCTATATATATACATAAAAGTATATTAAATATATTTTGTGATTTCGAAGTTATTTAGTAAACAACGGTAAAGCACAATTGTCATATTGATTGATAATACACGAGTTAAAAAGAAACTTATGTAATTTTAAAATAAACGGTGATTCGAAAATGAGTTGTATAAATTTTAGGCTTACTAAATATATATTTAGGAACTATTTGTTGAATTTTAAAACTTTTTATATTTTACTTGGGGTTGGGAGTGAATAATTAATTTAAATTTTATTTAATAATTAATGACCAAATTTTATACCAAAATGACTGAAATAATTAAAGAAACTTAATCTAAAAATTTGAAATTTTTCTTAAGACTTTTATCCGCCACTGATTATCAACGGAGTACGAAATAATACCCGTAAATAAATTATGTCGACGGTTAACATCCAAATTATGTGGCTGCTGTACTATTTAATTCTTGATTCAATTTCACGTGATGTATTGTAAATTTAAAATGGCTAGTGGGTACTTTAAAAAGGCAGAACTCTTTTATTTATATATATATATATATATATATATATATATATATATATATATATATATATATATATATATATATATATATATATATATATGTATGTATGTATGTATGTATGTATAGAATATACATATGGAAAACAAAAGTCTCATCACCTTTAACAAATGCACTGTATCACCTTTAACAAATGCATTGTCTGCTTATATCAAGTGAGTATGTTTTCTTTTTGTTTAATGCCAACCCAATTTTTTTTATTTTTTTGTGTGCTCTTCCTCTTCAATATTACGTAGTATCAAACAAATCCGATGTATCTCTTCAAACGACCATTGATTCAAATTCCAACCACCACCATGTCATTTACAACCACCAGCATTACTTAAAACCACCTACAACCATCCCACCTCTCATCACCTCCACCACCGAGACACTTAACCACCATCGTGAACCACCTCATCTCCTATCACTATTTCTGTTTGTAACCGAGAAACCACCACCACTGTTAGCCACCATCGATAACCAACAATCTCTCTTAAATTTCTCTCTCTCGCCGTGACTCAACAAACCAACCCGGTTTCTCTTTTTTTCTGTTTATCGAGACACAACCACAACCGGACATCTCATCACCACCACTTCCGGCTACCACCCATGACCACCATTGCAACACCTTCATCCACCATCTTCACCTTTCATCGCCACCTTGTATTTTTCTATTTTCACAACCGTCGACAACCACCATCTCACCTTTAAGAACATCACCATCAACACATAAACTCGCCACATTTTATTCCTAATCGTGTTCTGTTATTGCCTTCTAATACAAACTGAACTCACGATGATTGATGTTACTGTACGCATAATGAAAATATGATGATGATAAGGTGACGATAGTGATGATGTCAAGACTGCACTTTCTCGATCGAAGATTCATGTGATTATATTGTTGGGTTCATTAAATCGCTAACAGGCCATGAATATTATGTTGGGCTTATTAAACTGCTTGATGGGCTCGATATAATTAATGTGTTAGGCCATAACAAGTAAAGAATGATGATGCGCTGTGGTTAATATCGAATGCTAAAATAATGACGATGATATATCGAGGAGATAGGGATGATGATCAGGAAATGATATCGTGATGATGGTGGTGAATTGTTAATGATAATGATGTTTTCGTTGATAGGAACGATGATAATGATATGTATGATGATATGGTTACAATGATGATGGTGTATGATGTTCGTATGATGAAGATGATGGTGTCGGGATGGAGCACGAGCATGATGGTAGAGGAAGATGATACGGGAAATGATAATCTTGATGATGATGAAAATGATTTATGATAATAATGATGGTATACTATTTTATTATTATTATTATTATCATTATTATTATTATTATTATTATTATTATTATTATTATTATTATTATTATTATTATTATTATTATTATTATTATTATTGTTATTGTTATTGTTAAGTAGTAGTATTATTGAGTATTATTAATTACCCTAATTATCGTTATTGTTATTATTAGAATATAAGTGTTATTATTATTATGATTAATATTATTGCTAAGTAATTATTGTTACAACTAACATTAATATTATGAAAAGTAGTATCATTAATAAGTAATATTATTAGTATCATTATTATCAGTAGTATTATCATTTTAAAATTAGTAGTATTATCATTATTAATGTTATTATTATTAGTATTATTATTATTGTATTATTATTGCTTGTAATATTATTATGATTCCAAGAATATTAAACATGTTAATAATGTAAAAATATAATAAAAGATGTTATAATAAAGATTATGAAATTAATTATAACTATATGAATACATGTAAATTATGATTATGATTACAAATTAATGTTAAAAGAAACCATAGTCATTAGTTATAAATTAAACACGAAGGTTATGAATATTGTAACTATGAATATACAAGTTTTAATAATATTGTCAATATTATAAACATAGAAATTGTGGATATAAAAATTATTATGAAAATGATTAAAATTTTAATTAAAGTATGTTTTAAAGGAATTGTTAAAAGTCTTATAATTATTGTTATCATAATTATCTTTATAACACTTAGTATTATTATCATTATTAATATCATAATTTTCATTAACATTATTATTATTATCACTTTTAACATTATTATTACATAGTATCAATATTATTACTAATACTAGTATTATCATAATTATTAATTTCACAAACAAATGATCTTCATAAAAATATATTTAACTTAACTATATTAATATTTCTATATATATATAAAATGAAAATATATATAATGAAACTTATTAATTTATTATATATATAAAGTATATCATTAATAATAATATATAAATATTTGTTCGATTTCAAGTATATGTTTTAATATATATACAAATGATATAGGTTCGTGAATCCAAGGCCAACCATACACTTGTTCAATGTCGTCATATGTATTTTTACTACAAAATACAGTATTGTGAGTTTCATTACTCCCTTTTTAAATGCTTTTGCAATATATATTTTTGGGACTGAGTATACATGCGCTTTTATAAATGTTTTACGAAATAGACACAAGTAATCAAAACTACATTATATGGTTGAATGATCGAAGCCGAATATGCCCCTTTTGCTTGGTAGCCTAAGAATTAGTAAACCAGTCTACTAATTGACGCGAATCCTAAAGATAGATCTATTCGGCCTAACAAACCCCATCCGTTGTAGCAGATGCTTTAGTACTTCGATGTTGTTTTATCATGTCTGATGGATGTCCCGGAATGATAGGGGATATTCTTATATGCATCTTGTTAATGTCGGTTACCAGGTGTTCAATCCATATGAATGATTTTTGTCTCTATGCATGGGACGTATATTTATGAGAAATGAAAATGAAAATCTTGTGGTCTATTAAAATAATGGAAATGATTATTTATGTTAAACTAATGAACTCACCAACCTTTTGGTTGACACTTTAAAGCAAGTTTATTCTCAGGTACGAAAGAAATCTTCCACTGTGCATTTGCTCAATTTAAAGATATTACTTGGAGTCATTCATGGCATATAGAAGTCAGTACCTCGCAATGGAACCAAATGTTGGAGATTTCGTCCAGGTGGATTAGGACGGGTCTCTACAGGTGGTATCAGAGCGGTGGTCTTAGCGAACCAGGTCTTGCATTAGTGTGTCTAACTGATAGTTGTATAGATGCATTAGTGGGTCTGGACTTCGATCGTGTCTGCATGTCAAAAGTTTTGCTTATCATTTCTAGTCAAAAATCATCTGCTTATCATCCTTAGGAAATTACCTGCTTACCATTTTTAATCTAGACACATCTTACTACATTGATTGCATGAATAGTGCATAGACAAATTCATATCTTAGCATATCTGCTAATCCATATCTTAGTGTATCTGTTAACGTAGACTTTATCTGGCACGTTCCCGTAATTCCCTCCGTAGTCTACGGGATATTTTGTACTATGTATAGGTATTCTATGTCATTAGAATATCATCCGATATTCGAAAATCATTTTATATTGAAAAACCCTTTACTCAATCGTACGAAATGGAACTCGCCACTATTTCAAGTCCCTCGGATTTCGACAGCTATTCCGACATGGATGTTCACCTAAACTCCGGAAGCAACGTCACTAGAATGAATCAACCAATCAGCCATCCCCAATTCATCTGATGGGTTCGTAGTTACTTAATCAATGAAGACGCGAAGAAAGTGATCCCCTCCACCAACCGAATTCACCTCTTGGTGAAGAATCTGAAGTACTTACTGGCGAACCTGTCCGAAACACCATATTCACCCTCATTGCCAGGATATCCCACAACGATTATATGATATCCCAAATTCTGAACCTTATTCATCCGCTCGTTCCAACCGTCAATCATTCATGGGTAATAGAAGAAGTCAACGAACTTCGCGCTTGAGTAATTAATTTGGAGAATATGGTGCAAAACTTACCAGCTTCGGCAACATTACCGGCACCAACAGTACCACCAATAACCCAAGTTTCAACATCACATGCCTCAACATCTCATTCTATACCTCGAGTATATTCATCGTTCTACATGACGTTCTACATCATTTATCTTCGTTCGACATGGCGATTATGTAATCTCTAATGTTATAGAGATTATATATTCTTGTTCTAACGGTAACCTAGATGAGTTAATATCATATTAACTCATTAAATCCATGATTACATCTGAGGAAAATATATATGTATGTATATTTTCATAAAGATTATAATTAAAAATTCTTTCGTACAAACTGTTAATGGTGAAAATATTTTAACGGGTAGGTAATACCCTAGGGATATTTAGATTTTACATTAATAATTTACACTGTACATTCTTCCAATTTGATTCCACAGTCATTTACTATCCTATTTACATCCACCGATGCACGTATCCGTTCACCACAGAATAACCATTTTTATTCAATTTCATATTTGGATTTTGACCTATCAGAATCCGACAAGTGGCATAATGAAGAAAAAATTTGACAAAATAAAATTTGTTAGAAACAAACAGATTAACTATGAGAAATTTTGTTAAGAATCCACGCTAACAAAATCCTAGCTAACTGTTCCTAGCTAACTGTTAATTCCTTATTGTACATTTAATTATCGTAATTTATTTTATCGCAATTTAATTCTCGCAATTTTATTTATTGTCATTTACATTCTGTTATTTATTTTACGCACTTTATTTATCGTCATTTAAATACTGTTATTTACATATTTTAAATATCGGGACACGTATACAAGGTTTTGACATATCATATCGACGCATCTATATATATTATTTGGAATAACCATAGACACTCTATATGCAGTAATGATAGAGTTAGCAATACAGGGTTGAGGTTGATTCTATAATAATATATATACTTTGAGTTGTGATCGAGTCTGAGACATGTATATAACGGGTCACGACATGTATTATTTAATTTGAATATTATATATTAAACTATATATGAATTGTTGAACTACAAATTGTAAAACACTGCTAACTGTGGACTGTCAATATTGGACAATTAAAATGAATTAAAATATTGATTATAACATATGAAACTAAACAATTCTTCAAGTTTGCCACTTGATTTCATCTTAAACCTCATTTGTATCTTGACGATTACAATCCGCGTTTAAACCTTTCATGATTCTTAAAAACACCTCAATTGAGAGGATGAACCAACCGCACTTCATCTATGGAAGGAAAGATTTATGCATATAGTTATGCACCTGAAAACTCTCAGAAACTGGGTAAATGTTTAACACGTAGCTGTGCTAATTACTTTAGCGTTATTATTACCGAAAATAACTTTGCAATTCCTGTTCAAGATAGTCAGTTTTGTCACAGCTCCAGCAAGTCAACTTCGACTTTTTTGTTCGAAACAACCTTATTATAATCTTGATATATGTGCTTACTCTTTTACTGTTACCGGGGAACCTTTATATTCTACCATACTACCATCAGCGTTTAATCATCTAAAAACACAATTCTCTTGAAACCACCTCGGATTGATAACCGATGATTTAGATATGGTAGCATTAAATGCAGAGGAAATAGCAAAATTGTAGATGGTCTAAACGGCCAAAAGTTTGATAATTAAGAATGGAAGGTTGGGAACGCTCGATAGAAATTTTGGTAATGAAAAACTGATTGAGCTAACCCTAAAGGATACCAAGGACAAATACAAGGACCAAACTCTATATTCAAAGAATCCAGATAATTCTGTATCCAACGAAATCTTTAGAGAATATTTTGCTCCGAAGTCATGTTAAAATCTTGCGGAAAATCTTTCTTCATCAACCTTCGAACTTAGAAATTCCAAACAATCATCATGAATATCTTCAATATTTCTGAGAATATTTTCATAGATATTCTTGTTCGAAATTATATACCTCTTCGTACTATCTGTATTACATCATATTGAAAACTGTTTTAGTTTTCAATATTCTGTAACATCTAAGTATAAATTATGAATGAATTCTGGAGAAGTGTTGGGGATTAAAGCATGAGTTAGTATAATATAATGACGTCAGGCCAACGTGGTTATATTACAGTAAGTCATGCTGAAATTACTGATGGAACATGATAATGGTTCAAAGATCTTACCCTCATCATGTGTCATGTTACATAACTCTTTCATTCTACTTAACCTCTGAACATATCAAAAAAATATATTCTTGATAGTTCTATCCTCTGTGATTCTGGTAATTTGACAAATCAAATCGTGCTATTACGTTCTTTCTTGTTTAGAACATTAAGTTCATTCGAAATTCCATACTTACGAATTCTAGACCATTACTCGCTTTACTAGAGGTCGAGAAGAGAATAAAAAGGCAAAGAGCTCCAAAATATAAGACAAAATATAAAGCCCAATAATAACACGGAGGTTACAAACCGTGGATATTAATACGAATAGCAAAATAAAGACACTGTATAATTAAGAATAGTATCACCCCAAAGTAATAGTAGAAATAAATAGATTTTTCTGTGGAAGAATGAAAAGAAGGATGACAGAAATGATAACTAGAAAAATATCAAGGATTAGAACGAGATTAAGCATTTTCACAATCTTTTGGATGTATGAACTAAGAAAGAATGTATAGGAATGGTGAAACTAATGGAACGGAAAAGGTAAATTTATAATGGAAATATCAGACGTAGTAATCGGGACAGATTATCGCATTTAATTAGAGAGATACTAATTTCCTTAATCACCGAAGGATCAAATCTTTTAAAGATTACGAAGATTTTCTTTAAATTCCTTAAATTCCGGAATTTCAACCCTGACTACGTCAAAAGTCAAGAAGAATCTTATTTTCCTCAGTTCACTATTTTGTGATAGCTTCACTCGTACGCCTCACATAATCGAATTGTTTTATCTATATTACTCAATAATGATATAACTTTATTTATCAACTCATATTCGTCATGAAAACATTTTTATTGTTAGCAATGACCATTCCAATCAAATTTTGGGATGAAATTTATTTAACGGGTAGGTACTGTGACGACCCGGAAATTTTCGACCAAATTTAAACTTAATCTTTATATGATTTCGACACGATAAGCAAAGTTTGTAATGTTAAGGTCTCAAAAAGCTTTGAACTATGTTCCTGTATACAATTTAACTTCGACCATTTCTGACGATTCACGAACTATTACATATAAATAAATATATACATATATATTTAAATATATAAATAAATATAATACTTTGAAATATAGTTTGATTTAATATATGATTTAAATTATAAAATAATATAAGAGATAATAAAATGTATTATATAAAATAAATCTATATATATACATAAAAAGTATATTAAATATATTTTGTGATTTCGAAGTTATTTAGTAAACAACGGTAAAGCACAATTGTCATATTGATTGATAATACACGAGTTAAAAAGAAACTTATGTAATTTTAAAATAAACGGTGATTCGAAAATGAGTTGTATAAATTTTAGGCTTACTAAATATATATTTAGGAACTATTTGTTGAATTTTAAAACTTTTTATATTTTACTTGGGGTTGGGAGTGAATAATTAATTTAAATTTTATTTAATAATTAATGACCAAATTTTATACCAAAATGACTAAAATAATTAAAGAAACTTAATCTAAAAATTTGAGATTTTTCTGAACACTTTTATCCGCCACTGATTATCAACGGAGTACGAAATAATACCCGTAAATAAATTATGTTGACGGTTAACATCCAAATTATGTGGCTGCTGTACTATTTAATTCTTGATCCAATTTCACGTGATGTATTATAAATTTAAAATGGCTAGTGGGTACTTTAAAAAGGCAGAACTCTTATATATATATATATATATATATATATATATATATATATATATATATATATATATATATATATATATATATATATATATATATATATATATATATATATATATATATATATATATATATATATATATATATATATGGAAAACAAACGTCTCATCACCTTTAACAAATGCATTGTATCACCTTTAACAAATACATTGTCTGCTTATATCAAGTGAGTATGTTTTCTTTTTGTTTAATGCCAACCCAATTTTTTTTATTTTTTTGTGTGCTCTTCCTCTTCAATATTACGTAGTATCAAACAAATCCAATGTATCTCTTCAAACGACCACTGATTCAAATTCCAACCACCACCATGTCATTTACAACCACCAGCATTACTTGAAACCACCTACAACCATCCCACCTCTCATCACCTCCACCACCGAGACACTTAACCACCATCGTGAACCACCTCATCTCCTATCACTATTCCTGTTTGTAACCGAGAAACCACCACCACTGTTAGCCACCATCGACAACCAACACTCTCTCTTAAATTTCTCTCTCTCGCCGTGACTCAACAAACCAACCGGGTTTCTCTTTTTTTCTGTTTATCGAGACACAACCACAACCAGACATCTCATCACCACCACTTCCGGCTACCACCCATGACCACCATAGCAACACCTTCATCCACCATCTTCACCTTTCATCGCCACCTTGTGTTTTTCTATTTTCACAACCGTCGACAACCACCATCTCACCTTTAAGAACATCACCATCAACACATAAACTCGCTACATTTTATTCCTAATCGTGTTCTGTTATTGCCTTCTAATACAAACTAAACTCACGATGATTGATGTTACTGTACGCATAATGAAAAGATGATGATGATAAGGTGACGATAGTGATGATGTCAAGACTGCACTTTCTCGATCGAAGATTCATGTGATTATATTGTTGGGTTCATTAAATCGCTAACAGGCCATGAATATTATGTTGGGCTTATTAAACTGCTTGATGGGCTCGATATAATTAATGTGTTGGGCCATAATAAGTAAAGAATGATGATGCGCTGTGGATAATATCGAATGCTAAAATAATGATGATGATAGATCGAGGAGATAGGGATGATGATCGGGAAATGATATCGTGATGATGGTGGTGAATTGTTAATGATGATGATGTTGTCGTTGATAGGAACAATGATAATGATATGTATGATGATATGGTTACGATGATGATGTTCGTATGATGAAGATGATGGTGTCGTGATGGAGCACGAGCATGATGGTAGAGGAAGATGATACGTGAAATGATAATCTTGATGATGATGAAAATGGTTTATGATAATAATGATGGTATACTATTTTATTATTATTATTATTATTATTATTATTATTATTATTATTATTATTATTATTATTATTATTATTATTATTATTATTGTTATTGTTAAGTAGCAGTATTATTGAGTATTATTAATTACCCTAAATATTGTTATTGTTATTATTAGAATATAAGTGTTATTATTATTATGATTAAGATTATTGCTAAGTAATTATTGTTACAACTAACATTAATATTATGAAAAGTAGTATCATTAATAAGTAATATTATTATTATCATTATTATTAGTAGTATTATCATTTTAAAATTAGTAGTATTATCATTATCAATGTTATTATTATTAGTATTATTATTATTGTATTATTATTGCTAGTAATATTATTATGATTCCAAGAATATTAAATATGTTAATAACGTAAAAATATAATAAAAGATGTTATAATAAAGATTATAAAATTAATTATAACTATATGAATACATGTAAATTATGATTATGATTACAAATTAATGTTAAAAGAAACCATAGTCATTAGTTATAAATTAAACACGAAGGTTATGAATATTGTAACTATGAATATACAAGTTTTAATAATATTATCAATATTATAAACATAGAAATTGTGGATATAAAAATTATTATGAAAATGATTAAAATTTTAATTAAAGTATGTTTTAAAGGAATTGTTAAAAGTCTTATAATTATTGTTATCATAATTATCTTTATAACACTTAGTATTATTATCATTATTAATATCATAATTTTCATTAACATTATTATTATTATCACTTTTAACATTATTATTACATAGTATCAATATTATTACTAATACTAGTATTATCATAATTATTAATTTCACAAACAAATGATCTTCATAAAAATATATTTAACTTAACTATATTAATATTTCTATATATATATAAAATGAAAATATATATAATGAAACTTATTAATTTATTATATATATAAAGTATATCATTAATAATAATATATAAATATTTGTTCGATTTCAAGTATATGTTTTAATATATATACAAATGATATAGGTTCGTGAATCCAAGGCCAACTATACACTTGTTCAATGTCGTCATATGTATTTTTACTACAAAATACAGTATTGTGAGTTTCATTACTCCCTTTTTAAATGCTTTTGCAATATATATTTTTGGGACTGAGTATACATGCGCTTTTATAAATGTTTTACGAAATAGACACAAGTAATCAAAACTACATTATATGGTTGAATGATCGAAGCCGAATATGCCCATTTTGCTTGGTAGCCTAAGAATTAGTAAACCAGTCTACTAATTGACGCGAATCCTAAAGATAGATCTATTGGACCTAACAAACCCCATCCGTTGTAGCGGATGCTTTAGTACTTCGATGTTGTTTTATCATGTCCGATGGATGTCCCAAAATGATAGGCGATATTCTTATATGCATCTTGTTAATGTCGGTTACCAGGTGTTCAATCCATATGAATGATTTTTGTCTCTATGCATGGGACGTATATTTATGAGAAATGAAAATGAAAATGAAAATCTTGTGGTCTATTAAAATGATGGAAATAATTATTTATGTTAAACTAATGAACTCACTAACCTTTTGGTTGACACTTTAAAGCATGTTTATTCTCAGGTACGAAAGAAATCTTCCGTTGTGCATTTGCTCAATTTAAAGATATTACTTGGAGTCATTCGTGGCATATAGAAGTCAGTACCTCGCAATGGAACCAAATGTTGGAGATTTCGTCCAGGTGGATTAGGACGGGTCTCTACATTTAGTGCGCCGTTGCTAATGTTAAAAGTCTTCAGAAAATTCCCAAATTTTTATAAATATTTATTTCGGTCATTATGGTATAAAATTCAGTCATTAACTATTAAATAAAAATTACATCAACTGTCCTACTCAATTCTGGGAGAAATATAAAAAGTGTTAAAATTAAATAACTAGATCCTAAATACATTTTTAGTAAGCCTAAAATTTATAGAACTCATTTTCGGATCACTGTTTATTTTAAAATCATATAAGTTCGAATTAAACTTCTCTAAATAATAATCAAAACGTCCAACGAGTATTACAATCATTTAATATTTATTTTTAATATACTTTATTTATATAGATGTGTTTGTAAATAATAATTATCATAATATCATATTTTTATTTTATTTATAATTAATTTTTAATAACAACAAGATATAATATTTCAAATTATATTTTCTATTATTATATATATACATACATATCTATTTACAGTTAATTGTTCGTGAATCGTCGGAACTGGTCGAAGGTCAAATGATTTCATAAAATAGTTCAAAAAATTTTGAAGTTCAATTTAGTAGACTTTGCTTATCATGTCGAAACCATATAAAGATTAAGTTTAAATTTGGTCAAAAATTTCCGGTTCGTCACATTATTAGACTAAAACTTGCATCATTTTGAACTACTTTCATCTTCTACAATACCTCTCAAGTGACTACTTTTCACAAAAACATCTATTTCACCTACTCATGTTTTTCTACCTTTTTTTAACTAATACAACAAATTTATCTTATTCAAAAGAATATTCTCGAACTCATTCCTCAACCTATGTTGAGTAAAATCTTATCTAAAATTTTCAAAATTCGAAATTCCTTTTTTATTGATTTATAAAATAAAATTAAAAATATAATTTCCACGATACCGGAATGCATGTCGTGCTTTTGGGCTTATGAGTTGAAGCTTTTTGTGGATCGATATGGGTATAATTAGATTTATGTTTTTTATTTAGGCTACAATTAGATTTATGTTAGCATTATGGGAAAAAATCTTTTTTTGTCACAAGTATGGAATATTAATATAAATTTATATTTATATTATGATATCAACGTTGTTCCATTTTTTCTTCTTATTTTTTCCTGTTAACAATTCCTGTATTACTAACATCACTATAGTTACTAACCAATTCCTTTAAGTATACTAGAATAAACTAATAAACACTAATATAAATAGTTCTTAGTTGATTCAAACTTGTGATTACTTTCAAATCAAATTGACCATACACTAATTCCTACATAATAGGGATGTAAATTCCTATTACTAACCAATTCGTTTAAGTATACTGAAGAACCCTAGCGCTAAAAAAAAACCTAAAATTTCAGGTCAAAAATAGCATTCAAATTTACCAAACCAACCAACAATCAATGAAAAACATAAATCCATTTAAAATTTCACAAAAAACACACCTTGCAGACTGATGAACTGCAATTCGCACACACACTTGTAGGCTACAATAACACCACAACAATCGGATAAAAAAAACATTTAATTTTTAATAATTTCCAATAATAAATCACCATATAAAAAAATCTTACCTGTGTAGAAGAAACCGAGAACAAAGAATTTCTAGAAAGATAATTTGGGGCAAAACTGATAGAGACATGTCGTGAGGTAATGTATAGAAGAGGCAAGACACATTGAACATGCTTATCGTACCGTCGGACAAGAAAATACCTTTTAGATTCCAAAGAAGACAATATCCATTGTCGGTGTGCTTTGCAATGACAATCAATAAAAGTCAAGGACAATTACTATCGCGTGTCGGTTTATTTCTTCTAAAACCGGTCTTTAGTCATGGACAACTATACGTTGCACTATCTCGGGTTACAAATCAGCAAGGAATAAAGATACTAATCTTAGACAAGGATAACAAACTATCCAACATAATAAAAAATGTCGTATATAAAGAAGTCTTGCAACACTTATAGACTTTATTGAAGAAATGTTTTGAATGATTTTCATTTGTATGATATTTATCAAGTATTATGTATGTTAAATTTTATTTTTGTTAACAATTTGAACTATGTTTCCTTATTATAAGATCCATTTAGTATAAGTTATTTTTTAAATATATTTCATTCTTATCACATTGAAGAAACATAATCTATTTTTTAATGTTATTTTATTAATATATTTTACATACGCAATCTTTTCAATAATATAAAAACCATCGTGCAATGCGCGGGCTCCTTACCTAGAAAGTATGATACATGACTTCAAAGAGAATCATGTCTTTGGCGAGGTTGAAAAAGGTATTTTCAATGAATATCTTCATATTCCTTAATTGTATATTGACTAAAACTCTAACTTTTTTTAATAGAACTCTAATTATTTAACTTTTTCACTGCATTTGTTTACACAACTGAATTTCAAGAACGTGGATTCCCTCATGCACATATATGTTGTTTTTGAAGTCTATTGAAGATTAAGACGGCATGTTATTAGGAACGGTCAGATCTTGGTCTCAGTGATAAAGTATTTTAAATCATTAATGATACAATCATGTAGTTTTTGCAATGACAATAAATAAAAGTCAAAGACAATCACTATCGCGTGTCGGTTTATTTCTTCCAATACCGGTGTTTAGTCATGGACAACTATACGTTGCACTATCTCGGGTTACTAATCGCCAAGGAATCAAGATATTAATCTTAGACAAGGATAACAAAGTATCCAACACAACAAAATATGTGGTATACAAAGAAGTATTGCAACACTTATAGACATAATTAAAGAAATGTTTTAAAAAAATTTCATTTGTATGATATCTTTGAACTATTATGTATGTATAATGTTTTTTTTAGAAATATTTGAATTATGTTACATTATTATGATTTTCACCAAGTATTATCTATTTTTTAAATATGTTTCATTCATATCAGATATATGACAAAAATTGTATAAGTTTTAATGTGATGTTACTAATATTATACGTACGCTATCTTTGAAATAATATGAATTCCAACGTGTAACGCACGAGCTCCAAAACCAAGTGTGTATATATATATATATATATATATATATATATATATATATATATATATATATCCGTGGCTAAGCTTAAAACGAGTACAAACCGGATAAGCAAATGTGGACCACAAAATATCATAAAACTTCATTTTAGCTTAAAATACATTGAAGAGTAAAAAAGTAATCTTATTAATTATAATTATTAAATATTAATTATACAAAAGTTAACATATTATGAACCACCTTTACCACCACCACCCACCACCACTACCACCCACCACCACCACCACTAACCACCACCACTACCACCAACCACCATCACCCACCACCTACCACCCACCATCACCCACAACTAACCACCACCAACCACCACCACCAATGACCACCAACCACCACTGTGATGACCCGAAAATTTTCGACCAATTTTAAACTTAATCTTATATGATTTTGACACGATAAGCAAAGTCTGTAATGTTGAGTCTCAAAATTTTTGAACTGTTTATATGGATTCAATTAATCTTTGACTATGCCGACGATTCACGAACAATTGTGTGTAAATAAATAGGTGTATATATATATATATATATATATATATATCAAAATAAATATAAGTGAATATATATAATATTTTGAGTTAATAAAATACACATTAATCAATTAGAATTAAAAATATAAAATGATAAATAAAATAATTAAGTTACTATTAAAATAAATAAATATATATATATATATATATATATGATTTATATTAATAATTATTTGAAATATATATATAAATATAAAAATATTAAATAAATGTTATCATATTATATAATTGTAATATTAATATATTAAATGTAATTACAAGTTTAATTATAGTTGTTTTATTATTATTACATTCATTATTATATTTAAAATTAATATTAATATTATTAATACCATTAAAAATTATAATATGAAATAAGATACATTTGATTTATTATATTATTATTATCATTGTTAATATCATTATTTTTATAACTAGTAGTATGATTATAATTTTGGTTATCCAAATTAATATTAATTAATAATATTGATATTATTATAAGTAGTGTTATTATTAGGATAATTAATAATATTATTATTATCATTATCATTATTATTATTATTATTATTATTATTATTATTATTATTATTATTATTATTATTAAACTTATTAAAATTATCAATTATATGCTTATTATTATCATTATTATTTACTATTAATACTAATATAGGATATTAGAATTATTAATATTATTATTATCATTATTATTAATTCTATTATTATTATTATTATTATTATTATTATTATTATTATTATTATTATTATTATTATTATTATTATTATTTGTAATATTATTAATATTATAAAAAATAATTATTAATTTATAATAATCATATACGTATTTATACAAAGGGGGAATCAAAATCAGTTTCTTATATCTTTCATACTGTGTTAAATTTGTCCTTCTGTCTCTAAATTTGTACGAATCACAATTCAATCACAAGTATAATCCAAAATCTGTTAGAGATCGTATTCACCTTTTTATTTTATTTTTAATTTTTCTGTCCTTATGATTGATACCTGTTGACTACTCAAATGCTATAAAACTAGATCAAACCCAGTGTTAAGTGATATCAGTCGACTAAATTATCAAGTAAACTACAAAAACCTTTTTACAGCTCTTAATTTTGTTAAATTTTTTAAAAAAATATATGAAGAACACAAGAACTGCTCTGTTCGTGTTCTAAATTTCTAAAAAGCTCAAATTTGAATTCCATTTCAAAATCCATTAATATAGTGTTGTTAAGAATCATCTATTCAATCTTTCTGCAAAGATTGAGCTTTCAATTCCTCATAACGAATTTTAATTTTCGAGTCAAAGTTTTTTTATCAAAAAAGTCAAACTGGTTTCTATGAACGAATTCAATTCCTCTGTTACAATTCAAGTTCAATTGATGGTTGGAAAAGTTCCTAATAGTTATTTTCAAACTATTTTGTATAGAAGTCGTGGATTAAAATGGTCTCAATTTCAAAATCAAGATTTATGTTCATCGTGTTCATCAGAACCTGTTACAGCCTTTTTATTTTTTTTTTGGTTTGACAAATTAATCCATCTCATTCCAGTCATTTTCTCTTTCAATTATGAATCATAAAACCATTTCAAAGTTTTATTGATTGTGATAATTGAACTTTGGTCGAATTGCTTATGAAGAAGAAGGAAAATTAAACACAAAACATTACCGGGTAAAATATATATTAGATGGGTTTTAATCCATTTAATTGAGGTAGTTATTCATTTAATTATCTATTAGTATTATTATTATTATTATTATTATTATTATTATTATTATTATTATTATTATTATTATTATTATTATTATTATTATTATTATTAATACTATTATAAATTATTATTGTTATTGTTATTATTGTTATTATTAATATTATTATTATTATTAAGTATTATGAATATCATTTATTATTAATATTTATAATGTTATTATTAGTATTATAATTGTTAGTATTATTACAAATATAAGAACTAGGATAAAAATTATCATTTATTATTAATATTAACGATAATAATTATTATTATTAGTAATATTATGAAAATAATAAAAGTTATTATTATTTCATTAATATTAGCATTAGTATCATTTTAGACTTGTTATTATTATTAACAAAAGTATTATTATTAATATTACCATTAGTAAAAAGATTGTTATTAAGTATTAAGTATTAATTATTACCATTATTATTAAATTATTTAATTTATTAAAAACTACTAATATTATTATTATAATGAGATTTATTATTGAAAACTATCATTAATATTATAATTAATAGAGTTATAAATAATATTATCATTTTTATTAATATTAGTATTATCACTATTATTATTTCAAATATTATCTTAGTATTTTTAAAGTACCATTTTAACAAACAAATAATATATATATATATATATATATATATATATATATATATATATATATATATATATATATATATATATAAGAATTATATCACTAATAATAATATATATATTTGTTCGATTACAAGTATATGTATTAATATATATACAAATGATATAAGTTCGTGAATCCGAGGCCAACCCTACAATTGTTCAATGTCGTCATATGTATTTTTATTACAAAATACAGTATTGTGAGTTCATTTGATTCCCTTTTACTCTTTACATTTTTGTGACTGAGAATACATGCGTTGTTTTTATAACTGTTTTATTAAATGCTTTTGCAATCTATATTTTTGGATTGCGTATACATGAAATGCTTTTATAAATATTTGACGAGATAGACGCAAGCAAAATATTTCTCGAATGAATTATTATACAGACAGAAGTTCTGTTGATTATTATTAAATTAGTTGGACGTTATAATTGCCACTAATTGATGTGAATATTTTTCCCTGATTATTATAGCTCGGTAACCTAAGAATTAGGAAACGGGTATGGCCCCTAATTCACGCGAATCCTAAAGGTAGCTACCGGGTTTAACACCCGCACCCAGAATGTTCACTAGACGGAAGAGCTAGTGGGCGTGGTGTTTAGTACTTCGAGGTTTATAAATTTATTACAGATTGAACGTTCTGTTTATTTTGGGGATATTATTGATGCGCATTATATATTAAGGTCGATTACTAAGCTAAGCAAAGAAAGAAAAGTGAATGTTATATATCGAGAGAATTATTTTTATACACAGGTTATGTGTATGATATTTTGTACACGAGATAAGTGTACAGTTATAAAGAATTGTTGAAAAATGGTTTCGTACACGAGATATGTGTACTGTATTTAAAAGAAATTGCATGTACATTAAAGGTGGGTATAGGATTCAGACCCATTTGTACCATGCAATATTTAAATCTTGTGGTCTATCAAAATTACTGAATTTTATTGTTTTATGACAAACTTATGAACTCACCAACCTTTTGGTTGACACTTTTAAGCATGTTTATTATCAGGTATTAAAGAAATCTTCCGCTGTGCATTTGCTCATTTTAGAGATATTACTTGGAGTCATTCATGACATATTTCAAAAGACGTTGCATTCGAGTCATTGAGTTCATCAAGATTATTATTAAGTCATTGATAGTTTGATATATTATGAAATGGTATGCATGTCTGTCAACTTTCGATGTAACGAAAGTTTATCTTTTAAAAACGAATGCAATGTTTGTAATATGTATCATATAGAGGTCAAATATCTCGCAATGAAATCAATTATTATGTAACATTTATAATCGATATGAACGGGGCATTTCAGTTGGTATCAGAGCGGTGGCCTTAGCGAACCAGGTCTTACATTAGTGTGTTTAACTGATAGTTGCTTAGATGCATTAGTGAGTCTGGACTTCGACCGTGTCTGCATGTCAAAAGTTTTGCTTATCATTTCGTGTCGAAAATTACGTACTTATCATCCTTAGGAAATTACCTGCTTATCATTCTTAGTCTAGTCACATCTTACTGCATTTATTGCATGAATAGTGTATAGACAAAATTTATATCTTAGCGTATCTGCTAATTCATATTTTAGCGTATCTGTTACTGTAAATCTTTGCCTAACATATTCCGTAAATTCCTCCGTAATCTATGAAGACTTTTGTTCTATATATATAGATATTATATGTAATTAGAATATCATCTGATAGCCGGAAATCATTTCCTATCGAAAATCCTTTATCTGACCGTACTAGATGGAACTCACAACTAGTTCAAATTCCTCGAATTTCGACAACTCTTCCTATATGGATTTCCACTCGAACTCTGAAAGCAGCATAACCTGAATGGATCAACCAATTAGCCATCTTCAATTCTGGATGAATTGGGGATGGGTTCGTAGTCGACTTAATCAATGGAGACGAGAAGAAGGTGATCCTTTCCACCAACCAAACTTTGCCCCCTTGGCAAACAACCTGAAGCACTTACCGGCAAACCAGTCTGAAACACCATTTTCACCCTCAATTCCAGAATAGCTAGTAACGATTACATAATATCCACCATTTTAAACCTTATTCATCTGCTCGTCCCAACCGACAATCATCCTGGAGTAATTGAAGAAGTCAACGAGCTTCGCTCTAGAGTAATCAATTTGGAGAATATGGTGCAAAACTTACCAGCTTCACCAACATCACCAGCACCAACAGTACCACCAACGTCAACACCAGTACCACCAACAACCCAAGTTTCAACATCATATGCCTCAACATCGCAATCTATACCTCGAGCATAATCTTCGTTCTACATCTTGTTCTACATCGGTTATCTTCGTTCTACATGATAATTATGTAATCTCTAATGTTTTAGAGATTATGTATTCTAGATCTAAAGGTAAATCAAATGAGTTTAATATTATATCTACTCATTAAATCCATGATTACATCTGAAGAAAATATATATGTATATATATTTTCATAAGAATTGTAATTAGAAATTCTTTGTACAAACTGTTAATGGTAAAAATATTTTAACGGGTAGGTAATACCCGAGGAATATTTAGCTTTCATATTAACATGTTATACTGTACATCCTTCAATTTCAATTCAACAGTCATTTACTATCCTACTTACATCCACAGATATACGTATCCGTTCACCGCAGAATAACCATTTTCATTTAATTTCATATTTGGATTTTGACCTATCAGAATCCAACAAGTGGCATAATTAAGAAAACATTGGACAAAATAAAATTTGTTAGAAACAAACAAATTAACTATGAGAAATTTTGTTAAGAATCCACGCTAACAAAATTCTAGCTAACTGTTAATTCCTTATTACATTTATTTATCGCAATTTATTTTTCGCAATTTTAATTCTAGCAATTTTATTTATCGTCATTTAATTTCTGTTATTTATTTTACGCACTTTAAATATCGTCGGATAAATCGGGACACATATACAATGTTTTGACATATCATATTGACATTATCTATATATATTATTTTGAATAACCGTAAGTCACTCTATATTGTGGTAATGCCCGAGTTAGCATATAAAGGGTCGAGGTTGATTCTAAAATAATATATATACCTTGAGTTGTGATCGAGTCTGAGACATATATACAATGGGTCATGATACGTATTAATTAATTCGAATATTATATATTAAAATATATATGAATTATTGAAATACTAACTGTGGACTACTAACATTGGATAATTAAAATGAATTAAAATATTGATTATAACACATGAAACTAAACATTTCTTTAAGTTTGCCACTTTATTTCATCTTAAACAATCTTTTGTATCTTGGCAATTACAAACTACAATCAAATCCTTTGAAATTCTTGAAAACACCTCAACTAGGGAACAATCGAGAGAATCAACCAATCTCACGTTATCAACGAAAAAAAAAGAATTTACGCGTATAGCGATACACCTGGAAAACTCTCGAAATCAAAGTAACAGCTTAACACAAATCTGTGTCAGATCCTTTGGCATTTATTACCAAAAATAACCCTGCAATCCCTTTTCAAAGTAGCCAGTTTTATCACAGATCCAGCAAGTTAACTTCGACTTTTTTAGTCGAACTAGCCTCATTATAACCTTGATATATACAATTGCCAATCCATCATTGTTACCAACGAACCTTTTATATTCTACCACATTAGCAGTAAACTTACCAACAACTTCATTACTCATTGACTTAAGTCTCTCCGAAAAACCATTATATTTATTCTTTAAAACTCTATCATATACTCATCCGCATCTTATAACGAGAATTGCCATAACAATCACTGAGAATTAGCAATCAGTATTTCAAAACTCGCAGTGTTTCTACATTAATAGTTATATGTATACATATAACATTTATCTCTTAGAATTATGATCTTCCATTCTGAAAAGCACCCAATCTACGAATTAATACTCTGAATTCTGAAAAAGCTGAATGAAGCAGCAAAAACTGTAAATGACCTTAACAGTCGAAGGTATGATGATAAAGAATAGTGTGTTGGCAAAGCTCAGAAAAGTTGGAACTGGAAAACGGATTGAGCAAAGCATGAAGGAGGCTGTGGACAAATCACAAAGACTAAACCTGCTTTCAAAGAATTCAAATGATTCAGTATCTGCTGAAGTCATTAACGAATACCTTGCTCCTGAGTCTAAACCTTTACGGACAAATTTTCTTCATCATCCTTCGATATTAGAAATTCTAAGATATCAACGTATCTTTCATTATAAATATCCTCGATATTTCTGAAGATATTTTCATAACTATTCTTATCTGAAATCAATTATCTCTTCGCGCTATCAGTGTTACATCATAAAGGAAACTGTTTTAGTTTCTAAATCTCTGGAAAAAAAAATTCGAAATTTAAATTATGAATATTTTTGAAGTAGTGTTGGGAATTGAAGCATGAGTTAGTATAATATAATGACACTTGATCAACGTGATTATATTACAGTAAGTCATGCTGAGTTTCTAATGAAACGTGATGATTTACAGATCATAACGTCATCATGTGCAATGTTACATGACTCTTACATTCTATCTAATCTCTAAACATATCAAGAACATATTCTCTTAATAGTTCTATTTTTTCCCTTGAAATCTGGTAATTTGACAAATCAAGATCGTGCCATTACAATTTCTTTCTTAAGAACATTAACTATGTTCATTCCGAAATTCATATCTACGAATTCTGGTGTAACACCCCGTCAAAATCCATTAACGGTGATGTTAACTCTGGTCCTAGTGCTTGGTTTGACTTCTATGTAACAGCAAAGTTCTACAGCGGAAGCAAAAAGTACCTGAGAATAAACATGCTTAAAAAGTCAACACGAGGTTGAGTGAGTTCATAGGTTTGTCATAATTAATGATTTTGATAATAGTAATAGATCACAAGATTTCAGTTTTCATAAATATCCTTACACCGTAGTGTAATAAAAAGATTCTACAACCATGGGCACCTGTTAACAAGTCTTAACGATAATAATATAATAATGAATACCCCTGATGTCTATAGAGCACCGAATCAAGTGCGATAAATACCCTCGAAGTACTAAACATCCGTTGACTGCTAGCGGGACTAGCCCGGATGGAGTTGTCAAACCCGATAGATCTATCAATAGGATTCGCGCCTACGGTACATAGACCAATAGATTACATTACCAAGCTAGGGGAATATTTGTGATTCTAACCCACGTAGAATTAAGTTTAGTACTTGTATCTATTTTGTAAAACAGATATAAAACATTGCATGTATTCTCAGCCCAAAAATATATATAAAAAGGGAGCTATAAAAACTCACGATACGATAGTTTGTAGTAAATATGCATAGGATGGCACTGAACAAGTACAGAGTTGACTTCGGATTCACGAACCTATATCAAGTATATATATTAACACATATACTCGTAATCGAATAAGTTTATATATATTTCGGTTATTATATATTTCTGTATATATACTTTTATATATATTTTATATATAAATATTAATAATGTTAATGAATAAAGACTTGTATTATTTTGTAATAATAATAATAATAATAATACTAGTAGTAAAAATGATAGTAATCATAATAATACAAAAATAATAATAATAGTAAAAATTAAAGTTCTTATAATACTAATAATAAAAATAATTAAAATGTTATATGTTTACAATAGTAATGATATTAATAATTTTTGTAATATCTTATATAGTAATAGTAATAATAATAATATATTAGTGGTAAAAATAATAAAAATAATAATAATAATAATTATTATTATTATAATGATAGTAGTTTTTAATGAAAATGATAATAACAATAGTTCTTAAGAATAATAAAAATACTCATATTAACAATAAAATGATAATGAAAATAATAATTTTTGATAATAATACTTGATACTAGTGATAATAATAATAATTAATAATAACTATGATAATAATAATAATAAATTTTAAAATGAAAACTACCTTTAAAAAGGTTTTCTAAAAAGAAAAGCCTCAGACCGGGCTCGAACCCATGACCTCTCACTAACCCGAACATCCCTTAAACCACTGAACTGCCGACTGCTTTTCTGTATATATTATAACTCTAATTTTATTTATCTTAATATCGGTGTTCATCTTCTTTTTCAAATTCAATAGCTCGACCAGAGATAATTCAGTAAACATAAAAATGAGTTCTTTGATTGATTTTAAAACTTAGATTGATAGAAACATCCTGCTTTGTAATTTGATTGACAAAAATAAAAATTATAAAAAATTAAATGAACAGCAGTAGAAGCTGTACTCGTAAAAAAAATAATAAGCTCCAACATTGAATTCGATTTTTAAACTGTTTTAGGCAAAGATTAAAACATGAAAAAGGTGTTAAATCCGTATTGGAAACTTTCTGTAACCATAATTGAACTTAAAACATCAATTTGAACTCGAATTTTACGAAGAACAAATCAGTTGACTTTTTAAAATTAAAGTTTGACACTAAAATTAAAGCTCGATAGATAAAATTGGACCTTGAAACTTTGCAGATAGTTTGAGTGGATGATTCCTAACAAGACTACATTTATAGATTTTGAAAACTTATTCGGATTCGAGGTTTTGGTAAATTAAGTCAAGAACAGGGTACGGTTTATTTATTTTTTTATTTAATTTCTGTTTTAATTCAACAAATGCAGTAGGATATATATGATCAACTAACAATACTTTGTTTTTGTATCTTAATTAAAGTCGACAGGGACCAGCATTCAAATTAAAAATATAAAGCAGATATGAAATTCAACAATGAATCACGATGGTTTATAAAAAAAAATTAAAAGCAGATACGATTTATATAAAAAAGTAGATAAATATATAAAAGAACTATGAAGATTGGATACGATCTAATTAAAATAATAAAAGCAGATTTGGTAATCATGATTCATAAAAACAATAAAAACAGCTAATTTTAGGTATTTGTCTGTACATTTATTTTATTTTTATAAATATTAATAAATATGATAATAATAATAATAATAGTAATAATAATAATAATTATAATAATAATAATAATACTTCTAATATTATTAATTAAAATAAAAATAATGTTGATAGCAAGAATAATGATATTTTACAATAATATTAATAATAATATTTTTAACAATAATAATAATAATAGATAAAGATCATAATAATAATGATAATACTTATAATAATAATATTAATAACAAGGTTAATGATAATTATTAATAATGATGTTGATAATCATAACAATATTATTAATAATAAGTTGTATTAATTTATCAATAATGATATTTATAATAATTTTAAAAATTTAATGATATTTATAATAATCTTATCATATTTAGTAATATATAACTTTGCTACAGTGGTATAGTTTAGGGATAATTTAAGGCTATATTTTGACAAAGGTACGAGTCACGAAATGTAAAATGCAAGTTTTCTAAGCGTACGAAAATGCGTTCGAGAAACCGAAACCGGGACATAAGTCGAGTGACGACGTACGACATATCAGAACAAAAATTACAAGTCAACTATGCACGTAAATTTAATATAATATATAATTAATTATATAAATTATATATATTATATATTAATATTTATATTATGTTGACAAAGATAAAAACAAACGAACCAGGCTGGTAGCAGTTGGCCATGTGATTGCATGGCCATATGCCCATGAAACCATGCGATCGCATGGAAGGAGAAATCAGGCCACACTATAAAAGCTCGACCATTTCTACTTCTGATTTAATTTAATTTTACTCCGTATTATTTAAATTATTTATATTATTATTATTATTATTATTATTATTATTATTATTATTATTATTATTATTAATCTTATTATTTTTATTATTTGTGTTATTATTTTTGCGATACAAAAATAATAATGTACATAAAATATTACGACGGAGTGCTGTCCAAGTAATTTTCAAAACGAATTTCCGAGCGAGTTAGAGCTAAGGAAAATATGGGTTATTACCAAGGAAATTATGGGTAATGTTCGGGGGTATTTTTGTGAATCAAACCTCGTGTTTATCATCTCCGATGTGTCTACGTGCTTTCCTGCAATATTGTATATCAATATTAAACAGTGAGTTTCATATGATCCCTTTTACTCTCTACATTTTTGGGCTGAGAATACATGCAAATGCTTTATTAACTGATTTACAATATTTATATGTGTGAGTTTCATTTGCTCCCTTTTTAATTGCTTTTGCAATCTATATTTTTGGGCTGAGAATACATGCACTTTATTTTAAACGCAATGGGTACAAGTACATACTAAATTCTACACCGAGTTTGAACCGAAAATCCCTTAGCTTTGGTAACTAGTAACTGCCGGTTATAAGAACTGGTGGGCGCGAGTAGTAGTATATGGATCCATAGGGCTTGATATCCTCGTCTGAGCTAGAGCACTAGCCTTTTAACGGACGTATGCTATTTGAGAAGCGTACACGTTGGTTTGCGTGTATTATTAAGATGATTATACAAAGGGTACAAATTATATATACGTTAAGTTTAGTTACCAGGGTGCTCAATCTTGTAGAATGATTTGATAAACGTTTTGGATGAAACAACTGAAATCTTGTGGTCCACCTTTTATGTAAAACCTATTGATAAACGTTTTGAATAAAACAAATGAGATCTTGTGATCAACCTTTACATACAGATGATTTGAAATGTTAAAACATATTGATAAACATTTTGAATGAAACAACTGAACTTTTGTAATCCACATTGATATACGGATTATGTGTAATATTAAAACTATGAACTCACCAACCTTTGTGTTGACACTTGAAGCATGTTTATTCTCAGGTTTCTAGAAGTCTTCCGCTGTTTGCTTATACGTGATACAAGATATGTGCTTGGAGTCATACATGCTATATACAAGAAACTTGCATTCACCAAACCATTACCATGTACCTTATTTTGACTGTATTATTAACAGATGTATTATTGTAAACCATTTAAATGGTGATTGTCTATACGTAGGAATCATCAGATGTTAAAAACCTGGAATTTATATATTCATTTATGAAATACCTTCTCAAACGAATGCAACGTTACAAAACGTATCACATAGAGGTCAAAACCTCGCAATGGGACCAGATGTTGATGTATTCGTCCAGGTGGATTAGGATGGGTCATCACATGAGTAATGGTCCAGAATTCGTAGGTATGAAGTTTCAAATGAACCTAATGTTCTAAGCAAGAAGGAATGTAATATCATGATTTGATTTGCTAAATTACCAGGATTACTGAGGATAGAACTATCAAGAATATATTTGCTTGATATGTTCAGAGGTTAAGTAGAATGTAAGAGTCATGTAACATGGCAAATAATGACTATAAAATCTATGAATCATCATCTTCCATTAGAAATTTAGCATGACTTACTATAATATAATCACGTTGGCCTAACGTCATTATATTATACTAACTCATGCTTCAATTCCCAACACTTCTCTAGAAATCATTCATAATTTAAACTCGAATTTTACAGAATATAGAAACTTAATCAGTTTCCTTTATGATGTAATAAAGATATCGCAAAGAGATATTTAATTGCGGACAAGAATCGTTATGAAGATATCTTCAGAAATATCGAAGATATTTATAACGAAAGATACGATGATATCTTAGAATATTTAAGTCGAAAGATAATGAGGGAAATTCTTCTGTAAGGATTTAGAATGCGTAAAGAGATCTTCTGTGATTTCCATTAGAAATTGAATCATCTAGATTCTTTGGGTATAGGTTTAGTCCTTATGATTTGTCCACAGCCTCCTTCATGGTTTGCTCAATTCGTTTTCCAGTTCCAAATCTTCTATTTAGCATTTCCAACACTTCATTCTTTATTATCAAGCTTTTGGACATTAAGACCATCTATATCTTTTGCTGCTTCATCAGCATTCACAACGTTAACATATCTGAATCATTGGTTATCAATCCGAGTTGTGTTCAAGAATTTCGAAGAGTTTGAACGCAGATGATAATCGTCAAGATACATATGATGTTTAAGATGAATTCATTGTGAATTTTGAATGATGCGAATATTTTTCTCTGGGTTTTATGCATAGAAGTGATGTTCTAGCACAGTTTTGAAGTCAAAGTATAGCTTTGAAAGATGTAGGAATCTAAGAGTGATGCCATTTGTTAAATCTTGACTTGAATTCTGATTTGTCAGAATCAGAATATGTAATTGCATTTGTATGAAAATAGTTGTTCTTTAGTGAACGAATACATATCTTGTGAATGTAAGTAGTGTAAATGAATGTTGAATCAGAATTGAAGAATGTATGGTGTAACATATTAATGTGAGATATAAATATTTCTCGGGTATTACCTACCCGTTAAAATATTTTCACAATTAACAATTTGTACAAAAGAATGTTTAATTACAATCTTTATGAAGATATACATTCATATATGTATTCTTTAGATATAATATAGATTTAATGAGTAATATAATATTAAACTCATTTGATTTGCGGTTAGAACAAGAATAAATATTCTTCAAAACTTGAGAGATTACCTAATCGTTGCGGAATATTTTTTTAATGAAGTTATGAATCAATACTTCATCGCTCATTGTTATTGATATACCTCCGTATATGATGTTGATGCTCGTGGAATCCTTGTGAACTTCTCAAGGCACGAATAATGTTTTCTAAAAAGTTTCGACTACATCGAAAATGAAAGTATATAATCAAACATGTATTCGAATAATACACTTGGTTTATTATGAAATGGAATTCATTGAGTTGAAACAGAGATTATAGTTAACAATTGTTAAGTCATTAACGAAGGATGTACATCATAGCATATTAGTGATATGAATTAGCCAAGTAGTACATACTAGTTAAGATTCACACGTAATAGCTTAGTACGAAAAGATTTATTATTGTTCCAAACCATATATATATATATATATATATATATATATATATATATATATATATATATATATATATATATATATATATATATATATATATATATATATATATATATATAAGGTATACATATATAATTCTTCAGGAAAAATGAGTCAATACATCTTAACTCATTATTACTAATATTCCTTGGTGGCTGTGGTGTTGTTGTTGCTGATACTAGTAGTGCTGTCGGTGTTGGTTATGCTGCTGGTGCTGCTGATGCTTGTAGATATTGCACCATATTCTTCAGAGCCACTATTCGAGCACGAAGCTCATTGACTTCTTCTATTACACCGGAATGATTGGCGGTTCGGACAAGAGGATGAATAAGATCTAGAATTCTAGATATTATATAATCATGACGGGATATCCTAGATATGAGGGTGAAAATGGTGTTCCGGATTGGTTCGCCGGTAAGTGCTTCAGGTTCTTCGCCAAGAGGTGAATTTGATGAGTGGAAGGGATCTCCTTCTTCTCGCCTCCATTGATTAAGTCGACAACGAACCCATCCCCAATCCATCCAAAATTGATGATGACTAATTGGTTCGTTCGTTTCGGTTATGCTGCATGTGGAGCTCGAGGAATCAAGTGAGAAATCCATATTATGTGATCGGAATAAGGGTTTCGATATGAGATTAGTGTTGATACTGAATGATATATTTGTCTCCTCGAATACATATATATAGCAAAAAGATTTTCGTAATTTATGGAGGAAATTTAGGAAAAGTGTTAGACAAAGTCTACTGGGATTGATATGATAAGATATGATTTGTCTATACTCCATTTATGCAATAATTGCAGTATGACGTGTCTAGATTAAAAATGATAAGTATGTAATCAGATAAACTTTCGATTAAAGACTTTCAATTCGTAATGGCCTATTCATGTCTAGGGGCTTGAGCTATAGGATCCTTTAAATCGGTAATCCCAACCCTTCCATTCTAGAGTTTCGTAGACGCCACCCGTCAAGAAAGTTCAATGATCAAAAATAACGAGAAATCAAAAATTTTAAAAGTAATGAATATGAATAGTGATGCCATTATAATGTCTTTGAGTTATTAAGAATCTTTATGAGTCAATAATGACATTTTTCGATTCACAAACCAATGCACAAAGGCATAAGGCACATAGGTAAGTGATATAACAAGGAGATTATATACGTATGAGTATGAGTAGTAACAAATATAGAAATTTCAAAAATCAGGGATGACATTTCATGTAATACATACGTAATACACAAAACCAGGATAGATGACATAGGAATGTCAAGAATTTCAGAAATCATGAGTCATCCCTCGGTTTCACCAACCGAGGTGATCTCATAGAATAATTCGCGTGAGTTAAAGAATACTTTGAATCACAATGGGAGTTCCTCCCGGAGTGACAGAATAAGAGATATGTATATGTATAATGCAAGTAATAATATTTTAAAGCTATAGGTCAGACTTTAGACTAGACTTTAATGCACCATATAAATCTGAATTATCCATGAGAATTTTAGCCAACATGGCCTAGATAGCCCACTCATCAAAATTTGATTTTATAATTTGGCCCGAATAATTAAACGAGCACGATTCATCAAAAATACCGCTATGCAAATTAAATACGCGAGAAGAATAATAATTCAAGAAATAAAATATAGGAATATTTTATTAACTCATACGACATCCGAATATCGTATTAAAATAATTCGGATTTGGAAATCTCGAAAGTCTAATCGTTGGTTTGGAAACTGATAATGCTAAAAACGAACATATATTTCATAGCATTATTCCTCAAGAAAGACAAGCTTTTAGTTGCAATAGTTCTATTTAAAAGTGATATTCGTTTAAATAATAAAAGGTGAAGACAAAAGACAGATTCGACGAATTGAAGACGCAAACGACCAAAAAGCTCAAAAGTACAAAATACAATCAAAGAGGTTCCAATTATTGATAAGAAACGTCTCAAAATTACAAGAGTACAAGATTCAAAACGCAAAGTACAAGATATTAAATTGTACGCAAGGACGTTCGAAAATCCGGAACCGGGACCAGAGTCAACTCTCAACGCTCGACGCAACGGACTAAAAATTACAAGTTAACTATGTATATAAATATAATATAATATATAATTAATTATATAAATTATATATATATTATATTTATATAATAAACCGTCGGTAAACAAAGAGCCAAAATGGAGTAAGCTGTAATTACAAACTCCGCGACTCGCGGAGTTTGAAGAAGAAAAGGGCCGCGAGTCGCGGAGCCCCAAATTTAGAAACTGCCTATAAAGCTCGCGCATTCTGATCGTAAAAATATAACATATATATCCATCCATCTATCTAAACATAATATTTATATTTATAATTTATATTTTAATTTTAATTTTAATCCTAATAATAAGGGTATGTTAGCGAATGTTGTAAGGGTGTAAGTCGAAATTCTGTCCGTGTAACGCTACGCTATTTTTAATCATTGTAAGTTATGTTCAACCTTTTTACATTAATGTCTCGTAGCTAAGTTATTATTATGCTTATTTAAATCCGAAGTAATCATGATGTTGGGCTAATTACTAAAATTGGGTAATTGGGCTTTGTACCATAATTGGGGTTGGATAAAAGAACGACACTTGTGGAAATTAGACTATGGGTTATTAATGGGTTTTATATTAACTAAACAATACCTTGTTAATTTAATATACAAACTTATAATTCGACGTATTTATATATAACCACATACGCTTGACTGGGTACGGTGGGCGGGATATCTATAAATACCAATAATTATTCATTTTACCGGACACGGAACTGGATTAATAGTTAATAGACTTGTTGAAACAGGGGTGAATTACATTCAAGGGTAATTGGTATAATTGTTAACAAAGTAGTAAAACCTTGGTTTACACGCAGTCGATAACCTGGTGTATTCATTAAACAAAGTATTAAAACCTTGTTACAATTCGAATCCCCAATTAGTTGGAATATTTGACTTCGGGAATAAGAATAATTTGACGAAGGCTTTCGCTCTTTATATTTACGACTGATGGACTATTATGGACAAATCTGTATGGACATATTAAATAATCCAGGACAAAGGACAATTAACCCATGGGCATAAAACTAAAATCAACACGTCAAACATCATGATTACGAAAGTTTAAATAAGCATAATTCTTTTATTTCATATTTAATTTCCTTTATTTTATATTTAATTGCACTTCTAATTATAGCACTTTTATTTATTGTTATTGTATTTAATTGCACTTTTAATTATCGTACTTTTTAATTATCGCAAGTTTATTTTATCGCACTTTTATTATTCGCAATTTCATTATCGTTATTTACTTTACGTTTTAAATTAAGTCTTTTATTTATTTAATATTTTACATTTGGTTTTAACTGCGACTAAAGTTTTAAAATCGACAAACCGGTCATTAAACGGTAAAAACCCCCCTTTATAATAATAATATTACTTATATATATATTTATATTTTTATAAAAGTAAATATATATATTTATATTTTTATAAAAGTAAACTAATATAGCGTTAAGCTTTGTTTAAAGATTTTCCCTGTGGAACGAACCGGACTTACTAAAAACTACACTACTGTACGATTAGGTACACTGCCTATAAGTGTTGTAGCAAGGTTTAAGTATATCCATTCCATAAATAAATAAATATCTTGTGTAAAATTGTATCGTATTTAATAGTATTTCCTTCTAAAATTTAATAGTATTTTATACCCCTTAGCTTTAACATCAAGTTATTTTTGGCGCCGCTGCCGGGGAACAATCTAGCTTAAAAGCCGGAAGCGTAACGCTAAATTTTAAAAAAAAAAAGATTTTTATTTTTAGTTTACTTTTATTAAAATTCACTTATGTAAAAATACGTTTTTAATTATTCGAAAATATAAAAAGAAAAACAAAAATTTATATATTTTTAAGATTTTGTTAAATATTTAAGTTTTATAAAGTTTCTTTATTTTTATTCTATAAAAATATAAGTTTTATTTAAATATTTTATTTTTATTTAAAACATAAAAAAACCGAAAAAAAAAATTAATATATATATAAATCTATTTTTAAGATATTTTTTAAATTATAAAGTAGTTCTGTTTTTATTTTAGTTTTTAAATATAAGTTTTTATTATATAAATAATTTTATTTAAACAGAAAATATAAAACAGAATATAAAAAAAAAACGCGTCGAATTTTAATCAGCCTGTCATTTGAATTTTGGAACCCCGCGACTCGCGGAGTTTGCAGCCTCGAATACCGTGACTCGCGGAGACACTCTGACACGTGACAGAACCCTAATTTCGCATTAATTACGGATTTTATTATTATTATTATTAATAAACCCTAATTACTTAATTATTATTATAATTAGTTTAAGTTTTTAAATTAAATTGTATTTTAAATTTTAATTAGTTTTATTATATATAAAATTAATAGTTTTATAAAATAAATAATATAAAAATAATATTTTTATAAAAAATTGTAATTTTTACAACTTTTTGTATATTTTTATATTTTGTCCCTTTTTAATTGTTTTAGCGTAATATTTGTATTTTTCGCTAGTTTTTAGTTTTAAACTTAGTTTTTGCCATAGTTATTTTTACTTCTAGATTTTTAGGCTTTGCCGTAGAATCCCTTAAGTGCTTTTTCTTTAGATTAAGATTTAGGTGCTTTAGAATTTTTCGACGCCTTTTTAAGTTTTAGTACCTTTTTAAGATATTGTCATTTGGAATATAGTTTTTTCTATAAGCCTTAATATTTTTAGACGCCTTTTACCTATGTATCAATTATCATTCCAATTAATAATCTCAATTTGCGATTATAATTTTAAGTTAGTTGTAGTGATAAGGTTGGGTTAGTCAAGTGTTTTTAAGTTTTATAAGTTTCTTTTATTTTTCCGTCGCCTTTTATTTTTCTTTCTTATTTTTCTTTTTAGATCTTTTTCCGACGAACTCTTTTTCTTTCTTATTTCTCGCCATTCTAGTTTTTAGGACATAGAGTTTTTATTCTACTTCTTATCTAAATTTCTTAAAATTACGAAAATTTATTTTAAGTGGTTAAATTGATAGACATCAAAATTTTCTGGTTGGTAGTAATAGTTGGATTTGTATGTGGACCGGGTTATTGGAGCCAAACAGTCCTCAATTATATTGAGACCAAACGAATCCTGCCCCTCTGCTGCATCTTTTGGCTATTCAAAACGTGAGCAAAATCAGAAAAGTCTATTAATTGGAT
This sequence comes from Rutidosis leptorrhynchoides, assembly GCF_046630445.1. Classification (NCBI taxonomy): domain Eukaryota; kingdom Viridiplantae; phylum Streptophyta; class Magnoliopsida; order Asterales; family Asteraceae; genus Rutidosis; species Rutidosis leptorrhynchoides. The sequence continues at coordinate 235,729,745 of NC_092338.1, read as the reverse complement.
AACTTATTATAATTTTTCTTTCCTTTTAAAAACTAATAGGATATTCAGTGAATGCATCGAGCAAGACGTTCATCACCTTTTGTACGTTCACCACCTGTAACTAGATCAAGACATCTAACTAATATTGTCGCCGTTGATAATCCATTTTTTGAACCCGACCTCACAATTGAGAATCCGGAGAATATTCAGGGACGATTCGTAGATCCTGAACCACTAAACTTTCCTCCGGAACCACCAATCATTCAAACAGAGATTGTTGAGGAACGAACCATTAAATCAGAATCCTCTAGTGATTCCGATTCAACAAATTCAATTATGGAAGTAACAGAACCTTTAAGTATGGAAGACCGAATGAGAGACAAATGCACTGGCCAAGGTCACGCAATTACTCATCCAGACATTAATGCACCAGATTATGAAATCAAAGGAAAAATTCTACACATGGTGACTAATCAATGCCAATTTAGTGGTGCGCCGAAGGAAGATCCAAATGAACATCTTCGTACCTTTAATAGGATCTGCACTCTATTTAAAATAAGAGAAGTTGAGGATGAACAGATATATCTCATGTTATTTCCCTAGACTTTAAAGGGAGAAGCCAAAGATTGGTTGGAATCGTTACCTGAAGGGGCGATTGATACATGGGACGTTTTAGTTGAAAAATTTCTTAAACAATTCTTTCCTGCATCTAAAGCCGTAAGACTTCAAGGAGAAATTGTTACGTTCACACAGAAGCCAAATGAAACTCTATATGAGGCGTGGACAAGATTTGGAAAGTTATTAAGAGGATGTCCGCAACATGGTTTAGATACCTGTCAAATAGTACAAATATTCTACCAAGGATGCGACATCACTACAAGGAAAGACATAGATATAGCAGCTGGTGGTTCTATTATGAAGAAAACCGAAACTGATGCTTACAAAATTATTGATAACACTGCTTCCCACTCACATGAGTGGCACCAAGAAAAAGATATCGTTAGATCATCTAAAGCAGCTAGAGCCGATTCTAGCCATGACTTATATTCCATTTCCGCAAAGATAGATGCTGTGGAGAGACGAATGGAAAAGATGACTAAGGATATTCACTCAATACGAATTAGTTGTGAGCAGTGTGGAGGACCACATTTGACAAAAGATTGTCTCAGTATTGAATTAACAATGGAACAAAGAGAGAATATTTCATACATAAACCAAAGGCCTGGAAATAATTATCAAAATAATTATCAACCGCCAAGACCGATCTACAATCAAAACCAGAACTATAACCAAAATATTCCATACAACAACCAACAAGGTCCTAGCAATCAACAAGTATCTAATAATAATTACAATCAGCAAAGACCTAATTTTCAAAACAAACCACCACAACAAACCGATGATAAAAAGCCGAATTTAGAAGATATGATGACGAAGATAGTTGAAACTCAAACGCAGTTTTTCACATCTCAAAAACAAACTAATGAACAAAATGCTCAAGCATTTAGAAATCAACAAGCTTCTATTCAAAATCTGGAACAAGAAGTAAGTAACCTAGCAAGGTTAATAGGTGAAAGAAAACCGGGAAGTCTACCTAGTGATACAAATGCTAACCTCCGGAATGAAACAGCTAAAGCCATTACCACAAGAAGTGGTACAACACTTAAACCACCTGAAATACCTGTAACTTCTGATGAAGCTATTCCTACTCCACAAGAACCACAACCTGATCAAGATAAGGAAAAAGAACCGGTAGTTGAAAAGGTTAATGAAGATAACACAGTTAAGGCTAAACCTTATGTTAAACCATACCAACCACCACTTCCTTACCCGAGTAAAATGAAGAAAGAGAAACTTGAAGCCGAGCAATCTAAATTCTTGGATATGTTTAAACAGATAAATGTAAATCTTCCTTTCATTGATGTGATTTCAGGAATGCCTAGATATGCTAAATTCTTGAAAGATCTAATCTCAAATAGAAAGAAAATGGAAGAACTCTCGGCTGTTACTATGAACGCTAATTGTTCAGCAGTGCTGTTGAATAAGATACCAGAAAAATTATCTGATCCAGGAAGTTTCACAATTCCATGTTTTCTGGGTAGTCTTAGTTCAATAGAAGCATTGGCAGACTTAGGTGCTAGTATAAATCTAATGCCGTATTCACTATACGCTAAACTAGACCTTGGAGAATTGAAACCAACCAGAATAAGCATACAGCTAGCCGATCGATCAATAAAATATCCTAGAGGGATAATGGAGAATATGCTAGTTAAAGTTGGTACTTTAGTATTTCCAGTAGATTTTGTTGTTCTGGACATGGAAGAAGATTCTCAAGTTCCTCTCATATTAGGAAGACCATTCTTAAACACGGCTAAAGCAATGATAGACGTGTTTGGTAAGAAATTGACCCTAAGTATAGTGGACGAGAGTGTTACCTTTTCAGTTGATAGAGCAATGCAACAACCGCAATCTGCAGATGATACATGTTATTATATTCAAACTATAGATGCACATGCAGAATTGTTAGAAGAATTTCCAGAATTACAAGGAACAGGAGAATGTTCTTTAGGAGAAGGTAATGAACCAATTAATGAAGCTGAAATGTTAGCTACACTTATAGCTAATGGATATGAACCAACAACAGAAGAAATTCAAATGCTAAAAGAAGAAGACAGATATCGATACAAATCATCGATAGAAGAACCTCCGAAATTAGAGTTAAAGCCACTTCCAAACCATTTGGAATACGCTTATTTACATGGTGAATCTGAATTACCTTTAATAATATCGTCTTCTCTTACTGAAAATGAGAAATCACAACTCATTTCTGTGTTGAAAGCTCATAAACCAGCCATTGCATGGAAGATTCATAATATTAAAGGAATAAGTCCTTCGTATTGCACACATAAAATCCTTATGGAAGAAGGTCATAAAACGTATGTGCAACGCCAACGAAGACTAAATCCTAATATGCAAGATGTAGTTAAGAAAAAAATTATTAAACTGCTAGATGCAGGTTTGATATATCCAATTTCTGATAGTCCATGGGTAAGCCCAGTTCAATGCGTGCCTAAGAAGGGTGGCATGACTGTCATTACAAATGAAAAAAATGAGCTTATTCCTACTAGGACTGTAACAGGATGGCTTGTGTGTATTGATTATAGAAAATTAAATGACGCCACCAGAAAAGATCACTTTCCCTTACCTTTCATAGATCAATGTTGGAAAGATTAGCCGGAAATAGTTATAATTGTTTTCTAGATGGATTTTCCGGATATTTTCAAATTCCAATAGCACCCGAGGACCAAGAGAAAACCACATTCACGTGCCCTTATGGTACTTTTGCTTACAAACGCATGCCATTTGGACTTTGCAACGCCCCTGCAACCTTTCAAAGGTGCATGATGGCGATTTTTCACGACATGATAGAAGAATGCATGGAAGTTTTCATGGATGACTTTTCAGTCTTCGGTGATACATTTGAATCATGTCTAGTTAATCTGGAACGAATGCTTATTAGATGCGAACAATCAAATCTAGTACTTAATTGGGAGAAATGCCATTACATGGTTAAAGAAGGCATCGTTCTTGGTCATAAAATTTCAAAAGAAGGAATTGAAGTGGATAGAGCTAAAGTAGATGTAATTGCTAAACTTCCACATCTTACCAATGTTAGAGGAGTTAGGAGTTTTCTAGGGCATGCCGGTTTTTACCGACGTTTCATAAAAGATTTTTCTAAAATTGCCACTCCTATGAATAAACTCCTAGAAAAGGATGCTCCATTCATCTTTTCAGATGAATGTATCAAATCTTTTAATATTCTTAAAGAGAAACTCACTAATGCACCGATCATGATAACACCAAATTGGAATCTACCATTTGAACTAATGTGCGATGCAAGTGATTTTGCAATGGGAGCCGTTTTAGGACAAAGGATTGAAAAACGATTTCAACCTATATATTATGCTAGTAAGACGTTATAAGGAGCACAAACGAACTATACAACTACTGAAAAAGAACTCCTTGCTTTTGTCTTTGCTTTTGACAAATTTCGTTCATATCTCGTTCTAGCAAAAACGGTGGTCTATACCGACCATTCTGCTCTTAGATACTTATTTTCGAAACAAGATGCTAAACCAAGATTAATCCGTTGGATCTTACTCTTACAAGAGTTTGATATTGAAATCCGAGATAAAAGAGGAGCAGAAAATCTCGCCGCTGATCATCTTTCTCGTCTTGAAAATCCCGAATTAGAAGTTCTAAATGAATCGGCCATACAAGACAACTTTCCTGATGAATATCTATTGAAGATAGATTATAATGAAATTCCATGGTTTGCAGACTATGCAAACTACTTAGTTTGTGGATTTCTTGAAAAAGGATTATCGTACCAAAAACGAAAGAAATTCTTCAGTGATATAAAACACTATTTCTGGGAAGATCCACATCTGTTTAAAAGTTGTCCCGATGGAATAATACGCCGATGTGTATTCGGAGATGAAGTAGTAAAATTTTAAACCATTGTCACATAGGACCAACAGGAGGGCATTATGGGCCTCAACTAACAGCAAGAAAAGTTTATGAAGCTGGATTCTATTGGCCCACAATTTACAAAGACGCACACCTTCTTTGCAAATCCTGTGATGCTTGTCAAAGGGCCGGAAAAATAAGTCAACGTGATGAAATGCCACAAAATGTCATTCAAGTATGCGAAATATTTGACATTTGGGGTATTGACTTTATGGGTCCATTTCCAAAATCTCATAATAATCTCTATATTCTCGTAGCCATTGATTATGTATCTAAATGGGCGGAAGCACAAGCTCTCCCAACTAACGATGCACGAGTTGTAGTCAACTTTTTAAAACGTCTTTTTGCAAGGTTTGGAACACCGAAAGCTTTAATAAGTGATCGAGGTAATCATTTCTGTAATAATCAACTTGAGAAAGTTCTTAAAAATATGGAGTAACTCATAAAATCTCCACAGCATATCATCCACAAACAAGTGGACAAGTTGAAAATACCAACCGAGCTTTAAAACGTATTCTAGAGAAAACCGTAGGATCAAATCCGAAGGAATGGTCTATTAAATTGGAGGATGCACTCTGGGCTTTTAGAACAGCCTACAAAACTCCAATTGGAACCACACCTTTTAGACTTGTTTATGGAAAAGCATGTCATCTTCCAGTAGAAATTGAACACAAAGCATTTTGGGCTTTGAAGACATGTAATCTTGATTTACATGAAGCTGGACGTCTACGATTTAGTCAACTAAATGAATTAGAAGAATTAAGACATGAAGCATACGAAAATTCGTTAATCTATAAAGAAAGAACGAAGAAATAGTATGATAAAAGAATCAGAAGTTCAAAAGAATTTAAAGAAGGAGACAGAGTTCTTCTTTTCAATTCACGATTCAAGCTATTTCCTAGAAAATTGAAATCAAGATGGTCTGGACCATTCATAGTTAAAAGAGTTTTTCCATACGGAATGATAGAATTAATAAATTCAAATGGGATTGAATTTAAAGTTAATTGTCACAGAGTTAAACATTACATACATGGTCCGATGGAAGTTGACAACGAAGTTAATCACAATTTCGACACCACAGCTAACTAAGTGTGGGGAGAATCAAGTCTTTTAAGGATAATATGTATTTCTGTTAGAGTTAGATTGTCTGTTTTCGTGTAGTTCTCGAAAATGGAACCCGAATGGTCTTTCCCTAGCAGACCCTAAAGAACTAGTCTTCTCCCCCCATTCTGAATTTTTATTTTTTTTAGGTTTTTACGAAATGAAGACTGCCTGTGAACTAAACCATGGTCTAATGCTACACGCTTTGATCACTAAACGTAATAATGACACACTTTCGAGTGAAATAGTATCAGTAATCAGAGAAAGATTGGACGGAGTAAGAAAAGAATCCAGATGCGAAGATAATAAGTTACAATTTGGTAAAGAAAAATCAAAATCCGCAGCGAAAAGAAGAGCACGACACCTAGAAATATGTCATAAATGCGGAAAATAGTCACATAGAGGTAAATGTTCAAATAATCAAACCTATTCAAATACCGAATTTGTTACTTTATGCAGAGACGGACCGTTCATATGTTTAGAAGAAAAGACACCGAATGCTCGAGGTTACGCCTATGTAGCCATGGAAAATCAATTAAACCGACTATCTTATGAATGGGATAGATCATATAACTAAGAATACTATCTCACAGGTAAGTCTGTACAGTTTTTATTTTTTTAACCTTTTGATAATAAACGCTAATTTGTTCGCTATAAAGTATTAAATTGGTATTAAATAAAATTAGGTTTGGCGACCGAAATTGTTGATATCATACAAAAATTTATTACATCACTGCGAAATTTAACGTTTATTCTTAAGGTATAAATATCTTTAATCAATCAACCCAAAATATTTCAAAAATTCGTCATGAGTTAAATTAGGTCATGGAACCGAAATTACTTTACCGAAAAGAGGGGCGCATATTTTTGATAATATTTGATTGATTAAAGTGGGATAAAAAGCCAAAAAGATTTTTAATTTTATTTTTACCATGTTTTTAAAATTAATATATAAATCTTAAATTAATATTATAAACTTTGTAAAAATAATATATTTAAAATTGTAAATATTTGAAAAATTAATATAAGTTGGGTGTGAATTTATAATATGCATTTTTAAATTAAGTTTGGTGTGAATTTTTAATTTTTAAAATATGAATTTTATTTTTATGCATTTTAAATTGTAAGTTTGGTGTGAATTTTTAAAAAACAAAAATTTAATTTATCTCATTAAGTTAAAAATATGATTTTTAAAATTCGTCGTAAGTTGAAGACTAGGTCGTTGAACCGAGATTGCTTTATCCAAGGGAGGGACGAGAACTTTTATTATCATTATTTTTAATCTTATTGAATTAAAGTATGCCAAAAACATTAAAAAAACCCAAAAATCTTAGCTTTTAAAATTTTGTCGAAGGACGGACTAGGACATCGATCCGAAACGACCTCGTCCTAAATAACAAGGGAAACAAAATTTTAAAATTAATTACTTAATTGTTTTAATTATTATAAGATATATATAAAAAAAATACAAACTCCGCGACTAGCGGAGTTTGAAAGGGAAAAACACCGCGACTCGCGGAGTTCCAAAAATACCGAAAAAAAATAAAAGGGGCAGAACTGATCAGTCCCCAACCCAACACAAAAAACACTGCGAAACAAACCGAAAAAAACCGAAAAAACACCCCCAAATTCACAATTTTTGACCGTTAATCATCAAATCTTTTACTAAAATCATGTTAAGAAGGATGCTATCAAGGAATTACTCAAGAAAAACGGTAAATTTCTACACCTAAACACCATTTAATCCGAAAATTAGTGTTCTTGAGCAATTTTATACCCAATTTGATTTTGATGCTTTTTAGTGTAATTATGCTTAAATTGTTTATGTATTATGCTTGTATAACCTAGATTGATGCTATTTAATATGATTAGAAGCCTTAAACTTCAAATTTTGAGTAATCTAGGGTTTGTGTTCTTGAGCAAATTTGGGGCTTTTTGATATAAACAGGTTATGGCCGATTTTTGTCATGAATTGTTGCTAAATTAAGTAGTGTAACATGTTTAGGTAGTTAAATGATCCAAACTTTGAGCCTAAACATGATTTTGAGAATTAAAGTGGACTTTTTCAAGTCTAAAATTCATGAACTTGATTTTTGAGAGATAATGCCATTTGAAACTTGTTTAATTACTAGTAATGATTATTTTGACATGTTATTTGAGTTGAATGCTTATGAACTTGGCAAACATTTTCGTATATGCTTATTTGAAAAAGTGTAGATTTGATGAAAATATGAAAATGAGCTTAAGTTTGATATAAATTGATAATGTCATTGTAATTATTTTGATTAATGATTTTGCTGACACTAATGCATATTTGGATGCACAAAAATTGTTTTTGATGTGTTTTGCAGACTGAAAGGGGTGAATCTTCATCCCAAGCTCGCAATGCTCCTGCTGAGAATGCGGAACAACAGGAGGTGGATAACTACTACAAACAAGATATACCTCATCCAGTCATGACATTTTCTGATATGCACTTGGAAGATTTTCACCCGAACCTGAGATTTGACAGACTTTGGATAGATTATCCAAAATACCAAAGGGGTTTGCATACTCTTCATTCTAAAGCTGTTGAGGTACCTAGGGTTATAGAATGGGGACCATTAGAAGCTGTAGAATTGGCCGGGCCAATTAGGGAATTACTTGCACAGAGGTATGGTAATTCTACTTTTAACGATTGGGTACGGTTATTCAACATGCGTAGACCTATATATAAAGTATGGTGTGAAGAATTGTTATAGAATTAAATGATCGGGTAGCTAGTTTAACCGATCGATCTTTTATTAGATTTTTGTTAGGAGGTTCGATGCGCCACATGTCTTTACTAGACATGGCTCAGGCTTTACGTATATATACGCCTGAGGAGTTAGCATCTGACGATTGTAGAGGGTTGATACTAAATGGTAGAAAGATAGACAAAAATTTTGATACGCATGGTGTATGGAGTCAAATGACTAGCCATCACCGATTTAAAGGGGGAAATTACTCTTATTTGGATATAGATAGAGCAGAGTTAAGAGTAATTCATAGGTTTTTAGCTAATTCGATTACACAGAGAGGTAAGAATAAGGAAAAGGTAAATGAACAGGATTTGTTTTACCACATGTGTATTCGAGACCCACAAAGCGCTATAAGTATACCTTATTGTGTGGGTTATTATTTATCAGCTATGGTTAGGGGGATGAGACCGCATAGCATAATAGGAGGTGTTATATTTATTACTTTGATTGCTGAATATCTCGGTGTGGATATAAGTCAGGGGGGATTATTAGTCGAAGAACCAGAACCCCGCGATACAATAGGTTTAAATGTATACCATGGTGCGAAAGTTTTGAAGAGGTGAAATAACGCCGCAGTACGATATAACGGTAGACATCCACAGGTTGAGAGAAACCAACAGCAAGGTAATGTAGGAGGGGGGAAATGAAATGGCAGAAATGCATAGGTTTATAGCTTCACAAGAGTACGAAAATGCTAGACATAGAGCATTTGAAGATTGGCAAGTTCATCAAAACCAAATCATAGCTTATTGCCAACATATAGGTAGAAACTATAATCCTACTCCATCGCCCATATTCCCTCCCTGGTCTATAGAGATTCAACCACCGTATCCTACGTATAACCCAGCCGAAGCATTCTATAGCACCTATGGTTATGCATGAAGCCCCTACTGGTATCAGTATCATCCCTAGTCTACTTAGTTTTTTTTTTATTTTATTATTTGTAATGTTGATACATTTAATACTTATGTTGGATTTGTAATAGTTTTATTATTTTCTAAAATTTATTATTAGATTTTAATAATTTTTGAATGTGGGGTAATATACCAAACTTCAAAAATATGTATATATGTTTGCAGTTTATCTTATGTACACAACAGGGTAAAATAACGCATTTTCAAAGACTGGTATTAAGTTCAGCAAAAGCAATTAATTTTGACGACAAGATGCAAAATATATGTGAAATAACAACAAGACGGAATGAACAAATGATGTGCACCATTTATCATTCAGCAAACAAACGCCAATATATTTGGAAACTTTGGTAAAATTTAATCATTTTCACACAAATCACCCTCAATAATTTAAATTGTTACTGATTTCTTGCAAATGAGGGCATTGCAAGATCTTAAGTGTGGGAAGGGGTTAAATTCTTTCGGATTTTTAAAAATTTTATCTTAAACACTTGGTTACCATTAAAAAAAAAATACTAGTAAAGTAGTAGTTGTATTAGAATCTAGTGCTCTCTGATAATAAAGAACAGCCCTAGTCTTATATACTGACTACCCAATTCTAGTAAAAAAATTTCAAAATTTTTAATTAAATGAACTCAAAATCATGTTTATACATATTTATGAATGATAAAACTAGGTTTTAACACCGAAATTATTGTTACCTCGGAAAGGACATAAATTGAGAAACAAACCAAAATGTTAAAATTCATTTAAAATTGAATAGAGGACAATAAAAAGGAAAATAAAAGCCAAGTGTGGGAAAAATTACCAAGTTATCTTAAACATATGTCACATATTTCTGTAACAAATAACTGAAAATACTTTTGCTTTGGACTAAACTAAACTGTTTTAACCGATGAAAGAAAAGAAGAGATGGATCTACATGATGAATCAATTCCATCATTAAAAGGAAGTAAAGTCTTCCGAAAAAGACACGCGCTTCTTGATTTAGGTCAAGAAGTTGTCGTCCAGACCAGCTGTAGGTTGACGAAAAATCTAGAAAAGTCATCACTAAAATTAGCAGAAAATCCACGGACCTCAGCATCAAACAGGGTCGCCAAGTGGTCAGATTTATCCTAACCATGAGAAGGATTTATCTCGTACAATGGGGGCACCGTGCAAATTAGCTAGATAAGACTAATGAATCAGATCCCCAGAAAGGATAATCTCCTTAAAGATTAAAAATCAGCTTTTAAGCCTGATATTACTCAATCCTAGAGATTGACCTTAAAGATTGAGAATTCAAACTCATGGAATTCAATGATATCTAAACTCGAGCTTGAACGAGAAAATATTTTGATAAAATTACAAACCGATTTGTTTTCTAAAAACCCATTTTCAATGCGTTCATTACCATTGAACGTAAAATCCTAGGAATTCGCCTGGAATTCATTAGGTCACCTGAACCAAATCGGGTGTCAACCGTAAGAACGGTGGTTGCATAGCATGGTCAAAGACAGGACCTTGTGCCAGACCGGAAAATTATAAGGGTGAGCTTTACTATTGCTCCTACAAAGGATAGTAATTGCGTTCGACACGTTATAGACCATAATTAAAAGCATGTCAGGGGACATTGCCTTAACAGTTGCTTGTTCAACGCTTTCCTTTACAACCGGACGGTAGTTTATCGAAAGGTAATATACGGGCCAAGTAAACTGGACGTGTTGCTTTCCAAATACAAGGTTAGCAAGTGGGTGATACAAAACCATAAGTTTTGAGCTAAAATTTTCAAATCTGAAACCCACCAAACCCACAAAAATATTTTGCAAACACCGGTGAAGGGTTATTCCAGAAAACTTATCTAGGGTAAAAACTAGATTTAATTTTCAACAGATCAAATGTTTTCATAAAGATCCAATTTCCTTAATGGATCTAAATTTTTATAGTCATGTGGGACTGTAAACCATATCGTTACTACCATAATTTATACCGCCGTATAAAAATCACTGATGTACAAAGTGTGAAGAATAAAGAAGTGATTCTAGTATTTCAAGACGATATTGCTTGAGGACAACCAACGCTCAAGTGTGGGAATATTTGATAATGCTAAAAACGAACATATATTTCATAGCATTATTCCTCAAGAAAGACAAGCTTTTAGTTGCAATAGTTCTATTTAAAAGTGATATTCGTTTAAATAATAAAAGGTGAAGACAAAAGACAGATTCGACGAATTGAAGACGCAAACGACCAAAAAGCTCAAAAGTACAAAATACAATCAAAGAGGTTCCAATTATTGATAAGAAACGTCTCGAAATTACAAGAGTACAAGATTCAAAACGCAAAGTACAAGATATTAAATTGTACGCAAGGACGTTCGAAAATCCAGAACCGGGACCAGAGTCAACTCTCAACGCTCGACGCAACGGACTAAAAATTACAAGTTAACTAGGTATATAAATATAATATAATATATAATTAATTATGTAAATTATATATATATTATATTTATATAATAAACCGTCGGTAAACAAAGAGCCAAAATGCAGTAAGCTGTAATTACAAACTCCGCGACTCGCGGAGTTTGAAGAAGAAAAGGGCCGCGAGTCGCGGAGCCCCAAATTTAGAAACTGCCTATAAAGCTCGCGCATTCTGATCGTAAAAATATAACATATAACTCCATCCATCTATCTAAACGTAATATTTATATTTATAATTTATATTTTAATTTTAATTTTAATTTTAATCCTAATAATAAGGGTATGTTAGCGAATGTTGTAAGGGTGTAAGTCGAAATTCTGTCCGTGTAACGTTACGCTATTTTTAATCATTGTAAGTTATGTTCAACCTTTTTACATTAATGTCTTGTAGCTAATTTATTATTATGCTTATTTAAATCCGAAGTAATCATGATGTTGGGCTAATTACTAAAATTGGGTAATTGGGCTTTGTACCATAATTGGGGTTTGGATAAAAGAACGACACTTGTGGAAATTAGACTATGGGTTATTAATGGGTTTTATATTAACTAAACAATACCTTGTTAATTTAATATACAAACTTATAATTCGACGTATTTATATATAACCACATACGCTTGACTGGGTACGGTGGGCGGGATATCTATAAATACCAATAATTATTCATTTTACCGGACACGGAACTGGATTAATAGTTAATAGACTTGTTGAAACAGGGGTGAATTACATTCAAGGGTAATTGGTATAATTGTTAACAAAGTAGTAAAACCTTGGTTTACACGCAGTCGATAACCTGGTGTATTCATTAAACAAAGTATTAAAACCTTGTTACAATTCGAATCCCCAATTAGTTGGAATATTTGACTTCGGGAATAAGAATAATTTGATGAAGGCTTTCGCTCTTTATATTTATGACTGATGGACTATTATGGACAAATCCGTATGGACATATTAAATAATCCAGGACAAAGGACAATTAACCCATGGGCATAAAACTAAAATCAACACGTCAAACATCATGATTACGGAAGTTTAAATAAGCATAATTCTTTTATTTCATATTTAATTTCCTTTATTTTATATTTAATTGCACTTCTAATTATAGCACTTTTATTTATTGTTATTGTATTTAATTGCACTTTTAATTATCGTACTTTTTAATTATCGCAAGTTTATTTTATCGCACTTTTATTATTCGCAATTTCATTATCGTTATTTACTTTACGTTTTAAATTAAGTCTTTTATTTATTTAATATTTTACATTTGGTTTTAACTGCGACTAAAGTTTTAAAATCGACAAACCGGTCATTAAACGGTAAAAACCCCCCTTTATAATAATAATATTACTTATATATATATTTGTATTTTTATAAAAGTAAACTAATATAGCGTTAAGCTTTGTTTAAAGATTTTCCCTGTGGAACGAACCGGACTTACTAAAAACTACACTACTGTACGATTAGGTACACTGCCTATAAGTGTTGTAGCAAGGTTTAAGTATATCCATTCTATAAATAAATAAATATCTTGTGTAAAATTGTATCGTATTTAATAGTATTTCCTTCTAAAATTTAATAGTATTTTATACCCCTTAGCTTTAACATCAGAAACCGAGACGATTCATCGAATAAAAACGTTATACGTAGGAACGTACAAACACATAGTCACACCTTTTTATTTAATAAATAATATAGGAATATTAGAATATAATTTAGTCACATAAAATGACTTCATAAAACCTTTCAAAATTTTGAGACTCATAATAACAAGTTTGCTTATCGAGTCGAAAGCATTCAATCATATAGAGAATTGACTTAAAAAAAAGTTGAAATTTTCCTGCAAGAAATGATAAGTAAAATTTAAAATAAACATGTACGGTCAAAGTCCAGACTCACTAATGCATCCTAACAACTACCGGTTAGACACACTAATGCAAATTCTGGTTCGCTAAGATCAACGCTCTGATACCAACTGTAACACCCCATCAAAATCCATTAACGGCGATGTTAACTCTGGTCCCAGTGCTTGGCTTGACTTCTGTAACAACCCTCACTTTTCAACTTCCGATTTTACTAAAATACCTAGAGTTGTTATATGCGAATAAATTTAACGTTGACCGAATAAACGTACGCTTAAAATAAATAATATAATTATAAATATTATAAATAAGGTTATGTTATATCATAATTACATCAATGAATATATATAAAATTTATATTACTTTTGTTATTTAGTTAATAGAATATATAATTAACTAAATAATAAATAATATTATAACATTTATAAAACTAATAAAAACTATAAAGTAATAATCATAAATTTTAATTTTAATTATAAAAACTGAATATAATAATAATTTTTATATAAAATTCGTATTTAATATTTAAACAAATATAGAAATAAAATGTTAAATGTTCTTAGAAATGTATTAAATGATTTTTTAGAATTTTTAAAAAAAAATCAAAACTATATCTACTTTTAATAAATAAATACAAAAATACAAACTACTTTTTCTTAATTTAACTTTTAAGATTTATTTTTAATAAAAATACAAACTACTTTTTTCTTATTTTAACTTTTAAGATTTACTTTTAATAAAAATACAAACTACTTTTTCTTATTTTAACTTTTAAGATTTACTTTTAATAAAAATACAAACTACTTTTTCTTATTTTAACTTTTAAGATTTACTTTTAATAAAAATACAAACTACTTTTTCTTATTTTAACTTTTAAGATTTACTTTTAATAAAAATATAAACTACTTTTTCTTATTTTAACTTTTAAGATTTACTTTTAATAAAAATACAAACTACTTTTTCTTATTTTAACTTTTAAGATTTACTTTTAATAAAAATACAAACTACTTTATCTTATTTTAACTTTTAAGATTTACTTTTAATAAAAATACAAACTACTTTTTCTTATTTTAACTTTTAAGATTTACTTTTAATAAAAATACAAACTACTTTTTCTTATTTACTTTTAATAAAAATACAAACTACTTTTTCTTATTTTAACTTTTAAGATTTACTTTTAATAAAAATACAAACTACTTTTTCTTATTTTAATTTTTAAGAATTACTTTTAATAAAAATACAAACTACTTTTATTATTTTAAGATTTAATATATATTTTTCTTTTTATTTCTTTTACTTATTTTTTTTTTTTACCTAACATTTTCAACTATAAATACCACATACATTTCTCATTTCAAACTTGCACCTTAATCTCTCATTTCTCTCTTGAAGAACTACTTCTAGTTGATATCCCGGTCACTTGCTTTACTTTTCTTTCTTGCGTGGAATATTTCAACTGCTATTTAAGGTGAATTCATAGTCCCTCTTTATTGCTAGCAAAACTTACTTACTTTTGGGGTGAGACACATGCTGTTTTTTTTTTTTTACTTTTTACACTTTAGACACAAGTACCAAACTGCTTAAACTATGCTATACCCGGCTTTGTTCGGCTAAAGTCCCTACAGTGATATTTTTAAGTGCTCGGCATGCTAGGTTATTGGGGGTAGGCCTATTGGGAGTAACGTCCCCGATACATTTGACTATGTCTTTGTATTACTTGATAATGAAATTAAACCGACAAGTAGAACTAACGTGTCATGGGGCATACTATCGTTTAGTTTAAATATCACGAATTGGCATAACTATTTCTTTCGATCTTTCAAGATCAACTTTACAAACTAAATCTTGTGGTCTAAAACAACGGTCAAACTTTTTGTTAAACCTATGAACTTCACTCAACCTTTTTGGTTGACACTTTAGCATGTTTTGTCTCAGGTGATGTTTGATTCAAGCTCTTATACTTACTGCTTATGTGATGCTACTTGGACATAGGATCAAGAGATATCGCATTTATTACTTTTGCATGTGAACATTTCCATTATTGTTATTCCTGTCATTGTAACTACATTTCATTTTCCGCTGCGTACTCATTAAAGTTAAATTCATCATTTAGTATTGTTCTCGTTTATTATAATATGTTGGTATGTTTCGATATTAAGTCACATTTCGCCCAGGCCCTAACTGGGGGTGTGAGAGATTGGTATCAAAGCATAACCAGTCTGTTATAGAGGACCAGGATTGCATTTTTGTGTATGCCTTATGTGTTAGCTAGGGTGCCTTAGCAATCTAGGAAACTATAACCTTTCCTGCCATAGACTTTAATGCACTTAGGATTGCCCTATAATCTTAACATTTATGCTTTCCAAAACTTGACTAAAAGATTCTAATCAAAGTCTCTTTCCTAATGATAGGATGTCAAGCCCAAGCGTTAACAAGCCTAACAAGGCAACTCACAACCCTACTACCGAAGTAGGTGTTGGACACTCTGAAACATCAAGACCTGTTCGAAGTCCTTCTTACAGTCCTGATTCACCAAACTATAGTCTAAATACTCTGCGAAATTCACAAAGGTCTCCTCAATATTATCCCAGTCTGAGAATCGAAGATAAAGGAAAATGTCATGAAGAAGCCGGTCCATCAAGGAAGAGAGCCCGGACCCTTTCTTATAATGATGCTGCTAAGTATGAGGGTTTGCTTCGCCACATGGTGAGAGTGGAGGTCCGTATGGATGAGAAGGACCGCGAAATTAAGAAGTTGGTGGAGGAAAATATTAAACTAAGAAAAGAATTAAGGCTCCTAAAGTACGAGGAAGAACGCAACACTCGTTGGGGAAAGCAATCACTTTCTCATCTCCAGGAGGATGTTAACTTCCGAATGAAAATGGAGAGAAGCCGAGTCGACAAACAACTTGCCTTAAGGTAATACGACATCAATGCCGTTAACAGTCGTGTTACCAACCTTTAATCTCGAGTGCCTCTACGAAAAGCAAAAAGGAAAGAATGAGCGATATGATAAGTTTATTAAAGAATCTCTAGAATCTCAAACCGAGAGGCTAGAGAAACTTGTGAAGGATAACATGGAAAAAGTGATGAAGCAGTTTGAGGAAGAGAAGAAGAGACATGAAGACTACTTCAATCTTAATATTCTTTAGTTATTTTTCCATTTTCTATCTATGTAAAGGCTGTACCTTAAAACTATTTCTATTTCCGAATCGTGCACTAAAAGGCTTATTTAATGCCTCGTTCCTTAATAATATAAAGTGTTTTATATATATCATGTGTTACGATAAAACTGTTCATGTTCCATTGGAAAATGGAGAGACTCTCATCATCCAAGGTGAAAAGAGTGGTTCCAATCTCAATATCATCTCCTGTATTAAGACCCGCAAATACCTTATGAAAGGTTATCCAGCTATTCTAGCCCATGTTAAGATGATCGAATCGAAAGAGAAGTGTATTGAAGATGTACCAGTGGTTAAAGACTATCCTGATGTATTTCCCGGAGATCTTTCTGGTCTTCCACCTCCTCGACAAGTTGAATTTCAAATTGATTTAACTCCTGGTGCTGCTCCTATTGCTAAAGCTCCGTACCATTTAGCACCCTCCGAGATGAATGAATTATCCAACCAGCTCCAAGAACTATTGGATAAAGGTTTCATTCGTCCAAGCTCGTCCCCATGGGGAGCTCCTATTCTATTTGTTAAAAAGAAGGATGGTACGTTAAGGATGTGCATTGATTACCGCGAACTTAACAAGCTTACTATCAAGAACCGTTATCCGTTGCCATGTATTGATGATCTATTAGACCAACTTCAAGGGTCAAGTGTTTATTCAAAGATTGATTTGAGGTTCGGATATCACCAACTTAGAGTCAAGGAATCTGATATTCCTAAGACTGCTTTTTGCACTCGTTATGGGCACTATGAATTCTGTGTCATGCCTTTTGGTTTGACCAATGCTCCTGCCATTTTCATGGATCTCATGAACCGTGTCTGCAAACCTTATCTCGATAAATTCGTCATTGTTTTCATTGATGACATTTTGATCTACTCCAAGAGTGAGAAGGAACATGAGCAACATCTGCGCGTGATTCTTGAACTCTTACGAAAGGAACAACTTTACGCTAAGTTTTCTAAGTGCGAGTTTTGGCTCAAAACCGTACAATTCCTCGGACACGTTGTTGATAGTAATGGAATACATATCGATCCAGCTAAGATTACCGCTATCCAGAACTGGGAGATACCAAAGACTGCGAAGCATATTCGTCAATTTTTGGGACTTGCTGGTTATTACCGGAGATTCATAAAGGATTTTTCCCTTCTTGCCAAACCTCTTACAAAGCTAACTCAAAAAGGGAAGAAGTTTGAGTGGTCCAAAGAACAGGAATTTGCTTTCAAGATTCTGAAGGAGAAGTTAACCACAGCCCCGATTCTATCTTTACCTGAAGGTACTGACAATTTTGTTGTTTACTGCGATGCCTCAAATCAAGGCTTTGGTTGTGTTTTAATGCAACGTGAAAAGGTTATTGCCTATGCATCTAGACAGTTAAAGACACACGAGGAGAACTATACCACACACGACCTTGAGTTAGGTGCTGTGGTATTTGCATTAAAGATATGGAGACATTATCTATATGGTACCCAGTTTACGGTATACACTGACCATAAAAGTCTTTGACACATCTTTGATCAAAAACAGCTGAATATGAGGCAAAGCCGATGGCTCGAGTTATTGAACGATTATGACTGTAAGATGGAATATCATCCTGGCAAGGCAAATGTAGTTGCCGATGCCCTTAGTCGAAAAGACAATGTTAAACGTGTTCGTGCCTTAAACCTGAAAATCAAATCAAATCTTATATCACGAATCTGCGAAGCTCAACTGGAAGCTATTAAACCAACATTTATCGAAGGTGAAGGACCTATCGGTTTCGAGAACCAACTCCAAGTGAAAGCTAATGGTACACGGTACTTTGGCAACAGAATTTGGGTTCCTCGCTTCGGTAATCTCCGTGAACTAGTCTTGGATGAAGCGCATAAGACTAGGTATTCTATTCATCCAGGTTCCAGTAAGATGTACCACGATGTGAAGGAATTCTACTGGTGGCCTAACATGAAAGCCGACATTGCTACTTATGTTAGTAAGTGTCTCACTTGTTTGAAAGTCAAGGCTGAACATCAAAAGCCTTCTGGTCTGTTGACACAACCAGATATTCCGCAGTGGAAGTGGGAATGTATCGCTATGGACTTTATTACTAAATTGCCCAAGACTTCTAGTGGCAATGATACTATATGGGTCATAGTAGATCGTCTTACTAAATCTGCTCATTTCTTACCGATCAAGGAGATCGACAAGATGGAGAGATTGTCACAACTGTATATCAAAGAAATTGTCTCTCGTCATGGTGTTCCTATATCAATCATATCCGATCGCGATAGTAGATTCACTTCCAGATTCTGGAAATCCTTACAAACTGCTCTTGGAACTCAACTCGACATGAGTACTGCTTATCATCCGCAAACCGATGGTCAAAGTGAACGAACCATTCAAACATTGGAAGATATGCTTCGCGCTTGTGTTATCGACTTCGGCAAAGGCTGGGATAGACATTTGCCTTTTGTTGAATTCTCTTACAATAATAGTTACCACTCAAGTATTAAGGCTGCACCTTTTGAGGCCTTATACGGACGAAAATGTAGATCCCCACTGTGCTGGGATGAATTAGAGGACAGACAGTTAACTGGTCCTGAAATCATACACGAGACAACCGAAAAGATAGTTCAGATTAAGAAACGAATAGAAACTGCCCGCAGCCGACAGAAGAGCTATGCTAATAAAGGTCGGAAAGATTTGGAATTCCAAGTTGGTGACAAAGTCATGTTGAAAGTATCCCCTTGGAAAGGCATCGTTCGTTTTGGTAAACGAAGCAAACTAAGTCCGCGTTTTGTTGGACCCTTCAAGATTACTGAAAGGATCGGACCCGTGGCTTATCGATTAGAATTACCTGCTGAACTTAGCAGTGTACACGATGTATTTCATGTCCCGAATCTTAAAAAGTGTCTCGCTGATGACACTCTCGTTATTCCTTTAGATGACGTTCGCATTGATGATAAAATGCACTTCATAGAGGAACCCGTAGAAGTCATGGACCGATCTGCTAAACGCTTAAAACAAAGCACCATACCTATTGTTAAGATCCATTGGAATTCACGATGTGGCCCCGAGTATACCTGGGAACGTGAAGACCAAATGAAACAAAAATATCCCCATCTCTTCTCAACCGCTGATGCATCCGAGAAGTCTACCTAAAACTTCAGGACGAAGTTTTTATTAACGGGGAAGTACTGTAACAACCCTTACTTTTCGACTTCCGATTTTACTAAAATACCTAGAGTTGTTATATACGAATAAATTTAACTTTGACCGAATAAACGTACGCTTAAAATAAATAATATAATTATAAATATTATAAATAAGGTTATGTTATAACATAATTACATCAATGAATATATATAATATTTATATTACTTTTGTAATTTAGTTAATAGAATATATAATTAACTAAATAATAAATAATATTATAACATTTATAAAACTAATTAAAACTATAAAGTAATAATCATAAATTTTAATTTTAATTATAAAAACTAAATATAATAATAATTTTTATGTAAAATTCGTATTTAATAATTAAACAAATATAGAAATAAAATGTTAAATGTTCTTAGAAATGTATTAAATGATTTTTTTAGAATTAAAAAAAAAATCAAAACTATATCTACTTTTAATAAATAAATACAAAAATACAAACTACTTTTTCTTATTTTAACTTTTAAGATTTACTTTTAATAAAAATACAAACTACTTTTTTTTTATTTTAACTTTTAAGATTTACTTTTAATAAAAATACAAACTACTTTTTCTTATTTTAACTTTTAAGATTTACTTTTAATAAAAATACAAACTACTTTTTCTTATTTACTTTTAATAAAAATACAAACTACTTTTTCTTATTTTAACTTTTAAGATTTACTTTAAATAAAAATACAAACTAATTTTTCTTATTTTAACTTTTAAGAATTACTTTTAATAAAAATACAAACTACTTTTATTATTTTAAGATTTAATATATATTTTTCTTTTTATTTCTTTTACTTATTTTATTTTATTTTTACCTAACATTTTCAACTATAAATACCACATACATTTCTCATTTCAAACTTGCACCTTAATCTCTCATTTCTCTCTTGAAGAACTACTTTTAGTTGATATCCCGGTCACTTACTTGCTTTACTTTCCTTTCTTGCGTGGAATACTTCAACTGCTCTTTAAGGTGAATTCATAGCCCCTCTTCATTGCTAGCAAAACTTACTTACTTTTGGGGTGAGACACATGATGTTTTTTTTTTTACTTTTTACACTTTAGACACAAGTACCAAACTGCTTAAACTATGCTATACCTGGCTTTGTTCGGCTAAAGTCCCTACAGTGATATTTTTAAGTGCTCGGCATGCTAGGTTATTGGGGGTAGGCCTATCGGGAGTAACGTCCCCGATACATTTGACTATGTCTTTGTATTACTTGATAATGAAATTAAACCGACAAGTAGAACTAACTTGTCATGGGGCATACTATCGTTTAGTTTAAATATCACGAATTGGCATAACTATTTCTTTCGATCTTTCAAGATCAACTTTACAAACTAAATCTTGTGGTCTAAAACAACGGTCAAACTTTTTGTTAAACCTATGAACTTCACTCAACCTTTTTGGTTGACACTTTAGCATGTTTTGTCTCAGGTGCTGTTTGATTCAAGCTTTTATACTTACTGCTTATGTGATGCTACTTGGACATAGGATCAAGAGATATCGCATTTATTACTTCTGCATGTGAACATTTCCATTATTGTTATTCCTGTCATTGTAACTACATTTCATTTTCCGCTGCGTACTCATTAAAGTTAAATTCATCATTTAGTATTGTTCTCGTTTATTATAATATGTTGGTATGTTTCGATATTAAGTCACATTTCGCCCAGGCCCTAACTGGGGGTGTGAGAACTTCTATGTAACAGCAAAGTTCTACAGCGGAAGCAAAAAGTACCTGAGAATAAATATGCTTAAAAAGTCAACACGAGGTTGAGTGAGTTCATAAGTTTGTCATAATTAATGATTTTGATAATAGTAATAGATCACAAGATTTCAGTTTCCATAAATATCTTTACACCGCAGTGTAATAAAAATATTCTACAACCAGGGGCACCTGGTAACAAGCCTTAACGATAATAATATAATAATGAATACCCCTGATGTCTATAGAGCACCGAATCAAGTGCGATAAATACCCTCGAAGTACTAAACATCCGTTGACTGCTAGCGCGACTAGCCCGGATGGGGTTGTAAAACCCGATAGATCTATCAATAGAATTCGCGCCTATGGTACAGAGACCAATAGATTACGTTACCAAGCTAGGGGAATATTTGTGATTCTAACCCACGTAGAATTAATTTTAGTACTTGTATCTATTTTGTAAAACAGATATAAAAAATTGCATGTATTCTCAGCTCAAAAATATATATAAAAAGGGAGATATGAAAACTCACGATACAATAGTTTGTAGTAAAACTTCAGATTCATGAACCTATATCAAGTATATATATTAACACATATACTCGTAATCGAATAAGTTTGTATATATTTCAATTGTTATATATTTCTGTATATATAATTTTATATATATTCTATATATAAATATTAATAATGTTAATGAATAAAGACTTGTATTATTTTGTAATAATAATAATAATACTAGTAGTAGTAAAAATGATAATAATCATAATAATATAAAAATAATAATAATAGTAAAAATTAAAGTTCTTATAATACTAATAATAAAAATACTTAAAATGTTATATGTTTACAATAGTAATGATATTAATAATTTTTGTTATATCTTATATAGTAAAAGTAATAATAATAATGATATTAGTGGTAAAAATAATAATCATAATTATTATTATAATGATAGTAGTTTTTAATGAAAATGATAATAACAATAGTTCTTAAGAATAATAAAAATACTCATATTAACAATAAAATGATAATGAAAATAATAATTTTTGATAATAATACTTGATACTAGTAATAATAATAATAATTAATAATAACTATGATAATAATAATAATAATAGATTTTAAAATGAAAACTACCTTTAAAAAGGGTTTCTAAAAAGAAAAGCCTCAGACCGGGCTCGAACCCGTGACCTCTCACTAACCCGAACACCCCTTAAACCACTGAACTGCCGACTGCTTTTCTGTTTATATTATAACTCTAATTTTATTTATCTTAATATCAGTGTTCATCTTCTTTTTCAAATTCAATAGCTCTACCAGAGATAAATCAGTAAAATAAAAACGAGTTCTTTGATTGATTTTAAAACTTGGATTAATAGAAACATCCTGCTTTGTAATTTGATTGACAAAAATAAAAATTAAAAAAAAAATATGAGCAGCAGCAGAAGCTGTACTCGTAAAAAAAAAAAAATAAGCTCCAACATTGAATTCGAGTTTTGAACGGTTTTAGGTAAAGATTAAAACATGAAAAAGGTGTTAAATCCTTATTGGAAACTTTCTGTAACCATAATTGAACTTAAAACATCAATTTGAACTCGAATTTTACGAAGAACAAATATGTTGACTTTTTAAAATTAAAGTTTGACTCTGAAATTAAAGCTCAATAGATAAAATTGGACCTTGAAACTTTGCAGATAGTTTGAGTGGATGATTCCTAACAAGACTGCATTTATAGATTTTGAAAATTGATTCGGATTCGAGGTTTTGGTAAATTAAGTCAAGAACAGGGTACGGTTTATTTATTTTTTTATTTAATTTCTGTTTTAATTCAACAAATGCAGTAGGATATATATGATCAACTAACAATACTTTGTTTTTGTATCTTAATTAAAGTCGACAGGGACCAGCATTCGAATTAAAAATATAAAACAGATATGAAATTCAACAATGAATGACGATGGTTTATAAAAAAAAATTTAAAAGCAGATACGATTTATATAAAAAAAAGTAGATAAATATATAAAAGAACTATGAAGATCGGATATGATCTAATTAAAATAATAAAAGCAGATTTGGAAATCATGATTCAATAAAAAAATAAAAACAGACCTAATTTTAGGTATTTGTCTGTACATTTATTTTATTTTTATAAATATTAATAAATATAATAATAATTATAATAATAATAATAATTATTATTATTATTATTATATTAATAATAATAATAATACTTCTAATATTATTAATAAAAATAATAATATAGATAGCAAGAATAATGATAATTTACAATAATATTAATAATAATATTTTTTAACAATAATAATAATAATAATAATAATAAAAATAATAATAATAAAAATAATAATAATAATAATAATAATAATAATAATAATAATAATAATAATAATAATAATAATAATAATAATAATAATAATAATAATAATAATAATAATAATAATAATAATAGAAAAGATCATAATAATAATAATGATAATACTTACAATAATAATATTAATAACAAGGTTAATGGTAATTATTAATAATAATGTTGATAATCATAACAATATTATTAATAATAAGTTGTATTAATTTATCAATAATGATATTTTTAATAATTTTAATAATTTAATGATATTTATAATAATCTTATCACTTTTAGTAAAAGTGATAATACTAATAATATTAATGTTATTAATAATTATTAATAATAATAACATTAGTAATAGTTGTAATAATATTACTTGTACATGATAATGATGAGTGATAATAATAATATTAATATAACAAATTAATATTAATACATAATTATTTACAAGTAATGGTTCGTGAATCGTCGGAATCAGTTGAGGTTAAATGAAATCATGTAAAGAATTTGTTTAAATTTTATCAGAAATTTCTGGGTTATTACATCTGGACTATTATTCGCTTGACTTAAAGTCGGGAAGAGAAAACAAAAGTATGAAGCTCCAAAATATAAAGGAAAATATAAATCCTGACTCTTACACGGAACGTGATGATTCACAGATCATATCGTCATCAGGTGCCATGTTACACTACTCTTACATTCTACCTCATGTCCAAACATAGTAAGAACATACCTTCTTGATAGTTCTATGTTTCCGGATATTCTGGTAATTTGACAAATCAAGATCGTGTCATTACAATTTTCTTCTTAAAACATTAATTATGTTTATCCAAAAATTCATACCTACGAATTATGGACCATTATTCGCTTGATTTAAACTCGGGAAGAGAAAACAAAAGAATGAAGTTCTGAAATAAAAATGGGAGTATAAATCACAGCAAATAGGAGAGAGCATTAACGGTGGACGACAATGATTATAGAAGACAGAAGCAGGGACATCGAAACATAAGGGAAGATATAAAGCCCAACAACAAATTTACAAACCGTATATATCGATGCATATAGCAATATAAAGACACGGGAGGACTAAAAATACTATAAAACCAAGAGTATAGTAGAAGTGAATAGATTCTTCAAGCGACAGCTGAAAAAGAAGAATGACAGATATGAAAGTTAGGAGTATGTCAAGAATCAGAACTGGATGGAGCATATTGACAAATGCTTTAAAGTATGAATTGAAGGAGAAAGAATAAAAGGTGTGAGCTGTGGAAATAAGGAAACAAAGAGGGTGAATTTATAGCGAAATATTCGACAGAGCAATCGAGACAGATCATCGCATTTAACCAAAGAAGATTCTAATTTACTTAATTACCGAAGAACCAAATCTTATTACAAAGATTTTCTCCAAATCCCTTGAACTCTGGAAATCAATCATGTCTGCGTCAAAAGATATGACAAATCTACATTTACTCATTTCACTCTTTTGTGATAGCTTCACTCGTACTCTTCACAAAATCAAATGGTTTTATCTATATTACTAAATGATGATAAAACTCTAATTTTCAGCTTGTATGCATCATGAAAACATACTTATTGTCAGCCATGACCATCTCAATCAAATTTTGGGACGAAATTTCTTTAACGGGTAGGTACTGTGACAACCTAGAAATTTTTGATCAAATTTAAACTTAATCTTTATATGTTTCTGACACGATAAGCAAAGTATGTAATAATCTCAAAAACTTTGAATTGTGTTCATGTAATCAATTACCCTTTGACTGTGCTCAACGATTCACGAACATTTATGTGTATAGATATGTATATATATAAGATATAGTTATATTAATTGAAAATGTTAACTAAGTATTAGATGTATAATACTTTACATGAACGTTATTATTTCAATATATATTTAATATAATTATCGACGAAATTAAAAGATAATATCAAATGATTGAGTTATCAGATACATTGTGATATCGATTACGGGTCTCTGTTATGAGGTCCACTATGATTTAAGAAATCTGTTCTTTTTAACAATATTTGGAAAATAGTAAAGTGATTTACATATAAGAACAAAGTGTCACTTAACGAGAGTTAGACAAAAGTTAGTGGAGATTCTTGTTTGATTTTTCCAATACATGCTTTACTATATTTCACTCGTGACTTTTGATAAGATAACAATTTAGTTTTCATATTATTTAACGTGAAAGTGAAATTAGGGAATATGGATAACTTAGAAAATAGATATCGACAAGTTAAGTAAATCAACATTTTACTTTAAAATGATTTCATACATTTAATTAACCATTGGACTTTATCCTATGCTTCACCAACATACGGTAATTTAAAAACTTGAAACTATTAGGAGTATTATAATTTTACTTTTCTAAAACATTTTATGATAGTGATTCTCATTATTTTAACCTTTTAACAAAATAATTCTTAAATATAGTTAGATTTGGAAAACAAAATTATAATATTTATTCGATTTAGTTTTAAACGTACTAAAATGTTTTCAGTTTAATAAGAACTTTATTATTAAAACATGTTATAAGGTAATTTTTTATGTATATAAAATTAGAAGAACTTAATTAAAACTTTGTATTATAAATTTGTAAATATATTTGTATTGTTTCAAAAAGGTAAATATGTTACGAAATAGTAAATTTTAAACGATCTTAATTATAATGATCTTTGAAATATAATTAGTTTTGAAAAACTAAATATTATATTATTAAATAAATATTTCTAAAATATATAAATTTATATTTCTAAATGAAAATATATTTATATTTTTCAAAGTGATAAAATGTAATATTATCATAGTCATAGAATGTTTTGATTTTTAAATAATATTATTAAATATATTTTAATAAATAATGAGACGATGATTTAAAGAAGCAAATGACCAAAACACTCAAATAAATAAGTTACATTTCAATTAGTATAATTATTGGTGAAATAAGTCTAATTATTGATAAAGGTACGTGTCGCGAAACGTAAAGTACAAGTTTTCTAAACGTACGAAAGGACGTTCGAAAAACCGGAACCGGTACGTAAGTTGAGCGTCAACGTAAAATTCATCGGTGCTAAAATTACAAATCAACTATGCATGAGAATATAATATAATATTTAATTAATTCTAAAGATTAAATATATTATATATTAAATAATATTATTTATATTACTCAAATGAGAAATGGGCGTCGGCAGGCATTTGCGAGTTGTATTTTCAGGCCATGCGATCACATGGCCATATAGGCAAAATCCCATGCGATCGCATGGGGGGTAGGTGGGCTGAACATCTCTTATAAATTGAACGCATTTCGATTTGTGATTCATTTCTTCACATACTTCGCTCAAATAAATATATATATTATTAATAATATTATTATTAATATTAAGATTATTAATATTAATCTTATTATTATTATTATTATTATTAGTATTAGTAGGTAGCGTTATTATTAGTATTATACATAAAATACTACGACGAGGTCATGAGCGAATTAATTCAAAACGGGTT
Source organism: Rutidosis leptorrhynchoides (assembly GCF_046630445.1). Lineage (NCBI taxonomy): Eukaryota > Viridiplantae > Streptophyta > Magnoliopsida > Asterales > Asteraceae > Rutidosis > Rutidosis leptorrhynchoides. Next base: position 235,702,158 of record NC_092338.1, on the reverse strand, counting down.
TTTCGAGCAGGATAGAGCTAAGGAAATTATGGGTTATAGCTATGGAGGTTATGGGTATTTTTTGAAGGTATAGCTCGTAAGGTCAAACTAGTGTTTATCATCTCCGTTGCGTCTACGTACTTTTTCTGCAATATTGAATCACAATATTGATACGTGAGCATTCATATCTTATCTTTTATATATTAATAGTGTATCCCTAACTAGTGCTCGAGTATATAGGATTATGCATGCTTATACGCTTAATATGGTCGCTAGATAGTTTATGATGAATCATGAAATTAATACATATGCTACTGGGATAAGGTATATGATATGCATGTCGTTGGAAAGGTGGCGAAAAATTAATAACTTTTCATTTAGAAAGCGTATGGTTTCGATGAACGGATTAAAAGATATCGTCAACTGAATTATCACTAATTTTAGTATTATTATTATTGAAAATTATTATTATTAAAACTATCGTCGTTATTATCATCGTTATTATTACTACTTAATAACTATTATTATTATTATTATTACTATTGTTATTATTATTATTATTTTTATTATTATTATTATTATTATTATTATTATTATTATTATTATTATTATTATTATTATTATTATTATTATTATAAGTATTATCATTAAAAAAATTTATTGTTATTATTATTACTATCTTTATTATTAAGGTTATTATTAATATTATTATTATTTTTATTATTATTATCATTATAATAACTATTAGTAGTATCATTAATATTATTATAATATTTATTATTAATAGTATCATTATCATTAAAACTAATATTAGTATCATCTAATTATTATTATTGTTATTATTATTATGAATGCGATATAAAAGAGGACTAAAAGCTATTCAACAAATCGATTAGGAAATAATGAGTATGAGTATCATGATGAAATTTAAAATATTGTAAGATATTGATTTGAGATAAAAATATCGTTTTCATTATTTGTTAGTATCACTTATATTAAAACTATCACTTTTACTAAATTATCATTTTTAATAGAAATATCATTGTTATTATAAAATATCATTATCATTATTATTATCATTTTAGTATTATTATTAATTATTATTATAAATTATCATTTGAATAGAATTATTATTATTTTTATATGAAATATTATTATTGAAGGTATTTCGTATGCTCGAGAGACATATCAAATTAACGTGGCCACTATGTTATGATCCAAGTCGGGTCATACCCAATAACAAGCTTACCAACACTTTATATGTATTTATTTTAACGGTTGGATTGTTAAATAAATACGCGACACTTGAACTTTAAAAAATCGATTTTCTAAAATATCATCACTTGGAATAAATTATTTGGATAATTTATATAGGTTCAAACAATTATGTTGTGTTATATTTTATAAAATGGTTTATAAAATTATTGCAAGTAACAAATACATGTTTATTTTATACAAGTTTTATAAAATTATTACAAGGTTTATAAAAGAAAATCTTGTTATAAAATATAAAGATGATGGGCAGTTTTTGGGACTCCAAGACACACCATGCTTGGTTTTATTTGTTACTTTTAAGACTACAAAAGTCCCAAGGTGCATGCACAACTCCAAGACCAAAGTTTGAATTATTCTCTCAAGTGAAACCATACATTCAAAGCTTAAAAAAAACTGCATAAAATACACTGCAGTAGCAGCTGCTGGCCGTGGCCTTTTAGGACCCTAAAGGGAGTTCTAAAATTGTTTTTGCAAGCTCATATTACGTGTCAATCAAATCCTATCTAAAGGCAAAGGTGTTGGGGTTATTTCTTGGGGTATTATTTGCTTGAGGCTTCAAGTTAGAGGCTCCATTCTTCATCATCTTCATCATCATCTTGCTTGCTTGAAAACAACCCTCAACTAGCTTGAGGAGGTATACATCTTCTCTACTTGTTTTATGTGTAAGCATAAATTCATGACTTAATATTAATATGGGATTTATCAAAATGGCTTAACAAATATACTTGTTATATTAATGCTTCCGCTTGCTTTAACTATCTTAAAATTGGTTTTATGATTGTGTAAACTACATGAACATGTTGCTTGTTAAAAAATGTTAAATTCCATCAATGGTATCTAGAGCCGAAGTCTATGAAATATGCTTCTTATATATGGTCTTTAAAACCCACCAACTTTGCATTTTATTAACATGCATGAAAGTAGAATGCAAAATTAATGGATTTGAGGTGGGTACATAATTTAGGCCGAATTATGGGGGTTCCAAAAATGGTTTTGGGTTGCCATTTGGTTCATATTAGTTGTATGTTGATATTCACAATCATTGCCAAGACCTTGTGTTTGAATGGATATTTGTTTGGTTGATTTATTATTCATTTGATATGGTTGTAATATTCATTCATTTTGGTTTGTAATATTATTCATTTAGTCATGTAATTTATTTTATATTTGGCATGTAAAATAGATTAGGTTGTATTTTCATTTTTTAGAGAAAAATGTATTAGGATATATTTTGTAAAAATGAAGATACAAGAAGGTGACAATGAAGAACATACGGAAGGATGCAAGATTAAGTGGGAGATTTTGAAATCTCCTACTTTGTGTTATAACCCCTTAACCGGTGGCATTTGTTTTCAGCTAAACAAACGCCTACCAAAATGGCTTGATTGTGAACATATTTGTTTTGCATGCATGGTTGTTTATTGTATGATTGTGGATTGTATGTTTGTATGCTACAAGTTAATCACACAAGTTAACAACAAGCAAAATGGAAATTTAATTGGTTAAATTAGACATTAATAACGACATGCAAAATGACAATTTAATTGGTTAAATTAAAAATGGCTAAATGGATTATAATAATTGGTTATTAAAACACATATAAAATGGTTTATATCAATGTAATGAAATTGGCTTTATTACATAACATGAAAAAATGGATTTTCAAATAAACCATACACTAAATGCATGTTGGTGTATGGTACAAATGTTTTCTTAAACTAGAAATAATGAAAACTTAAAATCCCTTTTAAAATCCCATTAAACGCCATCCTTTTATGTGACACTTAAAAACATTAGGGAACTTATAATGGGATAAAGGTCACCTAATCGTTATGAGCAAACTAATATGATTAAGGTGAATTTCGCACACTTGTGAGATAAAGGTCACCTAACCACATGTATGTTAAATTTACACGTTTACACAAGTAGGACGACTTGATTTGGGAATCATGAACTTAGGGTCACCGAAGTATGAGGAACAAATAGGAGTTGATGGGATAAATATGCCATGCAAAAGGATTGCATGATCCCATAACTTAGAAGTTGCAAAAGGATTGCAATTGTCATATAATGACTACCTAGCTAAATCAAATGACGGGATAAAGGTCACCTAACCGAAATTTGGTTTACCGTTGGATTCTAAAATTTAATAAATATCAATTGGATTTAAAGGGTATTAATTGTTAAATTAAAATTGATACTTAAACAACTTTGTTAAATTTTGTAGATGGCCGCCAATAACAACAACATTCCATCACACCAATCAACTTTAACAACCTATCGTTGAGGTCAATCCTCGAAAAGGAAAAACTCAACCATACAAACTTCATGGATTGGTTTCGCAATCTAAGAATTGTCCTCAAACTAGAGGATAGGGCGTATGTGTTGGAAGACCCCATTCCCGATCAACCGGACGAGGATGATACGGAAGGCATGGCTTATTGGGAGAAATATTGCACCGATTCGGTACAAGTTTCTTGCCTCATGCTTGGGACTATGATACCAGAACTCCAAAAAGATTTCGAGCATCATAGTGCATATGACATTATCACACAATTGAAGGAGATGTTCCTTCAACAAGCTCGTGTCGAGCGCTTCGAAACGGTTCGAGCGCTTCATGCATGTCGGATGGACGACTCCCAATCCGTTTCATCTTATGTCCTTAAGATGAAAAGCCTAATTGATCGAGTGAACCGTCTAAACTGCAACGTGTCTAATGAATTAGCCACGGACCTTATCCTTAATTCTTTGTCAAAGAGGTTTGACACATTTGTAATGAATTACAACATGAATGGATGGGATAAGAGCATTGGTGAATTACATGCCATGCTTAAGACGGCCGAAGCGATCATGGGTAAAAGGGCTTCACCCATGTTTATGATCAATGAAGGTGGGTCCAAAACCAATAACACTTCTAAGCCAAAAGGGGCTAAGAGAAAAGGACCCGCCTATCAAGGCAAGGGCAAGGGAAAAGGGAAGATAGTTACCCTAACCAATAATAACAAGAAGCAAAAGGTTGCCGGTAAAGCTAACCCCAAGGAAGATTCGTGCTTTGGTTACGGGGAAATGGGTCACTGGAAACGCAACTGCCCGGTCTACCTCAAGGAGTTGAAAGAAAAGAGGGATGCAGGGTAAACCTCAGGTAATGTATATATGGTATACATTGAGCTTAGTATTACTTCTTCTAATACATGGGTATTAGACACAGGATGTGGAACTCACATTTGCAATTCTATGCAGGGGTTCAAAAGAAGTAGACAAGAAGCGGGAACATCAAGTCTCTTCATGGGAAATGGAGCTAAGGTGCACGTAGTAGCTCAAGGAGACTTTATTTTGAAGCTTCCAAGTGGTTTGGAGCTTATCTTGAAAAATGTTTTGTATGCACCCGATTTATCTCGAAACATTATTTTTGTATCCCGTTTGAAACAATGTGGTTTTAATCTTAATTTCATTAATGATGATATCCATGTTTCTTTAAATAATGTGTTCTATTTCAAGGCTTTGCCTTCGAATGGTATTTATGAATTGGTTCATGATGACACATCATACAATAGCTCAATATACCATGCAAACACCAAGAAACTCAAAAGGGATTTGAGTGATTCCTACTTATGGCATTGTCGCCTTGGTCACATAAACAAGAACCGAATGCATACACTTCAAAAGAATGGCCTTTTGAAATCAAATGAACTAGACTCGTTCGATGTATGTGAATATTGTTTACAAGGCAAAATGACTAAAGCACCTTTCAAAGGGACCTATGAAAGGGCTAAAGACTTATTGGGATTAATACATCCGAATGTATGTGGACCATTTAAGCCCATAACTAGGAATGGTGAAAAATACTTCGTTACTTTCATAGATGACTTCAGTGGTTTCGGATATGTCTACTTGTTAAGACATAAGGACGAAACTTTTGAGGCATTCAAAGAGTATCAAAACGAAGTACAAAATCAACTCAACAAAACAATCAAGGTACTTCGTACCGATAGAGGAGGTGAATACCTATGTGATGCTTTCCAAGATCATCTTAAAAGTTGTGGGATTATCTCGCAAATCACTCCTCCTGGAACACCCCAACTTAATGGAGTTTCTGAAAGGAGGAACCGAACCCTAATAGATATGGTTCAATCTATGATGGCTAGAAGCTCGTTACCTCTATCATTTTGGGGTTATTGTCTATGCTCCATGGCTCGTATTTTAAATATGGCCCCAACCAAGAAAGTGGAATGAACTCCTCATGAGATGTGGTTTGGAAAACCTCCATCTCTATCATACTTAAAGGTATGGGGATGTGAAGCTTATCCTAAGCGTTACGTCCCTAATAAGTTGAATTCTCGATCCACAAAGTGTATCTTCATAGGATATCACAAGGATGATATGGGATATTATTTCTATGATCCTTCCGAGCAGAATGTATTTGTTGCTCGGAAGGCTGAATTCCTTGAAACTAAGTTCCTAATGGAAGGAAATAGTGAGAGGAAGATAGATCTTGAAGAGGTTCAAGATCAAGTAGATGATACACAATTGGTTGACACTAGCACTCAACATGAAAATGTTGAGAGTGATCAAATGGATGATCAAAATACACAAGACGTTCGCAGATCTGGTAGGATTAGTAATCCCCCTGAGAGATATGGGTTTCTCATGAATGGTTGCTATGTGGTTGATTTGGATGAACCAACAAACTACCAAGATGCTTTATCAAGGATTGATAAAGATAAATGGCAGGAAGCCTTGAACACTGAGATGCAATCTATGTATGACAACTAAGTTTGGGAACTTGTTGTACAACCTACTGGCTCCAGGCTGGTTGATTGTAAATGGCTTTTCAAAATGAAAACCGACATACATGGAAACTTGGATACATATAAAGCTAGACTTGTAGCAAAAGGTTTCACTCAAACTCAAGGGGTTGACTATGATGAAACTTTTTTGCCTGTGGCAATGCTAAAGTCTATTAGGATATTACTTGTCATTGCTGCTCATTATGATTATGAAATATGGCAAATGGATGTCAAGACCGCTTTCCTAAATGGACATCTTGAGGAAGATGTCTATATGGTTCAGCCTGAAGGTTTTGTTGATCCAAAATATCCTAAAAAGGTATGCAAGTTAAAGAAGTCAATCTACGGATTGAAACAAGCATCTAGAATGTGGAATCATCATTTTAATGAGGAGGCCAAGAAATTTGGCTTCATTAAAAATGGTGATGAAGCTTGTGTATACAAGAAATCTAGTGGGAGCACTATCATGTTCCTTGTACTATATGTGGATGATATATTATTATTTGGGAACGATATTCCGGCAATGCAAGGTGTTAAAACTTGGTTAAGTAAATGCTTCTCCATTAAGGATCTTGGAGAAGCACAATACGTTTTGGGGATTAGGATCTACAGGGATAGATCCAAGAAACTGATAGGTTTGAATCAAAGTGCATACATTGAAAAGATCTTGAAAAGGTTCAAGATGGAGAACTCTAAGAAAGGTTTGGTACCTATTCAAAGAGGAACGATTCTCAGTTCATCTCAGTACCCTACCACGAAAGATGAACAAGAGAGAATGAAGAAGGTTCCGTACGCATCTGCTATTGGGTCAATCATGTATGCAATGATATGTACTAGACCGGATGTGTTATGCGCTCTTAGCTTGATACGTAGATACCATAATAACCCAGGAAACAGTCATTGGATTGCTGTCAAAAGTATATTGAAATACCTTAGGAGGACTAAGGATATGTTTCTAATATATGGGTCTGGTGAGGAAGAACTCGCAGTAAAAGGTTACGTGGACGCGAGTTTCCAAACTGATCGAGATGATTCTCGATCATAGTCCGGTTATGTCTTCACGTTAAATGGAGGTGCGGTCTCTTAGAAGAGTTCAAAACAGGATGTTGTTGCATTATCCACTACAGAGTCGGAGTACATTGTCGCCTCATTGGCAACTCAGGAAGCTGCATGGATGAAGAAATTCATTGACGACTTAGGAGTGGTCCCTTTCATTCAGGACCCTCTTGAGATCTTTTGTGACAACGAGGGTGCGATTGCTCAAATCAAGGAACCTCGTGCTCACCAAAAGACCCGTCACATTGAGCGGAGATTCAACTATATAAAGGATATAGTTGAAAAGGGAAAGATATGTATTCGCAAAGTTCACACAGATCTTAATATAGTGGATCCTCTCACGAAGCTCTTACATGGAGCAAAACATACAGGACATGTTTGTGCATTAGGACTTCGGTATTCTAGTGATTGGTCATGATCTATTTTAAGTATTGTAACGGAATAAAATGGTTCAAACTCATTAATATAATTATGGTTTAATTTATTTTGAGTTAAGCTCCTATTTTGCATATTTTATCCATGAATAAGTTATTATTCTAAATTCCGTAGTCGATCACATTTGTAGGAGCAAGTGTGAGGTTTAGACTATTATGAACTTGTATTGGTATACATTCACGGACTGAATGTGGGGCAAGGTTGCTACCAAGGTTCATAGATATTTGTGGGATACAAATATTGGAAGACCCGCCCTCAAGATTCACTAAATGGAGCCTTTGTAGTTGATCACATGTAATCTTGAGTAAAGGCGAATATCATTGTATCCTCTGACCTGAGATACATATTGGGTTCAGATATTTACCAAGTATTGTGCCTTGATTCTTTCCTTCGCTATTCTGAAATATGGTAGTTCATAAGGAAGAGCTCAGGTATAATGCAAGGTGTATATTTAGGATGTATGTAGTCAAGATGGAATTTTTCCCTCTTATTCGTTGAGAGTCAGATGTCTAAGGCCTTATAAAGTTAAATCTAGAAGAGAGTGATCACTCTGTATCTCTTGGATTTAACATGACATTTAGGACGAAAGGATATAGTGAAAGATTCACCTATTCATATTCGAGATGGGAACTTGAAAGGGATGATGTTATTGAATGGCAAAAGTCATAACATATTGGGGGTGATGGACGGTCGTTAGGTGGTATCCATCACTTGCATTAATTTCTTATGTTTCTCGTGCAAGTGGGAGATTGAAGGTGTTTCGTATGCCCGAGAGACATATCAAATTAACGTGGCCACTATGTTATGATCCAAGTCGGGTCATACCCAATAACAAGCTTACCAACACTTTATATGTATTTATTTTAACGGTTGGATTGTTAAATAAATACGCGACACTTGAACTTTAGAAAATCGGTTTTCTAAAATATCATCACTTGAAATAAATTATTTAGATAATTTATATAGGTTCAAACAATTATGTTGTGTTATATTTTATAAAATGGTTTATAAAATTATTGCAAGTAACAAATACATGTTTATTTTATACAAGTTTTATAAAATTATTACAAGTTTTATAAAAGAAAATCTTATTATAAAATATAAAGATGATGGGCAGTTTTTAGGACTCCAAGACACTCCCATGCTTGGTTTTATTTGTTACTTTTAAGACTACAAAAGTCCCAAGGTGCATGCACAACTCCAAGACCAAATTTTGAATTATTCTCTCAAGTGAAACCATACATTCAAAGCTTAAAAAAACTGCATAAAATACACTGCAGTAGCAGCTGCTGGCCGTGGCCTTTTAGGATCCTAAAGGGAGTTCTAAAATTGTTTTTGCAAGCTCATATTAAGTGTCAATCAAATCCTATCTAAAGGTAAAGGTGTTGGGGTTATTGCTTGGGGTATTATTTGCTTGAGGCTTCAAGTTAGAGGCTCCATTCTTCATCATCTTCATCATCATCTTGCTTGCTTGAAAACAACCCTCAACTAGCTTGAGGAGGTATATGTAACAGCCCGAGTACAACCCGTAGTGGATATTGTCCGCTTTGCCCCGACGCACGGTGGCTCACGGTTTTGTTTCTCGGGACTCACCCTCAAAACGCGTCCACTAGAGGAGGTATCCACACCCTTTATAAGGGGTGTTTCGTTCTCCTCCCCCACCGATGTGGGATGAGTTCTCACACTCTCCCCCACTCAGGACACTGCGTCCCCGCAGTGCACATCGATGCGGGCCCCAGCTCTGATACCATCTTGTAACAGCCCGAGTACAACCCGTAGTGGATATTGTCCGCTTTGCCCCGACGCACGGTGGCTCACGGTTTTGTTTCTCGGGACTCACCCTCAAAACGCGTCCACTAGAGGAGGTATCCACACCCTTTATAAGGGGTGTTTCGTTCTCCTCCCCCACCGATGTGGGATGAGTTCTCACACTGTCACGACCCTACTTTTTCCGTTATCTTTTGTCGTTAATTATTTAACGACCGTTAATTGTTATTCGTGCCACGTCATTTTTATGATCTATATTATTATTTTATAGTAATATATTAATTATTATGCGTTATATGAATATTTGTATTCATATTTTAAACTATACGTTTCTACGTGTCGCGGATTTCCATCCGGCGAATCTTTTCGGTTTTCAAACCAACGGTCGAGCTTTCGGAATTTTTAAATCCTAAATATTTTAAATATGATATTTTAAGATCATATTATTATATAGTGTATTTATATTTATTTTTCGTCGCGTAGTTATTATCTCTCCGAATTTTTAATCGCGTAAGCATGTTTTCGCGTTTCGGGTTTCGATCGGGCAATCGGGCCACAAGGAATTTACATTTAAGCAAATTGGGCTAAGTGGGGCCCACCCCACTCCTATGTTCGGCCGAACACAAGGGGGTATACCCCTTGTTGTTTTTCATTTTTGCAACATCATTTTTATTTTCACATTTTTCCTTATCTATACCTAGCAACTTGTTTTTCTCTCAAACTCTCCTTCCTCCCTCCCATTAGGCCGTCCCCCAACATCTCAAAATCATCATCAATTCACCAAAAATTATTGCTTGGATCATAGGGCTTTAATCATCATCGCGTTCCTCTCGTTCTTCTCTACACGATCATACTCTTCGATTCTTGATTAGGGTATAAACCCTAACCCTAGCTTTTTGATTTTTCATATATTTTACTGATTTTGTATGATATATTGATAGTATGTTAGTTATTTGTTATTGTTATGTTGATTGTATGCGTAGAATTGCTCGATTTCATGTCTTTCGGTTTGATTAATTTGGGACAGCGGAGTAATTGTTATTTTCTGTACATGTAACTGATTTTGATCATAAAATAAACTATCTAGATGAGTTCCTCTCATCAAGACATTAATTTTAGACTCCGGATTCATGTCGTTTCGATTCCCGGAGCTTAAGATATGATTAAAATGGTGTTTTGTAAAGATTAAATGGTGAAAACGAATTGGTTCAGTTATGGTCCGACTTTGTGACCATTTTTAGAGTTATTAGGGTGTACTAGTGTGTTAGTATTGATGATGGGATGAACTTTCATGTTCGGGTCATCGAAATCCGAGCCACGGATCACCCGTTATGACTAAAATACGTTTTTGAGCGGATTAAAGGTACAAACCGATTTAGAGCTGTAAGTCACGACTTGGTGACTGTTCTTGGGATGTTCTTGAGCACACTAATGTGTCGGGTGGGTTGGTTAGGCGAAGATATATATAAGGCTCGCCGAAAACTGATTCCCGGGGCTCAAGTTATGACCCGATGAACTTTTGAATTAAAACTTATGGTTAAATATTGAAACTTATGATAAAAATAATGATTTTAATTATTGATTAATTACTTATGATATAAGAAGTAATTATTATCATTTAAGACTTATGATATATATTTATTATATCATTTAATTATTACTTATGATTTAATTAACGTTTTAATTAAACTTATGATTAATAATACTTTTATTATTAATGAAAAATACTTATGATAAGTATTAAATTTATTTTATGAGAATATTATTTTAAGACTTATAATAAAGATTAAATAATTATTTAATTATTATAAGACTTAATTATTATTTAATTATGATCTAATTATTAAATACTTATGATTTAATAATTTTAATTAGAAACTTATGAAATGATTAATAATTCATTATTAATTAATAATACTTATGATATGTTTTAAAATTTATTATTAATTAATAATACTTATATTATGACTAATATTTAATTAATTAATTAAATACTTATGTTATATTAATTATATCATTTAAACTTATCTTAACTTTAATAATTCATTTTTATTTAATTAAACTTATGTTATGACATAATTATACATATTTAACTTTAATTAACATTATAACTTATGTTATTATTATACTTTACACTTTTAAAATTAATGTTGACTATGTTTGACCAAGGTTGACTTTTGAGTTGACTTTCGGTTGACTTTGATTTTCAGTTGACTTCTGTTGACTTTCTAAATAAGGAAACTTTCCTAACTTCAAAACTTTTTAAAAATAGAACTTTCTAAATTTGGAAACTTTCCAAAAATAGAAACTTTCCTAAAATAGAAACTTTTCAAAAAATAGAAACTTTCCTAAAATAGAAACTTTCCAAAAATAGAAACTTTCCAAAAATAGAAACTTTCCTAAAATAGAAAACTTTCCAAAAATGAAAACCTGCTAAAAATAGAAACTTTCTAAAAATAGAAAGTGTGTGTCCGTACGCTGTTCCGATCAAACTGATGCATGTTGAGTGTTGTTCTATGTCTACTTGCAACATGTACAATAGCTATCATACTAAGACTTGACCTAAGTTAGTTATTTATATCGACTTGCTTTATTTATAGGTCGGCGTTGTGATCATTCATGATCACTTTACTTCATTTGCTGTTCGCATAATTGTGTGGTTACTTCGTTTGCTATTAAGGTGAGTTATAGTCCCATTTTTCTATTTTAAAGCTTTTGGGATGAGAATACATGCAATTTATTTTATACTTTGGACACATGTGGAAGTTGGTTTAAATTATTCATTGTGAGTTGAACAAAAATATTCCCTAGTCTGGTAACTGTAATCACTGGTTTCTACTGGTGAACGCGAATCCTATGGATAGATCTATCAGGTATGACAACCCCATTTCGAGCTAGTCGCGCTAGCAATTTGTTATCGGAAGGTTTAGTACTTCGTATTTTGTTGTAGATACACTTGTTCGGTGTATATTATTTATTGTGTTTGGCAAGGGTAAATAAAGGGTTAAGTGGTTACCAGGTGGCTCACGGAAAATGGAATAATGTTTTATTATATGTTTTCTAGCATATAATTTGGTGGTTTAAAAAGGAGTTTTATGTTTTCAAACATAAATTTTTATTGTTTAAATTAAATATTGTTTGCAATATTAAACCTATAATTCACTCAACATTTTTGTTGACAGTTACTCGCATGTTTTATTCTCAGGTTCATGATTGATTGCTTCCGCTGTGCTTAGAGAGTCTGCATATTTATGATAGCAGCTTTTGTTAAACATTAACTTGCACTCTATTTTGTTACATTAAATAGTGGTTGTTTGTTGACTTTGTTTTGGTCAACTTTTGGTTAAAGTATTATTGTATAGTTTTTCTAAACTTATATATTTTAGTAAATTTCCTTTATAGGAAATCATTTTTAAATAAAGAATGCAAGGTTGTTTTATTAAATTCATATAGAGTTTCGATCAAGCTGTGGGACCAAGTGACGGAGCCGTTAAGTGTTTTGACGGAGTCGTCACAGTTGGTATCAGAGCTCTGGTTGTAGGGAATTAGGCTGCATTGATGTCGTTACCCGAGTCAATAGGATGCATTAGTGAGTCTAGTCTACAGCCCGGCCTATTATATATTATTATATGTGATTATTAATATCGTGTTGGTATGTATATTGTTATCATACATACATTTCTATTATGTTCTGAATCCGGGAGGAACTCCCATTCCGATTTGAACGTATTCTCCGACTCATGCGAGTTCATCTTTTAGAGGAACACCTCGGTTAGTGAAACCGAGGGGGTGTCATTCTTGACTTCTGAAATTCTCGACATTTCTATGTCATAATTTGTGTTTATTGATATAACGTTTGAGTTACATTACGTGTTCTAGAATTCTAGGCATTTCTATGTCATCTATTATGGATATGTATATAACTTTTGAGTTATATTACGCGAGACGTCATTCTTGACTTCTAAAGGCTCGGCATTTCAATGTCAGCTATTCTGCTTAGGTATATAACATTCTTGTTATATTACGTGCCTTTGTGCCGTTGTGCCTATGTGCTTTGGTTTTTGAAACGGAAAATGTCATTCTTGACTTTTAGAGATTCTTGGTACTTCGAAGACATTCTTATGTCATCGTTACTCCTATTCATTACTTTCGATGTCTTTGTCTCTTGTGCTATCCTTAGCACATTGTTAAGAAATTGTTTTAGGGAAATTGTGTTGAAATTCGAGGTTGACCACGTGTCCTGGCCTTATGTAGTGATATTGGAATGGAACTATGAGTTAGTGAAATATAATGGCGTCAGGCCAACGTGATTATATTACGTTAATTCATAAAAAGTCCCAATATTGTGACATGAGGAATAGAAAGTTAGTCAAAGAAAACTTGTACACCACTCATTCGGAAATTCTAACGTTGTTACATGAGTAAGGAAGATACTCATTATCTTATTTGTTGATATACGAGAGACTCGTCTTAACCGAACTACTTACCCCATGTTTTATCATTCATAACTCGCTTGTTAGTGACAGCTTCGCACGTGACTAGTTTTGACCCAAGGACTTGTGTCCTGATAAAAGTCAAAACAATATTTAACTCATTGGTTCTCATGACCTCGTAGCATTTATTGATTAGATGTCGCAAGACGATTCAAGTCCTTCACCCGAGCTTTAACGGTCTTACTTCAACTCGTAACCTTTGTAATGCGGATACCCTGCTTTTCATTTAAAATTTTTACACATTTGTGTAATTGGGCGGTTCTCATGAGATTTATGGGCGAATAGAAGTAATGAAATATTTTGTCATGTATACTAATTATAAAATCATATATGTACGTATGAATTCGAATGGATAAATTTACCCTTACCTATTTTGGCTAGTATACACTAAATTGTACCTTCAAAATTATTTTAAAATCACTCATGTCGAGTTGTCTAGTTAACTCAAATTGTTTTACGTAAAATGGTACACGTTGTACATACTTCTAAATTTACTAAGAGCTTCGTTCCATTTATGGGGTTACATCAGACGTTTAAAGCTTTTTCAAAACTTCTTTGATTGATTACATTAGAATTTTCGCATTACTCTACAGAGTGTTTGGATCACCGTTCTTCTCATTCTCCGTTTAAGGATGAAATTTACCATTAAGTTCATTGATAGAAGTTCTTACACCAGTTTGGATGCCGGTTTTATAAAATTTGTTGGAAAGTCTTTGCGCCCATAAAATTTTCCCTCTTATGGTTGGACATGGCCGAAACGCGGACCGATAAATCAACTTTCTGGGGTACACTCAGTGGTCACCCTATTATAGAAAAGGCGCTAGGTGGGTTTCTACCCCAACTGTTGTTATAGTGGGTACCATGGATATATATTACACTAGACCATTTGAGGAGTTTCTACTCTCAATATTCGCTGTCAACCGCAACACCCTCGTAAACATCAACCCTATGATTCAGTACTTTGAGGTGCACGAAATCATTTTTGGAGATTGATCTCACCTGGAGTCAACTACTCTTTATAGTCCATGATTCACGTTTCCTTTCAGCCTCATATAAATTGAAGAATAAGGATGAATCCTAGGTTGACTCGCTCATTGTGCGAGGAAGTTCACTGTCGTTGAAAGATCACACCTTTTGCAAGTCTTCCTTTTCGGAAATATAATGAAAATTTACGTTGAAGTTCATGATCCTCGTTATTCCCTTTGAAGGAATTGTCTTAAACATCGTTACCACCGATTTGGTTACTCTCTATATTTCTTCCTTTGTTAGCTGCAACTATACCTCATTCGTCCTTATACGTTCCTCTTGGAGAGCTTCTGTTTTGTTTGTTAAGAAGAAAGATGGTTCGTTTCGTTTGTGCATTGATTATCGTGAATTGAACAAGCTTACAGTTAAAAACCGTTACCCTCTTCTTAGAATTGATGATCTGTTCGATCAACTTCAAGGTTCGTCCGTTTATTCTAAGATTGATCTTCATTCCGGTCATCACCAACTGCGGGCTAAAGAAACTGATATTCCGAAAACCGCTTTTCGCACCCATTATGGTCACTACGAATTCCTTGTTATGCCGTTCGGATTGACAAATGCACCTGCTGTGTTCATGGACCTCATGAACCGTGTGTGTAGACCCTATCTAGACAAGTTCTTTATCGTTTTCATCGGTGATATTCTTACCTATTCCAAGAGTGATCATGAACACGAAAAACATTTGAAGTTGGTGCTTGATTTATTGAGAAAGGAAGAGTTGTACGCTAAGTTCTCTAAGTGTGCTTTCTGGTTAAGAGAAGTTCAATTCCTTAGACATATTGTTAGTAAACAGGAAATACAGATTGATCCTGCTAAGATTGAGGCGATTAAAAAGCGGGAAACTCCGAAAACTCCTACTCAGATCCGTCAGTTTCTAGGATTGGTAGGATATTATAGAAGGTTCATTCAAGATTTCTCTCGTATAGCGACACCTCTGACTGCTTTAACGCATAAGGGGGAGAAGTATGAGTGGAAGGATGAACAAGAGACTGCTTCTCAAATTTTGAAGAAGAAGTTGACTACCGCTCCGATATTGTCACTACCTAAGGGTAATTATGATTTTGTTGTTTATTGTGATACTTCGCGTCAAGGCTTTGGGTGTGTTTTGATGCAATGAAAGAAGGTTATTGCATATGCGTCATGTCAGTTAAAGATCCACGAGCAGAATTATACAACCCATGATTTAGAATTGGGAGTTGTTATATTCGCACTCAAGAATTGGAGACATTACTTATATGGGGTCAAATGTGCAGTGTACACTGATCACAAAAGTCTTCAACATATTCTTGATCAAAAACAGCTAAATATGAGACAGCGAAGATGGGTTGAGACGTTGAACGATTATGATTTCGAACTTTTATATCATCCTGGAAAGGCCAATGTTGTAGCCGATGCTTTGAGTCGAAAAGAGAGAGTTGAACCTCGTAGGTTTAGAGCCTTAAATATGACCATTCGAACAAACCTCACAAGGAAGATTCTTGAGGCACAACAAGAAGCCTTGAAGGAGGAAAATTTTGTAACGGGAAGGTCTGAGGCTTGAGTAAACAGTTAGAGGTACAAACCGATGGTACTCGGTATTTTTGCGCGATGCCTTTGGGTTCCGAAGTTTGGTGACCTACGAAACTTGTTTTAGATGAGGCTCATAAGTATGGGTACTCTATTCATCCTGGTTCAGGAAAGATGTATCATGATCTTAAGAAGCTGTATTGGTGGCCTAATTTGAAAGCTGATATGGCTACGTATGTGGCTAAGTGTTTGACATGTGCTAAGGTTAAAGCTGAACATCAGAAACCGTCTGGACTTTTGGTGCAACCTGAGATTCCCGAGTGGAAGTGGGAAGGTATTACAACGGATTTTATTACGAAGTTACTGTGAGCTGTGGGTGGTTATGATACCATTTGGGTGATTGTTGACCGACTCACAAAATCAGCTCATTTCTTACCGATTAAGGAAATAGATTCGATAGAGAAGCTTACTCGTTTGTATTTGAAGGAGATTGTTTCTAGACATGGTGTTCCCGTATTTATTAATTCGGACCGAGACAGTCGATTTATATCGAGATTTTGGCAATCCTTACAGGAAACTTTGGGAACTAAGTTGGATATGAGCACCGCTTATCATCCACAGTCGGACGGTCAGAATTAAAGGACCATCCAAACGTTAGAAGGCATGTTGAGGGCGTGCGTAATTGATTTTGGTAATTGTAGGGATAGATACTTGTCGTTGGCTAAGCTTTCTTATAACAACAGCTATCATGCAAGTATTAAAGTCGCACCATTTGAAGCTCTGTATGGTAGAAAGTGTAGGTCTCCTGTCTGTTGGAATGAGGTTGGGGATGCTCAACTCACAGGTCCAGACATTATTCATGAGACTACCGAGAAGATCGTACAGATTAAGGAAGGATTGAGAACCGTCAGAAGTCGGCAAAAGAGCTATGCCAATAAGAGAAGGAACGATATTGAATTTTAGGTCGGTGATCGTGTTATGTTGAAGGTATTGCCTTGGAAGGGCGTGATACGTTTTGGTAAAAGGGGGAAAGTTGAATCCTCGATTTGTTGGACCTTTTGAAATTATTGAGAGAGTTGGACCCGTGGCTTATCGTTTGTAATTGCCACAAGAACTCAGTGCTGTTCACGATGTTTTTCATGTATCGAATTTAAAGAAGTGTTTGGCCGAGGCCGAGGAAACCATTCCTATGGAGGGACTTCATGTTGATAAGAAACTACTTTTTCTTTTAAGGAACCTGTTGAAATTATGGATCGAAAGGTTAAGACTCTTAAACAGAGTAGAATTCCTATTGTTCGAGTTAGATTGAACGACGCGGTCCCGAGTTCACTTGGGAGCGTGAAAATTAGATGAGGTAGAAGTACCCGCATTTGTTCCCAAATGTTGAGTCAACCCCTGCACCTGCTTAAATTTCGGGACGAAATTTCCGTAACGGGAAGGTACTGTCACGACCCTACTTTTTCCGTTATCTTTTGCCGTTAATTATTTAACGACCGTTAATTGTTATTCGTGCCACGTCATTTTTATGATCTATATTATTATTTTATAGTAATATATTAATTATTATGCGTTATATGAATATTTGTATTCATATTTTAAACTATACGTTTCTACGTGTCGCGGATTTCCATCCGGCGAATCTTTTCGGTTTTCAAACCAACGGTCGAGCTTTCGGGATTTTTAAATCCTAAATATTTTAAATATGATATTTTAAGATCATATTATTATATAGTGTATTTATATTTATTTTTCGTCGCGTAGTTATTATCTCTCCGGATTTTTAATCGCGTAAGCATGTTTTCGCGTTTCGGGTTTCGATCGGGCAATCGGGCCACAAGGAATTTACATTTAACAAATTGGGCTAAGTGGGGCCCACCCCACTCCTATGTTCGGCCGAACACAAGGGGGTATACCCCTTGTTGTTTTTCATTTTTGCAACATCATTTTTATTTTCACATTTTTCCTTATCTAAACCTAGCAACTTGTTTTTCTCTCAAACTCTCCTTCCTCCCTCCCATTAGGCCGTCCCCCAACACCTCGAAATCATCATCAATTCACCAAAAATTATTGCTTGGATCATAGGGCTTTAATCATCATCGCGTTCCTCTCGTTCTTCTCTACACGATCATACTCTTCGATTCTTGATTAGGGTATAAACCCTAACCCTAGCTTTTTGATTTTTCATATATTTTACTGATTTTGTATGATATATTGATAGTATGTTAGTTATTTGTTATTGTTATGTTGATTGTATGCGTAGAATTGCTCGATTTCATGTCTTTCGGTTTGATTAATTTGGGACAGCAGAGTAATTGTTATTTTCTGTACATGTAACTGATGTATATCATAAAATAAACTATCTAGATGAGTTCCTCTCATCAAGACATTAATTTTAGACTCCGGATTCATGTCGTTTCGATTCCCGGAGCTTAAGATATGATTAAAATGGTGTTTTGTAAAGATTAAATGGTGAAAACGAATTGGTTCAGTTATGGTCCGACTTTGTGACCATTTTTAGAGTTATTAGGGTGTACTAGTGTGTTAGGATTGATGATGGGATGAACTTTCATGTTCGGGTCATCGAAATCCGAGCCACGGATCACCCGTTATGACTAAAATACGTTTTTGAGCGGATTAAAGGTACAAACCGATTTAGAGCTGTAAGTCACGACTTGGTGACTGTTCTTGGGATATTCTTGAGCACACTAATGTGTCGGGTGGGTTGGTTAGGCGAAGATATATATAAGGCTCGCCGAAAACTGATTCCCGGGGCTCAAGTTATGACCCGATGAACTTTTGAATTAAAACTTATGGTTAAATATTGAAACTTATGATAAAAATAATGATTTTCATTATTGAATAATTACTTATGATATAAGAAGTAATTATTATCATTTAAGACTTATGATATATATTTATTATATCATTTAATTATTACTTATGATTTAATTAACGTTTTAATTAAACTTATGATTAATAATACTTTTATTATTAATGAAAAATACTTATGATAAGTATTAAATTTATTTTATGAGAATATTATTTTAAGACTTATAATAAAGATTAAATAATTATTTAATTATTATAAGACTTAATTATTATTTAATTATGATCTAATTATTAAATACTTATGATTTAATAATTTTAATTAGAAACTTATGAAATGATTAATAATTCATTATTAATTAATAATACTTATGATATGTTTTAAAATTTATTATTAATTAATAATACTTATATTATGACTAATATTTAATTAATTAATTAAATACTTATGTTATATTAATTATATCATTTAAACTTATCTTAACTTTAATAATTCATTTTTATTTAATTAAACTTATGTTATGACATAATTATACATATTTAACTTTAATTAACATTATAACTTATGTTATTATTATACTTTACACTTTTAAAATTAATGTTGACTATGTTTGACCAAGGTTGACTTTTGAGTTGACTTTCGGTTGACTTTGATTTTCAGTTGACTTCTGTTGACTTTCTAAATAAGGAAACTTTCCTAACTTCAAAACTTTTTAAAAATAGAACTTTCTAAATTTGGAAACTTTCCAAAAATAGAAACTTTCCTAAAATAGAAACTTTCCAAAAATAGAAACTTTCCTAAAATAGAAACTTTCCAAAAATAGAAACTTTCCAAAAATAGAAACTTTCCTAAAATAGAAAACTTTCCAAAAATGGAAACCTGCTAAAAATAGAAACTTTCTAAAAATAGAAAGTGTGTGTCCGTACGCTGTTCCGATCAAACCGATGCATGTTGAGTGTTGTTCTATGTCTACTTGCAACATGTACAATAGCTATCATACTAAGACTTGACCTAAGTTAGTTATTTATATCGACCTGCTTTATTTATAGGTCGACGTTGTGATCATTCATGATCACTTTACTTCATTTGCTGTTCGCATAATTGTGTGGTTACTTCGTTTGCTATTAAGGTGAGTTATAGTCCCATTTTTCTATTTTAAAGCTTTTGGGATGAGAATACATGCAATTTATTTTATACTTTGGACACATGTGGAAGTTGGTTTAAATTATTCATTGTGAGTTGAACAAAAATATTCCCTAGTCTGGTAACTGTAATCACTGGTTTCTACTGGTGAACGCGAATCCTATGGATAGATCTATCGGGTTTGACAACCCCATTTCGAGCTAGTCGCGCTAGCAATTTGTTATCGGAATGTTTAGTACTTCGTATTTTGTTGTAGATACACTTGTTCGGTGTATATTATTTATTGTGTTTGGCAAGGGTAAATAAAGGGTTAAGTGGTTACCAGGTGGTTCACGGAAAATGGAATAATGTTTTATTATATGTTTTCTAGCATATAATTTGGTGGTTTAAAAAGGAGTTTTATGTTTTCAAACATAAATTTTTATTGTTTAAATTAAATATTGTTTGCAATATTAAACCTATAATTCACTCAACATTTTTGTTGACAGTTACTCGCATGTTTTATTCTCAGGTTCATGATTGATTGCTTCCGCTGTGCTTAGAGAGTCTGCATATTTATGATAGCAGCTTTTGTTAAACATTAACTTGCACTCTATTTTGTTACATTAAATAGTGGTTATTTGTTGACTTTGTTTTGGTCAACTTTTGGTTAAAGTATTATTGTATAGTTTTTCTAAACTTATATATTTTAGTAGATTTCCTTTATAGGAAATCATTTTTAAATAAAGAATGCAAGGTTGTTTTATTAAATTCATATAGAGTTTCGATCAAGCTGTGGGACCAAGTGACGGAGCCGTTAAGTGTTTTGACGGAGTCGTCACAGTATACATCTTCTCTACTTGTTTTATATGTAAGCATAAATTCATGACTTGATATTAATATGGGATTTAACAAAATGGCTTAACAAATATACTTGTTATATTAATGCTTCCGCTTGCTTTAACTATCTTAAAATTAGTTTTATGGTTGTGTAAACTACGTGAACATGTTGCTTGTTAAAAAATGTTAAATTCCATCAATTATTACAGTTAATATTAAAAAGTATCGTTATCGTGATAAGAATTATCATTTTATTTTAATCATCAATATTGTTATTATTATTATTATTAGTAGAATAATAATTATTATTATTATTATTACAAAATAATATAAACTTTTACTTATTATTATTATTATCAATATTATTTTATCAAATAAATATGTGATACAAAGATATTTTTACCACACGTAATATAATTACATTAATAAAACATACCACTATATTTTTATGATATCAAGTGAACTTTATAAATTTTATTACTTAAGATATATAAAAGTATATTCTATCACATATAAATTTTTAATATAAAATTTTTATTTATTAATGACTTTTATTATTTACTCTAATAAAATCTGATAAATATATTTAAATATATAAAACGACTATAATTAAGTTATATAATAAACATGTATAGATTTTGAAAACCATTTTTGAATTAGATGATTTTGTTGACTTTTGCATGATAATCTCGAGCATTAGGATTGTGATACACTATGACCTGACCTAAATTGTTAGACAGATATTGACCAAAATATGAATATATATACTTAATATTGGTTCGTGAATCCGAGGCCAACCCTACACCTGTTTAATGATGTAATATGTATTTTTACTACGAAATACAGTATTGTGAGTTTCATTACTCCCTTTTTAAATGCTTTTGCAATATATCACTACAAGAAAAATGCTCCTATAGGACCTTTTTTCTGGGACCTAGTAAAATATGGTCCTAAATGCTACTTACATAGGACCAAACAATATTTAGGTCCTTTTATGAGCTACGCTTTTAGAGTATGGTCCTATTATGAGGTACTCTTTTAGAGTAGGGTCCTATGATGAGATACGCTTTTAGAGTAAGTCCCATAATCATATATTTTCATAGGACACTTAAAAATTAGATCATAATAGAGGATCTTATAAGACATTTATTTGTTAGAGTCTCATTATGTATTTATATAATAGAACACTTAATATGAACGTCATATTAAATATATCTTTAGAGGCCAATTACTTTCGAGAGTCTTATTAAACTGTAACATGTTAGGACTATTGGTACTTATGTCCTATAAATTTATGTTATTAAGACACATTATATGACGGTCATATGAAATGTACCTTTATAGGACGTTTATTTTTGTGAGTCGTGTGATAGTAGAACATAATAAGACTTAATATGACTGATTGACACTTTTCTATCCTAATTGTCATATGATTTCATAGGACACTTTAAGTGTGAACCATAAGATAGTACTTTATAAGACATTTAACGGCATAGTGTAGTATTACATGTTAATTTAATAGAACACCTTATATAAATTTCATATGAAATAAACTCTAATAGGACATTTATTTATCATAGTCGTATTATAACATAAACTAACAGGACATATGATATTTATGTTGTATAATTGTAAAATTTTAGGACACTTTAATTATTTAATATTATGGAGGATTTTTTGGAGTTCTAATTATCATATGATTTCATAGGACACTTTAATTGTGAATCATCAAATGGAACTTTATAAGATATATAACGATTTAGTGTCCCATTATGTGTTAATTTAATTAGACACTTTATAAAAAAGTCATATTAAATAAACTATCATAGGACACTTATTTTTCATAGTCGTATTATATCATAAGCTAATAGGACATGTGAAATATATGTCGTATCATTATAAATATTTAGGACACTTTGATTCTTTAATGTGACGGATGAGTCGTTGGGGTCCTAAATATCATATGATTTCATAGGACACTTTAATTGTGAATCATCAAATGAAACTTTATAAAATATTTAACGATTTAGTGTCGCAATATGTGTTTATTTAATAGAACACTTTATAAAAAAGACATATAAAATAAACTATCATAGGTCATTTATTTTCATAGTCGTATTATACCATAAGCTAATAGGACATGTGAAATATATATCGTATCATTATAAATATTTAGAACACTTTGATTCTTAATGTGACGGATGAGTTGTTGGGGTCCTAAGTATCATATGATTTCATAGGACACTTAAATTGTGAATCATAAAAGGGAACTTTATAAGACATTTAACCGTTTGATGTCGCATTATGTGTTAATTAAATAGAACACCTTATATAAAATTTATATAAAATATACTATCATATGACATTCATTTGTCCTAGTCGTATTAGATAGGAAACATAATAAGACACTTTATATTTATGTCATATTAATCTAAGTTTTTAGGAGACGTTGATTGTTTAATAAGATGAATGAGTTTATTGTGTCTTAATTATTATAAAAAGGACTTATAAGAATTGAATTTGGTGATCTTATGAACATTGCTAGAATAATATGATTTTGATTTTGTAACTTTCCTTATCGGTGTCGTACTCAAAGAGATGACACATGAATCATAATATTTTTTATTCAATTTTAAGTAATTATATATAAGCTTAGTTCTTCGAGTTATTTATGTTTTGTATATATGGAGTTCTAATAATGGTTAGAACCTGTTATAAAAGTAATAATTGGATGATAATTTTATTATTATTATAGATATTGCATAGTATATTTTATTTTGAGTATAAATAGGTGTGTTGAGTTAGAGTTTATTGTATGTATTTTTTGGTTAACAAAAACACTCTCTCTCTCTAGATTCCAAATGCCATCAAACTCTCATTGTACATTTTTCTATAAATAAAAAAACCAATTACTCATACCTTTTGTTCAACCTTTGTTTTCTCCGTTTTACAGTATCTCTATCTCTATATACCTTCTACAGTCAAGAACCACTAAAGGTAGTTATAAGCCTACTGAATTATAACACGTTATCAGCACGATTATCTCAACATTTATACTAAATATGGTCGGTTATACCACCTAACTAATATATGGTCGGTTATACCACCTAAATGATATATGGTCGACACTGTCGCCTAATTTACATTTATGTTATCTAACATTTATTTATGTATACTAACATTTACATTTATGTTATCTAACATTTATTTATGTATACTAACATTTACAGTTATGTTCACTAACATTTATATTTATGTTATTTAAGTTATATAAGGTCGGTTATACCACCTGAATTATATTTTCTGTAATCTAACTCTTATTAACTTCACTAACATTTATATTTATGTTATTTAAGTTATATATGGTCGGTTATACCACCTGAATTATATTTTATGTAATCTAACTCTTATTAACTTCACTAACATTTATATTTATGTTAATAAGACCTCATGATTGTACGCAACACGTCATTTGACAACACGGTACTTTATGTACGCAACACGTCATTTGACAACACGGTACCATGGGTCGAGATTAATTCCGATCAATACGAATACGATGGGGTCTTTATATGTTATCTAACATTTATGATTACTTATGTAATTAATCATTATTTATTTCATGCATACTAATGTTTATTCTTAAATTTATAATCTTAAAAGTTAAAATAAAAAAAGTAGTTTGTATTTTTATTAAAAGTAAATCTTAAAAGTTAAAATAGAAAAAGTAGTTTGTATTTTTATTAAAAGTAAATCTTAAAAGTTAAAATAAAAAAAAGTAGTTTGTATTTTTATTAAAAGTAAATCTTAAAAGTTAAAATAAGAAAAGTAGTTTGTATTTTTATTAAAAGTAAATCTTAAAGGTTAAAATAAGAAAAATATATTATAATAATATATATTATAACTTAATATATATTATAATAATATCATTAATAATATAATATAATATGAACCTATATTCCCTTATAATTTTATTATTTGTAATCATACCATTATTCCTTTGTTTACTACTTATGAATCTAAACTAATTCTAATTGCATGTTGTTATTTATCTACGAAAAAAAAATATTATGATTATGATTATGATTATGATTTATGTTGTTCATCTTTCTGAAAATAGAAAATGTCAAACTTATCAAAGCTTGAGTTTGATGCCTTAGACGTATCGGGAACAAACTACACATCATGGGTTATGGACGTAGAAATAAATCTTGGATCATTGGGTATTCTAGAAACTTTAAAAGAAAATAATACTTGTTCCGATCAAGATAAATTAAAATCAATTGCTTTTATTCGCAAACATATTGATACCACCTTAAAACATATGTTTCTCACTATCAAAGATCCACATGTTTTATGGGAAAGTATCAAGAGTAGATTCGATAATCAAAAGGAAATATTACTTCCAGCTGCGAGGGAAGAATGGAGAAATCTAAGGTTCCAAGATTTCAAAAAGGTAAGTGAATACAGCTCGGCCATGTTCAAGATCCGTTCAAAGCTTCAATTCTGTGGTCAAGAAATAAGTGATGCTGATATGATGGAGAAAACTTTCTCCACAATGCATTCTGCAAATATAACTGTGCAAGAAAATTTAAGATTGCAGAATTATAAAACTTTTTCCAAACTTCAAACTTATCTTTTAGTTGCAGAAGTTAATAAAGAATTACTGATGAAAAATCAAGAATCTCGTCCTACCGGTGCGCTAGCATTTCCTGAAGCTAATGCTATTAACAATAATAATAATAATAATAATAAAAGAAGAAATGCACATGGACGAGGGCGTGGAAGAGGTCGTAGCCATATTGGCCAAAACCATCATCATGGAAATTACCATAACAATAATAAAAATCATAACTATGTTCGAAATCACCCTTATGGTAATGGTCGTGGTGGTGGTCGTGGTCGTGGTGGTCGTGGTCGTGGACAAAGAAATAATAATCCACAAAATTATAAAATCCAAACACCATACAATCCTACAAATCACAATGTTGAAGAAGGCTCTTCAAAGAATGTTGAAGATTCTTGTTACCGATGTGGTAAAATTGGCCACTGGTCTAAAAACTGCCGAACAAATCAGCATTCTGTTAATCGGTATCAAGAATCCCTAAAGGGAAAAGGAAAAGAAGCAAATCTTGTGGATGACCTTGATACAAAAATCACTGAGCCAACTTGTGACTACTTTAATGAATAAATTTCTAATATCTATATATATATATATATAGATATCCTATTATATGTTCTCGTTAAATAAATGGTTGTAGATTTTCAATCTACACCATATCTAGTTTACTACATATTTTCTTATTATGTACTATCGTTTGTAACATGTTTTGAATGTAATATATTGATGAATTATATACTCATTATTTGTTTCTCATATTTTTTTTTTGAAGTTCATGATGTATACTGCTGGAGTAAAAAATCAGTCAAATGGTGGAGATATTTGTATTGCAGACAGTGGTGCCACTCACACCATACTCAAATCTAAAAAATATTTCACAGACTTGAAAGTAACGGAAGGAACTATACATACTATATCAGGTCCTGTGGACTTAATAAAAGGAATGGGAAAGGCAAAATTCATGTTACCCAATGGTACGAATTTTCTGATAAATAATGCCTTATTTTCTCCCATGTCAAAGAGAAATTTGTTAAGTTTCTCTGACATATACCAAAATGGATATGATTATCAGTCAGTGACAACAAAAAATGAAAAATATTTAAGTATCACTGATAAGAATCGTGTAATTGAAAAACTACCAAGACTTCATTCTGGTTTACATTATACACATATAAATGTACCTGAAGTAAATGTGGTAGTTAAAGAAAAATTATGTGATCCTGTAATGATCAGTTTGTGGCATGAGAGATTAGGTCACCCAGGATCAACAATGATGAAAAGAATAATACAAAATACACATGGACATCCATTGGCGGATCAAAGGATCCCTCATGATGCACTTATCCCATGTACATCATGCTCACTTGGAAAGTTGATAATAAGACCATCACCTCTTAAGGTTGAAAAAGAATCACCAATGTTTCTTGAAAGAATTCAAGGTGATATATGTGGACCAATTCATCCACCATGTGGACCATTTAGATATTTTATGGTTCTAATAGACGCATCTAGTAGATGGTCTCATGTTTGTCTATTATCAAGTCGAAATATGGCATTTGCAAAATTTCTTGCTCAAATTATTAAATTGAGAGCACATTTCCCTGATTATACTATTAAAAGGGTGAGACTAGATAATGCCGGTGAGTTTACGTCTCAAGCATTTAATAACTTTTGCATGTCTATTGGGATTATTGTTGAACATCCCGTTGCCCATGTGCATACACAAAATGGTTTAGCTGAATCATTAATTAAACGATTGCAGCTAATAGCTAGACCATTGATAATGCGAACAAAACTCCCAGTATCTGTATGGGGCCATGCAATTTTGCATGCTGCATCATTGATTCGCATTAGACCAAACGCAAGTCATACATATTCTCCTTTGCAACTTGCTTTTGGTCATCAGCCAAATATTTCCCACCTTAGAACATTTGGTTGTGCGGTTTATGTCCCTATCGCACCACCACAACGCACTAAAATGGGTCCTCAAAGAAGGATGGGAATATATGTTGGATATGAAACATCTTCAATAATAAGATATATTGAACCCATGACGGGTGATGTTTTTACAGCACGTTTTGCTGATTGTCACTTTAATGAAACATTATTCCCTAGATTAGGGGGAGAAATAAAAAATAAAGAAAATGATGTTTCATGGTGTGAACCTCAATTAATGTATCTTGATCCTCGCACAAAAGAATGCGAGATCGAAGTTCAAAAAATAATGCATATGCAAGAACTTGCAAATAAATTGCCTGATGCATTTACAGATACAAAAAGAGTGACTAAATCATATATACCAGCAGCAAATGCTCCAGCTCGAATTGAAATTCCAAAAACTGGCAATAATGTTATTCTTGAGTCTTTGCCACGCCAGAAACGTGGGAGACCAATTGGTTCCAAAGATAAAAATCCTCGGAAAAGAAAATCAGCTGATAATGAGGTAAAAGAAAGTGTTCAAGAAGAACTACAAATCAATACTCCTTCTGCAGAGGAGATTGATGATGTCAATACGGAATTTTCAATCAATTACGCACATTCAAAAATATTATGGAACCGAAATGAAATGAAAAATCTTGATGAGATATTTTCATATAATGTTGCATATGACATCATGAATGATGATGATGATCCAGAACCAAAATCTATCATGGAATGTCAAAATAGACATGATTGGGATCATTGGAAAGGAGCAATACGAGCTGAATTTGAATCACTCAATAAAAGAAAAGTTTTCAGATCTATCATTCTCACACCTAAAGATGTGAAACCTGTGGGATATAGATGGGTTTTTGTGCGAAAAAGAAATGAGAAAAATGAAGTTACAAGGTATAAAGCTAGACTTGTAGCTCAAGGTTTTTCTCAAAGACCGGGAATTGATTATGAGGAAACTTATTCTCCTGTTATGGATGCAATTACTTTTAGATACTTAATCAGCCTGGCAGTTTCTGAAAATTTAGAAATGCATCTCATGGATGTTGTGACTGCTTATCTTTATGGATCACTTGATAGTGATATATATATGAAGATACCTGAAGGATTTAAGGTATCAGAAGCAACCAATGCAAAACCCAAAGAAATGTACTCAATCAAGTTACAAAGGTCTTTATATGGGTTGAAACAATCGAGTCGCATGTGGTATAAACGATTAAGTGATTACTTGATAAGCAAAGGGTATACCAATAATCTTATTTGCCCATGTGTTTTCATTAAGAAAACAACATCCGGATATGTGATCATAGCTGTTTATGTTGATGATCTTAATATCATAGGTACAAATAAAGAGATCCATGAAGCCATTCAACTTCTAAAGAAAGAATTTGAAATGAAAGATCTCGGAAAAACCAAGTATTGCCTTGGTTTACAAATTGAACATATGCCTAATGGTTTACTTGTACATCAAACAACATATACTGAAAAGATTTTAAAACGTTTTAATATGGACAAGGCAAAACCATTAAGTACTCCTATGGTTGTTAGATCACTTAATGTTGACACTGATCCATTTCGTCCCTGTGAAGATCATGAAGATATCCTGGGACCAGAAGTACCATATCTTAGTGCAATTGGAGCTCTTATGTATCTTACAAATTGTACAAGACCTGACATTTCTTTTGCAGTTAATTTGTTGGCAAGGTTCAGCTCAGCTCCTACCAAAAGACACTGGAATGGGATCAAACACATATTTCGATACCTTCGAGGAACTACTGATTTAGGATTATTTTATTCTAACGAATCAAAACAAGATTTGGTTGGTTATGCAGATGCAGGTTATTTATCTGATCCACATAAAGCTAAATCTCAAAATGGATATGTATTCCTAAATGGAGGTACCGCAATATCATGGCGTTCTCAAAAACAAACACTTGTTGCAACATCATCAAATCATGCCGAAGTAGTTGCATTACATGAACCAGTCGGGAATGTTTTTGGTTGAGATCAATGACACAACTCATTACTGATTCTTGTGGACTAGAACGCAATAAAAGTTCAACAACTATCTATGAAGATAATGTAGCTTGCATAACACAGATGAAAGAAGGGTATATCAAAAGTGACCGAACAAAACACATACCCCCTAGATTCTTCTCATACACTCAAAATCTCATTAAGGACAACCAGATTGAAATGAGATATGTTCAGTCCAGCAAAAACTCTGCTGACCTTTTCACCAAAGCACTTCCAACTGCTATTTTCAGAACACACGTTCATAATATTGGCATGAGGCATGTTCAGAAGATGTAACAACTCAGGCGTTGCCTACTTGAGGGGGAGTCAACTCTATGCTGCACTCTTTTTCCCTTAGCTAAAGTTTTATCCCAAAGGGTTTTCTTTAGCAAGGTTTTTAACGAGGCAGTACTAGTTATTCACTAATAAAATTATCATCCAAGGGGGAGTGTTATAAAAGTAATAATTAGATGATAATTTTATTATTATTATAGATATTGCATAGTATATTTTATTTTGAGTATAAATAGGTGTGTTGAGTTAGAGTTTATTGTATGTATTTTTTGGTTAACAAAAACACTCTCTCTCTCTAGATTCCAAATGCCATCAAACTCTCATTGTACATTTTTCTATAAATAAAAAAACCAATTACTCATACCTTTTTGTTCAACCTTTGTTTTCTCCGTTTTACAGTATCTCTATCTCTATATACCTTCTACAGTCAAGAACTACTAAAGGTAGTTATAAGCCTACTGAATTATAACAGAACCATATATGAACAAGAAATAAAAAGGTGTATTTTTAATAAAAGAAAAGTCATCCTTAATCAATTATGAATTTATCGTATTATCTAAACCAGCTTTGATATTTGTCGATACATAGGATTACATGTAATGATGTAAACAAGTTTTATCAACTAACATAAAAATTACCGTTTCTATATTTGCCAATTGTTGATCCTATACTAAAGGCGTATTATTTCACTTTTGGTTCAATCAGTTGATAGCGTAGTGGCTTGTGTGTGATCTTTTCAACTGATTGACCTGAGTTCAAATCCCGCTTATTTTTTGTTTCAATGGCATACATTTATAAAGAGTTGTATGGTTATAAATGATAAAAAGATATACATATTTTTTTGCGTCCAAATTTAATTGGCTGTTATAAAATTTAATTTATTAACAGATGATCCATTATTTATGAAAAAAAAACTAATTAAATGAAAAATAGGTGATGTTTGCATAGCTACTGCACAGATAAGTAGCATACATAACTATTGTATTCCTAAATTAAAAAACACATAACTACAACACATGAACACATAAGTGCAAGTGATTACTTTCATATAACTGGACACATCTAGGGGTCATGTTCATAATTAAAACACACATAACTACAACACATAACTGCAAGTGGTTACTTTCATATAATTGAAAACATCTGGTGGTCATTCCCTTTTCTTCTTTGGATCTTTTTCTGTCTTCAAAGAAGAGTGATCATTTTGTAGAGGTGTTGGTGTCTTCTTCTTGGTCCTTTTTTTGGAGTTGGTGTGATTGGAGTTGAAACCAATAGACACAAAATAAGGATAAACAAAAAACAAAAAATGCTGAAACAAAATTCAAAGACAACATGTGTAAAAGCAGATAATAATTAGCTAATACACCAAAAAAATCATAATATGCAGTAGAATAGCGATTGACAACAACTACTACAAAGGCTAAGACGTCATATGTAAAATAAAACAATAATTCGGTAAACACAAAACACAGGATCATCTGCAAAATCTTTCAAAGTAACTTGGATGTGCTAATTCTGACCCAAAACAGAATTAACAGTCCAGCATATCAGAAAACACAAATGAAAATAAAGTTTACTAACAAATAAAAAAAGCAACTTTCATGATTCAGTTTACTAAGTAGCAATAAAAATAATAATCATCATAATCAATACAAAAGAAAATAAAATTTACAAATGATTGATTGTTAATAAGTTTCATACCGTCTGTTTGTGCCTTTGGTATCCTCGAGAGCCTATCATCAATAATCTTTGTTATCACAGTTAGAAAACCCAATTTCTAGTTTTAAAATCAATTGATTCTTCAAGACAACTAAAATAATTTTATAATTAAAAGGAATAAATGAAATTTCCTAATCAATGTTATCGTGCTAAGTCTGAAGCAATATCGTCTATCTGCCAAAGAAATCAACCAGACAATCACACAAAACGAACAATATTATTAATTACAGATTAAAAATTTAAATCAATGAAATAAACTAACTGCTAGGGCTATTGAATGTCATGTATAAGAATGAGGATGTGAAAATGTGAAAAAAAAAACTAACCGTCTAATTTCATGGCAGGAGGCAAAATTTGCACTGTTTTAAATCAAGTTATAGATAGATTATGGTATAAGATATAAGATAAAGAGGATCAAGAGATAAAATCTAAAACGGGAGGGAAAATATAAGAGTGGGCCGCTCATTTTTTGATGAAAAATTCAAACACTATATTTTTTTTATTTAAGGTACTAAAGGTCTAATTGAGGTAGGTTAGACTTTGTACCGTATTTTTTTAGAGTAGTAAACTTTAATACTCCTAAAGTGCTTTTTTGATTAACAAATCAGGTATTAAAAAAAAAAAAAAAAAAAAAAACTGAGTACTATAGTACTGAATTTAGTTAACGAAATGAATTTAGTTATAAATGACTAAACTAGTTAAAGACCCGCGAATTCGCGGAACTCTTGAAGTTATGATTTTTAAGAATACAATGAGTATAATCGCACACAAATAATTTATTAATAATCTGAACGAACATGAAACCAAGAATTACAATGGCTGTACACATTGTAATAGTTTAAAAAATTAACCAACAACTATATAAAAGAAAGCAACGAATCCAGGTAAAATAAATCCATTAGAGTTGGTGATGCCATTTGATTTGATCAATTCAAGAATTGTGGATACTACCCGTCATGGGTAAAACCTGACACGTGAATACATGAGACTTTTCTTAATTTACCCGCGAGTTTATACATACAATTATTAAATTTAAAAGTTATTCTACTTGTAATTGAATAATTATTAAAAATATAATATTAGATAAAAGAAAAAAATTTCACATCATTTTACATATATATTGTACATATGGTTTTATAATTAATAAAATTATTAAGTTATACATGCAACTAAACTATTTCACTCATGCAATACTTATAAATTTTGCAGTCATGAACTCTACCTGGAAGCCTCAGCCTATCAGACTGGATATTTGGATGCCATTAAGGTGGATTAGAAAATTAGTACCTATAAAATGTGTTGGTTGACAGATAGAGTTTACAATATCGATAATTCAATTAAATTGGTTCATAGAACCTTAAGACTAACGGTTTCTTCAATAAAAGATTAAAATTATACAATGAAATATAAAGCCTAAAGAGAATAAAAATGATCATGACTGATTGAGGCAAGCATATTACTGATCTGCACAGTGACAAATATAGTAACAAAGGTAGAAGATATGATAAATGAGGACATGTTAATTAAACATGAAAGATAGAAGAGAAATAAGAATGTAAAATAAAATGAAAGATATTCACTTACCTTACAATTTCAGTTGCAACAACTGTTACTAAGTTATAAAAACTTCACTATATTCGTTTTGAGACCCGTTTAAAACCTACATAGACTCGACAAGCCCAAACACATCATATACCGTCTTAAAGATTGTCGGGAATACTTTCTATCCCAATTAATAGTTTTAATCCAAACATAATCATTTTCAACTTACGAACCCCGTAAAGTAGGCCCGAAAGTCATTTTAACGCTTTTACCCACATTAACACCAAATTTAGTTAACGACCCAAATTCTTATCCAATGTACCCGAGTGACCCAAAATCATTCTAGAACTCTAAAATGAGTTTATAAACCTGTTCGAAACTTCAAATTCTCAAGAGTATATTCGGCATTTTAGACCGTAAGTTTATCATCTTATGCATACGTTTAAGAAGACAAAAGTCATATACTTGATGCCAAGATCTAAGATTGGAAATATGACTTGCACCACCCACACACATATTACATATATAGGCACAACTCTGAAAGGAACATTTGACCATTTCAATATAATTATATACAGTATATTTATCGTATGTGTAGTGACCCGAACTTTTCCATGTTTATATATATTAATTGAGATTGATATTTACATGATTAAATGTTTTCAACATGTTAAGCAATCAAACTTGTTAAGACTTGATTAATTGAAATATGTTTCATATAGACAATTGACCACCCAAGTTGACCGGTGATTCACGAACGTTAAAACTTGTAAAAACTATATGATGACATATATATGGATATATATATAGTTAACATGATACTATGATAAGTAAACATATCATTAAGTATATTAACAATGAACTACATATGTAAAAACAAGACTACTAACTTAATGATTTTTAAACGAGACATATATGTAATTGTAAAGACATTTAATGTATATATATCATATCAAGAGATATTCATACATGATAATATCATGATAATATAATAATTTAAAATCTCATTTGATATTATAAATATTGGATTAACAACATTTAACAAGATCGTTAACCTAAAGGTTTCAAAACAACACTTGCATGTAACGACTAACGATGACTTAACGACTCAGTTAAAATGTATATACATGTAGTGTTTTAATATGTATTTATACACTTTTGAAAGACTTCAATACACTTATCAAAATACTTCTACTTAACAAAAATTCTTACAATTACATCCTCGTTCAGTTTCATCAACAATTCTACTCGTATGCACCCGTATTCGTACTCGTACAATACACAGCTTTTAGATGTATGTACTATTGGTATATACACTCCAATGATCAGCTCTTAGCAGCCCATGTGAGTCACCTAACACATGTGGGAACCATCATTTGGCAACTAGCATGAAATATCTCATAAAATTACAAAAATATGAGTAATCATTCATGACTTATTTACATGAAAACAAAATTACATATCCTTTATATCTAATCCATACACCAACGACCAAAAACACCTACAAACACTTTCATTCTTCAATTTTCTTCATCTAATTGATCTCTCTCAAGTTCTATCTTCAAGTTCTAAGTGTTCTTCATATATTTTACAAGTTCTAGTTACATAAAATCAAGAATACTTTCAAGTTTGCTAGCTCACTTCCAATCTTGTAAGGTGATCATCCAACCTCAAGAAATCTTTGTTTCTTACAGTAGGTTATCATTCTAATACAAGGTAATAATCATATTCAAACTTTGGTTCAATTTCTATAACTATAACAATCTTATGTCAAGTGATGATCTTACTTGAACTTGTTTTCGTGTCATGATTCTGCTTCAAGAACTTCGAGCCATCCAAGGATCCGTTGAAGCTAGATCCATTTTTCTCTTTTCCAGTAGGTTTATCCAAGGAACTTAAGGTAGTAATGATGTTCATAACATCATTCGATTCATACATATAAAGCTATCTTATTCGAAGGTTTAAACTTGTAATCACTAGAACATAGTTTAGTTAATTCTAAACTTGTTCGCAAACAAAAGTTAATCCTTCTAACTTGAATTTTAAAACCAACTAAACACATGTTCTATATCTATATGATATGCTAACTTAATGATTTAAAACCTGGAAACACGAAAAACACCGTAAAACCGGATTTACGCCGTCGTAGTAACACCGCGGGCTGTTTTGGGTTAGTTAATTAAAAACTATGATAAACTTTGATTTTAAAGTTTTTATTCTGAGAAAATGATTTTTATTATGAACATGAAACTATATCCAAAAATTATGGTTAAACTCCAAGTGGAAGTATGTTTTCTGAAATGGTCATCTAGACGTCGTTCTTTCGACTGAAATGACTACCTTTACAAAAACGACTTGTAACTTATTTTTCCGACTATAAACCTATACTTTTTCTGTTTAGATTCATAAAATATAGTTCAATATGAAACCATAGCAATTTGATTCACTCAAAACGGATTTAAAATGAAGAAGTTATGGGTAAAACAAGATTGGATAATTTTTCTCATTTTAGCTACGTGAAAATTGGTAACAAATCTATTCCAACCATAACTTAATCAACTTGTATTATATATTATGTAATCTTGAGATACCATAGACACGTATACAATATTTCGACCTATCATGTCGACACATCTATATATATTTCGGAACAACCATAGACACTCTATATGTGAATGTTGGAGTTAGCTATACAGGGTTGAGGTTGATTCCAAAATATATATAGTTTGAGTTGTGATCAATACTGAGATACGTATACACTGGGTCGTGGATTGATTCAAGATAATATTTATCGATTTATTTATGTACATCTAACTGTGGACAACTAGTTATAGGTTACTAACGAGGACAGCTGACTTAATAAACTTAAAACATCAAAATATATTAAAAATGTTGTAAATATATTTTGAACATACTTTGATATATATGTATATATTGTTATAGGTTCGTGAATCAACCAGTGGCCAAGTCTTACTTCCCGACGAAGTAAAAATCAGTGAAAGTGAGTTATAGTCCCACTTTTAAAATCTAATATTTTTGGGATGAGAATACATGCAGGTTTTATAAATGATTTACAAAATAGACACAAGTACGTGAAACTACATTCTATGGTTGAATTATCGAAATCGAATATGCCCCTTTTTATTAAGTCTGGTAATCTAAGAATTAGGGAACAGACACCCTAATTGACGCGAATCCTAAAGATAGATCTATCGGGCCCAACAAGCCCCATCCAAAGTACCGGATGCTTTAGTACTTCGAAATTTATATCATATCCGAAGGGTGTCCCGGAATGATGGGGATATTCTTATATATGCATCTTGTTAATGTCGGTTACCAGGTGTTCACCATATGAATGATTTTTATCTCTATGTATGGGATGTGTATTGAAATATGAAATCTTGTGGTCTATTATTATGATTTGATATATATAGGTTAAACCTATAACTCACCAACATTTTTGTTGACGTTTTAAGCATGTTTATTCTCAGGTGATTATTAAGAGCTTCCGCTGTCGCATACTTAAATAAGGACGAGATTTGGAGTCCATGCTTGTATGATATTGTGTAAAAACTGCATTCAAGAAACTTATTTTGTTGTAACATATTTGTATTGTAAACCATTATGTAATGGTCGTGTGTAAACAGGATATTTTAGATTATCATTATTTGATAATCTACGTAAAGCTTTTTAAACCTTTATTGATGAAATAAAGGTTATGGTTTGTTTTAAAATGAATGCAGTCTTTGAAAAACGTCTCATATAGAGGTCAAAACCTCGCAACGAAATCAATTAATATGGAACGTTTTTAATCAATAAGAACGGGACATTTCAGTTGGTATCCGAGCGTTGGTCTTAGAGAACCAGAATTTTGCATTAGTGTGTCTTATCGAGTTTGTTAGGATGCATTAGTGAGTCTGGACTTCGACCGTGTTTACTTGAAAAATGATTGCTTAACAAATTTTGTTGGAAACTATATATTTTTAACATGTGAATATTATGTGATATATTAATCTCTTAACGCGTTTAAAATTATGTGATAGATGTCTACCTCTAGAACAAGTCCCATTGACTCACCTAATAATAATGAAGAGTCAAATGTAAATTGGAATGATTCGTGGACTGATTCACAAGTTCCCGAAGAGGAACCGGAAGAAGAGTCGGAACCGGAAGAAGAATCGGAACCGGAAGAAGAATCGGAACCGGATGAATAAATAGAACCGGTGGGGGAAATAATAAAACAGTTAAGTAAAAGAAAATCCTCAACCAACCGACCAAGGTTAATTATGGTCAATGGTGTTTCCGCCAAGGAAGCAAAATATTGGGAGGATTACCAATTCTCCGATGAATTGGATTCCGACGAGAATTCCGATGATGTTATAGAAATTACCCCAACTGAATTTAAAAAGGCAAAAGAAAATAATAAGGGAAAGGGCATAAAAATAGAGAAATCTAATTCCAACCCCGATGAACTTTATATGTATCGTCAACCCCCGAAGTCCTTAAGTTGTAACAATGACCCAGAAACCTCTAAACCACCAGGTTTTTCTAAACCAATGTGGAAAACGACGGTTCGTATTAGGGGAACATCATATATCCCTAGAAACTTGGCAAAACGAATCAAAACCGAAGAAGAAGAAACAAGCGAGTCGGAATAAGATAGTTGTATTCGTGTGGTGCAATATATGTAATATAGTGTGCTTATGCTTTATGATATATGTAAAAATTGTTTGTATTAATAAGTATTTTTTTTTATGAATCTAACTCTTGTCTATTTTACAGTATAAAAACACAAAATGGATAGACAACCCAATATTTTAAGAGACCTACCCGGAGACATGATTGATGAAATGTTGTCTAGAGTCGGCCAGAATTCCTCGGCACAACTATTTAAGGCGAGATCAGTTTGTAAGACATTCGAAGAACGTTCTAAGAATGTCTTGGTTTATAAGAGACTTTCGTTCGAAAGATGGGGGATATCACATTGGGAAACCCATAAGTTACGATGTGTTTACTTTGATGCATATATTGCGGGGAACCCAAATGCTATTTTACGCAACGGGTTAAGAAATTATTTTGACTCAATATATCCGAATATTGGACTTCGTGATTTAGAAAAAGCGGCTAACATGCAACATAAAGAAGCATGTTATGCTTACGGATTAGTAATGTTCGCTTCTCACCAAAGTGAGAACAAGAACATCGGGCTACAACTATTAAACAAAACGTTTCCACAAGTGACGGCGTCGGTAATTAGGGTAAGAAATGAGGTTTTTAGATTGTTACGGGACTGTTGGACATTACGTAACCCTCGTCCCTTTGACGACGTTACAACACGCTGTCTTATCAACGGCCATAACGATTATGTTCCACAAGACCAAGGATGGGAAGTAATCCTAGTAAAACCAGAATGCATGACTTGTTTCTGGACGTATGAATTACGTGTCTTTATTGC
Organism: Rutidosis leptorrhynchoides; assembly: GCF_046630445.1. Taxonomy (NCBI): domain Eukaryota; kingdom Viridiplantae; phylum Streptophyta; class Magnoliopsida; order Asterales; family Asteraceae; genus Rutidosis; species Rutidosis leptorrhynchoides. The sequence goes on along the minus strand of NC_092338.1, from coordinate 235,663,466 downwards.
CTTTGCTGAACGACTTGTGTACTAGCTAGAATTATCTTCACAACCATCTTGTATCAAAGTTATTGTGTGCTATATTTCATGCTATATGTAAAATAAGCGGTATTGTAAGTTTGTAAAATATTGTGTAAAAGTTTGAACGCGAAATATTATTATAATCAGTTTTTCATATAGAATTGTAGTAGTTGAATTGTATATTAGCAACTAAGTATGAACTTAACGGGTAGGTACTACCCGAATTTAAACTTATAAAACGCTAATATGAAGAAAAAGCTTTTATAAATGAGTTCATATTATGCTACGAAATACTATTAACTACTCTTAATATTCTGTATGATTAACTTGTTCCATTTGACTATTTTGAAGGAAATGGCACCGACTACTCGACACACCGTGAATATGAATGAAGAGGAATTCCGTACTTTTCTAGCTTCAAACATAGCCGCAGTACAGGCTGCGCTACATACCAACAATAACCTTGGATCTAGCAGTACAGGAAATCATGTAGGATGCACCTACAAAGAATTCACTGCCTGCAAACCTTTGGAATTTGATGGAACCGAAGGACCGATCGGATTGAAACGGTGGACCGAGAAGGTCGAATCAGTGTTTGCCATAAGTAAGTGTACTGAAGAGGACAAAGTGAAGTACGCTACGCATACCTTCACAGGTTCTGCGTTAACATGGTGGAATACCTATCTAGAGCAAGTGGGACAAGATGATGCGTACGCACTACCGTGGTCAGCATTCAAGCACTTGATGAACGAGAAGTACCGTCCCAGAACCGAGGTCAATAAGCTCAAGACAGAACTTAGAGGGTTACGAACCCAAGGATTTGATATTACCACGTATGAAAGACGATTCACAGAATTGTGCCTATTGTGTCCGGGAGCATTCGAAGATGAGGAAGAGAAGATCGACGCGTTTGTGAAAGGATTACCGGAAAGAATCCAAGAAGATATAAGTTCACACGAGCCCGCCTCCATACAACAGGCATGTAGAATGGCTCACAAACTCGTGAACCAAATTGAAGAAAGAATTAAAGAACAGACTGCTGAAGAGGCCAATGTGAAGCAAGTCAAAAGAAAGTGGGAGGAAAACGGTGATAAGAATCACCAATACAACAACAACAGCAATTACAACAATAATCGCAACAATTATCCCAACAATCGCAACATCAATCGCAACTACAACAAATGGCCCAACAACAACAACAACAACAACAACAACAACAGCAACTACAACAATCATCCCAACAACAATAATAACCGCAACAACAACAACAATCAGAAGCAGCTATGCAAAAGGTGTGAAAAGAATCACTCGGGGTTCTGCACCAAATTTTGCAACAAGTGTAAAAGAAATGGTCATAGCGCGGCGAAGTGTGAGGTCTACGGACCAGGGGTTAATAGAACGAAAGGAACAAATGGTGTCGGAACGAGTAATGGCGGAGCAAGTAGTGTCGGAGCAAGTTATGCCAATGTAGTTTGTTATAAATGTGGAAAACCGGGCCACATTATTAGAAATTGCCCGAACCAGGAGAACACGAATGGACAAGGCCGTGGAAGAGTTTTCAATATTAATGCGGCAGAGGCACAGGAAGACCCGGAGCTTGTTACGGGTACGTTTCTTATTGACAATAAATCTGCTTACGTTTTATTTGATTCGGGTGCGGATAGAAGCTTATATGAGTAGAGATTTTTGTGCTAAATTAAGTTGTCCATTGACGCCTTTGGATAGTAAATTTTTACTCGAATTAGCAAATGGTAAATTAATTTCAGCAGATAATATATGTCGGAATCGAGAAATTAAACTGGTTAGCGAAATATTTAAGATTGATTTGATACCAGTAGAGTTAGGGAGTTTTGATGTGATAATCGGTATGGACTGGTTGAAAGAAGTGAAAGCAGAGATCGTTTGTTACAAAAATGCAATTCGTATTATACGAGAAAAAGGAAAACCCTTAATGGTGTACGGAGAAAAGGGCAACACGAAGCTACATCTTATTAGTAATTTGAAGGCACAAAAACTAATAAGAAAAGGTTGCTATGCTATTCTAGCACATGTCGAGAAAGTACAAACTGAAGAAAAGAGCATCAATGATGTTCCCATTGCAAAAGAATTTCCCGATGTATTTTCGAAAGAATTACCGGGATTACCCCCACATCGATCCGTTGAATTTCAAATAGATCTTGTACCAGGAGCTGCACCAATAGCTCGTGCTCCTTACAGACTCGCACCCAGCGAGATGAAAGAACTGCAAAGCCAATTACAAGAACTTTTAGAGCGTGGTTTCATTCGACCAAGCACATCACCGTGGGGAGCTCCTGTTTTGTTTGTCAAGAAGAAAGATGGTACATTCAGGTTGTGTATCGACTACCGAGAGTTGAACAAACTTACCATCAAGAACCGCTACCCACTACCGAGAATCGATGACTTATTTGATCAACTACAAGGCTCGTCTGTTTATTCAAAGATTGACTTACGTTCCGGGTATCATCAAATGCGGGTGAAAGAAGATGATATTCCAAAGACTGCTTTTAGAACACGTTACGGTCATTACGAGTTTATGGTCATGCCGTTTGGTTTAACTAATGCACCAGCTGTGTTCATGGACCTTATGAACCGAGTGTGTGGACCATACCTTGACAAGTTTGTCATTGTTTTCATTGATGACATACTTATTTACTCAAAGAATTACCAAGAACACGGTGAACATTTGAGAAAGGTGTTAGAAGTATTGAGGAAGGAAGAATTGTACGCTAAGTTTTCAAAGTGTGCATTTTGGTTGGAAGAAGTTCAATTCCTCGGTCACATAGTGAACAAAGAAGGTATTAAGGTGGATCCGGCAAAGATAGAAACTGTTGAAAAGTGGGAAACCCCGAAAACTCCGAAACACATACGCCAGTTTTTAGGACTAGCTGGTTACTACAGAAGGTTCATCCAAGACTTTTCCAGAATAGCAAAACCCTTGACTGCATTAACGCATAAAGGGAAGAAATTTGAATGGAATGATGAACAAGAGAAAGCGTTGCAGTTATTGAAGAAAAAGCTAACTACGGCACCTATATTGTCATTGCCTGAAGGGAATGATGATTTTGTGATTTATTGTGATGCATCAAAGCAAGGTCTCGGTTGTGTATTAATGCAACGAACGAAGGTGATTGCTTATGCGTCTAGACAATTGAAGATTCACGAACAAAATTATACTACGCATGATTTGGAATTAGGCGCGGTTGTTTTTGCATTAAAGACTTGGAGGCACTACTTATATGGGGTCAAAAGTATTATATATACCGACCACAAAAGTCTTCAACACATATTTAATCAGAAACAACTGAATATGAGGCAGCGTAGGTGGATTGAATTATTGAATGATTACGACTTTGAGATTCGTTACCACCCGGGGAAGGCAAATGTGGTAGCCGATGCCTTGAGCAGGAAGGACAGAGAACCCATTCGAGTAAAATCTATGAATATAATGATTCATAATAACATTACTACTCAAATAAAGGAGGCGCAACAAGGAGTTTTAAAAGAGGGAAATTTAAAGGATGAAATACCCAAAGGATCGGAGAAGCATCTTAATATTCGGGAAGACGGAACCCGGTATAGGGCTGAAAGGATTTGGGTACCAAAATTTGGAGATATGAGAGAAATGGTATGTCACACCCCCAGTTAGGGCCTGGGTGAAATGTGACTTAATATCAAATCAACCAACATATTATAATATACGAGAACAATACTAAATGATAAAACAAACTTTATTGAGCACGCAGCGGAAAATGAAACGTAGTTACAATGATAGGAATAACAATAATGGAAATGTTCACATGCAGAAGTAATAAATGCGATATCTCTTGATCCTATGTCCAAGTAGCATCACATAAGCAGTAAGTATAAGAGCTTGAATCAAACAGCACCTGAGACAAAACATGCTAAAGTGTCAACCAAAAGGTTGAGTGAAGTTCATAGGTTTAACAAATAAGTTTGACCGTTTGTTTTAGACCACAAGATTTAATTTGTAAGGTTGATCTCCCGCAGGATCAAAAAGTTATGCCAGTGCGTGATATTTAGACTAAACGTTCAAGTTTGCCCCATGACAAGTTAGTTCTACTTGTCGGTTTAATTTCATTATCAAGCAATACAAAGATAACATCAAATGTATCGGGGACGTTACTCCCGATAGGCCTACCCCCAATAACTAAGCATGCCGCAGCACCTAAAAATATCACTGTAAGGACTTAGTCGGACATAGCCGGGTATAGCATAGTTTTAGTTGGTACTTGTGTCTAAATTGTAAATAGTAAAAGCAGCATGTGTCTCACCCCAATAAGTATAAAAAGTAAATTGAGCTCAAGTAAAGTGGGGCTATAAAAATCACCTTAGTAATTCGATGAAGTAAGGTAGTCCTTAAAGAGAATGTATGGATGATCGAAGCACAAGATAAGTCAACCTAAGAATAAGTTGAGAATAGTTTAGATGTTTTGCCCGTATAAAGATAAGTTTAAGTATTTTCGTGTGTAGTAAGTTTAAAGATTGTTTATCGTTTTGGAAAGGCTTTTGCATATTAGAAAAGCTTCCAATCTACCCACTTTCAATTTAAAATGGACTTTTCAGGTCATTAGGTTTCTGAGCACTAGGATCCGTTAAATTGGTCAATCCAGACCCTCCACCTAAGACTTTCGAGCTTCCATCCACATCGAGAAAGTTTAAGATCTATACAAGTCTAATATACCGATCCAATATATTTTTAGGTGTGTATAGGAATACAACACTTTAGTTATTTTACTTATAAGTGTTTCAATATATATAAATATTATATATATGTAAGGATACATATATATATTTATTTTAAATTTTGTTTTAGATCAATAATAGCATCAATTAATTATCTAATAATATTAACAAGTGTAATATTGATTTAATATCAGTAGGTAATATGTATAAAACATAATAAAATTTTTATACACATTAATATTAAGTTTTGTGTATTAAATAACACTTTTTATTATTGTTTTAATAGCTAAAATGTAAATAAATAGGTAAACAAATTAAACATCACATTTTATATTTTTCTTATGTTCTACTGATCAAAATAAGCTTAAGAAAAATTTATAGATTTTTGTTATGGTGTTTAAGTATTTATTTTCCATTTTCCTTTCGGTTTGTAATAATACAAAGTTTATAAAGAATTAATTATTAAATGAACCAAATTAATTCAACCAATATTTTTTTTATGCTTATAATGTTACAACAAAGTCAGACAAATTATTTATACATTTATATAAATATTTTAACTATTTAATCATACTATTGTGTAGTTTTTAGTTTTAATAAAAAAAATTAAATAGAAATACATAACCATTAATTCTACAAATATTTTTATAACTTTATTAATAGTTATTAAGTAGTTTTTAATAGTTATCATGGTTAAAAACCTGCTGTAACATGTAATTTCATTTTATTATAAAAAATAGTTTAATTGGGTACTGTAGCGTTTTCAGAAGAAAATTCAAATTAAATATTAAACATGCGAATTTAATTATAAAAAAAATTTATAATTACCCTTACATATGATATAGCAAGCGACTAAAATAAAATTTTACAAAAAAAATCGTTTACTATTTAATAAAAATCATTTATGTATTTCGGTTTATAAAAAAAATCAGTTTTTGATTTTTAATAAATACTATTCCGACTTTATAATTCATGAAACTAATTTTTATAGACATTAGGATACTTAACACTAATTATCATGTATTTACATTTTTTATTAAAATTAATTTCGTATTTAATTAGTTTTTAACATAAAAACTAGCATAAAACTATATAAAAACTTAATAAAAACTATATAAATTAATTAGGGGACTTACAAAAAAATAGTTGCTGAGACTTGGGAGAGTTTCTTTCAAGTTGAGAGTGTGTTTTGAGGTGTGAGTTGAAATGAAACAAATAGGTGCTATTTATAGTGAAAATAAAGTTGATAAAATGAGTTTTATAATTTTTTTTTTTAGTCAACAATAGGTGGTACTAGTTTATACCTTATTTTTAGTCAACATAAGGATGTAATGGTTTAAGATTCTTTAGTCTCATTATTATTACTATTATTATTTTTACATTTACTACATTGATAAGTATTATTTTCTTTTTACTAATTCATGACTTGTATATATTTAGTTCCCAATTGTTTTATTATTTATATAAATGTCACTTTTTATTTATTACTTACAGGTTATTAGTTATAATATTACATAAATGCATAAATTTTAATTAGTAGCGAGTGTCGACTAACAGTTTATTATTTTCATCTTTTATTAACTTGTCAATTATTGCACAAAGTTAATTAATATGTTTTCTAACTCTTAACACTTAACAATTGTTGATTAAAGTTTGATCATTAAGTTTTAATTATATTGTTTGGGCATTTAATATTGAAAAAATATAGAATGGAAAAATGAGGGTCGTTATAGTACCTCCCCGTTATTGAAAACTTCGTCCCGAAGTTTTTAGGTAGTTTTCTCGTTTGCATCAGCAGTTGAGAAGAGATGGGGATATTTCCGTTTCATATGGTCTTTGCGTTCCCAGGTATATTCGGGGCCTCTACGCGAATTCCACCGGACTTTAACGATAGGTATATTGCTTTTACGCGTTTGTTTGACCTCTCCTTCCATGATTTCTATAGGTTCTTCAACGAAGTGCATTTGCTCATCAATGCGGACATCATCCAGAGGAATAACGAGTGTGTCATCGGCAAGACACCGTTTAAGATTTGAGACATGAAACACATCATGTACTTGACTAAGTTCGGTTGGCAGTTCTAATCGGTATGCCACGGGACCGACTCTTTCAGTGATTGTGAATGGTCCAACATATCGTGGACTGAGTTTACTTCGCTTACCGAAGCGGACAACACCTTTCCAAGGGGATACTTTCAACATGACTTTATCTCCAACTTGGTATTCGATGTCTTTTCGTTTCTTATTGGCATAGCTTTTCTGTCGGCTACGGGCAGTTTCTAAACGTTGCTTGATTTGAACGATCTTTTCGGTAGTTTCGTGAATAATTTCAGGACCAGTTAAATGTCTGTCCTCAAGTTCATCCCAACACAAAGGGGATCTACACTTCCGTCCATATAAAGCTTCAAAAGGTGCAGCCTTAATGCTGGAGTGATAACTGTTATTATAAGAAAATTCAACCAAAGGTAGATGTCTATCCCATCCTTTGCCGAAATCGATTGCACAAGCACGTAGCATATCCTCCATAGTTTGAATGGTTCGTTCACTTTGACCATCGGTTTGCGGATGATAAGCTGTACTCATGTCGAGTTGAGTTCCAAGAGCAGATTGTAAAGTTTTCCAAAATCTAGAAACAAATTGACTATCGCGATCAGAAATGATCGAGATAGGAACACCATGACGTGAGACGATTTCTTTAATATAAAGCTGTGCTAATCTCTCCATCTTGTCGGTTTCCTTGATCGGTATGAAATGTGCAGATTTAGTAAGACGATCAACTACGACCCAAATAGTATCGTTACCGTTCGAAGTCTTAGGTAACTTAGTAACGAAGTCCATAGTGATACCTTCCCACTTCCACTGCGGAATGTCGGGTTGTGTCAACAGACCAGAAGGCTTTTGATGTTCGGCCTTGACTTTCAAACAAGTGAGACACTTACTAACATAAGTAGCAATATCGGCTTTCATGTTAGGCCACCAGTAGAATTCCTTCACATCGTGATACATCTTACTGGAACCGGGATGGATAGAATATCTAGTCTTATGTGCTTCATCCAAGACTAGTTCGCGAAGATTACCAAAACGAGGAACCCAGATTCTATTGCCAAAGTACCGTGTACCATTAGCTTTCACTTGAAGTTGGTTCTCAAAACCAATAGATCCTTCACCTTCGATAACTGTCGGTCTAATAGCTTCCAATTGAGCTTCACAGATTCGTGAAATAAGATTCGATTTGATTTTTAGGTTTAAAGCACGAACACGTTTAATATCGTCTTTTCGACTAAGGGCATCGGCAACTACATTCGCCTTGCCAGGATGATATTTCAGCTCACAATAATAATCGTTCAATGTCTCGAGCCATCGACTTTGCCTCATATTCAGCTGTTTTTGATCAAAGATGTGTCGAAGACTTTTATGGTCAGTGTACACCGTAAAGTGATTACCATAGAGATAATGTCTCCATATCTTTAATGCAAATACCACGGCACCTAACTCTAGGTCATGTGTGGTATAGTTTACTTCATGTTTCTTCAACTGTCTAGATGCATAGGCGATAACCTTCTCTCGTTGCATTAAAACACAACCAAAGCCATGCTTTGAGGCATCGCAGTAAACAACAAAGTCGTCGGTACCTTCAGGTAAAGAAAGAATCGGGGCTGTGGTCAACTTCTCCTTCAGAATCTTGAAAGCAGATTCCTGTTCTTCGGACCACTCAAATTTCTTCCCTTTTTGAGTCAGCTTTGTAAGAGGTTTGGCAATGAGAGAAAAATCTTTTATAAACCTTCGATAGTAACCGGCAAGTCCCAAAAATTGACGAATATGCTTTGCAGTCTTTGGTATCTCCCAGTTCTGAATAGCAGTAATCTTAGCTGGATCGACATGTATTCCATTTCTATCAACAACATGTCCGAGAAATTGTACGGTTTTGAGCCAAAACTCGCACTTAGAAAATTTAGCATAAAGTTGTTCCTTTCGTAAGAGTTCAAGAATCATGCGCAAATGTTGCTCATGCTCTTTCTCATTCTTCGAATAGATCAAGATGTCGTCAATGAATACGATGACAAATTTGTCAAGATACGGTTTACAAACACGATTCATGAGGTCCATGAACACGGCAGGAGCATTAGTTAAACCAAAAGGCATGACACAGAATTCATAGTGCCCATAACGAGTGCGAAAAGCAGTCTTAGGAATATCGGATTCCTTGACCTTGAGTTGGTGATAACCGGATCTTAAATCAATCTTTGAATAAACACTTGACCCTTGAAGTTGGTCAAATAGATCATCAATACGTGGCAACGGATAACGGTTCTTGATAGTAAGCTTGTTAAGTTCGCGGTAATCAATGCACATCCTTAATGTACCATCCTTCTTTTTAACAAACAGAATAGGAGCTCCCCAAGGGGACGAGCTTGGACGAATGAAACCTTTATCCAATAGTTCTTGGAGTTGGTTGGATAATTCCTTCATTTCGGAAGGTGCTAAACGGTATGGTGCTTTAGCAACAGGAGCAGCACCAGGAGTTAAATCAATTTGGAATTCAACTTGTCGAGGAGGTGGAATACCCGGAAGATCTTCGGGAAACACATCGGGAAAGTCTTTAACTACTGGTACATCTTCAATTCGCTTCTCTTTCGATTCAATCAGATTAACGTGGGCTAGAATAGCTGGATAACCTTTCATAAGGTATTTGCGGGTTTTAATACAGGAGATAATATTGAGATTGGAACCACTCTTTTCACCTTGGATAATAAGAGTCTCTCCATTTCCTAATGGAACATGAACGGTTTTATCGTAACACATGATCGCAGCTCTTAATGGACGTAACCAATCCATTCCAACTACGACATCGAAACTTCCTAGCTCGACCGGCAAAAGGTCTATCTTAAATTCTTTGCTGGCTAAGATTAGGTTGCAGTTTTTATAAATTTTATCAACTTTCATGATCTTTCCATTGGCTACTTCTACTAATCGTTTAGTTTCTAAGGGTTGAGGCTTTTCAGTAAATAGGGTACAAAATTCATTAGATACGTAACTTCGGTCAGCACCAGTATCGAATAAAATAGTTGCGTAGCAATTATTGACGAGATACGTACCCGTGATGACCTCATCTTCATCTCGGGCTTCAGCAGCAGTAATAACAAATGCACGACCCTTTGCAGCAGTAGTATTGGCTCCAGTAGCAGGATTATCTCTCTTCTTAGGGCAATTTGGACTAATGTGTCCCTTTTCCCCACAAGTATAACAAGTAGGAGGAGCTTTGGCAGGAACAATAGATTTATTCTTTGGAGGAGTCCTACACGTCTTAGCTACGTGTCCCACTTTCTTACACAACGAACAAGTGGCAGTGCACTGCCCCGGGTGATGCCTTTCACAACGAACACAAAAAGGATAAGTGCCCTTATAATTCGTCCTTGTACTATCCATAAGCTTTTTACTAACATTCTGAGTTGAACCTTGAGACGGCTCAAACTTCCTCTTACCATCATTACCCTTGGTTTCAACTTGCTTATTGGCCGACGCCCTTCTTCTCTTGGCCAACATGAGATTTTGTGCCATGAGAATCACAGCATCCAAAGTAACCTTCTCAGCAGCAATAACATTCCCTTGAACATCCTCGGGAAGACCTTCAATATACCGCTCAATTCTTCTAGCTTCAGTAGGAAACATTTCAGGACATAGAGTAGAAAGCTCCAGATAACGATTGGTATAATTCTCAATGTCAGTACCCTTGACCCTGAGTTCCCAGAACTCAGCTTCAAGCTTCTGAACTTGACTCCTTGGGCAGAATTTGTTGACCATCATACTTTTGAGTTCGTCCCATGGAATTGCATTAGCATTATCAATTCCTACGGACTTGGCATAAGCAGTCCACCAAGTTAAAGCATTACCACCCAACGAGCTAGTGGCATACTTTACTCGATCATCATCACCACAGTTGCAAATACGGAAAATAGATTCCATCTTTTCGAACCAACGAACTAGTTCGACAGCTTCTTCGTTTCCCTTAAAAGCGGGAGGGTGACAGTTTGTAAAGTCCTTGTAGGAACAAGGTTTTGGTTGAGTATTAGCATGATTAGCTTGGGCGTTGCCTTGGGCAGCAGCGAGTAACTGTTGGAATTGCTCAGTAGTTAACACAACGTTGTTAACGGTAGGTGCAGCTGAACGAACCATGATGTCACTACGTAAAAGTGAACATATGTTTGATAAGTTTAACAAGTTATAAGTTTGAGTAATCACAAGTATGAATAAACTAAAGTATTGATATCGCATGATATTAATAAAACACTTTATATTATTAGAACGAGGCATTAAATAAGCCTTTATTACACGATTCGGAAATAGAAATTGTTTAAGGCACAGCCTTTACATAGATGGAAAATAGGAAAAATAACTAGGAAATATTAAGATTGAAGTAGTCTTCATATTTCGTCTCCAACCTTCTTCATAAACTCCTCAACTTTCTCATTTTTCGTCTTTTGTTTCTCATAGAGATACTCGAAGTTGTCATAAAGGTTGGTAACACGACTGTTTACGGCATTAGTGTTGTACTCTCTTATGGCAAGTTGTTCGTCGACTCGACCTTTCTCCATTTTCATTTGAACATCAACATCCTCCTTGAGGTAAGTAAGTGATTGCTTTCCCCAGCGAGTGTTGCGTTCTTCCTCGCACTTTAGCATCAGCAACTCCTTTCTTAGCTCGACGTTTTCTTTCATAAGTTTCTTCATTCGACGATCCACTCTTTCCATGTGGCGAAGTAGACCTCCAATGTTTCTCTCGGTATCGTTTCGTAATCTCATGATTTCATACTTAGGACCATCATAAAAAGGAGATCGGGCTCTCTTCCTTGATGGACCAACTTCTTCATGCCGTTTTCCCTTATCTTGGGTTCTCGGAGTTGGGTAGTATTGAGGAGACCCATGTGAATCTAAAATAGTATTCGGGCTATAATTCAGCGGTGGTGAAGCAGGACTATAAAGAGGACTTCGAACTGGTCTCGAAGTTGAAGAGTGTCCAACACCTACTTCGGTGGTAGGGTTGTGAGTTGCTTTGTTGGGCTTGTTAACGCTTGAGCTTGACATCCTATCATTAGGAAAGAGACCTTGATTAGAATCTTTGAGTCAAGTTTATTAAAGCATAATTGTTAAGATTATACGACAATCCTAAGTGCTTTAAGTCTAAGGCAGGAAAGGTTATAGTTTCCTAGATTGCTAAGGCACCCTAGCTAACAAGTAAGGCACACATAAAAATGCAATCCTAGTTCTCTATAACAGCCTGGTTTGCTCTGATACCAATCTGTCACACCCCCAGTTAGGGCCTGGGTGAAATGTGACTTAATATCAAATCAACCAACATATTATAATATACGAGAACAATACTAAATGATAAAACAAACTTTATTGAGCACGCAGCGGAAAATGAAACGTAGTTACAATGATAGGAATAACAATAATGGAAATGTTCACATGCAGAAGTAATAAATGCGATATCTCTTGATCCTATGTCCAAGTAGCATCACATAAGCAGTAAGTATAAGAGCTTGAATCAAACAGCACCTGAGACAAAACATGCTAAAGTGTCAACCAAAAGGTTGAGTGAAGTTCATAGGTTTAACAAATAAGTTTGACCGTTTGTTTTAGACCACAAGATTTAATTTGTAAGGTTGATCTCCCGCAGGATCAAAAAGTTATGCCAGTGCGTGATATTTAGACTAAACGTTCAAGTTTGCCCCATGACAAGTTAGTTCTACTTGTCGGTTTAATTTCATTATCAAGCAATACAAAGATAACATCAAATGTATCGGGGACGTTACTCTCGATAGGCCTACCCCCAATAACTAAGCATGCCGCAGCACCTAAAAATATCACTGTAGGGACTTAGTCGGACATAGCCGGGTATAGCATAGTTTTAGTTGGTACTTGTGTCTAAATTGTAAATAGTAAAAGTAGCATGTGTCTCACCCCAATAAGTATAAAAAGTAAATTGAGCTCAAGTAAAGTGGGGCTATAAAAATCACCTTAGTAATTCGATGAAGTAAGGTAGTCCTTAAAGAGAATGTATGGATGATCGAAGCACAAGATAAGTCAACCTAAGAATAAGTTGAGAATAGTTTAGATGTTTTGCCCGTATGAAGATAAGTTTAAGTATTTTCGTGTGTAGTAAGTTTAAAGATTGTTTATCGTTTTGGAAAGGCTTTTGCATATTAGACAAGCTTCCAATCTACCCACTTTCAATTTAAAATGGACTTTTCAGGTCATTAGGTTTCTGAGCACTAGGATCCGTTAAATTGGTCAATCCAGACCCTCCACCTAAGACTTTCGAGCTTCCATCCACATCGAGAAAGTTTAAGATCTATACAAGTCTAATATACCGATCCAATATGTTTTTAGGTGTGTATAGGAATACAACACTTTAGTTATTTTACTTATAAGTGTTTCAATATATATAAATATTATATATATGTAAGGATACATATATATATTTATTTTAAATTTTGTTTTAGATCAATAATAGCATCAATTAATTATCTAATAATATTAACAAGTGTAATATTGATTTAATATCAGTAGGTAATATGTATAAAACATAATAAAATTTTTATACACATTAATATTAAGTTTTGTGTATTAAATAACACTTTTTATTATTGTTTTAATAGCTAAAATGTAAATAAATAGGTAAACAAATTAAACATCACATTTTATATTTTTCTTATGTTCTACTGATCAAAATAAGCTTAAGAAAAATTTATAGATTTTTGTTATGGTGTTTAAGTATTTATTTTCCATTTTCCTTTCGGTTTGTAATAATACAAAGTTTATAAAGAATTAATTATTAAATGAACCAAATTAATTCAACCAATATTTTTTTTATGCTTATAATGTTACAACAAAGTCAGAAAAAATATTTATACATTTATATAAATAGTTTAACTATTTAATCATACTATTGTGTAGTTTTTAGTTTTAATAAAAAAAATTAAATAGAAATACATAACCATTAATTCTACAAATATTTTTATAACTTTATTAATAGTTATTAAGTAGTTTTTAATAGTTATCATGGTTAAAAACCTGCTGTAACATGTAATTTCATTTTATTATAAAAAACAGTTTAATCGGGTACTGTAGCGTTTTCAGAAGAAAATTCAAATTAAATATTAAACATGCGAATTTAATTATAAAAAAAATTTATAATTACCCTTACATATGATATAGCAAGCGACTAAAATAAAATTTTACAAAAAAATTCGTTTACTATTTAATAAAAATCATTTATGTATTTCGGTTTATAAAAAAATCAGTTTTTGATTTTTAATAAATACTATTCCGACTTTATAATTCATGAAACTAATTTTTATAGACATTAGGATACTTAACACTAATTATCATGTATTTACATTTTTTATTAAAATTAATTTCGTATTTAATTAGTTTTTAACATAAAAACTAGCATAAAACTATATAAAAACTTAATAAAAACTATATAAATTAATTAGGGAACTTACAAAAAAATAGTTGCTGAGACTTGGGAGAGTTTCTTTCAAGTTGAGAGTGTGTTTTGAGGTGTGAGTTGAAATGAAACAAATGGGTGCTATTTATAGTGAAAATAAAGTTGATAAAATGAGTTTTATAATTTTTTTTTTTAGTCAACAATAGGTGGTACTAGTTTATACCTTATTTTTAGTCAACATAAGGATGTAATGGTTTAAGATTCTTTAGTCTCATTATTATTACTATTATTATTTTTACATTTACTACATTGATAAGTATTATTTTCTTTTTACTAATTCATGACTTGTATATATTTAGTTCCCAATTGTTTTATTATTTATATAAATGTCACTTTTTATTTATTACTTACAGGTTATTAGTTATAATATTACATAAATGCATAAATTTTAATTAGTAGCGAGTGTCGACTAACAGTTTATTATTTTCATCTTTTATTAACTTGTCAATTATTGCACAAAGTTAATTAATATGTTTTCTAACTCTTAACACTTAACAATTGTTGATTAAAGTTTGATCATTAAGTTTTAATTATATTGTTTGGGCATTTAATATTGAAAAAATATAGAATGGAAAAATGAGGGTCGTTATATGGTACTTAGAGAAGCTCATAAAACTAGATACTCAATACATCCTGGAACAGGAAAGATGTACAAGGATCTCAAGAAACATTTTTGGTGGCCGGGTATGAAAGCCGATGTTGCTAAATACGTAGGAGAATGTTTGACGTGTTCTAAGGTCAAAGCTGAGCATCAGAAACCATCAGGTCTACTTCAACAACCTGAAATCCCGGAATGGAAATGGGAAAACATTACCATGGATTTCATTACTAAATTGCCAAGGACTGCAAGTGGTTTTGATACTATTTGGGTAATAGTTGATCGTCTCACCAAATCAGCACACTTCCTGCCAATAAGAGAAGATGACAAGATGGAGAAGTTAGCACGACTGTATTTGAAGGAAGTCATCTCCAGACATGGAATACCAATCTCTATTATCTCTGATAGGGATGACAGATTTATTTCAAGATTCTGGCAGACATTACAGCAAGCATTAGGAACTCGTCTAGACATGAGTACTGCCTATCATCCACAAACTGATGGGCAGAGTGAAAGGACGATACAAACGCTTGAAGACATGCTACGAGCATGTGTTATTGATTTCGGAAACAGTTGGGATCGACATCTACCGTTAGCAGAATTTTCCTACAACAACAGCTACCATTCAAGCATTGAGATGGCGCCATTTGAAGCACTTTATGGTAGAAAGTGCAGGTCTCTGATTTGTTGGAGTGAAGTGGGGGATAGACAGATTACGGGTCCGGAGATTATACAAGAAACTACCGAGAAGATCATCCAAATTCAACAACGGTTGAAAACCGCCCAAAGTCGACAAAAGAGCTACGCTGACATTAAAAGAAAGGATATAGAATTTGAAATTGGAGAGATGGTCATGCTTAAAGTTGCACCTTGGAAAGGCGTTGTTCGATTTGGTAAACGAGGGAAATTAAATCCAAGGTATATTGGACCATTCAAGATTATTGATCGTGTCGGACCAGTAGCTTACCGACTTGAGTTACCTCAACAACTCGCGGCTGTACATAACACTTTCCACGTCTCGAATTTGAAGAAATGTTTTGCTAAAGAAGATCTCACTATTCCATTAGATGAAATCCAAATCAACGAAAAACTTCAATTCATCGAAGAACCCGTCGAAATAATGGATCGTGAGGTTAAAAGACTTAAGCAAAACAAGATACCAATTGTTAAGGTTCGATGGAATGCTCGTAGAGGACCCGAGTTCACCTGGGAGCGTGAAGATCAGATGAAGAAGAAATACCCGCATCTATTTCCAGAAGATTCGTCAACACCTTCAACAGCTTAAAATTTCGGGACGAAATTTATTTAACGGGTAGGTACTGTAGTGACCCGAACTTTTCCATGTTTATATATATTAATTGAGATTGATATTTACATGATTAAATGTTTTCAACATGTTAAGCAATCAAACTTGTTAAGACTTGATTAATTGAAATATGTTTCATATAGACAATTGACCACCCAAGTTGACCGGTGATTCACGAACGTTAAAACTTGTAAAAACTATATGATGACATATATAAGGATATATATATAGTTAACATGATACTATGATAAGTAAACATATCATTAAGTATATTAACAATGAACTACATATGTAAAAACAAGACTACTAACTTAATGATTTTTAAACGAGACATATATGTAATTGTAAAGACATTTAATGTATATATATCATATCAAGAGATATTCATACATGATAATATCATGATAATATAATAATTTAAAATCTCATTTGATATTATAAACATTGGATTAACAACATTTAACAAGATCGTTAACCTAAAGGTTTCAAAACAACACTTACATGTAACGACTAACGATGACTTAACGACTCAGTTAAAATGTATATACATGTAGTGTTTTAATATGTATTTATACACTTTTGAAAGACTTCAATACACTTATCAAAATACTTCTACTTAACAAAAATTCTTACAATTACATCCTCGTTCAGTTTCATCAACAATTCTACTCGTATGCACCCGTATTCGTACTCGTACAATACACAGCTTTTAGATGTATGTACTATTGGTATATACACTCCAATGATCAGCTCTTAGCAGCCCATGTGAGTCACCTAACACATGTGGGAACCATCATTTGGCAACTAGCATGAAATATCTCATAAAATTACAAAAATATGAGTAATCATTCATGACTTATTTACATGAAAACAAAATTACATATCCTTTATATCTAATCCATACACCAACGACCAAATGAAATGTCCCGTTCTTATTGATTAAAAACGTTCCATATTAATTGATTTCGTTGCGAGGTTTTGACCTCTATATGAGACGTTTTTCAAAGACTGCATTCATTTTTAAAACAAACCATAACCTTTATTTCATAAATAAAGGTTTAAAAAGCTTTACGTAGATTATCAAATAATGATAATCTAAAATATCCTGTTTACACACGACCATTACATAATGGTTTACAATACAAATATGTTACATCGAAATCAGTTTCTTGAATGCAGTTTTTACACAATATCATACAAACATGGACTCCAAATCTTGTCCTTATTTTAGTATGCAACAGCGGAAGCTCTTAATAATTACCTGAGAATAAACATGCTTAAAACGTCAACAAAAATGTTGGTGAGTTATAGGTTTAACCTATATATATCAAATCATAATAATAGACCACAAGATTTCATATTTCAATACACATCCCATACATAGAGATAAAAATCATTCATATGGTGAACACCTGGTAACCGACATTAACAAGATGCATATATAAGAATATCCCCATCATTCCGGGACACCCTTCGGATATGATATAAATTTCGAAGTACTAAAGCATCCGGTACTTTGGACGGGGTTTGTTAGGCCCAATAGATCTATCTTTAGGATTCGCGTCAATTAGGGTGTCTGTTCCCTAATTCTTAGATTACCAGACTTAATAAAAAGGGGCATATTCGATTTCTATAATTCAACCATAGAATGTAGTTTCACGTACTTGTGTCTATTTTGTAAATCATTTATAAAACCTGCATGTATTCTCATCCCAAAAATATTAGATTTTAAAAGTGGGACTATAACTCACTTTCACAGATTTTTACTTCGTCGGGAAGTAAGACTTGGCCACTGGTTGATTCACGAACCTATAACAATATATACATATATATCAAAGTATGTTCAAAATATATTTACAACACTTTTAATATATTTTGATGTTTTAAGTTTATTAAGTCAGCTGTCCTCGTTAGTAACCTACAACTAGTTGTCCACAGTTAGATGTACAGAAATAAATCGATAAATATTATCTTGAATCAATCCACGACCCAGTGTATACGTATCTCAGTATTGATCACAACTCAAACTATATATATATTTTGGAATCAACCTCAACCCTGTATAGCTAACTCCAACATTCACATATAGAGTGTCTATGGTTGTTCCGAAATATATATAGATGTGTCGACATGATAGGTCGAAACATTGTATACGTGTCTATGGTATCTCAAGATTACATAATATACAATACAAGTTGATTAAGTTATGGTTGGAATAGATTTGTTACCAATTTTCACGTAGCTAAAATGAGAAAAATTATCCAATCTTGTTTTACCCATAACTTCTTCATTTTAAATCCGTTTTGAGTGAATCAAATTGCTATGGTTTCATATTGAACTCTATTTTATGAATCTAAACAGAAAAAGTGTAGGTTTATAGTCGGAAAAATAAGTTACAAGTCGTTTTTGTAAAGGTAGTCATTTCAGTCGAAAGAACGACGTCTAGATGACCATTTTAGAAAACATACTTCCACTTTGAGTTTAACCATAATTTTTGGATATAGTTTCATGTTCATAATAAAAATCATTTTCTCAGAATAAAAACTTTAAAATCAAAGTTTATCATAGTTTTTAATTAACTAACCCAAAACAGCCCGCGGTGTTACTACGACGGCGTAAATCCGGTTTTACGGTGTTTTTCGTGTTTCCAGGTTTTAAATCATTAAGTTAGCATATCATATAGATATAGAACATGTGTTTAGTTGGTTTTAAAATTCAAGTTAGAAGGATTAACTTTTGTTTGCGAACAAGTTTAGAATTAACTAAACTATGTTCTAGTGATTACAAGTTTAAACCTTCGAATAAAATAGCTTTATATGTATGAATCGAATGATGTTATGAACATCATTAATACCTTAAGTTCCTTGGATAAACCTACTGGAAAAGAGAAAAATGGATCTAGCTTCAACGGATCCTTGGATGGCTCGAAGTTCTTGAAGCAGAATCATGACACGAAAACAAGTTCAAGTAAGATCATCACTTGACATAAGATTGTTATAGTTATAGAAATTGAACCAAAGTTTGAATATGATTATTACCTTGTATTAGAATGATAACCTACTGTAAGAAACAAAGATTTCTTGAGGTTGGATGATCACCTTACAAGATTGGAAGTGAGCTAGCAAACTTGAAAGTATTCTTGATTTTATGTAACTAGAACTTGTAAAATATATGAAGAACACTTAGAACTTGAAGATAGAACTTGAGAGAGATCAATTAGATGAAGAAAATTGAAGAATGAAAGTGTTTGTAGGTGTTTTTGGTCATTGGTGTATGGATTAGATATAAAGGATATGTAATTTTGTTTTCATGTAAATAAGTCATGAATGATTACTCATATTTTTGTAATTTTATGAGATATTTCATGCTAGTTGCCAAATGATGGTTGCCACATGTGTTAGGTGACTCACATGGGCTGCTAAGAGCTGATCATTGGAGTGTATATACCAATAGTACATACATCTAAAAGCTGTGTATTGTACGAGTACGAATACGGGTGCATACGAGTAGAATTGTTGATGAAACTGAACGAGGATGTAATTGTAAGCATTTTTGTTAAGTAGAAGTATTTTGATAAGTGTCTTGAAGTCTTTCAAAAGTTTATGAATACATATTAAAACACTACATGTATATACATTTTAACTGAGTCGTTAAGTCATCGTTAGTCGTTACATGTAAGTGTTGTTTTGAAACCTTTAGGTTAACGATCTTTTTAAATGTTGTTAACCCAATGTTTATAATATCAAATGAGATTTTAAATTATTATATTATCATGATATTATCATGTATGAATATCTCTTAATATGATATATATACATTAAATGTCTTTACAACGATAATCGTTACATATATGTCTCGTTTAAAAATCATTAAGTTAGTAGTCTTGTTTTTACATATGTAGTTCATTGTTAATATACTTAATGATATGTTTACTTATCATAGTATCATGTTAACTATATATATATCCATATATATGTCATCATATAGTTTTTACAAGTTTTAACGTTCGTGAATCACCGGTCAACTTGGGTGGTCAATTGTCTATATGAAACATATTTCAATTAATCAAGTCTTAACAAGTTTGATTGCTTAACATGTTGAGAACATTTAATCATGTAAATATCAATCTCAATTAATATATATAAACATGGAAAAGTTCGGGTCACTACAGTACCTACCCGTTAAATAAATTTCGTCCCGAAATTTTAAGCTGTTGAAGGTGTTGACGAATCTTCTGGAAATAGATGCGGGTATTTCTTCTTCATCTGATCTTCACGCTCCCAGGTGAACTCGGGTCCTCTACGAGAATTCCATCGAACCTTAACAATTGGTATCTTGTTTTGCTTAAGTCTTTTAACCTCACGATCCATTATTTCGACGGGTTCTTCGATGAATTGAAGTTTTTCGTTGATTTGGATTTCATCTAATGGAATAGTGAGATCTTCTTTAGCAAAACATTTCTTCAAATTTGAGATGTGGAAAGTGTTATGTACAGCCGCGAGTTGTTGAGGTAACTCAAGTCGGTAAGCTACTGGTCCGACACGATCAATAATCTTGAATGGTCCAATATACCTTGGATTTAATTTCCCTCGTTTACCAAATCGAACAACGCCTTTCCAAGGTGCAACTTTAAGCATGACCATCTCTCCAATTTCAAATTCTATATCTTTTCTTTTAATGTCAGCGTAGCTCTTTTGTCGACTTTGGGCGGTTTTCAACCGTTGTTGAATTTGGATGATCTTCTCGGTAGTTTCTTGTATAATCTCCGGACCCGTAATCTGTCTATCCCCCACTTCACTCCAACAAATCGGAGACCTGCACTTTCTACCATAAAGTGCTTCAAACGGCGCCATCTCAATACTTGAATGGTAGCTGTTGTTGTAGGAAAATTCTGCTAACGGTAGATGTCGGTCCCAACTGTTTCCGAAATCAATAACACATGCTCGTAGCATGTCTTCAAGCGTTTGTATCGTCCTTTCGCTCTGCCCATCAGTTTGTGGATGATAGGCAGTACTCATATCTAGACGAGTTCCTAATGCTTGCTGTAATGTCTGCTAGAATCTTGAAATAAATCTGCCATCCCTATCAGAGATAATAGAGATTGGTATTCCATGTCTGGAGACGACTTCCTTCAAATACAGTCGTGCTAACTTCTCCATCTTGTCATCTTCTCTTATTGGCAGGAAGTGTGCTGATTTGGTGAGACGATCAACTATTACCCAAATAGTATCAAAACCACTTGCAGTCCTTGGCAATTTAGTGATGAAATCCATGGTAATGTTTTCCCATTTCCATTTCGGGATTTCGGGTTGTTGAAGTAGACCTGATGGTTTCTGATGCTCAGCTTTGACCTTAGAACACGTCAAACATTCTCCTACGTATTTAGCAACATCGGCTTTCATACCCGGCCACCAAAAATGTTTCTTGAGATCCTTGTACATCTTTCCCGTTCCAGGATGTATTGAGTATCTGGTTTTATGAGCTTCTCTAAGTAATATTTCTCTCATATCTCCAAATTTTGGTACCCAAATCCTTTCAGCCCTATACCGGGTTCCTTCTTCCTGAATATTAAGATGCTTCTCCGATCCTTTGGGTATTTCATCCTTTAAATTTCCCTCTTTTAAAACTCCTTGTTGCGCCTCCTTTATTTGAGTAGTAAGGTTATTATGAATCATTATATTCATAGATTTTACTCGAATGGGTTCTCTGTCCTTCCTGCTCAAGGCATCGGCTACCACATTTGCCTTCCCCGGGTGGTAACGAATCTCAAAGTCGTAATCATTCAACAATTCAATCCACCTACGCTGCCTCATATTCAGTTGTTTCTGATTAAATATGTATTGAAGACTTTTGTGGTCGGTATATATAATACTTTTGACCCCATATAAGTAGTGCCTCTAAGTCTTTAATGCAAAAACAACCGCGCCTAATTCTAAATCATGCGTCGTATAATTTTGCTCGTGAATCTTCAATTGTCTAGAGGCATAAGCAATCACCTTCGTTCGTTGCATTAATACACAACCGAGACCTTGCTTTGATGCGTCACAATAAATCACAAAATCATCATTCCCTTCAGGCAATGACAATATAGGTGCCATAGTTAGCTTGTTCTTCAATAACTGAAACGCTTTCTCTTGTTCATCCTTCCATTCAAATTTCTTCCCTTTATGCGTTAATGCAGTCAAGGGTTTTGCTATTCTGGAAAAGTCTTGGATGAACCTTCTGTAGTAACCAGCTAGTCCTAAAAACTGGCGTATGTGTTTCGGAGTTTTTGGGGTTTCCCACTTTTCAACAGTTTCTATCTTTGTCGGATCCACCTTAATACCTTCTTCGTTCACTATGTGACCGAGGAATTGAACTTCTTCCAACCAAAATGCACACTTTGAAAACTTAGCGTACAATTCTTCCTTCCTCAATACTTCTAACACCTTTCTCAAATGTTCACCGTGTTCTTGGTCATTCTTTGAGTAAATAAGTATGTCATCAATGAAAACAATGACAAACTTGTCAAGGTATGGTCCACACACTCGGTTCATAAGGTCCATGAACACAGCTGGTGCATTAGTTAAACCAAACGGCATGACCATAAACTCGTAATGACCGTAACGTGTTCTGAAAGCAGTCTTTGGAATATCATCTTCTTTCACCCGCATTTGATGATACCCGGAACGTAAGTCAATCTTTGAATAAACAGACGAGCCTTGTAGTTGATCAAATAAGTCGTCGATTCTCGGTAGTGGGTAGCGGTTCTTGATGGTAAGTTTGTTCAACTCTCGGTAGTCGATACACAACCTGAATGTACCATCTTTCTTCTTGACAAACAAAACAGGAGCTCCCCACGGTGATGTGCTTGGTCGAATGAAACCACGCTCTAAAAGTTCTTGTAATTGGCTTTGCAGTTCTTTCATCTCGCTGGGTGTGAGTCTGTAAGGAGCACGAGCTATTGGTGCAGCTCCTGGTACAAGATCTATTTGAAATTCAACGGATCGATGTGGGGGTAATCCCGGTAATTATTTCGGAAATACATCGGGAAATTCTTTTGCAATGGGAACATCATTGATGCTCTTTTCTTCAGTTTGTACTTTCTCGACGTGTGCTAGAACAGCATAGCAACCTTTTCTTATTAGTTTTTGTGCCTTCAAATTACTAATAAGATGTAGCTTCGTGTTGCCCTTTTCTCCGTACACCATTAAGGGTTTTCCTTTTTCTCGTATAATGCGAATTGCATTTTTGTAACAAACGATCTCCGCTTTCACTTCTTTCAACCAGTCCATACCGATTATCACATCAAAACTCCCTAACTCTACTGGTATCAAATGAATCTTAAATGTTTCGCTAACCAGTTTAATTTCTCGATTCCGACATATATTATCTGCTGAAATTAATTTACCATTTGCTAATTCGAGTAAAAATTTACTATCCAAAGGCGTCAATGGACAACTTAATTTAGCACAAAAATCTCTACTCATATAGCTTCTATCCGCACCCGAATCAAATAAAACGTAAGCAGATTTATTGTCAATAAAAAACGTACCCGTAACAAGCTCCGGGTCTTCCTATTGAAAACTCTTCCACGGCCTTGTCCATTCGTGTTCTCCTGGTTCGGGCAATTTCTAATAATGTGGCCCGGTTTTCCACATTTATAACAAACTACATTGGCATAACTTGCTCCGACACTACTTGCTCCGCCATTACTCGTTCCGACACCATTTGTTCCTTTCGTTCTATTAACCCCTGGTCCGTAGACCTCACACTTCGCCGCGCTATGACCATTTCTTTTACACTTGTTGCAAAATTTGGTGCAGAACCCCGAGTGATTCTTTTCACACCTTTGGCATAGCTGCTTCTGATTGTTGTTGTTGTTGCGGTTATTATTATTGTTGGGATGATTGTTGTAGTTGCTGTTGTTGTTGTTGTTGTTGTTGTTGGGCCGTTTGTTGTAGTTGCGATTGATGTTGCGATTGTTGGGATAATTGTTGCGATTATTGTTGTAATTGCTGTTGTTGTTGTATTGGTGATTCTTATCACCGTTTTCCTCCCACTTTCTTTTGACTTGCTTCACATTGGCCTCTTCAGCAGTCTGTTCTTTAATTCTTTCTTCAATCTGGTTCACGAGTTTGTGAGCCATTCTACATGCCTGTTGTATGGAGGCGGGCTCGTGTGAACTTATATCTTCTTGGATTCTTTCCGGTAATCCTTTCACAAACGCGTCGATCTTCTCTTCCTCATCTTCGAATGCTCCCGGACACAATAGGCACAATTCTGTGAATCGTCTTTCGTACGTGGTAATATCAAATCCTTGGGTTCGTAACCCTCTAAGTTCTGTCTTGAGCTTATTGACCTCAGTTCTGGGACGGTACTTCTCGTTCATCAAGTGCTTGAATGCTGACCACGGTAGTGCGTACGCATCGTCTTGTCCCACTTGCTCTAGATAGGTATTCCACCATGTTAACGCAGAACCTGTGAAGGTATGCGTAGCGTACTTCACTTTGTCCTCTTCAGTACACTTACTTATGGCAAACACCGATTCGACCTTCTCGGTCCACCGTTTCAATCCGATCGGTCCTTCGGTTCCATCAAATTCCAAAGGTTTGCAGGCAGTGAATTCTTTGTAGGTGCATCCTACACGATTTCCTATACTGCTAGATCCAAGGTTATTGTTGGTATGTAGCGCAGCCTGTACTGCGGCTATGTTTGAAGCTAGAAAAGTACGGAATTCCTCTTCGTTCATATTCACGGTGTGTCGAGTAGTCGGTCCATTTCCTTCAAAATATTCAAATGGAACAAGTTAATCATACAGAATATTAAGAGTAGTTAATAGTATTTCGTAGCATAATATGAACTCATTTATAAAAGCTTTTTCTTCATATTAGCGTTTTATAAGTTTAAATTCGGGTAGTACCTACCCGTTAAGTTCATACTTAGTAGCTAATATACAATTCAACTACTACAATTCTATATGAAAAACTGATTATAATAATATTTCGCGTTCAAACTTTTATACAATATTTTACAAACTTACAATACCGCTTATTTTACATAAAGCATGAAATATAGCACGCAATAACTTTGATACAAGATAGTTGTGAAGATAATTCTAGCTAGTACACAAGTCGTTCAGCAAAGGCAATAAAGACACGTAATTCATACGTCCAGAAACAAGTCATGCATTCTGGTTTTACTAGGATTACTTCCCATCCTTGGTCTTGTGGAACATAACCGTTATGGCCATTGATAAGACAGCGTGTTGTAACGTCGTCAAAAGGACGAGGGTTACGTAATGTCCAACAGTCCCGTAACCATCTAAAAACCTCATTTCTTACCCCAATTACCGACTCCGTCACTTGTGGAAACGTTTTGTTTAATAGTTGTAGCCCGATGTTCTTGTTCTCACTTTGGTGAGAAGTGAACATTACTAATCCGTAAGCATAACATGCTTCTTTATGTTGCATGTTAGCCGCTTTTTCTAAATCACGAAGTCCAATATTCGGATATATTGAGTCAAAATAATTTCTTAACCCGTTGCGTAAAATAGCATTTGGGTTCCCCGCAATATATGCGTCAAAGTAAACACATCGTAACTTATGGGTTTCCCAATGTGATATCCCCCATCTTTCAAACGAAAGTCTCTTATAAATCAAGACATTCTTGGAACGTTCTTCGAATGTCTTACAAACTGATCTCGCCTTAAATAGTTGTGCCGAGGAATTCTGACCGACTCTAGACAAGATTTCATCAATCATGTCTCCGGGTAGGTCTCTTAAAATATTGGGTTGTCTATCCATTTTGTGTTTTTAAACTGTAAAATAGACAAGAGTTAGATTCATAAAAAAATACTTATTAATACAAGCAATTTTTACATATATCATAAAGCATAAGCACACTATATTACATATATTACACCACACGAATACAACTATCTTATTCCGACTCGCTCGTTTCTTCTTCTTCGGTTTTGGTTCATTTTGCCAAGTTTCTAGGGATATATGATGTTCCCCTAATACTAACTGTCGTTGTCCACATTGGTTTAGAAAAACCTGGTGGTTTAGAGGTTCCCGGGTCATTGTTACAACTTAAGGACTTCGGGGGTTGACGATACATATAAAGTTCATCGGGGTTGGAATTAGATTTCTCTATTTTTATGCCCTTTCCCTTATTATTTTCTTTTGCCTTTTTAAATTCAGTTGGGGTAATTTCTATAACATCATCGGAATTCTCGTCGGAATCCGATTCATCGGAGAATTGGTAATCCTCCCAATATTTTGTTTCCTTGGCGGAAACACCATTGACCATAATTAACCTTGGTCGGTTGGTTGAGGATTTTCTTTTACTTAACCGTTTTATTATTTCCCCCACCGGTTCTACTTCTTCATCCGGTTCCGATTCTTCTTCCGGTTCCGACTCTTCTTCCGGTTCCGACTCTTCTTCCGGTTCCTCTTCGGGAACTTGTGAATCAGTCCACGAATCATTCCAATTTACATTTGACCCTTCATTATTATTAGGTGAGTCAATGGGACTTGTTCTAGAGGTAGACATCTATCACATAATATCAAACACGTTAAGAGATTAATATATCACATAATATTCACATGTTAAAAATATATAGTTTCCAACAAAATTTGTTAAGCAATCATTTTTCAAGTAAACACGGTCGAAGTCCAGACTCACTAATGCATCCTAACAAACTCAATAAGACACACTAATGCAAAATTCTGGTTCTCTAAGACCAACGCTCGGATACCAACTGAAATGTCCCGTTCTTATTGATTAAAAACGTTCCATATTAATTGATTTCGTTGCGAGGTTTTGACCTCTATATGAGACGTTTTTCAAAGACTGCATTCATTTTTAAAACAAACCATAACCTTTATTTCATAAATAAAGGTTTAAAAAGCTTTACGTAGATTATCAAATAATGATAATCTAAAATATCCTGTTTACACACGACCATTACATAATGGTTTACAATACAAATATGTTACATCGAAATCAGTTTCTTGAATGCAGTTTTTACACAATATCATACAAACATGGACTCCAAATCTTGTCCTTATTTTAGTATGCAACAGCGGAAGCTCTTAATAATCACCTGAGAATAAACATGCTTAAAACGTCAACAAAAATGTTGGTGAGTTATAGGTTTAACCTATATATATCAAATCATAATAATAGACCACAAGATTTCATATTTCAATACACATCCCATACATAGAGATAAAATCATTCATATGGTGAACACCTGGTAACCGACATTAACAAGATGCATATATAAGAATATCCCCATCATTCCGGGACACCCTTCGGATATGATATAAATTTTGAAGTACTAAAGCATCCGGTACTTTGGACGGGGTTTGTTAGGCCCAATAGATCTATCTTTAGGATTCGCGTCAATTAGGGTGTCTGTTCCCTAATTCTTAGATTACCAGACTTAATAAAAAGGGGCATATTCGATTTCTATAATTCAACCATAGAATGTAGTTTCACGTACTTGTGTCTATTTTGTAAATCATTTATAAAACCTGCATGTATTCTCATCCCAAAAATATTAGATTTTAAAAGTGGGACTATAACTCACTTTCACAGATTTTTACTTCGTCGGGAAGTAAGACTTGGCCACTGGTTGATTCACGAACCTATAACAATATATACATATATATCAAAGTATGTTCAAAATATATTTACAACACTTTTAATATATTTTGATGTTTTAAGTTTATTAAGTCAGCTGTCCTCGTTAGTAACCTACAACTAGTTGTCCACAGTTAGATGTACAGAAATAAATCGATAAATATTATCTTGAATCAATCCACGACCCAGTGTATACGTATCTCTGTATTGATCACAACTCAAACTATATATATTTTGGAATCAACCTCAACCCTGTATAGCTAACTCCAACATTCACATATAGAGTGTCTATGGTTGTTCCGAAATATATATAGATGTGTCGACATGATAGGTCGAAACATTGTATACGTGTCTATGGTATCTCAAGATTACATAATATACAATACAAGTTGATTAAGTTATGGTTGGAATAGATTTGTTACCAATTTTCACGTAGCTAAAATGAGAAAAATTATCCAATCTTGTTTTACCCATAACTTCTTCATTTTAAATCCGTTTTGAGTGAATCAAATTGCTATGGTTTCATATTGAACTCTATTTTATGAATCTAAACAGAAAAAGTATAGGTTTATAGTCGGAAAAATAAGTTACAAGTCGTTTTTGTAAAGGTAGTCATTTCAGTCGAAAGAACGACGTCTAGATGACCATTTCAGAAAACATACTTCCACTTTGAGTTTAACCATAATTTTTGGATATAGTTTCATGTTCATAATAAAAATCATTTTCTCAGAATAAAAACTTTAAAATCAAAGTTTATCATAGTTTTTAATTAACTAACCCAAAACAGCCCGCGGTGTTACTACGACGGCGTAAATCCGGTTTTACGGTGTTTTTCGTGTTTCCAGGTTTTAAATCATTAAGTTAGCATATCATATAGATATAGAACATGTGTTTAGTTGGTTTTAAAATTCAAGTTAGAAGGATTAACTTTTGTTTGCGAACAAGTTTAGAATTAACTAAACTATGTTCTAGTGATTACAAGTTTAAACCTTCGAATAAGATAGCTTTATATGTATGAATCGAATGATGTTATGAACATCATTACTACCTTAAGTTCCTTGGATAAACCTACTGGAAAAGAGAAAAATGGATCTAGCTTCAACGGATCCTTGGATGGCTCGAAGTTCTTGAAGCAGAATCATGACACGAAAACAAGTTCAAGTAAGATCATCACTTGACATAAGATTGTTATAGTTATAGAAATTGAACCAAAGTTTGAATATGATTATTACCTTGTATTAGAATGATAACCTACTGTAAGAAACAAAGATTTCTTGAGGTTGGATGATCACCTTACAAGATTGGAAGTGAGCTAGCAAACTTGAAAGTATTCTTGATTTTATGTAACTAGAACTTGTAAAATATATGAAGAACACTTAGAACTTGAAGATAGAACTTGAGAGAGATCAATTAGATGAAGAAAATTGAAGAATGAAAGTGTTTGTAGGTGTTTTTGGTCGTTGGTGTATGGATTAGATATAAAGGATATGTAATTTTGTTTTCATGTAAATAAGTCATGAATGATTACTCATATTTTTGTAATTTTATGAGATATTTCATGCTAGTTGCCAAATGATGGTTCCCACATGTGTTAGGTGACTCACATGGGCTGCTAAGAGCTGATCATTGGAGTGTATATACCAATAGTACATACATCTAAAAGCTGTGTATTGTACGAGTACGAATACGGGTGCATACGAGTAGAATTGTTGATGAAACTGAACGAGGATGTAATTGTAAGCATTTTTGTTAAGTAGAAGTATTTTGATAAGTGTCTTGAAGTCTTTCAAAAGTGTATGAATACATATTAAAACACTACATGTATATACATTTTAACTGAGTCGTTAAGTCATCGTTAGTCGTTACATGTAAGTGTTGTTTTGAAACCTTTAGGTTAACGATCTTTTTAAATGTTGTTAACCCAATGTTTATAATATCAAATGAGATTTTAAATTATTATATTATCATGATATTATCATGTATGAATATCTCTTAATATGATATATATACATTAAATGTCTTTACAACGATAATCGTTACATATATGTCTCGTTTAAAAATCATTAAGTTAGTAGTCTTGTTTTTACATATGTAGTTCATTGTTAATATACTTAATGATATGTTTACTTATCATAGTATCATGTTAACTATATATATATCCATATATATGTCATCATATAGTTTTTACAAGTTTTAACGTTCGTGAATCACCGGTCAACTTGGGTGGTCAATTGTCTATATGAAACATATTTCAATTAATCAAGTCTTAACAAGTTTGATTGCTTAACATGTTGAGAACATTTAATCATGTAAATATCAATCTCAATTAATATATATAAACATGGAAAAGTTCGGGTCACTACAGTACCTACCCGTTAAATAAATTTCGTCCCGAAATTTTAAGCTGTTGAAGGTGTTGACGAATCTTCTGGAAATAGATGCGGGTATTTCTTCTTCATCTGATCTTCACGCTCCTAGGTGAACTCGGGTCCTCTACGAGAATTCCATCAAACCTTAACAATTGGTATCTTGTTTTGCTTAAGTCTTTTAACCTCACGATCCATTATTTCGACGGGTTCTTCGATGAATTGAAGTTTTTCGTTGATTTGGATTTCATCTAATGGAATAGTGAGATCTTCTTTAGCAAAACATTTCTTCAAATTCGAGACGTGGAAAGTGTTATGTACAGCCGCGAGTTGTTGAGGTAACTCAAGTCGGTAAGCTACTGGTCCGACACGATCAATAATCTTGAATGGTCCAATATACCTTGGATTTAATTTCCCTCGTTTACCAAATCGAACAACGCCTTTCCAAGGTGCAACTTTAAGCATGACCATCTCTCCAATTTCAAATTCTATATCTTTTCTTTTAATGTCAGCGTAGCTCTTTTGTCGACTTTGGGCGGTTTTCAACCGTTGTTGAATTTGGATGATCTTCTCGGTAGTTTCTTGTATAATCTCCGGACCCGTAATCTGTCTATCCCCCACTTCACTCCAACAAATCAGAGACCTGCACTTTCTACCATAAAGTGCTTCAAACGGCGCCATCTCAATACTTGAATGGTAGCTGTTGTTGTAGGAAAATTCTGCTAACGGTAGATGTCGATCCCAACTGTTTCCGAAATCAATAACACATGCTCGTAGCATGTCTTCAAGCGTTTGTAGCGTCCTTTCGCTCTGCCCATCAGTTTGTGGATGATAGGCAGTACTCATATCTAGACGAGTTCCTAATGCTTGCTGTAATGTCTGCCAGAATCTTGAAATAAATCTGCCATCCCTATCAGAGATAATAGAGATTGGTATTCCATGTCTGGAGACGACTTCCTTCAAATACAGTCGTGCTAACTTCT
The DNA here is from genome assembly GCF_046630445.1 of Rutidosis leptorrhynchoides. NCBI lineage: Eukaryota > Viridiplantae > Streptophyta > Magnoliopsida > Asterales > Asteraceae > Rutidosis > Rutidosis leptorrhynchoides. Next base: position 235,632,333 of record NC_092338.1, on the reverse strand, counting down.
CCATCTTGTCATCTTCTCTTATTGGCAGGAAGTGTGCTGATTTGGTGAGACGATCAACTATTACCCAAATAGTATCAAAACCACTTGCAGTCCTTGGCAATTTAGTGATGAAATCCATGGTAATGTTTTCCCATTTCCATTTCGGGATTTCGGGTTGTTGAAGTAGACCTGATGGTTTCTGATGCTCAGCTTTGACCTTAGAACACGTCAAACATTCTCCTACGTATTTAGCAACATCGGCTTTCATACCCGGCCACCAAAAATGTTTCTTGAGATCCTTGTACATCTTTCCCGTTCCAGGATGTATTGAGTATCTGGTTTTATGAGCTTCTCTAAGTACTATTTCTCTCATATCTCCAAATTTTGGTACCCAAATCCTTTCAGCCCTATACCGGGTTCCGTCTTCCTGAATATTAAGATGCTTCTCCGATCCTTTGGGTATTTCATCCTTTAAATTTCCCTCTTTTAAAACTCCTTGTTGCGCCTCCTTTATTTGAGTAGTAAGGTTATTATGAATCATTATATTCATAGATTTTACTCGAATGGGTTCTCTGTCCTTCCTGCTCAAGGCATCGGCTACCACATTTGCCTTCCCCGGGTGGTAACGAATCTCAAAGTCGTAATCATTCAACAATTCAATCCACCTACGCTGCCTCATATTCAGTTGTTTCTGATTAAATATGTATTGAAGACTTTTGTGGTCGGTATATATAATACTTTTGACCCCATATAAGTAGTGCCTCCAAGTCTTTAATGCAAAAACAACCGCGCCTAATTCTAAATCATGCGTCATATAATTTTGCTCGTGAATCTTCAATTGTCTAGAGGCATAAGCAATCACCTTCGTTCAATCCACAATAAGAGAATGTTGATCAATCCAAACAATTATTTTAAATGATCTAAAAATCAATTACTATCAGACACCTATAGTTAGAGTTCATTTATACAAAATTAATTAGTCAAAATATAAAAGTTATCATCTTACCAATCCAACCAGCATAATGTATATCGAAAGCAGAAAAATACGGTGTGAGAGATCTGAAAGTATACCAACAAATTAGGAAAAATATGATTATATAGTTGTAAGGAACTATCGTTTTCATGACTATACGTTTCATATGATTATTGCACGGGCAATTTCGACCCATTTACTTATGGGTTGTTTCAAATTATAAGCCTAAGTAGCCATTATAAACAGAATTGACTATAGTCATGGTTCGATCATCAACTTCACCATTCATATATCTTAGCTAGAAATCTTTTTCAGTTTATAATTGTGAAATTATTGTTTCAAGCTTAGTCTAGTGATCAAAATTCTTCAACAACATGTTAAGTGACATTATTTACATGTTTTCCAACTCTTGATTGAAAGTATTTAAGCAACTGCATATAACTTCTAACAAAATCTTGCATAAATCTGTTCACTAGGACTTACCTGTCTTACTAAAAGTACAATTGGGTGTCATGCTATTGATTGATCCTTTCACTTGTATCATACTATGAATATGAATTCATCCCTGCACCAACATTAAATTTAGAGCTTTAATGAACAGAAGGTTATAAAAATGATGACTTGCAACTAAAAACATTTAAATCATCTCCTATGTATTAAAACATAAGGTTTGAACTTAACAAGCGTGAGGTTCCCGCCGTTGGCCGGGGGCATTTGCTGAATCCGATAGGAAGAAAGGAGGGGGAAAACATAGAAACCAAGTAGAAACAATCAGAGGAGGCCGTTGAAAGAAGTCGGGAAACGTTATTGTTTTGTTAAAAAAAAATTTCGTCATCTACTTTTAGCATTCAAGGTTTCATTCTTTTGGGAAAATTGGTTAGTATATCGTCGGGGTCATTGTAAAAAAAAAACAAAAAAAACACTATTCACGTATAGTGAATAGTGGCGTAATAGTGTCCAAGGTACAACTACTTGTTTATTAAGTTAAGAAATATCAAACCTTGATTTCCTTGGGGACTAAAAACATAATCGAATTTATAGTTTTTCTTAAATGATACATTCGATTTAACTCTAAGTTCACTGTCTTTTGAAGCTTCAAAATCAAATGCCATTGAAGCTCCTTCAGCAATTTCTTCCGAGTTCAATGGCCTACATCTACAGAATACTCTAATATTTCCTACAATACAATAATCGTCATTAGTTAATAGATTATCATTATAATAAAACGCACAGTGTCATTTAAACTAAAATGAAAAATTTAAACTTTTAACTCTTGGATCTTATTGTAAAGTTCTTCCCTTTCTTTAGCTCCTTCATTGAACTTTATCTTAAAATCTTCATGTTCTTTAACTTGTTCATCAACTATCAAGCGAAAAACATAAATCTTTATCTAAAAGTATCTAATGATATGTAAAAATTGAAAGTAAAAAAGTGTAGAATTTACTTTTTGATTGAATTATGCAACTAATTTCATTAATATCAGCAGCATGTTTCTTGTAAACCTCAGCTTCTTCCAGTAGCTTAATTTGAACCATTTTCGTTATCTGTTCCCAAAATATTTAACATTTTATAAGAACATCAATAACTTGTGTTTGTGCAACACTAAAATAAAATATCATTGTTACCTTTAGTTTTCGTGAAATGTCTCGTAAAGCTGAAAATATTTACTCTTTTCCTTCACTTGACCCTCAACTGCAGAAGCTGTTAAAACAACAATATAAGACATTGTTTTATTTAAAGTACCTAGTGATCCAACATGCATCGATCTTGAATTGCCATTGTAATTGGTCATCTTGGATCCCTTATTAATACCATTTTCAAAATGAGACACTTTGTCAAATCACATACTTTATCAACCTTCCCAGAATAACCAGCTTCCATTGACAATTACAGACCTAGTATATATTCTCATCAAAAAACAAAAACATCGATTATTTGATGGTTACCTACTACACATTCAAGAAGTTTCCTATTCAATTTTTTGCTCGTCTCTGCTATGTCCCAGCAACCCTGTTCTATTAACTTTTAAGTGAGCTGCATAACAACAATAAGAAAAAATTTCAATAAATAAACCTAATTTCCATTCTGTATATGTATCTGTAACTGTCATGGGAGATTAAAATTTCATCTTCATTCGATTATCGGAATCACTAAAATACCTTGTTGAAGCATACATACCTGATGCAAATATGCAAAATAAAAGTTCGATTATCTAAACGATTGATGTTCAAAACATCGATTGTTGAGGCAATTATAACAACATGTAGAACAACATTAAAATCAATTATAAAAAAGTAATTAAATCAGTTCACCAAAATATAATACGTAGTGCAAAATAACAAACAATAAACCACTTACCACTTGATAGTTCAATGGTCTGGATTCACAAATACATAAATACATACAACTCATATAAAAATCAAGCACGCAAACACATAGACCTAAATCAGGTCAATCTTTAAAAACGCACATACAAGTGAATTTATTTGAACGAAAATAAATGTAAAATTTTTAAGAAACCCTAACCTTTTTATTCAACCGATGGCAATTAAAAGAACCAACTTGACGTCGATATAGGGTTTTATATTATAAAATCAACGATCATAGTTGAGAATAATCATCATGAATAAAGGTGATGATCATGAATCGAAATCTATTTGATGATCGATTAAATAGATTTAGGAGAAGATTTGTGGGGAGAAAATTAGGGCTTTATTGTTGCATGAGTTGTAATCGCAAGGATGAGATCAGATGTGTACCCTATAATCGGATGGGAAGAATGGGGTATTGGAGATCTGATTGAATCGATTTGAATGAAAGGATATTGGATAAAAATAAAGTGCCAGAAGTTTTGAATGGTTTAAATGGAGATTCAAAGTTTTGGCCAAAATCCCTTAATTATAGGCGTCACACTTAATTGTTGTTAAAAATTCAAATTTTAAATTGATATGGATTTATTTAAAAAGGGTATTTTTGTACCACTAAGTAGGCAATTTTTAGATTAAATAATGCTTTCGCAAGATTAATTTGAACCGTTAGATCAAAGGGTAGATAAAAGTCCAATGTTGATCTAATGGTGATTAAATGATAGATTAGAAAGACTTATTTGTTAATAAAAGTTCTTTTCTAAAGTATAGTAAGATGTGGTTTTATTAATATATCTTTCATCAAATATTATATAACAAACAAAGATTAATTTATCGTCAAATTGAAAAAGAAAATCTTTCAAAAATTAAAGGTGAACACTTATAATGTGATAGCAGAAGAATAAGGTAACTAATATTTCAACTTTTTTTTCAACGGCTGTGCATTACCAGATGTTTTCTTTTATATATATATATATATATATATATATATATATATAGGGGTAGGATCAAGAGGGAAGTAACCATTCGGGGGGAAGCGGGGGGAAGCAAAAACTTTTTTTTTTAGTTTTTTGAAAAAACTTTGTTCACGAACATTATAGATGTGATGAAAATATGAACATTTAGTAGAGACACTTTGTGATAAATGTTTTTATTTTGGCGGGAAAACGCTCGAAGAAGTAATATATAACAATTATCATGTTTTTCGAGCATATGTTGAGGTTTTAGCTATTGGGGTTTAGATATTAGGGTTTATATATTAGGGTTTATAGGGTTTAGATATTAGGGTTTAAAATTTAGGGTTTAGGGTTTAGATTTAGGGTTTAGATTTATGATTTAGATTGAGTTTTTAACACGAACGGTTTAGAGTTTAAGGTTTAGGGTTTAGGGTTTGGTGTTTTCGGTTTATGGAATAAACCCAAAACACCAAACCCTAAACCCTAAACCCTAAACTTTAAATCGGGCTAAATTTTACTTCACAAAACATGAAAAAAAGACGTTCATATTCTTCACGAACAATATTATCTTGAATATTATTTTTGTCGATCGTTTTCCCGCCTAAATAATGACATTCATCACGAAGTGTCTCTTCTAAATGTTCATATTTTCGTGTGATCTTGATGCAGGAAAAAAAATTCCAAAAAAAACGAAAAAAAAAATTTCTTTGCTTCCCCCGATTGGTTACTTCCCCATTGATCCTGCCCATATATATATATATATATATATATATATATACTTGCGGGCATAGTGTAGCGGTTCTCCCCATGTACTTTGTGTCATGGAATAGGGAGAAGTCATGGGTTCGATCCTTAGAGATGACATGATTTTCTTTAAAACAATTGAACACCAATAATGGTGATATATATTGACCCTATATGGAGGTTTTACCGGATTCGTTCACGGACCTCTACCCAGAACACTACCCGAATGGATGTGTTCTCGGATACCGTCGATCGGGTTCGGGTTTCCGCCCGAACGTGTGTTATACGTGCAAATGATGAGGGTCGTTGAAATAAATGATCTACTGATGCCAAAAAATCATCGTTTAAAAAAAAATATCTTTAGTTTCTATTAAAATCCTATAATGATAATGTCATTATTAGGAAAATTATTTTTAAAAAAAATCAAAAAATAAATGAAAAAAATCTAAGCATGGTGAGTGATGTCATTAATCTAAATAATTTTGAATTAAAATTAAATCTTATTAATTAATTATTATTATTATTAAATCTTATTAATAATTATTTTAATTATTAAAATTAAATAATTTTGAATAATTTTAATTAATTATTTTGAATTGAGTACGAGAAAGTATAAAAGCTAGGTAGAATGAAACCAATTCTAAATTTATATTTTAATTTACACTTTTAAAATAAAATGACAACTAACATTATCTCTTATGATTGGATGTAGATTGTTGTGACAACCCGGAAATTTTTGGCCAAATTTAAACTCTATCTTTAAATGATTTAACGTTTCCGACACGATAAGCAAAGTCTGTAAAGTTGAATCTCAAAATTCTTGAACTATTCAATTACCTTTCGATTGTTCTCGATGATTCATGAACAATTATATGTATGTATATATATATATGTACAAGTAAAAATGACTTTGCTATAGTAAAACACTATTTGCTACAGTAAAAATGACTTTGTTACAGTAAAACACTATTTGCTACTGTAAAACACTATTTGCTACAGTGAAATCGTATTTTGCTACAGTGCTACAGTGAAAAAAAACTTTGCTACATTAAAACACTATTTGCTACAGTACCACTATTTGATGTCGACGAACTAGCAAACAAAAACGGATAAGGCGGCCATGCGATCGCATGACAAAAACACTGAAAACTCATGCGATCGGATGGAGTACTGTTTCAAGTCACATACTATAAAAGGCGAGCTGGTTCCAGTTTGTTTCTCCAATTCATTTTTACTCCGTATTTATTTTATTATTATTATTATTATTATTATTATTATTATTATTATTATTATTATTATTATTATTATTATTATTATTATTATTAAGATTAAGATTAATATTATTATTAATCTTATTATTAGTAGTAGTATTTGTATTATTATTAGTATTATACATAAAATACTACGACGAGGTTATGTCCAAATGATTTCAAAACAAGTTTTCGAGCAAGCTAGAGCTAAGGAAATTATGGGTTATAGCTATGGAGGTTATGGGTAATGTTCAAGGGTATTGTTCGCAAGTCAAACCTAGTGTTTATTATCTCTGTTGCATCTACATACTTTCCTGCAATATTGAATCACAATATTGATACGTGAGCATTCATATCTTATCTTTTATACATTAACTGTGTATCCATGTCTAGTGCTCGAGTATATACGTTTATGTATGCTTGTATGCTAAATTTCGTCGTTAAACAGTTTATAATGAATCACGAATTAAATACATATATTACTGGCAAAAGGTATATGATATACATGTTTTTGGAAAGCTATCGAAAAATCAATAACTTTTCATTTAGATATCGAATAATTTCGATGAACGGATTAAAAGATATGATCAACTGAATTATGATTGACGTTAATAGAAATTGCTTTTGAATCTGCAATTAAGATTTAAACAACTTGTTTACAAGATTGATAAATTAGATTTTTGAATATTACCAACCGAGTAAATGAATCCTTATATAAGGTACGTCTCGTTTTGTTGAACTTTTGTCAAAATTGACTTTTTGAAACAACTTTGAATAACTTTTGTATGTCAATCTCGAGCATTAGGATTGTGATACACTATGACCCAACCTAGCTTATTAGACATGTATTGACCAACATATGTTCTCTAGGTTGAGATCTACGGTTAATTTTGCATTCCGAGTTACGGTCACTTTTTGATGAATGACCTTATGTGCTGCTAAGGTGAGTTTCATTTGCTCCCTTTTTAATTGCTTTTGCAATATATATTTTTGGGCTGAGAATACATGCACTTTATTTTAAACACAATGGATACAAGTACATACTAAATTCTACATTGAGTTTGAACCGAAAATCTCTTAGCTTTGGTAACTAGTAACTGCCAGTTATAAGAACTGGTGGGCGCGAGTAGTAGTATATGGATCTATAGGGCTTGATATCCCCGTCCGAGCTAGAGCACTAGCCTTTTAACGGACGTATGCTATTTGAGAAGCGTACACGTTGGTTTGCGTGTATTATTAAGATGATTATACAAAGGGTACAAATTATATATACGTTAAGTTTAGTTACCAGGGTGCTCAATCTTGTAGAATATTTTGATAAACGTTTCTGGATGAAACAACTGAAATCTTGTGATCCACCTTTATGTACAGATTATGCAAAACATTAAAACTATGAACTCACCAACCTTTGTGTTGACACTTGTTAGCATGTTTATTCTCAGTTTCCCTAGAAGTCTTCCGCTGATTGCTTATATGTTATACAAGCTATGCGCATGGAGTCTTACATGGCATATTTTTCAAGGAAACGTTGCATTCACCAAATCATCACCATGTATCTTATTTTGACTGCATTGTCAACGGAAGTACTATTGTAAACTATTATTTACGGTGATTGTTTATGTGACGACCCGGAAATTTTCGACTAAATTTAAACTTTATCTTAATATTATTCTGACACGATAAGCAATGTTTGTTAAGTTAAATCTCAAAGATTTTAAACTATGTTTATACATTCATTTAAACCTCGACCAAATTCCAATGATTCACGAACCATTAAATGAACATATATGAATATGTATGTATATGTGTATATGTTATAAATTGAAAATGTCAATAAAGTATTTAAAAGTATAATGCTTTATATGAATGTATTTGTTTCAATATGATTATCGACGAAATTAAAAAAAAAATATATATTAAATGATTGAATTATCAGAAACATTGAATTATGATTACAAGTCTCTGTTGAGAGGTCCACTATGATTTGAGAAATCTATTCCTCTTAACGATATTTGGAATAATTTGTAAAGCTATTTATAAATAAAAATAAAAAGTGTCATTTACGAAAGTTAGACAAAAGCTATTGGAGAATTGGTTTCCATAATATTCTATTAATCTATTTTCAAACGTACAAAAACGTTTTCAGTTTAAAAAGAACTTTATTATTAAAACGTATATAACTTTTATAAATATCTAGAATTACTTTTGACAACTTATTACTTAACCAGTATAATAAATATAACGATATTTACATTTTATTTCATTAAATATATATAACGATTTAAATTAATATTATATATATTTATACATGTATTATACATACATAGTTTTTATATTTTTACTATACTTTAACTTTACCTTTACTTTACTTTACCTTTACTTTAACTTTAATAATTCACTTTAATAATTCATACTTTAATAATTCACTTTAATAATTCATACTTTAATAATTCACTTTAATAATTCATACTTTAATAATTCACTTTAATAATTCATACTTTAATAATTCACTTTAATAATTCAAAAATCTATTATAAATAGAATTCAATAGGTTTCATTATTTCATAGAAACTTGAAAATATATTTCTCTAAACTCTCTCAATCGATTTACATATATATATATATATATATATATATATTTGCTCTATATTATTTCAAGATATTATTAGTATACATAAAATATTACGACGGAGTGATGTCCGAGTGATTTCAAAATAGTTTTTTGAATGAGTCGAAGCTAAGAAAATTATGGGTTATAGCTATGGAGGTGATGGGTATGGTTCATGGGTATGCTCGTGAGGTCAATCTAGTTTTTATCATCTCCGTTGCGTCTACGTACTTTCCTGCAATATTGAATCTCAATATTGATACGTGAGCACTCATAACTTAACTTTTATATATAAATAGTGTATCCCTGACTAGTGCTCGAGTATATAGGATTATGCATGCTTGTACATTCGATATTGTCCTTAGATAGGTTTGTTGAATCCTGAATTAGATACATATGCTACTGAGATAGGGTATATGATATGCATGTCATTGGAAAGCTAGCGAAAAATTAAGAACTTTTCATTTAGATATCGAATGGTTTCGATGAACGGATTTGAAGTTATAGTCAACTGAATTTTAGTATTATTGTTAAAATGATTATTATTAATATCGTCGTTATTATTTTAATAGAAATATCATTGTTATTATAAAATATCATTATTACTATTATGTTAGTATTATCATTTTATCATAATAATATTTTTAGTAAATATAAATATTGTTATTTTTTTTATAGAATAATAATAATTATTATTACAAAATAATACAACTTTTACTTATTATTATGATCAATATTATTTTATCAAATAAATAGGGGATACAAAGATATTTTTCACCACGCGTAATATAATTACATTAATAATACTTACCACTATAGTTTTACGATATTAAGTGAACTTTATAAATTTTACTACTTAAGATATATAAAAGTATATTTTATCATATATAAACGTTAATATAAATTTTTATTAATAAATGACTTTTATTATTATAAAATCTAATAAATATATTTAAATATATAAAACGACTATAGCTAAGTTATATAATAAACACGTATAAATTTTAGAAGTCATTTTAGGTCAAGTTGACTTTTGCATATTAGTCTCGAGCATTAGGATTGTGGTACACTATGACTTGACCAAAAATTGTTAGACAAATATTGACCAACATATAAATATATATAATTAATATAGGTTCGTGAATCCGAGGCCAACCTTGCACTTGTTAAATGACGTTATATGTATTTTTACTACGAAATACAGTATGGTGAGTTTCATTTGCTCCATTTTATATATATTTTTGGGACTGAGAATATATGCGCTGTTTTTATAAATGTTTTACGAAATAGGCACAAGTACTAAAACTAATTCTACGTGGGTTTAAACCAGAAATATACCCTTAGCTTGGTAACATTAAACTACTTGTCTATGTACGGTAGGCGTGAATCCTAAAGATAGATCTATTGGGCCTGACAAACCCCATCCTGACTATGGGATGCTTTAGTACTTCGAGGTTATTTTAAACACACCTGATCTGGTGTACTTCAGAGGGTAAAACATGAACGTTAAGGCTTGTTACCGGGTGCCTACAACTTATAGAATACTTTTATACACTTGCGAGTGTACATATATTTATAAACGGAAATCTTGTGGTCTATTAATATATTGAAATGATTATTATGATAAACCTATGAACTCACCAACCTTTTGGTTGACACTTTAAAGCATGTTTATTCTCAGGTATTAAAGAAATCTTTCGCTGTGCATTAGCTCATTTTAAGGATATTACTTGGAGTCATTCATGGCATATTTTGAAAGACGTTGCATTCGAGTCATTGAGTTCATCAAGATTATTATTATGTCAATTATAGTTGGATGTATTATGAAATGGTGTGCATTCCGTCAACTTTCGTTGTAAAGAAAGTTTGTCTTTTAAAAACGAATGCAATGTTTGTAAAATGTATCATATAGAGGTCAAAATACCTCGTGATGTAATCAACTATTGTGAATCGTTTATAATGTATATGAACGGGTCCTTTCAATCTATATGTAGAAATCATCAGATGTCGAAAACCTTTGATTTAAATATTCATTTATGGTGTGCCTTTTCAAAAGAATGCAATGTTTACAAAACGTATCATATAGAGGTCAAATACCTCGCAATGAAATCGATGAATGACGTGTTCGTCCATATGGATTTGGAGCGATCGTCACAATTGTTTAATATGCATTTTAGGTGTTTGATGAAATGTTCAGCTGACGAGTTTTTTAGTCGGATTTTGTAGTTCCACGGGTCATTAAACTAAATGACTTTAGCATTTACGTTCACTTAATGCCTAAAACATATCATTAAAATATTTCGTTTAAACAAATCCGTGATTCCACGAGCCATTTCAAAAGTTTAATTAGGTTAGGAATTGAAAGTAAAAAATATAATATGGCTTTATTCTAATAGTGTAGAAAGTAGTTTGTTTAGGTGGCAAATTATTATTAATCCTTGCTTACATGTCAATTACACAATTAATCCCCTTTTAACTACATATTACATATAAAAATAAAAATTCACGTGTGTCTTTGATAAGGAAAACAAAATCAAACTTATAATTAAGAAAATTATAACCATAACCATAAAAAATAAAATAAAACCTCACAAAACAGTAAAACTTAATTTTCTATTATGTGACATCAAGGCACCAAACTCATATAGGCATACTTAACTTGGTTGCCAATTAACTTTGAGATTGCTTAAGATAATCTAGAGTGTTAATCATTACCTACGATATTCCTTGAAACGGTTGTAATGTGACGCATTTAGAAATGTAATGAGGACAATGGGTCCTTAGGTTACTTAGACCCGTTTGACTCATTTCAAAGAATTAGGGAGTACTAATGATATCGTTAGAACTACATACTCGAATGATGGGTATGTTTGGCAAGGAGCTTTTTAGAGCTTTTAGCTTCTAGTTTTTATGAAAAAGCTCCTATCACATAAAAAGCTTCGTTTGGTTAATAAAGCTTAAAGCTTTTATTGAGATGGAAAAAGCTCCAAAAAGCTTTTGGAAGAAACGCTACTTGATGAAGCGTTTAAGAAAAAAACTAGTGAAATGACCCGTGGAAACACGAGTTTGTTTAAACGAAACAGTTTAATAATATGTTTTAGGTATTAAGTGAATGTAAATGTTAAAGTCATTTAGTTTATTGCCCCGTGGAATCACGGATTCCAACTAAGAAACTTGTCGTTAATTTTGTAAAATAAAGTTCGCTCCAAGTTAAATATTTATAATTATATTTTTAATAATAATTATTATTATTTAATAATAATAAATGCTTTTTAAATTATTATTTTTAGAAAAATAAAATTACTAGGGGAGATTAATTTTTCCTTTTATAGAAGATTTTGTATTATTTTTTCAATTAAATTAATATATTATTATGACATCATCATTATAAAAAGTAAAAGGTAATTTAGCTTAATGATGATATTATCATTTTAGAGGTTTATATAGATATATAGATATAGATAGATAGAATAGGAGCTTTTGGTGTTTAGATTCTTTAAATACCCTTTTTAAAATATAACTGAAATAGAAATAGAATCTCTCGGTACAGATTATACATTATCCCGTATCTCTACACAAATATAAATATAAATATAATATAATATGCGTAAATATTATAATAGAAATAGAAACAGAAACTATCTACGCATCCATTATCCATTTAAGAGATAGGAGCAGTGTTGTAAAAGTCGGCCGACTTGGCCGACGCGTCGGCCGATGCGTCGTTTTTTTGGGTTCTCCGTCCCGTTTTTCTGAAAACGACTCAAAAGGCGGTCAAAGCTAAAAGTTCGGTCAAAGTATGTCAAAGACGGTCAAAGTTGGTCAAAAACGGTCAAAATCAGTCAAATTTTCGTCAAGATGTGATATGTTTCTAAAATTAGGGTTTGTTTTCATTTTTTGGGCCGTCCTTTTCTCTGTGTCCTTACTGATTATGTACTCAGTAACATTAATTGAGTTTGAAGTTTGATTGTATTTGAATTCAAGTTCTTATTTAAGAAATTTATGGTATATAATCAACTATTTTATACATATATAAATATATATTCAAGAAATTATTAATAAAGTCAACGTTGGTCAACGACCGATGCGTCACCGACGCGTCCCCGACTCGGCCGACGCGTCTTTTTTAGGTCTCGACCGATGCGTCCCCGACTCGCGACTTTTACAACCTTGGATAGGAGAGTACATCAATTTTTTAATGTATCAATATATATAAATATAATCGACGTTTTTTTATATCTAGAAATATATATCAATATACATGTTAGAGCTTTTTTATATAGAGATGCATGCCTTGATATATATACTGTATCAAATATTAAGTTAACATTAAGTGTTTTTTCCTAGTGTCTATTTTTGTTATTTTACCATTTTTTAAATAGCTCCAACTACTTTGCCAAATAATTAATTACATTTCAAAAACTACAGCTTCCAGCTTTCAGCTACAGCTTCCAGCTTTCAGATAACAGCTACCAGCTACCAGCTACTTTTGCCAAACATGCCCGATATATGAAACAGTTTTTGCACGGGTTTTTACCCACCCGTGTAACGCACAGACTCTAAAACCTAGTGTGTGTGTGTGTGTGTGTGTGTATATATATATATATACATACTAGTGAAATGACCCGTGAAATCACGGGTTTGTTTAAACGAAACAATTTAATAACATGTTTTATGTATTAAGTGAATGTAAATGCTAAATCATTTATTTTAATGACATGTTTGACTAAGAAACTTGTCGTTGTTTTTACAAATATATAGAGACATGTATTTTCGCATACATATTTAACGTAATTAATTTCGTAAAATAAATCCATATTTGAATATTAATAATATAATAATTATAATTATAATTATTATATTAAAAAGAAATAATAATAATAATAATAATAATAATAATAATAATAATAATAATAATAATAATAATAATAATAATAATAATATGCAGTTACAAATAATCCAGCCAAAGTAATAGGAATTAGGCCTAACACGATTCCAAATAGAAAAACTTCAATCATTTCAATTTGTTTGAAAGGAGAAAAAAGAGGTAATATCTATACCTAAATATTAATCCGAATTACCATGAATCTTAATGACCAATAATAATCATTGGCAATTGACACGGTAAGTAACTACAAATACGCAGAAGTTTGCGGAAAGATTTACTTTTATGAATTGTGCATTTAATTTCAAATAAGTCGTATCTTGCTCAGACCAATAAATAGAGCTGAGGTTATAGTTAAAGCCGTTAGTAGAAAACCGAAATAACTAGTTATGGTAGGCATTAAGGAGCTAAATGAAATATGTTCTTTTTATACATATGTTTATAAAAAAGTACTTACCTGAGTTTACTTTTTTTGCAAAATAGGAGAGAAACAAAAATACCAATTGAAAGTTTTTGATTCATATATCATTATAGACAGCACTAACAAGGAAAAAGTCACAACTGTATAAAAATAAATTGATTCAGCATCTATAACATCTACCGAAACCACGTTTGCAATCAGCGAATGCATTCTTGGATCCTTTTTCAACTCAACTTATAAACGAATAATAAGAACTGGGTCGTGTAATTTTGTTTTTAAAATGAAAATGAAACTCTTTTCGAATCATCATAATAATTAATAATAATAATAATAATAATAATAATAATAATAATAATAATAATAATAATAATAATAAAGTTTGCTCAAAGTTGATTTTATATTTTTAATAATAATTATTATTATTATTAGTAATAATAAATGCCTTTTAAATTTTTAGAAAATTAAAATTACAATTTAGGAGAGATTGATATTTTTCTTTTTATAAAAGATTTCGTATTATTTTTTTGATTAAATTAATATATAATTATGACATCATCATTATGAAAATTAAAGGGTAATTAGCTTAATGATGACACTATAATTTTAGAGCTTTATATGACTACTAGTGAAATGGCCTGTGGAATCACGGGTTTGTTTAAACAAAACAGTTTAATGATATGTTTTAGGTATTAAGTGAACGTAAATGTTAAAGTCATTTAGTTTAATGACTCTTGGAACCACAGAGTCCTACTAAAAAACTCGTCACTTGAAAATTTCATTAAACACCTAAAATGCATATTAAACAATCCACATTCAATCATAAGAGATAATATTGGTTGTCATTTTATTTTAACAGTGTAAATTAAAATATATATTAAGAATTGGTTTCCTTCTACCTAGCTTTTATACATTCTCGTACTCAATTCAAAATAATTAATTAAAATAAATCAAAATTATTTAATTTTAATAATTAAAATAAATATTCATAAGATTTAGTAATAATAATTTATTAATAAGATTTAATTTTAATTCAAATTTATTTAGATTAATGACATCGCTCACCATGCTTAGATTTTTTTCTTTTATTTTTTGATTTTTATTTAACAAAGAAATTAGTTTAATAATAACATCATTATTATTATAGAATTTTAATAGAAATATATAGATAGATAGATATTTCTGGAGAAAAAAAAATAGTTTGGTTGAGCTAAAATTCATCTTCTTTTTCAGCGGGATTCGAAATTTTTTGAAACAAAATTTAAAAATAAATAAACTTTTCTGATCAATCCTAGATTATCCAATTATGGTTAATCAAGGATTGAGTGCAATGAGGGGGTATAATGGATGTCGATTGTGGTTTTGGGACCTTATTGTCATATTTCGTTAAGTGCTAAACGATCAATAACCATGTCCCGGTCTTTGTAAATTACCTTAACCAAATAATGATTTAGTCTCGAGCAAAGTCACGAGAGAAATCAATATGGCTAGGGCAACCCTTCCAGAATCAACAACCTAAAATGAGAGGCCAAGCTCCCTATTTATAGGTCTAGGAGTTACGCGGAAGTAAGTTGTGCGGGCACTTAGGCATTCCGCATAAACACTGCGAGAAGCCTTCGCACTCTTTAATGTTCTGCGCAATCCCACCGCATTCACACTGCGGTTCAGTTGTCTTGTGCTTTCGCCTTCAAATGGCCTTTCGCACTAAATATATACATATACATAAGTATGTATATGATCAAGTCCCCCCAGTTTATTGTGTTACATTTTCGCAGAAAAAGTAAGACAATAAACTCTTAAAAAAAAGTTATAGTTTGTCCTTTTGTGCATATGATACACGCACTACAGTGAGGCATAAAAGTATTATTATTTTTCCACAACGACTATTGTTGTATTTGCTGAGTTTTTTATCTGGGTATATAGCCGTTAAGGGATTATAACATTAAAATTATATTTTCCTCCATATATATAGAAGTTGATTATCATTTTTTCCATCATACTTTCTCTCTCCGTTATATTGATTCATTCACACAAACAACTTTCACATTTACGCATCATCAGCATCATGAGGGTTTCTGAAATCGAAAAGAAAGATGACACAAAAGCATTTCTCGCAGAGAGGCTTAAGAGCCCCGAGTCAAAATCATCATCAAAGGCTGCACAAAAATCTCCTACCACCAGCGCTCAACAAACAACAATGACTTCCAGCAAACGACCCGCTACCTCTCCACTTACAGGATCCGCGAAGAGGTTTACCGCCGTCTAGCTCAATTATTCCACCTGCATCTGAGACTGGTAATGCGAATCGTCACATATTATAATTTGTATTTCCAATAACACCTATAGTGTTCTGTCATTTTAATATTTCTTCCTTCGTTTATATTCCTTATACGTGTTGCAGCAGAGACATCCATTACTCGACCACCATCTACACAGGCTAGTTCTCCACCAACCTTCGACTTATCCAAATATGAAGACATCTGGCGCACTCCTCCCAGCGCAGTAAAGTCAATCAAAATAGATGGCCTGCAGGGTTATCTATGCGCCTCTCCAGAAGCTGCACTGGACCAAAGGCAACATATGAAGCTTGCCCTTCCCCATGATCTACGCTCTGAACTTAGCCAACTTTCATACAGCGACTCATTCAATTGTTTGGCGCAGAACTTCTATATGACACTTGCATCTGCATATGATGCAATGTCCCGACAAGAGAAGTTTTCTGAAGTTTTGAAGAAAGAACAAACCAAGCACGCAATCACACAGTCCCAACTCTCTTCCATCACCACGGAATTGCAAACAACAAAAAATTCCGTGGATGATTTAAAAAAGCAACTGTCCGAAAAAGCAATTGAAATGGACAACCTTCAAGTCACGCATGATACAATGAAAAACAAACTCTTGCAAACCCAAACTGAACTAACCGCAGCCTTATCCACAAAAGCAACCGCGGAATCTAGCTTTGCAAAACTCCGCGAACATTTGCCTGAACTTGGGCAAAAAATCATGGATTTTGCGGACGTTTCGCAGAAATTTGATACTTATGTGACTGCGCTACAACAACTTGAGCGAGTAAAATTTCTTCAGGTGGCAAAATTTCTTTTCTTCCGGAGCCAATGCCGGAGTATATTGAGAAATTAATCTGCCCTATTGAAGAGGCAGAAGATATGTTCGCATTGGCTAGGGAAGGAATCCGCGTTATCCCTATTCCAAAATTAGAAGCTATAAGTCAAAACAAGGATGCTCCCGTCGAAGACATCATTGGTTTAGACTTAACTACCAAGGAATAGGATTTCGCATTATGTAAGCGCTTTTATAAGCGCGTTTTAATGATATGATTTGCTGTACCTTCCGCGGAACTTATAATAAAATTTTATTTATCAATTGCAATTGCCTTTATTTATATAGCGCTTTGATTATATCATTCATAATTACTAGCATTGTCCTTTGCAATTTCATTGTTTATTATTGTGCACATAACAAACAACTACTTTATGCGAAACAACCTGTATGCACGTGCTATTCTGCACATTATGAATCTTCTAAGTCCGCCGAAACGATCCTTAGGCAAAAATTTATGTTTATTGCGAAGCATCCAAGTATGGCTAGATCTAATACTTTCGGAGAAAGTTAACAAACTGAATTCCTTTCGCATACACGTCAAATTTTTTTCATTTAGCATCAAGTGGTCTTCTCCATCACTTGTTTGATTTCATTTATGGTTGTATTAAACGTGTTGTACTTTGAAATTACGCATAGACATACAATCATTATGATGAACAAAAACCTTTAGTTTTATTCATTTTACACAATATTGCAAACTTATTTGCTACACACATTAACATGAATCACTAGAATGCACATAAAATTTCGCATACTTTTATTATTTACATATAATATCGTTTCAACAAAGTAGCATGCCACGCTTAGGTATATTGCACCCTTCAATGTCTTGGAGTTTATAAGAGCTTGCTGCATTAATTCCCACTATCTGGTATGGTCCCTCCCAATTGGGTACCAACTTCCCTTGTTTATCAGCACGACTTGCTTCATTATTACGCAAAACCCATACTCCAACATCAAAGGCTAACACGCGCACCTTCTTGTTATAATACTTAGCAATTTGCTGCTTATTATTTGCGTCACGTATTGCGGCCATAAGCCTGCGTTCTTCAATGAAATTTAGATTTTCACAAATGCCTTCCGCATTCGCACTTTCATCAAAATTAGCAACTCTGTGCGTTTCAACAAAGATTTCTGCGGAGATCATTGCTTCGGAACCATATACTAGGCTAAAAGGTGTTTCGCCTGTACTTTTCTTGAAAGTAGTGCGATGAGCCCATAGTACATTTGAAAGTTCATCAACCCATCCATTCCGCTTTTCATTCAAACGTTTTTTAATACCGCTAACAATGTCGCGGTTAGTTACTTCGCACAATCCATTTGCTTGCGGGTGTGCCACAGATGTGAATCTTTAAATTATATTTAGTTCCGCACACCAACTTAAAAATGGATCTTTTGCAATCTGCGCTCCATTATCACTTACAAGTTCCCGCGGAATACCAAATCTACATACAATGTATTCCCATACAAAATTCCGCACTTGCACTCCAGTAATTGTGCGTAAGGCCTTTGCCTCCACCCATTTAGTGAAATAATCAACAGCTACAATCAGGAACTTTACATTTCCTGCACCTGGTGGAAAGGGTCCCACAATATCGATGGCCCATTTATAAAATGGCCATGGTGAATCAATTGGAATCATATCATGTCGTGGTTTGCGATTCTGCGGTGCATGTCTTTGACAACTTTTACACCGCTTAACAATTTGCGCAACATCACGATATAGAGTAGGCCAGAAATAGCCCATACGCATTATCTTGCCAGCAATAGTTTTATATCCTGAGTGAAGAGCACAAGATCCACTATGCACCTCTTCAACAATGGTTGCAGCTTCTGCGGGTCTCACACACCGCATTAATGGTCCCAAATATGATTTACGATATAACACATTATTTTCAAGTACATACATGGGTGCTCTTTCGCGTACCAAACGAGCCTCCTTTTTATCTTCTGGCAACATACCATTTCGCAGATAATTGACAATAGGATCCATCCAATTTGGTCCAACTTCTTCTATAACCGCAACAAATAAATTTTCATCAATGGACTTATTAGGAAGTTCTTCCACCCACACCTGTTTTTGAAAGTACGAAAACGCTAATGCAGCAAGTTTGCTTAACGCATATGCTTTTTTATTTTGACTTCTCGACACTTGTGATAATTCAAAGAACTCAAACTTTTCTGCAGATTCCTTTACAAGTTTCAAATACTTCTGCATGGACAACTCATGTGCTTCAAAAGAGCCATTGAATTGATTTGCCACCAGTTGTGAATCAACATATGCGCGCAGCTGCGTTATATTCATCCGACGTGCCAAATTCAATCCCGCAAGCAATGCTTCATATTCAGCCTCATTGTTTGTCACATCAAAATTAAAGCGCAGTGCGTATGTGTGCTCTTCGCCACTTGGATTTGTCAACACTAGCCCCGCACCTGCCCCTTCAATACATGAGGCACCGTCTGTATATAAATCCCAGATTTCATGCGAAGGTGGCGTTAATTGCGTTCTTTCATGGATCACCTCTAATTCACCCATCATTTCTGCGAGGTAATCTGCCAAAACTTGCCCCTTTACGGATGTACTGTAGTGACCCGAACTTTTCCATGTTTTTATATATTAAATGAAATTGATATTTACATGATTAAATGTTTCCAGCATGTTAAGCAATCAAACTTGTTAAGACTTGATTAATTGAAATAGGTTTCATATAGACAATTGACCACCCAAGTTGACCGGTGATTCACGAACGTTAAAACTTGTAAAAACTATATGAAGACATATATATGGATATATATATAGTTAACATGATATTATGATAATTAAACATATCATTAAGTATATTAACAATGAACTACATATGTAAAAACAAGACTACTAACTTAATGATTTTGAAACGAGACATATATGTAACGATTATCGTTGTAACGACATTTAATGTATATATATCATATTAAGAGATATTCATACATCATAATATCATGATAATATAATAATTTAAAATCTCATTTGATATTATAAATATTGGGTTAACAATATTTAACAAGATCGTTAACCTAAAGGTTTCAAAACAACACTTACATGTAACGACTAACGATGACTTAACGACTCAGTTAAAATGTATATACATGTAGTGTTTTAATATGTATTCATACACTTTTGAAAGAATTCAAGACACTTATCAAAATACTTCTACTTAAAAAAATGCTTACAATTACATCCTCGTTCAGTTTCATCAACAATTCTACTAGTATGCACCCGTATTCATACTCGTACAATACACAGCTTTTAGATGTATGTACTATTGGTATATACACTCCAATGATCAGCTCTTAGCAGCTCATGTGAGTCACCTAACACATGTGGGAACCATCATTTGGAAACTAGCATGAAATATCTCATAAAATTACAAAAATATGAGTAATCATTCATGACTTATTTACATGAAAACAAAATTACATATCCTTTATATCTAATCCATACACCAACGACCAAAAACACCTACAAACACTTTAATTCTTCAATTTTCTTCATCTAATTGATCTCTCTCAAGTTCTATCTTCAAGTTCTAAGTGTTCTTCATAAATTCTACAAGTTCTAGTTTCATAAAATCAAGAATACTTCCAAGTTTGCTAGCTTACTTCCAATCTTGTAGAGTGATTATCCAACCTCAAGAAATCTTTCTTATTTACAGTAAGATATCTTTCTAATATAAGGTAATACTCATATTCAAACTTTAGTTCAATTTCTATAACTATAACAATCTTATTTCGAGTGATGATCTTACTTGAACTTGTTTTCGTGTCATGATTCTGCTTCAAGAACTTCGAGCAATCCAAGGATCCATTGAAGCTAGATCCATTTTTCTCTTTTCCAGTAGGTTTATCCAAGGAACTTAAGGTAGTAATGATGTTCATAACATCATTCGATTCATACATGAAAAGCTATCATATTCGAAGTGGTAAACTTGTAATCACTAGAACATAGTTTAGTTAATTCTAAACTTGTTCGCAAATAAAGTTAATCCTTCTAACTACACTTTTAAAATCAACTATACACATGTTATATATCTATATGATATGCTAACTTAATGATTTAAAACCCGGAAACACGATAAACACCATAAAACCGGATTTACGCCGTCGTAGTTACAACCGGGGGCTGTTTTGGTTTGGATAATTAAAAACTATGAAAAACTATGAAAAACTTTGATTTAAAAGTTATAATTTCGGGAAAATGATTTTTATTATGAACATGAAACCATATCCAAAAATTATGGTTAAACTCAAAGTGAAAGTATGTTTTTCAAAACAGTCATCAAGATGTCGTTCTTTCGACGGAAATGACTACCTCTTTTAAAAATGACTTGTAACTTGTATTTCTGACTATAAACCTTTTCTGTTTAGTTTCATAAAGTCAAGTTCAATACGAAACCGTGGCCACTTAAATCACTCAAAACGGATTAGAAACGAATAAATGGCGAGCAAAACAAAATTGGTAAAAACTACTCATTTTAGCTACGTGAAAATTGGTAACAAATCTATTCCAACCATAACTTAATCAACTTGTATTGTATATTATGTAATCTTGAGATACCATAGACACGTATAGAATGTCTCGACCTATCATGTCGACACATCTATATATATTTCGGAACAACCATAGACACTCTATATGTGAATGTTAGAGTTAGCTATACAGGGTTGAGGTTGATTCCAAAATATATATAGTTTGAGTTGTGATCAATACTGAGATATGTATACACTGGGTCGTGGATTGATTCAAGATATATATATATATATATATATATATATATATATATATATATATATATATATATATATATATATATATATATATATATATATATATATATATATATATATATATATATTATTCATGTACGATCAATTGTGGACTTCTAACATCGGACCGCTAACTGGACAACTAAAAATCATCAACACGTAATAAAGAAAATATTGTGAATATATTTCGATCATATTTTGATATATGTATATATTGTTATAGGTTCGTGAATTAACCCGTGGCCAAGTCAAATTCTTGACAAAGTGATATTTGGTGAAAGTGAGTTATAGTCCCACTTTTAAAATCTAATATTTTTGGGATGAGAATACATGCAGGTTTTATAAATGATTTACAAAATAGACACAAGTACGTGAAACTACATTCTATGGTTGAATTATCGAAATCAAATATGCCCCTTTTTATTAAGTCTGGTAATCTAAGATTTAGGGAACAGACACCCTAATTGACGCGAATCCTAAAGATAGATCTATTGGGCCTTACAAACCCCATCCAAAGTACCAGATGCTTTAGTACTTCGAAATTTATATCATATCCGAAGGGTGTCCCGGAATGATGGGGATATTCTTATATATATATGCATTTTGTTAATGTCGGTTACCAGGCGTTCACCATATGAATGATTTTTATCTCTATATATGGGATGTATATTGAAATATGAAATCTTGTGGTCTATTATTACGATTTGATATATATAGGTTAAACCTATAACTCACCAACATTTTTTGTTGACGTTTAAATCATATTTATTCTCAGGTGAATACTAAGAGCTTCCGCTGTTGCATACTAAAATAAGGACAAGATTTGGAGTCCATGTTTGTATGATATTGTGTAAAAACTGCATTCAAGAAACATATGTCGATGTAATATATTTCTATTGTAAACCATTATGTAATGGTCGTGTGTAAATAGTATATTTTAGATTATCATTATTTGATAATCTACGTAATGCTTTTGAAACCTTTATTGATAAAATAAAGGTTATGGTTGTTTTAAAAATGAATGCAGTCTTTGAAAAACGTCTCATATAGAGGTCAAAACCTCGCAACGAAATCAATTAATATGGAACATTTATAATCAATATGAACGGGACATTTCAGTTGGTATCCGAGCGTTGGTCTTAGAGAACCAGAATTTTGTATTAGTGTGTCTTATCGAGTTTGTTAGGATGCATTAGTGAGTCTGGACTTCGACCGTGTTTATTTGAAAAATGATTGCTTAACAAATTTTGTTGGAAACTATATATTTTTAACATATGAATATTATGTGATATATTAATCTCTTAACGTGTTTGATATTATGTGATAGATGTCTACCTCTAGAACAAGTCCCATTGACTCACCTAATAATAATGAAGAGTCAAATGTAAATTGGAATGATTCGTGGACTGATTCACAAGTTCTCGAAGAGGAACCGGAAGAAGAGTCGGAACCGGAAGAAGAATCGGAACCAGAAGAAGAATTGGAACCAGAAGAAGAAATAGAAGCAGTGGGGGAAATAATAAAACGGTTAATTAGAAGAAAATCCTCAACCAACCGACCAAAGTTAATTATGGTCAATGGTGTTTCCGCCAAGGAAGCAAAGTATTGGGAGGATTACCAATTCTCCGATGAATCGGATCCCGACAAGGATTTCGATGATGTTATAGAAATTACCCCAATACAATTTAATAAGGCAAAAGAGAACAATAAGGGAAAGGGCATAAAAATATAGAAATTTGATTCCAAACCCGATGAGATTTATATGTATCGTCAATACCCGTATTTCTTAAGTTGTGACAATAACCCGGGAACCTCTAAACCACCAGGTTTTTCTAAACCAATGTGGAAAATGACGGATCGTATTAGGGGAACATCATATATCCCTAGAAACTTGGCAAAATGAACCAAAACCGAAGAAGAAGAAACGAGCGAGTCAGAATAAGATAGTTGTATTCGTGTGGTGTAATATATGTAATATAGTGTGCTTATGCTTTATGATATATGTAAAAATTGCTTGTATTAATAAGTATTTTTTTATGAATCTAACTCTTGTCTATTTTACACTATAAAAACACAAAATGGATAGACAACCCAATATTTTAAGAGACCTACCCGGAGACATGATTGATGAAATCTTGTCTAGAGTCGGTCAGAATTCCTCGGCACAACTATTTAAGGCGAGATCAGTTTGTAAGACATTCGAAGAGCGTTCCAAGAATGCCTTCGTTTATAAAAGGCTTTCGTTCGAAAGATGGGGGATATCACATTGGGAAATCCATAAGTTACGATGTGTTTACTTTGACGCATATATTGCGGGGAACCCAAATGCTATTTTACGCAACGGGTTAAGAAATTATTTTGACTCAATATATTCGAATATAGGACTTCGTGATATAGAAAAAGCGGCTAACATGCAACATAAAGAAGCATGTTATGCTTACGGGTTAGTAATGTTCGCTTCTCACCAAAGTGAGAACAAGAATATCGGGCTACAACTATTAAACAAAACGTTCCCACAAGTGACGGAGTCGGTAATTGGGGTAAGAAATGAGGTTTTTAGGTTATTACGAGACTGTTGGTCATTACGAAACCCTCGTCCCTTTGACAACGTTACAACACGCTGTCTTATCAACGGCCAAAACGGTTATGTTCCACAAGACCAAGGATGAAAAGTAGTCCTAGTAAAACCAGAATGCATGACTTTTTTCTGGACGTATGAATTACGTGTCTTTATTGCCTTTGCTGAACGACTTGTGTACTAGCTAGAATTATCTTCACAACTATCTTGTATCAAAGTTATTGTGTGCTATATTTCATGTTTTATGTAAAATAAGCGGTATTGCAAGTTTGTAAAATATTGTGAAAAAGTTTGAACGCGAAATATTATTATAATCAGTTTTTCATATAGAATTGTAGTAGTTAAATTGTATATTAGCTACTAAGTATGAACTTAACGGGTAGGTACTACCCGAATTTAAACTTATAAAACGCTAATATGAAGAAAAAGCTTTTATAAATGAGTTCATATTATGCTACGAGATACTATTGACTACTCTTAATATTCTGTATGATTAACTTGTTTCATTTGACTATTTGAAGGAAATGGCACCGACTACTCGACAAACCATGAATATGAGCGAAGAGGAATTTCGTACCTTTCTTGCTGCAAACATAGCCGCAGTACAGGCTGCGCTACATACCAACAATAACTCCGAATCTAGCAATGCAGCTAACGGCGCAAGAAATCGTAAAGGATGCACCTACAAAGAATTCACTGCCTGCAAACCTTTGGAATTTGATGGAACCAAAGGACCGATCGGATTGAAACGGTGGACCGAGAAGGTCGAATCGGTGTTTGCCATAAGTAACTGTACTTAAGAGGACAAAGTGAAGTACGCTACGCATACCTTCACAGGTAGTGCGTTAACATGGTGGAATACCTATCTAGAGCAAGTGGGACAAGATGATGCTTACGCACTACCGTGGTCAGCATTCAAGCACTTGATGAACGAGAAGTACCGTCCCAGAACCGAGGTCAATAAGCTCAAGACAGAACTTAGAGGGTTACGAACCCAAGGATTTGATATTACCACGTACGAAAGACGATTCACAGAATTGTGCCTATTGTGTCCGAGAGCGTTCGAAGATGAGGAAGAGAAGATCGACGCGTTTGTGAAAGGATTACCGGAAAGAATCCAAGAAGATATAAGTTCACACTAGCCCGCCTCCATACAACAGGCATGTAGAATGGCTCACAAACTAGTGAACCAGATTGAGGAAAGAATTAAAGAACAGGCGGCTGAAGAGGCCAATGTGAAGCAAGTCAAAAGAAAGTGGGAGGAAAACGGTGATAAGAATCACCAATACAACAACAGCAGCAATTACAACAATAATCGCAACAACTATCCCAACAATCGCAACATCAATCGCAACTACAACAAATGGCCCAACAACAACAACAACAGCAACTACAACAATCATCCCAACAACAATAACAACTGCAACAACAACAACAATCAGAAGCAGCTATGCCAAAGGTGTGAAAAGTATCACTCGGGGTTCTGCACCAAATTTTGCAACAAGTGTAAAAGAAATGGTCATAGCGCGACGAAGTGTGAGGTCTACGGACCAGGGGTTAACAGAACGAAAGGAACAAATGGTGTCGGAACGAGTAATGGCGGAACAAGTAGTGTCGGAGCAAGTTATGCCAATGTAGTTTGTTATAAATGTGGAAAACCGAGCCACATTATTAGAAATTGCCCGAACCAGGAGAACACGAATGGACAAGGCCGTGGAAGAGTTTTCAATATTAATGCGGTAGAGGCACAGGAAGACCCGGAGCTTGTTACGGGTACGTTTCTTATTGACAATAAATCTGCTTACGTTTTATTTGATTCGGGTGCGGATAGAAGCTATATGAGTAGAGATTTTTGTGCTAAATTAAGTTGTCCATTGACGCCGTTGGATAGTAAATTTTTACTCGAATTAGCAAACGGTAAATTAATTTCAGCAGATTATATATGCCGGAATCGAGAAATTAAACTGGGTAGCGAAATATTTAAGATTGATTTGATACCAGTAGAGTTAGGGAGTTTTGATGTAATAGTTGGCATGGACTGGCTGAAGAAGGTGAAAGCAGAGATCGTATATTATAAAAATGCAATTCGCATTGTACGAGAAGAAGGAGAACCCTTAATGGTGTACGGAGAAAAGGGCAACACGAAGCTACATCTTATTAGTAATTTAAAGGCACAAAAACTAATAAGAAAAGGTTGCTATGTTGTTCTAGCACACGTCGAGAAAGTACAAACTGAAGAAAAGAGCATCAATGATGTTTCCGTCGCAAAAGAATTTCCCGATGTATTTCCGAAAGAATTACCGGGACTACCTCCACATCGATCTGTTAAATTTCAAATAGATCTTGTACCAGGAGCTGCACTAATAGCTCGTGCTCCTTATAGACTCGCACCCAGCGAGATGAAAGAACTGCAAAGCTAACTGCAAGAACTATTAGACCGTGGTTTCATTCGACCAAGCACATCACCATGGGGAGCTCCTGTTTTGTTTGTCAAGAAGAAGGATGGTACATTTTGGTTGTGTATTGACTACAGAGAGTTGAACAAACTTACCATCAAAAACCGTTATCCACTGCCGAGAATTGACGACTTATTTGATCAACTACAAGGCTCGTCAATTTATTCGAAGATCGATTTACATTCTGGATATCATCAAATGCGAGTAAAGGAGGATGATATTCCAAAACCTGCTTTTAGGACGCGTTATGGTCATTACGAGTTTATGGTTATGCCGTTTGGATTGACTAACGCACCAGCTGTGTTCATGGACCTTATGAACTGAGTGTGTGGGCCATATCTTGACAAGTTTGTCATTGTTTTCATCGATGACATACTTATTTACTCAAAGAATGATCAAGAGCACGAAGAACATTTGAGAAAAGTGCTAGAAGTATTGAGGAAAGAAAAACTGTACGCTAAGTTTTCAAAGTGTGCATTTTGGTTGGAAGAAGTTCAATTTCTCGGTCACATAGTGAACAAAGAAGGTATCCAGGTGGACCCGGCAAAGATCGAAACCGTTGAAAAGTGGGAAACCCCAAAAACTCCGAAGCATATACGTCAATTTTTAGGATTGGCTGGTTACTACAGAAGATTCATCCAAGATTTCTCCAAAATAGCAAAACCCTTGACTGCATTAACGCATAAAGGGAAGAAATTTGAATGGAAGGATGAATAAGAGAAGGCGTTTCAATTATTGAAGAAAAAGCTAACTACGGCACCTATATTGTCATTGCCTGAAGGGAATGATGATTTTATGATTTATTGTGACGCATTAAAGCAAGGTCTCGGTTGTGTATTAATGCAACGGACGAAGGTGATTGCTTATGCGTTTAGACAATTGAAGATTCACGAGCAAAATTATACGACGCATGATTTGGAATTAGGCGCGGTTGTTTTTGCATTAAAGACTTGGAGGCACTACTTATATGGGGTCAAAAGTATTATATATACCGACCACAAAAGTCTTCAACATATATTTAATCAGAAACAACTGAATATGAGGCAGCATAGGTGGATTGAATTGTTGAATGATTACGACTTTGAGATTCATTACCACCTGGGGAAGGCAAATGTGGTAGCCGACGCCTTGAGCAGAAAGGACAGAGAACCCATTCGAGTAAAATCTATGAATATAATGATTCACACTAACCTTACTACTCAAATAAAGGAGGCGAAACAAGGAGTTTTAAAAGAGGGAAATTTAAAGGATGAAATACCCAAAGGATCAGAGAAGCATCTTAATATTCTAGAAGACGAAACCCGGTATAGGGCTGAAAGAATTTGGGTACCAAAATTTGGAGATATGAGAGAAATGGTACTTAGAGAAGCTCATAAAACCAGATACTCAATACATCCTGGAACGGGGAAGATGTACAAGGATCTTAAGAAACATTTTTGGTGGCCAGGTATGAAAGCCGATATTGCTAAGTATGTAAGAGAATGTTTGACGTGTTCTAAGGTCAAAGCTGAACATCAGAAACCATCAGGTCTACTACAACAACCTGAAATCCCGGAATGGAAATGGGAAAACATTACCATGGATTTCATTACTAAATTGCCAAGGACTGCAAGTGGTTATGATACTATTTGGGTAATAGTTGATCGTCTCACCAAGTCAGCACACTTCCTGCCAATAAGAGAAGATGACAAGATGGAGAAGTTAGTACGACTGTATTTGAAGGAAGTAATCTCCAGACATGGAATATCAAACTCTATTATCTCTGATAGGGATGGCAGATTTATTTCAAGATTCTGGCAGACATTACAGCAAGCATTAGGAACTCGTCTAGACATTAGTACTGCCTATCATCCACAAACTGATGGGCAGAGTGAAAGGATGATACAAACGCTTAAAGACATGCTACGAGCATGTGTTATTGATTTCGGAAACAGTTGGGATCGATATCTACCGTTAGCAGAATTTTCCTACAACAACAGCTATCATTCAAGCATTGAGATGGCGCCGTTTGAAGCACTTTATGGTAGAAAGTGCAGGTCTCTGATTTGTTGGAGTGAAGTGGGGGATAGACAGATTACGGGTCCGGAGATAATACAAGAAACTACCGAGAAGATCATCCAAATTCAACAACGGTTGAAAACCGCCCAAAGTCGACAAAAGAGCTACGCCGACATTAAAAGAAAAGACATAGAATTTGAAATTGGAGAGATGGTCATGCTTAAGGTTGCACCTTGGAAAGGTGTTGTTCGATTTGGTAAATGAGGGAAATTAAATCCAAGGTATATTGGACCATTCAAGATTATTGATCGTGTCGGACCAGTAGCTTACCGACTTAAGTTACCTCAACAACTTGCGAATGTACATAACACTTTTCACGTCTCGAATTTGAAGAAATGTTTTGCTAAAGAAGATCTCACTATTCCGTTGGACGAAATCCAAATCAATGAAAAACTTCAATTCATTGAAGAACCCGTCGAAAAAATGGATCGTGAGGTTAAGAGACTTAAAGAAAACAAGATACCGATTGTTAAGGTTCGATGGAATGCTCGTAGAGAACCCGAGTTCACCTGGGAGCGTAAAGATCAGATGAAGAAGAAATACCCGCATCTATTTCCAGAAGATTCGTCAACACTTTCAACAGCTTAAAATTTCGGGACGAAATTTATTTAACGGGTAGGTACTGTAGTGACCCGAACTTTTCCATGTTTTTATATATTAAATGAAATTGATATTTACATGATTAAATGTTTCCAACATGTTAAGCAATCAAACTTTTTAAGATGTCGGTGGATCAAAAATGATAAGCAGTGAGAAGTAGTGATCGGTCGCGTCTAGTAGTGAGAGGTGGCATTGAGTAGTAGTAACCAATGATAAATAGCAAGGAGTAGTGGTATAAGATGATGAGTATGTCCAGGCAGTGTCTTCGTAGTGCCAAGTAGAAATCAGGGGTGACGGACATTGTCGGGTAGTGACGAATTATGACGTGATTACACGCTCCTTATAGGTTATAATAACAATTAATTCGTACAGTGTAAATTTCTACTCATATTTGAAATTAAACGGTTTATGTTCTAAACGGTATTTATCCAAGTAACCTACTTGACTCGCTCCCAATTCCTTATTTTGCGATATCGGAACTTCTATATGAGTTACCGTAATGTAATCCCGGTCATTACATTACGCTATCTCACATTTCCATTCGACATAACTCCATAAGTTCAAGATGGCATAATCAACTTAATTTAGTTAAATCTCGCGTCGTGTGTACATATGTGATTCGTAGTATAACGTTTAGTTCAAGTACATATCATATGGGTATAGGGTGTATATGTACGTGATGTAATGTGTAGCCCTACATGTCGTATTGTGAAGCAAATAGTGCATGTATGGTGTATAAAAGTCATCCAAGATACACGACTATAGACTAGACTTCACTAATGCGTCCTACGGTTAGACACACTAATGCATCCTAGTTCCCTATAGCCAAAGCTCTGATACCATACTGTAACACCCCGTCAAAAATCCCTTTAACGGAATGTTAACTCTGGTCCCAGTGCTTGGCTTGACTTCTACTTAACAGCAATATTCTACAGCGGAAGCAATTAATACCTGAGAATAAAACACGCAAAACGGATCAACAACAATGTTGAGTGAATCTACAGGTTTTAGGTAAACAATACAGTATGTTTAAGAAATACATTTCGAAAACGGTTATTAGTGGAAGACCACCAAGGTTCAATGTTAAAAGTTAGACAACTCCGTGTCCCATTTCAAAAGTTTGTTGACACTACCATGTCAAGTTTCAATCATTTGTAGACAATACCATGTCAAGTTTCAAATATTCGTAGACAATACCATGTCAAGTTTTATCTCATTTATTCGTAAACCACAGTTTTAAATAACGTTGTATAGTATCTGAAAAACAGTTATCAGAAATATAGTTTAGTTTCCTTGACCACGAGATTTTACAAGTACAACTCCAAGTTGTGAAACGTTTGCATAATCTATGAGCACCTGAATACTAGCAATGACCCGAGTATAGAATCCACTATACCCGCCTTTACCTCATAAAAATGTTATACACTTGTATGAATGTATTATGTTCAAAGTAAATGCACCATAGTTTTTATAGCGGGTGAGGTTGTCAACCTAACGGATCCGTCCATCTAAATTGTGCCTACACCGATGGTATTTAAAGTATTCAAGCTAGAGGCTTTGTGTACAAACTCAATATGCAGATATAGTACTCGTGTCAATACAAAAAGCATTTGATAATATAAGTATAACAGCGTGTATTCTCATCCCTGAAAACAGGTAAAAAGCGGGACTGTAGACTCACCTTTGAATAAAGCTCGGATTGAAAAGTGGACAATTTACTTGTACGGTTTATAGCCGAGTAATGCAACCTAAGTATATATATTTAGGTTGGTCAATAAATATGCCTTAAACAAGTGTGGTTTCATAGTATAAGTTGTCTTATTGCTCGAATCGACGCGTTTCAAAGTAGAAGTCAACATACAGTCAACTAATTCATGCAAGTCAAACAAAGTCAATCGAAGTCAAACCGAAAGTCAAACTTGGTCAAAGTAGTCAACTAAATTCAACATCAGTAGGTTCATGTCAAATGTTGGTCAACATGTCAAACCTAAGTCAAACAACACGTTTTAGATCATAATTGGTCAATTTCACAATTTTAGTTTATCGTTGTGCACAAAGTTCATGTACATGTAGCAAACTTAGCATATTATCTCATAGTACAAAATTAAAATAAATATGGAAAACTCCAGATCATAAGTATACTCAAAATCGATTCCAAAAAGTCCAGCCAGGGTCTCATACGATAATTAAAAGTCAGGAATCAGAAGGGATACATTTATGGTTTGCCAAGTCAGTTTATGACCGCGCACTGATTTCGTTTTGGCTATAACCGGAGCTAGGGACATGAAATTAATACAATACCAGTGGCCATGGTTCAAGGACAAGTTAATCTAACACATATCAAAAGTTGAGAAATTTTTGTTTAGCCAATTTGTACAGTTTATTCGTGCAAGTTGAACATTCAGTTTTTCAGCTCAAATCAGAATTTACATAAAGTATGGCCCTATTGTGCCCACTGTATAAGGTTTCAGAGATTGACATAAACTAAAAATAAGTCACATATCATGTTAAAATTCATATTCCAGAAGCTTACATGCTCATTCAATAAACACAATCAACAGAGTATAAAACATAGAGTAATTTACAGATTCGATTCTAGTTTCGCTAGTCACATTTGCACGCGATTACTCGAAGATCTAGATACAATTAACCTATGATATCTACATGAAAGATGAAGTATGTTTTGTGTACATTTCAAATATGTAAAGCTTTAAATCCAGAAGTTAACACATTTTATCATACAAGGCTATTTTCATGCAAGTGCTGTATAAATCAACTTTTTCACTAAATCAAGCATATCTCAAGTTATACATAAGCAAACAACATGATATCCTAGTGTAACCTGAGTGTTTTTAAATTACCTATCCAATGGTATTAATTTCACAATCCAATTCGTGGTCTATCAAACCCAGAATTTCCGATCAATCACAAAAACACAACGTTAATTTCAATTGATCATAACTTGATCATCCGGAAACGAAATCAAGCGATTCCAAAGCCTAAAGTTAATAGTTTTTTGCAAGGATTCTGAATATCACATAATTTCATACTTTTAAAAAGTCAAAATTTACTGTACATGCAATAAACAATTCGGTTTTCGCATTAATCAATCAAAACGAGCAATTTATCGCATCTAGTATTCATCAAACATCAAGACTTGAGCAATAGACAACCTAATCCATGAAACTTTAACAAAAATCAGATTTTAAAGATTAGGATTTATGTAATTATACCTTTGATCACAAAATTAATGATACACACGCGTAGAGAACGACGATCGGAGCAAGATTGATCAAACGAGTAAGAGCAAACAAGCAAGTTTGATGGTTGATTTGTGTGTGTGTATGTTTGATGTGAAGAAGAAGAGAGGGAGGAGGAATGAGCTGCATTTTTCATAGTTAGGATGGAATGAGTGAAATGTCCCGTTCTTATTGATTAAAAACGTTCCATATTAATTGATTTCGTTGCGAGGTTTTGACCTCTATATGAGACATTTTTCAAAGACTGCATTCATTTTTAAAACAAATATAACCTTTATTCCATAAATAAAGGTTTAAAAAGCTTTACGTAGATTATCAAATAATGATAATCTAAAATATCCTGTTTACACACGACCATTACATAATGGTTTACAATACAAATATTTTACATCGAAATTAGTTTCTTGAATGCAGTTTTTACACAATATCATACAAACATGGACTCCAAATCTTGTCCTTATTTTAGTATGCAACAGCGGAAGCTCTTAGTATTCACCTGAGAATAAACATGCTTTAAACGTCAACAAAAATGTTGGTGAGTTATAGGTTTAACCTATATGTATCAAATCGTAACAATAGACCACAAGATTTCATATTTCAATACACATCCCATACATAGAGATAAAAATCATTCATATGGTGAACACCTGGTAATCGACATTAACAAGATGCATATATAAGAATATCCCCATCATTCAGGGACACCCTTCGGATATGATATAAATTTCGAAGTACTAAAGCATCCGGTACTTTGGATGGGGTTTGTTAGGCACAATAGATCTATCTTTAGGATTCGCGTCAATTAGGGTGTCTGTTCCCTAATTCTTAGATTACCAGACTTAATAAAAAGGGGCATATTCGATTTCGATAATTCAACCATAGAATGTAGTTTCACGTACTTGTGTCTATTTTGTAAATCATTTATAAAACCTGCATGTATTCTCATCCCAAAAATATTAGATTTTAAAAGTGGGACTATAACTCACTTTCACAGATTTTTACTTCGTCGGGAAGTAAGACTTGGCCACTGGTTGATTCACGAACCTATAACAATATATACATATATATCGAAGTATGTTCAAAATATATTTACAACACTTTTAATATATTTTGATGTTTTAAGTTTATTAAGTCAGTTGTCCTCGTTAGTAACCTACAACTAGTTGTCCACAGTTAGATGTACAGAAATAAATCGATAAATATTATCTTGAATCAATCCACGACCCAGTGTATACGTATCTCAGTATTGATCACAACTCAAACTATATATATTTTGGAATCAACCTCAACCCTGTATAGCTAACTCCAACATTCACATATAGAGTGTCTATGGTTGTTCCGAAATATATATAGATGTGTGGACATGATAGGTCAAAACATTGTATACGTGTCTATGGTATCTCAAGATTACATAATATACAATACAAATTGATTAAGTTATGGTTGGAATAGATTTGTTACCAATTTTCACGTAGCTAAAATGAGAAAAATTATCCAATCTTGTTTTACCCATAACTTCTTCATTTTAAATCCGTTTTGAGTGAATCAAATTGCTATGGTTTCATATTGAACTCTATTTTATGAATCTAAACAGAAAAAGTATAGGTTTATGGTCAGAAAAATAAGTTACAAGTCGTTTTTGTAAAGGTAGTCATTTCAGTCGAAAGAACGACGTCTAGATGACCATTTTAGAAAACATGCTTCCACTTTGAGTTTAACCATAATTTTTGGATATAGTTTCATGTTCATAATAAAAATCATTTTCCCACAATAACAACTTTTAAATCAAAGTTTATCATAGTTTTTAATTAACTAACCCAAAACAGCCCGCGGTGTAACTACGACGGCGTAAATCCGGTTTTACGGTGTTTTTCGTGTTTCCAGGTTTTAAATCATTAAGTTAGCATATCATATAGATATAGAACATGTGTTTATTTGATTTTAAAAGGTAAGTTAAAAGGATTAACTTTTATTTGCGAACAAGTTTAGAATTAACTAAACTATGTTCTAGTGATTACAAGTTTAAACCTTCGAATAAGATAGCTTTATATGTATGAATAGAATGATGTTATGAACATTATTGCTACCTCAAGTTTAGTAGGTAAACCTACTGGAAGTGACAAGAAATGATCTAGCTTCAAAGGATCTTGGATGGCTTGAAAGTTCTTGAAGTAGGATCATGACACAAAATGTATATATATAACGAGACATATATGTAACGATTATCGTTGTAATACATGACACAAAGGATCTTGGATGGCTTGAAAGTTCTTGAAAGTTCTTGAAGTGACAAGATTGAATTATCGAAACGAGACATATATGTAACGATTATCGTTGTAACGACATTTAAATGTATATATATCATATTAAGATATATTAATATATCATAATATCATGATAATATAATAATTTAACATCTCATTAGATATAATAAACAATGGGTTAACAACATTAATTGAGATCGTTAACTTAAAGGTTTCAAAACAACACTTACATGTAACGACTAACGATGACTTAACAACTCAGTTAAAATGTATATACATGTAGTGTATTTAGATGTATTAAAATACTTTTGGAAGACTTCAAGACATATATCAAAACACTCATACTTAACGAAAATGGTTACAGTTACTTTTCCATTCTTTTCTTTCATCAAGAATTCTAGTCGTATTCTTACCCGTATTATACACAACTTCAACACGTACTTACTATGAGTATATACCAATAGGAACTAGCATGGGATTCCACTCTTGATTATGTCATGTATGACTAATCAATTTTAACTTCTATCATGAGCTAGTCAACTAACTAGAACTCCTTTTAACCCCACTCACCACTCACCAATTACCACTCATCATTCACTCCATTTCACTTCCAATTCTCTTTCTAATTCTCTCTCAACACACACACACTATTAAGAACGTATTTTTCCAGTAGTTAATCATCATCTTCATCAAAAATCACTTCAAGAATCAAGCTATAATCATCATAGGAAGAACACTTCAAGAACACTTCAAAAATCCCTTCAAGTTTACTAATTTACTTCCAAGCTTTCTAATCCATTCCAAGTAATCATCTAAGATCAAGAAACCTTTGTTATATACAGTAGGTTATCTTTCTTATTCAAGGTAATATTCATAGTCAAACTTTGATTCAATTTCTATAACTATAAACTATCTTAATTCGAGTAAAAATCTTACTTGAACTTGTTTTTGTGTCATGATCCTACTTCAAGAACTTTCAAGCCATCCAAGATCCTTTGAAGCTAGATCATTTCTTGTCACTTCCAGTAGGTTTACCTACTAAACTTGAGGTAGTAATGATGTTCATAACATCATTCAATTCATATATATAAAACTATCTTATTCGAAGGTTTAAACTCGTAATCACTAGAACATAGTTTAGTTAATTCTAAACTTGTTCGCAAACAAAAGTTAATCCTTCTAACTTGACTTTTAAAATTAACTACACACATGTTCTATATCTATATGATATGCCAACTTAATGATTTAAAATCTGAAAACACGAAAAATACCGAAAAACCGGATTTACGCCGTCGTAGTAACACCGCGGGCTGTTTTGGGTTAGTTAATTAAAAACTATGATAAACTTTGATTTAAAAGTTGTTATTCTGAGAAAATGATTTTTATTATGAACATGAAACTATATCCAAAAATTATGGTTAAACTCAAAGTGGAAGTATGTTTTCTAAAATGATCATCTAGACGTCGTTCTTTCGACTGAAATGACTACCTTTACAAAAACGACTTGTAACTTATTTTTCCGACTATAAACCTATACTTTTTCTGTTTAGATTCATAAAATAGAGTTCAATATGAAACCATAGCAATTTGATTCACTCAAAACGGATTTAAAATGAAGAAGTTATGGGTAAAACAAGATTGGATAATTTTTCTCATTTTAGCTACGTGAAAATTGGTAACAAATCTATTCCAACCATAACTTAATCAACTTGTATTGTATATTATGTAATCTTGAGATACCATAGACACGTATACAATGTTTCGACCTATCATGTCGACACATCTATATATATTTCGGAACAACCATAGACACTCTATATGTGAATGTTGGAGTTAGCTATACAGGGTTGAGGTTGATTCCAAAATATATATAGTTTGAGTTGTGATCAATACTGAGATACGTATACACTGGGTCGTGGATTGATTCAAGATAATATTTATCGATTTATTTCTGTACATCTAACTGTGGACAACTAGTTGTAGGTTACTAACGAGGACAGCTGACTTAATAAACTTAAAACATCAAAATATATTAAAAGTGTTGTAAATATATTTTGAACATACTTTGATATATATGTATATATTGTTATACGTTCGTGAATCAACTAGTGGCCAAGTCTTACTTCCCGACGAAGTAAAAATCTGTGAAAGTAAGTTATAGTCCCACTTTTAAAATCTAATATTTTTGGGATGAGAATACATGCAGGTTTTATAAATGATTTACAAAATAGACACAAGTACGTGAAACTACATTCTATGGTTGAATTATCGAAATCAAATATGCCCCTTTTTATTAAGTCTGGTAATCTAAGAATTAGGGAACAGACACCCTAATTGACGCGAATCCTAAAGATAGATCTATTGGGCCTAACAAACCCCATCCAAAGTACCGGATGCTTTAGTACTTCGAAATTTATATCATATCCGAAGGGTGTCCCGGAATGATGGGGATATTCTTATATATATGCATCTTTTTAATGTCGGTTACCAGGTGTTCACCATATGAATGATTTTTATCTCTATGTATGGGATGTGTATTGAAATATGAAATCTTGTGGTCTATTGTTACGATTTGATATATATAGGTCAAACCTATAACTCACCAACATTTTTGTTGACGTTTAAAGCATGTTTATTCTCAGGTGAATACTAAGAGCTTCCGCTGTTGCATAATAAAATAAGGACAAGATTTGGAGTCCATGTTTGTATGATATTGTGTAAAAACTGCATTCAAGAAACTGATTTCGATGTAACATATTTGTATTGTAAACCATTATGTAATGGTCGTGTGTAAACAGGATATTTTAGATTATCATTATTTGATAATCTACGTAAAGCTTTTTAAACCTTTATTTATGAAATAAAGGTTATGGTTTGTTTTAAAAATGAATGCAGTCTTTGAAAAACATCTCATATAGAGGTCAAAACCTCGCAACGAAATCAATTAATATGGAACGTTTTTAATCAATAAGAACGGGACATTTCAGTTGGTATCAGAGCGTTGGTCTTAGAGAACCAGAAAATTTGCATTAGTGTGTCTTATCGAGTTTGTTAGGATGCATTAGTGAGTCTGGACTTCGACCGTGTTTCCTTTAAAAATGATTGCTTAACATTTTTGTTGGAAACTATATATTTTTAACATATGAATATTATGTGATATATTAATCTCTTAACGTGTTTGATATTATGTGATAGATGTCTACCTCTAGAACAAGTCCCATTGACTCACCTAATAATAATGAAGAGTCAAATGTAAATTGGAATGATTCGTGGACTGATTCACAAGTTCCCGAAGAGGAACCGGAAGAAGAGTCGGAACCGGAAGAAGAGTCGGAACCGGAAGAAGAATCGAAACCGGAAGAAGAAATAGAACCGGTGGGGGAAATAATAAAACGATTAAGTAAAAGAGAATCCTCAACCAACCGACCAAGGTTAATTATGGTCAATGGTGTTTCCGCCAAGGAAGCAAAATATTGGGAGGAATACCTATTCTCCGATGAATCGGATTCCGACGAGAATTCCGATGATGTTATAGAAATTACCCCAACTGAATTTAAAAAGGCAAAAGAAAATAATAAGGGAATGGGCATAAAAATAGAGAAATCTAATTCCAACCCCGATGAACTTTATATGTATCGTCAACCCCCGAAGTCCTTAAGTTGTAACAATGACCCGGGAACCTCTAAACCACCAGGTTTTTCTAAACCAATGTGGACAACGACGGCTCGTATTAGGGGAACATCATATATCCCTAGAAACTTGGCAAAACGAACCAAAACCGAACAAGAAGAAACAAGCGAGTCGGAATAAGATAGTTGTATTCGTGTGGTGTAATATATGTAATATAGTGTGCTTATGCTTTATGATATATGTAAAAATTTCTTGTATTAATAAGTATTTTTTTTTATGAATCTAACTCTTGTCTATTTTACAGTATAAAAACACAAAATGGATAGACAACCCAATATTTTAAGAGACCTACCCGGAGACATGATTGATGAAATCTTGTCTAGAGTCGGTCAGAATTCCTCGGCACAACTATTTAAGGCGAGATCAGTTTGTAAGACATTCGAAGAACGTTCCAAGAATGCCTTGGTTTATAAAAGGCTTTCGTTCAAAAGATGGGGAATATCACATTGGGAAATCCATAAGTTACGATGTGTTTACTTTGACGCATATATTGAGGGGAACCCAAATGCTATTTTACGCAACGGGTTAAGAAATTATTTTGACTCAGTATATCCGAATATAGGACTTCGTGATTTAGAAAAAGCGGCTAACATGCAACATAAAGAAGCATGTTATGCTTACGGGTTAGTAATGTTCGCTTCTCACCAAAGTGAGAACAAGAACATCGGGCTACAACTATTAAACAAAACGTTCCCACAAGTGACGGAGTCGGTAATTGGGGTAAGAAATGAGGTTTTTAGGTTATTACGAGACTGTTGGTCATTACGTAACCCTCGTCCCTTTGACGACGTTACAACACGCTGTCTTATCAACGGCCATAACGGTTATGTTCCACAAGACCAAGGATGGGAAGTAGTCCTAGTAAAACCAGAATGCATGACTTGTTTCTGGACGTATGAATTACGTGTCTTTATTGCCTTTGCTGAACGACTTGTGTACTAGCTAGAATTATCTTCACAACTATCTTGTATCAAAGTTATTGGGTGCTATATTTCATGCTTTATGTAAAATAAGCGGTATTGTAAGTTTGTAAAATATTGTATAAAAGTTTGAACGCGAAATATTATTACAATCAGTTTTTCATATAGAATTGTAGTAGTTGAATTGTATATTAGCTACTAAGTATGAACTTAACGGGTAGGTACTACCCGAATTTAAACTTATAAAATGCTAATATGAAGAAAAAGCTTTTATAAATGAGTTCATATTATGCTGCGAAATACTATTAACTACTCTTAATATTCTGTATGATTAACTTGTTCCATTTGACTATTTTGAAGGAAATGGCACCGACTACTCGACACACCGTGAATATGAATGAAGAGGAATTCCGTACTTTTCTAGCTTCAAACATAGCCACAGTACAGGCTGCGCTACATACCAACAATAACCTTGGATCTGGCAGTACAGGAAATCGTGTAGGATGCACCTACAAAGAATTCACTGCCTGCAAACCTTTGGAATTTGATGGAACCGAAGGACCGATCGGATTGAAACGGTGGACCGAGAAGGTCGAATCGGTGTTTGCCATAAGTAAGTGTACTGAAGAGGACAAAGTGAAGTACGCTACGCATACCTTCACAGGTTCTGCGTTAACATGGTGGAATACCTATCTAGAGCAAGTGGGACAAGATGATGCGTACGCACTACCGTGGTCAGCATTCAAGCACTTGATGAACGAGAAGTACCGCCCCAGATCCGAGGTCAATAAGCTCAAGACAGAACTTAGAGGGTTACGAACCCAAGGATTTGATATTACCACGTACGAAAGACGATTCACAGAATTGTACCTATTGTGTCCGGGAGCATTCGAAGATGAGGAAGAGAAGATCGACGCGTTTGTGAAAGGATTACCGGAAAGAATCCAAGAAGATATAAGTTCACACGAGCCCGCCTCCATACAACAGGCATGTAGAATGGCTCACAAACTAGTGAACCAGATTGAAGAAAGAATTAAAGAACAGACTGCTGAAGAGGCCAATGTGAAGCAAGTCAAAAGAAAGTGGGAGGAAAACGGTGATAAGAATCACCAATACAACAACAACAGCAATTACAACAATAATCGCAACAATTATCCCAACAATCGCAACATCAATCGCAACTACAACAAACGGCCCAACAACAACAACAACAACAACAACAACAGCAACTACAACAATCATCCCAACAACAATAATAACCGCAACAACAACAACAATCAGAAGCAGCTATGCCAAAGGTGTGAAAAGTATCACTCGGGGTTCTGCACCAAATTTTGCAACAAGTGTAAAAGAAATGGTCATAGCGCGGCGAAGTGTGAGGTCTACGGACCAGGGGTTAATAGAACGAAAGGAACAAATGGTGTCGGAACAAGTAATGGCGGAGCAAGTAGTGTCGGAGCAAGTTATGCCAATGTAGTTTGTTATAAATGTGGAAAACTGGGCCACATTATTAGAAATTGCCCGAACCAGGAGAACACGAATGGACAAGGCCGCGGAAGAGTTTTCAATATTAATGCGGCAGAGGCACAGGAAGACCCGGATCTTGTTACGAGTACGTTTCTTATTGACAATAAATCTGCTTACGTTTTATTTGATTCGGGTGCGGATAGAAGCTATATGAGTAGAGATTTTTGTGCTAAATTAAGTTATCCATTGACGCCTTTGGATAGTAAATTTTTACTCGAATTAGCAAATGGTAAATTAATTTCAGCAGATAATATATGTCGGAATCGAGAAATTAAACTGGTTAGCAAAACATTTAAGATTGATTTGATACCAGTAGAGTTAGGGAGTTTTGATGTGATAATCGGTATGGACTGGTTGAAAGAAGTGAAAGCAGAGATTGTTTGTTACAAAAATGCAATTCGCATTATACGAGAAAAAGGAAAACCCTTAATGGTGTACGGAGAAAAGGGCAACACGAAGCTACATATTATTAGTAATTTGAAGGCACAAAAACTAATAAGAAAAGGTTGCTATGCTGTTCTAGCACACGTCTAGAAAGTACAAACTGAAGAAAAGAGCATCAATGATGTTCCCATTGCAAAAGAATTTCCCGATGTATTTCTGAAAGAATTACCGGGATTACCCCCACAGCGATCCGTTGAATTTCAAATAGATCTTGTACCAGGAGCTGCACCAATAGCTCGTGCTCCTTACAGACTCGCACCCAGCGAGATGAAAGAACTACAAAGCCAATTACAAGAACTTTTAGAGCGTGGTTTCATTCGACCAAGCACATCACCGTGGGGAGCTCCTGTTTTGTTTGTCAAGAAGAAAGATGGTACATTCAGGTTGTGTATCGACTACCGAGAGTTGAACAAACTTACCATCAAGAACCACTACCCACTACCGAGAATCGAAGACTTATTTGATCAACTACAAGGCTCGTCTGTTTATTCAAAGATTTACTTACGTTCCGGGTATCATCAAATGCGGGTGAAAGAAGATGATATTCCAAAGACTGCTTTCAGAACACGTTACGGTCATTACGAGTTTATGGTCATGCCGTTTGGTTTAACTAATGCACCAGCTGTGTTCATGGACCTTATGAACCGAGTGTGTGGACCATACCTTGACAAGTTTGTCATTGTTTTCATTGATGACATACTTATTTACTCAAAGAATGACCAAGAACACAGTGAACATTTGAGAAAGGTGTTAGAAGTATTGAGGAAGGAAGAATTGTACGCTAAGTTTTCAAAGTGTGCATTTTGGTTGGAAGAAGTTCAATTCCTCGGTCACATAGTGAACAAAGAAGGTATTAAGGTGGATCCGGCAAAGATAGAAACTGTTGAAAAGTGGGAAACCCCGAAAACTCCGAAACACATACGCCAGTTTTAGGACTAGCTGGTTACTACAGAAGGTTCATCCAAGACTTTTCCAGAATAGCAAAACCCTTGACTGCATTAATGCATAAAGGGAAGAAATTTGAATGGAATGATGAACAAGAGAAAGCGTTTCAGTTATTGAAGAAAAAGCTAACTACGGCACCTATATTGTCATTGCCTGAAGGGAATGATGATTTTGTGATTTATTGTGACGCATCAAAGCAAGGTCTCGGTTGTGTATTAATGCAACGAACGAAGGTGATTGCTTATGCGTCTAGACAATTGAAGATTCACGAACAAAATTATACGACGCATGATTTGGAATTAGGCGCGGTTGTTTTTGCATTAAAGACTTGGAGGCACTACTTATATGGGGTCAAAAGTATTATATATACCGACCACAAAAGTCTTCAACACATATTTAATCAGAAACAACTGAATATGAGGCAGCGTAGGTGGATTGAATTATTGAATGATTACGACTTTGAGATTCGTTACCACCCGGGGAAGGTAAATGTGGTAGCCGATGCCTTGAGCAGGAAGGACAGAGAACCCATTCGAGTAAAATCTATGAATATAATGATTCATAATAACCTTACTACTCAAATAAAGGAGGCGCAACAAGGAGTTTTAAAAGAGGGAAATTTAAAGGATGAAATACCCAAAGGATCGGAGAAACATCTTAATATTCGGGAAGACGGAACCCGGTATAGGGCTGAAAG
The DNA here is from genome assembly GCF_046630445.1 of Rutidosis leptorrhynchoides. Lineage (NCBI taxonomy): Eukaryota > Viridiplantae > Streptophyta > Magnoliopsida > Asterales > Asteraceae > Rutidosis > Rutidosis leptorrhynchoides. Next base: position 235,588,792 of record NC_092338.1, on the reverse strand, counting down.
GATTTGGGTACCAAAATTTGGAGATATGAGAGAAATGGTACTTAGAGAAGCTCATAAAACCAGATACTCAATACATCCTGGAACGGGGAAGATGTACAAGGATCTCAGGAAATATTTTTGGTGGCCGGGTATGAAAGCCGATGTTGCTAAATACGTAGGAGAATGTTTGACGTGTTCTAAGGTCAAAGCTGAGCATCAGAAACCATCAGGTCTACTTCAACAACCCGAAATCCCGGAATGGAAATGGGAAAACATTACCATGGATTTCATCACTAAATTGCCAAGGACTGCAAGTGGTTTTGATACTATTTGGGTAATCGTTGATCGTCTCACCAAATCAGTACATTTCCTGCCAATAAGAGAAGATGACAAGATGGAGAAGTTAGCACGACTGTATTTGAAGGAAGTCGTCTCCAGACATGGAATACCAATCTCTATTATCTCTGATAGGGATGGCAGATTTATTTCAAGATTCTGGCAGACATTACAGCAAGCATTAAGAACTCGTCTAGACATGAGTACTGCCTATCATCTACAAACTGATGGGCAGAGCGAAAGGACGATACAAACGCTTGAAGACATGCTACGAGCATGTGTTATTGATTTCGGAAACAGTTGGGATCGACATCTACCATTAGCAGAATTTTCATACAACAACAGCTACCATTCAAGCATTGAGATGGCGCCGTTTGAAGCACTTTATGGTAGAAAGTGCAGGTCTCCGATTTGTTGGAGTGAAGTGGGGGATAGACAAATTACGGGTCCGGAGATTATACAAGAAACTACCGAGAAGATCATCCAAATTCAACAACGGTTGAAAACCGCCCAAAGTCGACAAAAGAGCTACGCTGACATTAAAAGAAAAGATATAGAATTTGAAATTGGAGAGATGGTCATGCTTAAAGTTGCACCTTGGAAAGGCGTTGTTCGATTTGGTAAACGAGGGAAATTAAATCCAAGGTATATTGGACCATTCAAGATTATTGATCGTGTCGGACCAGTAGCTTACCGACTTGAGTTACCTCAACAACTCGCGGCTGTACATAACACTTTCCACGTCTCGAATTTGAAGAAATGTTTTGCTAAAGAAGATCTCACTATTCCGTTAGATGAAATCCAAATCAACGAAAAACTCCAATTCATCGAAGAACCCGTCGAAATAATGGATCGTGAGGTTAAAAGACTTAAGCAAAACAAGATACCAATTGTTAAGGTTCGATGGAATGCTCGTAGAGGATCCGAGTTCACCTGGGAGCGTGAAGATCAGATGAAGAAGAAATACCCGCATCTATTTCCAGAAGATTCGTCAACACCTTCAACAGCTTAAAATTTCGGGAAAAATTTATTTAACGGGTAGGTACTGTAGTGACCCGAACTTTTCCATGTTTATATATATTAATTGAGATTGATATTTACATGATTAAATGTTTCCAACATGTTAAGCAATCAAACTTGTTAAGACTTGATTAATTGAAATATGTTTCATATAGACAATTGACCACCCAAGTTGACCGGCGATTCACGAACGTTAAAACTTGTAAAAACGACATGACGATATATATATGGGTATACATATGGTTAACATGAGATTATGATAAGTAAGTATCTCCATAAGTATATTAACAATGAGTTATATACATATAAACAAGACTACTAACTTAAGGATTTCGAAACGAGACATATATGTAACGATTATCGTTGTAACGACATTTAAATGTATATATATCATATTAAGATATATTAATATATCATAATATCATGATAATATAATAATTTAACATCTCATTAGATATAATAAACAATGGGTTAACAACATTAATTGAGATCGTTAACTTAAAGGTTTCAAAACAACACTTACATGTAACGACTAACGATGACTTAACGACTCAGTTAAAATGTATATACATGTAGTGTATTTAGATGTATTAAAATACTTTTGGAAGACTTCAAGACATATATCAAAACACTCATACTTAACGAAAATAGTTACAGTTACTTTTCCATTCTTTTCTTTCATCAAGAATTCTAGTCGTATTCTTACCCGTACTATACACAGCTTCAACACGTACTTACTATGAGTATATACCAATAGGAACTAGCATGGGATTCCACTCTTGATTATGTCATGTATGACTAATCAATTTTAACTTCTATCATGAGCTAGTCAACTAACTAGAACTCCTTTTAACCCCACTCACCACTCACCAATTACCACTCATCATTCACTCCATTTCACTTCCAATTCTCTTTCTAATTCTCTCTCAACACACACACACTATTAAGAACGTATTTTTCCAGTAGTTAATCATCATCTTCATCAAAAATCACTTCAAGAATCAAGCTATAATCATCATAGGAAGAACACTTCAAGAACACTTTAAAAATCCCTTCAAGTTTACTAATTTACTTCCAAGCTTTCTAATCCATTCCAAGTAATCATCTAAGATCAAGAAACCTTTGTTATATACAGTAGGTTATCTTTCTTATTCAAGGTAATATTCATAGTCAAACTTTGATTCAATTTCTATAACTATAAACTATCTTAATTCGAGTAAAAATCTTACTTGAACTTGTTTTTGTGTCATGATCCTACTTCAAGAACTTTCAAGCCATCCAAGATCCTTTGAAGCTAGATCATTTCTTGTCACTTCCAGTAGGTTTACCTACTAAACTTGAGGTAGTAATGATGTTCATAACATCATTTGATTCATATATATAAAACTATCTTATTCGAAGGTTTAAACTCGTAATCACTAGAACATAGTTTAGTTAATTCTAAACTTGTTCGCAAACAAAAGTTAATCCTTATAACTTGACTTTTAAAATTAACTACACACATATTCTATATCTATATGATATGCTAACTTAATGATTTAAAACCTGGAAACACGAAAAACACCGAAAAACTGGATTTACGCCGTCGTAGTAACACCGCGGGCTGTTTTGGGTTAGTTAATTAAAAACTATGATAAACTTTGATTTAAAAGTTGTTATTCTGAGAAAATGATTTTTATTATGAACATGAAACTATATCCAAAAATTATGGTTAAACTCAAAGTGGAAGTATGTTTTCTAAAATGGTCATCTAGACGTCGTTCTTTCGACTGAAATGACTACCTTTACAAAAACGACTTGTAACTTATTTTTCCGACTATAAACCTATACTTTTTCTGTTTAGATTCATAAAATAGAGTTCAATATGAAACCATAGCAATTTTATTCACTCAAAACGGATTTAAAATGAAGAAGTTATGGGTAAAACAAGATTGGATAATTTTTCTCATTTTAGCTACGTGAAAATTGGTAACAAATCTATTCCAACCATAACTTAATCAACTTGTATTGTATATTATGTAATCTTGAGATACCATAGACACGTATACAATGTTTCGACCTATCATGTCGACACATCTATATATATTTCGGAACAACCATAGACACTCTATATGTGAATGTTGGAGTTAGCTATACAGGGTTGAGGTTGATTCCAAAATATATATAGTTTGAGTTGTGATCAATACTGAGATACGTATACACTGGGTCGTGGATTGATTCAAGATAATATTTATCGATTTATTTCTGTACATCTAACTGTGGACAACTAGTTGTAGGTTACTAACGAGGACAGCTGAATTAATAAACTTAAAACATCAAAATATATTAAAAGTGTTGTAAATATATTTTAAACATACTTTGATATATATGTATATATTGTTATAGGTTCGTGAATCAACCAGTGGCCAAGTCTTACTTCCCGACGAAGTAAAAATCTGTGAAAGTGAGTTATAGTCCCACTTTTAAAATCTAATATTTTTGGGATGAGAATACATGCAGGTTTTATAAATGATTTACAAAATAGACACAAGTACGTGAAACTACATTCTATGGTTGAATTATCGAAATCAAATATGCCCCTTTTTATTAAGTCTGGTAATCTAAGAATTAGGGAACAGACACCCTAATTGACGCGAATCCTAAAGATAGATCTATTGGGCCTAACAAACCCCATCCAAAGTACCGGATGCTTTAGTACTTCGAAATTTATATCATATCCGAAGGGTGTACCGGAATGATGGGGATATTCTTATATATATGCATCTTGTTAATGTCGGTTACCAGGTGTTCACCATATGAATGATTTTTATCTCTATGTATGGGATGTGTATTGAAATATGAAATCTTGTGGTCTATTGTTATGATTTGATATTTATAGGTTAAACCTATAACTCACCAACATTTTTGTTGACGTTTAAAGCATGTTTATTCTCAGGTGAATACTAAGAGCTTCCGCTGTTGCATAATAAAATAAGGACAAGATTTGGAGTCCATGTTTGTATGATATTGTGTAAAAACTGCATTCAAGAAACTGATTTCGATGTAACATATTTGTATTGTAAACCATTATGTAATGGTCGTGTGTAAACAGGATATTTTAGATTATCATTATTTGATAATCTACGTAAAGCTTTTTAAACCTTTATTTATGAAATAAAGGTTATGGTTTGTTTTAAAAATGAATGCAGTCTTTGAAAAACGTCTCATATAGAGGTCAAAACCTCGCAACGAAATCAATTAATATGGAACGTTTTTAATCAATAAGAACGGGACATTTCAGGTTGGTTGAGGATTTTCTTTTACTTAACCGTTTTATTATTTCTCCCACCGGTTCTATTTCCTCCTCCGGTTCCTCCTCTTCCAGTTCTGATTCTTCTTCCGGTTCTGATTCTTCTTCCGGTTCTTCTTCAGGAACTTGTGAATCAGTCCAATATATATTGGACTCTTCATTATTATTAGGTGAGTCAATGGGATTTGTGCTAGAGGTAGACATCTATCACACAATATCAAACATGTTAAGAGATTAATATATCACATAATATATACATGTTAATAATATATAGTTTCCAACAAAAATGTTAAGCAATCATTTTTAAAGAAAACACGGTCGAAGTCCAGACTCACTAATGCATCCTAACAAACTCGATAAGACACACTAATGCAAATTTTTCTGGTTCTCTAAGACCAACGCTCGGATACCAACTGAAATGTCCCGTTCTTATTGATTAAAAATGTTCCATATTAATTGATTTCGTTGCGAGGTTTTGACCTCTATATGAGACGTTTTTCAAAGACTGCATTCATTTTTAAAACAAACCATAACCTTTATTTCATAAATAAAGGTTTAAAAAGCTTTACGTAGATTATCAAATAATGATAATCTAAAATATCCTGTTTACACACGACCATTACATAATGGTTTACAATACAAATATTTTACATCGAAATCAGTTTCTTGAATGCAGTTTTTACACAATATCATACAAACATGGACTCCAAATCTTGTCCTTATTTTAGTATGCAACAGCGGAAGCTCTTAGTATTCACCTGAGAATAAACATGCTTTAAACGTCAACAAAAATGTTGGTGAGTTATAGGTTTAACCTATATGTATCAAATCGTAACAATAGACCACAAGATTTCATATTTCAATACACATCCCATACATAGAGATAAAAATCATTCATATGGTGAACACCTGGTAATCGACATTAACAAGATGCATATATAAGAATATCCCCATCATTTCGGGACACCCTTCGGATATGATATAAATTTCAAAGTACTAAAGCATCCGGTACTTTGGATAGGGTTTGTTAGGCCCAATAGATCTATCTTTAGGATTCGCGTCAATTAGGGTGTCTGTTCCCTAATTCTTAGATTACCGGACTTAATAAAAAGGGGCATATTCGATTTCGATAATTCAACCATAGAACGTAGTTTCACGTACTTGTGTCTATTTTGTAAATCATTTATAAAACCTGCATGTATTCTCATCCCAAAAATATTAGATTTTAAAAGTGGGACTATAACTCACTTTCACAAATTTTTACTTCGTCGGGAAGTAAGACTTGGCCACTGGTTGATTCACGAACCTATAACAATATATACATATATATCGAAGTATGTTCAAAATATATTTACAACACTTTTAATATATTTTGATGTTTTAAGTTTATTAAGTCAGTTGTCCTCGTTAGTAACCTACAACTAGTTGTCCACAGTTAGATGTACAGAAATAAATCGATAAATATTATCTTGAATCAATCCACGACCCAGTGTATACGTATCTCAGTATTGGTCACAACTCAAACTATATATATTTTGGAATCAACCTCAACCCTGTATAGCTAACTCCAACATTCACATATAGAGTGTCTATGGTTGTTCCGAAATATATATAGATGTGTCGACATGATAGGTCAAAACATTGTATACGTGTCTATGGTATCTCAAGATTACATAATATACAATACAAATTGATTAAGTTATGGTTGGAATAGATTTGTTACCAATTTTCACGTAGCTAAAATGAGAAAAATTATCCAATCTTGTTTTACCCATAACTTCTTCATTTTAAATCCGTTTTGAGTGAATCAAATTGCTATGGTTTCATATTGAACTCTATTTTATGAATATAAACAGAAAAAGTATAGGTTTATAGTCAGAAAAATAAGTTACAAGTCGTTTTTGTAAAGGTAGTCATTTCAGTCGAAAGAACGACGTCTAGATGACCATTTTAGAAAACATACTTCCACTTTGAGTTTAACCATAATTTTTGGATATAGTTTCATGTTCATAATAAAAATCATTTTACCACAATAACAACTTTTAAATCAAAGTTTATCATAGTTTTTAATTAACTAACCCAAAACAGCCCGCGGTGTTACTACGACGGCGTAAATCCGGTTTTACGGTGTTTTTCGTGTTTCCAGGTTTTATATCATTAAGTTAGCATATAATATAGATATAGAACATGTGTTTAGTTGATTTTAAAAGGTAAGTTAGAAGGATTAACTTTTATTTGCGAACAAGTTTAGAATTAACTAAACTATGTTCTAGTGATTACAAGTTTAAACTTCGAATAAGATAGCTTTATATGTATGAATAGAATGATGTTATGAACATCATTGCTACCTCAAGTTCCTTGGATAAAACTACTGGAAATGATAAAAATAGATCTAGCTTCAAAGGATCCTTGGATGGCTTGAAAGTTCTTGAAGCAGAATCATGACACGAAAACAATTTCAAGTAAGATTTCCACTCGAAATAAGATTGTTATAGTTATAGAAATTGAATTAAAGTTTGAATATGATTATTACCTTGTATTAGAAAGATAACCTACTGTAAGTAATAAAGGTTTCTTAATCTTGGATGATTACTTGGAATGGATTTAGAAAACTTGGAAGTAAACTTGCAATCTTGGAAGTATTCTTGATTTTATGAAACTAGAACTTTTGGAATTTATGAAGAACACTTAGAACTTGAAGATAGAACTTGAGAGAGATTAATTAGATGAAGAAAATTGAAGAATGAAAGTATTTGTAGGTGTTTTTGGTCGTTGGTGTATGGATTAGATATAAAGGATATGTAATTTTGTTTTCATGTAAATAAGTCATGAATGATTACTCATATTTTTGTAATTTTATGAGATATTTTATGCTAGTTGCCAAATGATGGTTCCCACATGTGTTAGGTGACTCACATGGGCTGCTAATAGCTGATCATTGGACTGTATATACCAATAGTACATACATCTAAAAGCTGTGTATTGTACGAGTACGAATACGGGTGCATACGAGTAGAATTGTTGATGAAACTGAACGAGGATGTAATTGTAAGCATTTTTGTTAAGTAGAAGTATTTTGATAAGTGTCTTGAAGTCTTTCAAAAGTGTATGAATACATATTAAAACACTACATGTATATATATTTTAACTGAGTCGTTAAGTCATCGTTAGTCGTTACATGTAAATGTTGTTTTGAAACCTTTAGGTTAACGATCTTGTTGAATGTTGTTAACCCATTGTTTATTATAACAAATGAGATGTTAAATTGTTATATTATCATGATATTATGATATATAATATATCTTAGTATGATATATATACAGTTAAATGTCGTTACAATGATAATCGTTACATATATGTCTCCTTTCGAAATCATTAAGTTAGTAGTCTTATTTTTACATATGTATTTCATTGTTAATACACTTAATAATATATTTACTTATCATTTAACATAATTAACCAAGTGTATCAATATCTTAATATGATTCATATGTACCTAGTAAGACGTTGTTATAACGATAATCGTTATATATATCGTTTTCGAGTTTCTTAAATTAATAGTCTCATTTTTATGTATATAACTCATTGTTAAAATACCTAATGAGATACATACTTACAACAAAATCATGTTAACTATATATATAACCATGTATATGTCATCGTATAGTTTTTACAAGTTTTAACGTTCGTGAATCACCGGTCAACTTGGGTGGTCAATTGTCTATATGAAACCTATTTCAATTAATCAAGTCTTAACAAGTTTGATTGCTTAACATGTTGGAAACACTTAATCATGTAAATAACAATTTCATTTAATATATATATAAACATGGAAAAGTTCGGGTCACTACAATGAGAGGATTATCTAACTAGTTATTTAGTGCCTAAAAATCAAAAGTCAACAAACATGGGCCTAAACTAATTAGTCAACAAACATGGACCTAAACTAATAGTCAATATGCATTGGCTACTCATGGGGCCAAGGATGATGAGGTATGAGGTCATGTCCATGTGGCCTCGGGCTCGGGTCTCGGGCTCGTTTTGTGTAAAAGCTCGTTCGCGCGTGGTTCGTTTCGAGTGCCATTAACCGGACCGAATCTCCGGCACGTTAACTAGTCGTTGAAACAAAAGCACCGTGTTTAATTCATTAAATAAATAATAAGTTAAATTTTTTTCATAAGTTCAATAATTATTAACAATAATTATTCTATCGTTTTTCTGAGTTCCGTTAACTGAAAAGTTTTCTAGGCGATTAACTTTAATCGTGTCGTTTCTAGTTTAATTCGTCAACCGAATTAAGTTCACTAATTAATATAACATATTAATTCAAGTAATCCACTAAGGATCAAGTACGCATTTAATTACTTTAAATACGAAAAGTTTCACGTAGCCACTGTTAACTATTCTGGAAAAAAATTCGACGTATGCAAATCGTATGATTTAACTAACGATCATCAAGTATTTAACGGAAGTTTTAATGGAAAAGCTCGGGTTGTTACATTACCCACCCGTTATTGAAAAATTCGTCCCAAAATTTGGACGATGGCAGTTATTGATGAAAATAAAAATATTTTAGTATCATTAGAAATCCACGTTTCAGCGTGAGCTTGAATTCTATAACGAAGTTTGCAAATAAAGTATATACTTGGCTTGAATAGTTTGTCTTTCCAGACGTAAGCCTTCATAGATTCTTTTAATAAAAGAATTTGGTCATATACGAGTGTTTCGTCAAATAATATGATAAGATTAAATAATCTTTCGAGATCTCTACACGGATGGATTTCTAAGGTCCGTTCAGTTTCGTAATGAATACGAGTTAAGTGTATAGTATTTCTTATCATCAAGAATATGAATGAAATGATTCGGTTACGTGTAAAAATACGACTGAATATGTCACTAATGGATGTATTGAAGTAATAGTTGTCTGCCTTGACTTTTCAATGTAATCACTATTGATTCTCCTAAATTTAAGGGATTTGAATATAATCGTTTGAAATCTATGAGATTTGGATCCCGGTAATTAAGGAAATTAGAATCCTTTTCTTTTTGATTTAATACGATTATCTTAATCGACTGACGCGTTGCTATGGTAAAAAGTTTTGATATAAATTAATCATCTCTTTGTCCTTATTTTCTCAACCTCAATCTTCTTACTTTCAAAATTCTATTTTCAAAAATTTTGTGAAGATGTTTCATCCGCTCTTAATTTTCGTTACTATATTGACTGTGTATACAGTCATTCTTCTTTTTAGTCTACCACCAGAAGAATCTCCGTTCTTCTATAATGCTCTAGGGGTGACATTATTTTTAATTCTACCACTCCTCTATTTTTCAATACTTATTGATATAAATGGTTTATGATCTTCCATGTTTGTTATCTTTTATATTCTGACCTATTTTTCGAAGACTCATGCTTTTTATCCAAGAAGATCTTCAACTTGTTCTTCTATACATGGTCAAATAATACGGATCAATAGCTGGTGATGATGCAGAAACATTCACTGTTCATCGTCATAGTATCCGTTTTCACCTTATTTTCTCTTCTCGACTTTAAATCAAGCAAGTAATGGTCCATAATTCGTAGGTATGGAGTTTCGAATGATCATAATATACAAAGTAGAAAGGAAAGGTAATAGCACGATTTGATTTGTCAAATTACCAGAATATCCGAAAAAGACCGAATCATCAAGAAATATATTTCCTTGATATGTTTAGAAGTTAAATAGAATGAAAGAGTTATGTAACATGGTTCATGATGATTGTAAGGTCTGTGAATCATCATCTTCCATTAGAAATTCAGCATGACTTTGGAGCAAGATATTCTCTAAAGATGTCATCGGATCCATAATTACCTGGATTCTTTGAATATAGGGTTTGGTCCTTGTATTTGTCCTTAGTCTCCTTCATGGTTAGCTCAATCCGTTTTTCAGTTCCAAATCTGAGCTTTTTCAATACGTTATTCTTTATCATCAAACTTTTGGCCATTAAGACCATCTATAGCTTTTGCTGCTTCGTCAGCATTCTCAAGGTTAACGAATCTAAATCGTTGGTTATCAATCCGAGATGGTTTCAAGAGATTTTATTTTTAGATGATTAAACGCTGATTGTAATCGTTAACGGATCTAATGGTTGACGAATAGGCGTTGTTGATTTTAAAAGTAATGAATGATAATTTCGATGGTTTGATGTGATAATTCATCATAGAAGACAAATGAATATAATTCATGAATGTAGTGATCTTTAGGAAGATAACACTTGCTAAAGCTTTACTTAGATTCCGATACGTCAAAATCAGAATATGTAGTAGTTGTTCTTTAGTGAACGGATACACATATCTTGTGAGTGTAATTAGTATAGTTACTGATTATTGAATCAGAATTTGAAGAATGTATAATGTAACATATTAATGTGAGATATAAATATTTCTCGAGTTTTACCTACCCGTTAAATATTTTTACAATTAAAGTTTGTACAGAAGAGTTTTTAATTATAATCTTTATGAAGATATATATTCATATATATTCTTCAGATGTAATCATGGATTTAACGAGTTAATATAATATTAAACTCATTTGATTTACGGTTGAAGATAATCTCCAAAACCTTAGAGATTTCATAATTGTCGCGAAATATTTCGCTAATGAAGTTATGAATCAATACTTCATTGTTCATTGTTTGTTGATATACCTCGGTATATGATATTGATGCTCGTGAAGTTCTTGTGAAATTTACAAGGCACGAATAATGTTTTCTAGAAAGTTTCAAGTACATCAAAAATAGAAGTGAAAAATCAAACATGTATTTGAATAATACACTTAGTTTATTATGAAATGGAGTTTATTGTGCTGAAGTAGTGATTAATGATTGTTAAGACATTAACGAAGGATGTACATCATAGCATATTAGTGATATGGTTTAACCAAGTAGTACATACTAGTTAAGATTCACACGTAATAGTTTAGTACGAAAAGATTTATTATTGTTCCAAACCATATATATATATATATATATATATATATATATATATATATATATATATATATATATATATATATATATATATATAAATTCTTCAGGACGAATGAGTCAATACATCTTAACTCATTATTACTAATATTCCTTGGTATCTATGGGGCGTATGATGTTGATATCCGAGGTACCGAGTGTGATGTGGGTTGTGGATGTTGTTGTTGGTAAAGTTGATGCTGTTGGTGGTGATGTTAATGGTACTGGTGGTGCTGGTTATGCTGCTAGTGCTGCTGCTGGTGCTCGTAAGTTTTGTACCATATTTTCTAAAGCCACTACTCGAGCGCGAAGCTCGATGACTTCTTCTATTATTTCGGATGATTGGCGGTTCGGACAAGCGGATGAATAAGATCTAAAATTCTGGATATTAGATATTCGTGACAGGATATTCTAGAAATAAGGGTGAAAATAGTGTTCCGAACTGGTTCGCCGGTAAGTGCTTCAGGTTCTTCGCCAATAGGTGAATTCGGTTGATGGAAGGGATCGCCTTCTTCTCGCCTCCATTGATTAAGTCGACTACGAACCCACCCCCAATTCATCCAGAAAAGATGATGGCTAATAGGTTCGTTCGTTCCGGTTACGCTGTCCATGGAGCTCGAGGAATCTGATGAGAAATTCATATTATGTGTTTGGAATAGGGTTTGATATGAATTGAGTGTTGGATGCTATGTTTATCTCCTTGAATACGTGTATATAGCAAAAAGATTTTCGTAATTTATGGAGGAAATTTAGGAAATATATCAGACAAAATCTAATATAATAAGTATGATAGCGACAGGATTAGCCTATATGTAATTGGTACAATAATTGCAGTAAGATGGTGTGGATCAAAAATGATAAGCAGTGAGAAGTAGTGATCGGTCGCGTCTAGTAGTGAGAGGCGGCGTTGAGTAGTAGTAACCAACGATAAATAGCAAAGAGTATTGGTAAAAGATGATGAGTATGTCCAGGCAGTGTCTTCGTAGTGCCAAGTAGAAATCAGGGGTGACGGATAGTGTCGGGTAGTGACGAATTGTGACGTGATTACACGCTCCTTATAGGTTATAATAACAATTAATTCGTACAGTGTAAATTTCTACTCATATTTGAAATTAAACGGTTTATGTTCTAAACGGTATTTATCCAAGTAACCTACTTGACTCGCTCCCAATTCCTTATTTTGCGATGTCGGAACTTCTATATGAGTTGCCGTAATGTAATCCCGGTCATTACATTACGATATCTCACATTTCCATTCGACATAACTCCATAAGTTCAAGATGGCGTAATCAATTTAATTTAGTTAAATCTTGCGTCACGTGTACATATGTGATTCGTAGTATAACGTTTAGTTCAAGTCCATATCATATGGGTATAGGGTGTATATGTACGTGATGTAATGTGTAGCCCTACATGTCGTATTATGAAGCAAATAGTGCATGTATGGTGTATAAAAGTCATCCAAGATACACGGCTATAGACTAGACTTCACTAATGCGTCCTACGGTTAGACACACTAATGCATCCTAGTTCCCTATAGCCAAAGCTCTGACACCATACTGTAACACCCCGTCAAAAATCCCTTTAATGGAATGTTAACTCTGGTCCCAGTGCTTGGCTTGACTTCTACGTAACAGCAATATTCTACAGCGGAAGCAATTAATACCTGAGAATAAAACACGCAAAACGGATCAACAACAATGTTGAGTGAATCTACAGGTTTTAGGTAAACAATACAGTATGTTTAAGAAATACATTTCGAAAACGGTTATTAGTGGAAGACCACTAAGGTTCAATGTTAAAAGTTAGACAACTCCGTGTCCCATTTCAAAAGTTTGTTGACACTAACATGTCAAGTTTCAATCATTTGTAGACAATACCATGTCAAGTTTCAAATATTCGTAGACAATACCATGTCAAGTTTTATCTCATTTGTTCGTAAACCACAGTTTTAAATAACGTTGTATAGTATCTGAAAAACAGTTATCAGAAATATAGTTTAGTTTCCTTGACCACGAGATTTTACAAGTACAACTCCAAGTTGCGAAACGTTTGCATAATCTATGAGCACCTGAATACTAGCAATGACCCGAGTATAGAATCCACTATACCTGCATTTACCTCATAAAAATGTTATACACTTGTACGAATGTATTATGTTCAAAGTAAATGCACCACAGTTTTTATAGCGGGTGAGGTTGTCAACCTAACGGATCCGGCCATCTAAATTGTGCCTACACTGATGGTATTTAAAGTATTTGATGTTATGCGAGGTGTACGTGAAATACTATATATTTTTGATACGAAATAAGTTACAAATTACACAAGTTATTTATTTATTTATTGAATGGATATACTTAAACCTTGCTACAACACTTATAGGCAGTGTACCTAATCGTACAGTAGTGTAGTTTTTAGTAAGTCCGGTTCGGTCCACAGGGAATCTTTTAAACAAAGCTTAACGCTATATTAGTTTTATTTTATAAAAATACAAATATATATATAAGTAATATTATTATTATAAAGGGGGGGGGGGTTTACCGTTTAATGACCGGTTTGTCGATTTTTAAACTTTAGTCGCAGTTAAAACCAAATGTAAAATAATAAATAAATACAAGACTTAATTTAAAGCGTAAAGTAAATAACGATAATTAAATTGCGATAAATGAAAGTGCGATAAAATAAACTTGCGATAATTAAAAAGTACGATAATTAAAAGTGCAATTAAATACAATAATAAATAAAAATGCGATAATTAGAAGTGCAATTAAATATAAAATAAAGGAAATTAAATATGAAATAAAAGAATTATGCTTATTTAAACTTCCGTAATCATGATGTTTGACGTGTTGATTTTAGTTTTATGCCCATGGGTTAATTGTTCTTTGTCCTGGATTATTTAATATGTCCATACGGATTTGTCCATAATAGTCCACCAGTCATAAATATAAAGAGCGAAAGCCTTCGTCAAATTATTCTTATTCCCGAAGTCAAATATTCCAACTAATTGGGGATTCGAATTGTAACAAGGTTTTAATACTTTGTTTAATGAATACACCAGGTTATCGACTGCGTGTAAACCAAGGTTTTACTACTTTGTTAAAAATTACACCAATTACCCTTGAATGTAATTCACCCCTGTTTCAACAAGTCTATTAACTATTAATCCAGTTCCGTGTCCGGTAAAATGAATAATTATTGGTATTTATAGATATCCCGCCCACCGTACCCAGTCAAGTGTACGTCGAATTATAAGTTTGTATATTAAATTAACAAGGTATTGTTTAGTTAATATAAAACCCATTAATAGCCCATAGTCTAATTTCCACAAGTGTCGTTCTTTTATCCAAACCCCAATTATGGTACAAAGCCCAATTACCCAATTTTAGTAATTAGGCCAACATCATGATTACTTCGGATTAAATAAGCATAATAATAACTTAGCTACGAGACATTAAATTACAAAGGTTGAACATAACTTACAATGATTAAAAATAGCGTAGCGTTACACGGACAGAATTTCGACTTACCCCCTTACAACATTCGCTAACATACCCTTATTATTAGGATTAAAATTAAAATTAAAATTAAAATATAAATATAAATATATACGTTTAGATAGATGGATGGATATATATTATGTGGTTTTTGCGATCAGAATTCGTTTGCTTTTATAGGGAGTTTCAGTTTTTGGGGCTCCGCGACTTGCTGCAATTTTTGCCTTCAAACTCCGCGACTCGCGGAGTTTGTAATTACAGCTCACTCCATTTTGGCTCTTTGTTTACCGACGGTTTATTTTATAAATATAATATATATATAATTAATATAATTAATTATATATTATATTATATTTATATACATAGTTAACTTGTAATTTTTAGTCCGTTGCGTCGAGCGTTGAGAGTTGACTCTGGTCCCGGTTCCGGATTTTCGAACGTCCTTGCGTATAATTTAATATCTTGTACTTTGCGTTTTGAATCTTGTACTCTTGTAATTTCGAGACGTTTCTTATCAATAATTGGAACCTCTTTGATTGTATTTTGTACTTTTGAGCTTTTTGGTCGTTTGCGTCTTCAATTCGTCGAATCTGTCTTTTGTCTTCACCTTTTATTATTTAAACGAATATCACTTTTAAATAGAACAATTGCAACTAAAAGCTTGTCTTTCTTGAGGAATAATGCTATGAAATATATGTTCGTTTTTAGCATTATCAAATATTCCCACATTTGAGCGTTGCTTGTCCTCAAGCAATATCGTCTTGAAATACTAGAATCACTTCTTTATTCTTCACACTTTGTACATCAGTGATTTCTTTACGGCGGTATAAACAATGGTAGTAACGATATGGTTTACAGTCCCACATGACTATAAAATTTAGATCCATTAAGGAAATTGGATCTTTATGAAAACATTTGATCTTTTGAAAATTAAATCTAGCTTTTACCCTAGATAAGTTTTCCAGAATAACCCTTCACCGATGTTTGCAAATTATTTTTGTGGGTTTGGTGGGTTTCAGATTTGAAAATTTTAGCTCAAAACTTGCGATTTTGTGTCACCCACTTGCTAACCTTGTATTAGGAAAGCAACACGTCCAGTTCACTTGTCCCGTATATTACCTTTCGGCAAACTACCGTTCTGTTGTAAAGAAAAGCGATGAACAAGCAACTGTTAAGGCAATGTCCCGTGACATGCTTTTGATTATGGTCTATAAACATGTCGGATGCTATTACTATCCTTTGTAGGAGCAATAGTAAAGATCATCCTATGATTTTTCGGTCTGGCACAAGGTCCTGTCTTCGACCATGCTATGCAACCACCGTTCTTACGGTTGACACCCGATTTGGTTCAGATGACCTAATGAATTCCAGGTGAATTCCTAGGATTTTACGTTCAATGGTAATGAACGCATTGAAAATGGGTTTTTAGAAAACAAATCGGTTTGTAATTTTGATCAAAATATTTTCTCGTTCAGGCTCGAGTTTAGATATCATTGAATTCCATGAGTTTGTAATTCTCAATCTTTAAGGTCAATCTCAAGGATTGAGTAATATCAGGCTTAAAAGCTGATTTTTGATCTTTTAAGGAGATTATCCTTTCTGGGGATCTGATTCATTAGTCTTATCCAGCTAATTTGCATGGTGCCCCCCCATTGTACGAGATAGATCCTCTCATGGTTAGGATAAGTCTGACCACTTGGCGACCCTGTTTAATGCCGAGGTCCGTGGATTTCCTGCTGATTTTAGTGATGACTTTTCTAGGTTTTTCGTCAACCTACAGCTGGTCTGGAAGACAACTTCCTGACCTAAATCAAGAAGCGCGTTTCTTTTTCAGAAGACTTTACTTCCTTTTAATGATGGAATTGATTCATCGTATAGATCCATCTCTTCTTTTCTTTCATTGGGTAAAACAGTTTAGTTTAGTCCAAAGCAAAAGTATTTTCAGTTATTTGTTACAGATATATGTGACATATGTTTAAGATAACTTGGTAAATTTTCCCACACTTGGCTTTTATTTTCCTTTTTATTGTCCTCTATTCCATTTTAAATGAATTTTAACATTTTGGTTTGTTTCTCAATTTATGTCCTTTCCGAGGTAACAATAATTTCGGTGTTAAAACCTAGTTTTATCGTTCATAAATATGTATAAACATGATTTTGAGTTCATTTAATTGAAAATTTTGAAAAATTTTACTAGAATTGGGTAGTCAGTATATAAGACTAGGGCTGTTCTTTATTATCGGAGAGCACTAGATTCTAATACAACTACTGCTTTACTAGTATTTTTAATGGTAACCCAGTGTTTAAGATAAAAATTTTAAAATCTGAAAGAATTTAACCCCTTCCCACACTTAAGATCTTGCAATGCCCTCATTTGCAAGAAATCAGTAACAATTTAAATTATTGAGGGTGATTTGTGTGAAAATGATTAAATTTTACCAAAGTTTCCAAACATATTTGTGTTTGTGTTGAATGATAAATGGTGCACATCATTTGTTCATTCCGTCTTGTTGTTATTTCACATATATTTTGCATCTTGTCGTCAAAATTAGTTGCTTTTGCTGAACTTAATGCCAGTCTTTGAAAATGCGTTGTTTTACCCTGTTTTGTACATAAGATAAACTGCAAACATATATACATATTTTTGAAGTTTGGTATATTACCCCACATTCAAAAATTATTAAAATCTAAGAATAAAAGTTAGAAAATTATAAAAACTATTACAATATTAACATAAGTATTAAACGTATCAACATTACAAATTACAAAATAAATAAAACTAAGTAGACAAGGGATGATACTGATACCAGTAGGGGTTCCATGCATAACCATAGGTGCTATAAAATGCTTCGGCTGGGTTATACGTAGGATACGGTGGTTGAATCTCTATAGACCAGGGAGGGAATATGGGCGATGGAGTAGGAATATAGTTTCTACCTATATGTTGGCAATAAGCTATGATTTGGTTTTGATGAACTTGCCAATCTTCAAATGCTCTATGTCTAGCATTTTTGTACTCTTGTGAAGCTATAAACCTTTGCATTTCTGCCATTTCATTTCCCCCTCCTACATTACCTTGCTGTTGGTTTCTCTCAACCTGTGAATGTCTACCATGGTATTGTACTGCGGCGTTATTTTGCCTCTTCAAAACCTTCACACCATGGTATACATTTAAACCTATTGTATCGCGGGGTTCTGGTTCTTCGACTAATAATCCCCCCTACTTATATCCACACCGAGATATTCAGCAATCAAAGTAATAAATATACCACCTCCTATTATGCTATGCAGTCTCATCCCCCTAACCATAGCTGATAAATAATAACCCACACAATAAGGTATACTTACAGCGCTTTGTGGGTCTCGAATACACATATGGTAAAACAAATCCTGTTCATTTACCTTTTCCTTGTTCTTACCTCTTTGTGTAATCGAGTTCGCTAAAAACCTATGAATTACTCTTAACTCTGCTCTATCTATATCCAAATAAGAGTAATTCCCCCCTTTAAATCGGTGATGGCTAGTCATCTGACTCCATACACCATGTGTATCAAAATTCTCATCTATCTTTCTACCATTTAATATCAACCCTCTACAATCGGTAGATGCGAGCTCCTCAGGCGTATATATACGTAAAGCCTGAGCCATGTCTAGTAAAGACATGTGGCGCATCGAACCTCCTAACAAAAATCTAATAAAAGATCGATCGGTTAAACTAGCTACCCGATCATTTAATTCTATACTACACTACAATTCTTCACACCATACTTTATATACAGGTCTACGCATGGTGAATAAACGTACCCAGTCGTTAAAAGTAGAATTACCATACCTCTGTGCAAGTAATTCCCTAATTGGCTCGGCCAATTCTACAGCTTCTAATGGTCCCCATTCTATGACCCTAGGTACCTCAACAGCTTTAGAATGAAGAGTATGCAAACCCCTTTGGTATTTTGGATAATCTATCCAAAGTCTGTCAAATCTCAGGTTCGGGTGCAAATCTTCCAAGTGCATATCAGAAAATGTCATGACTGAATGAGGTATATCTTGTTTGTAGTAGTTATCCACCTCCTGTTGTTCCGTATTCTCAGTAGGAGCATTGCGAGCTTGGGATGAAGATTCACCCCTTTCAGTCTTCAAAACACATCAAACACAATTTTTGTGCATCCAAATATGCATTAGTGTCAGCAAAATCATCAATCCAAATAATTACAATGACATGATCAATTTATATCAAACTTAAGCTCATTTTCACATTTTTATCAAATCTACACTTTTTCAAATAAGCATATACGAAAATGTTCACCAAGTTCATAAGCATTCAACTCAAATAACATGTCAAAATAATCATCACTAGCAATTAAACAAGTTTCAAATGGCATTATCTCTCAAAAATCAAGTTCATGAATTTTAGACTTGAAAAAGTCCACTTTAATTCTCAAAATCATGTTTAGGCTCAAAGTTTGGATCATTTAACTACCTAAACATGTTACACTACTTAATTTAGCAACAATTCATGACAAAAATCGGCCATAACCTGTTTATATCAAAAAGCCCCAAATTTGCTCAAGAACACAAACTCTAGATTATTCAAAATTTGAAGTTTAAGGCTTCTAATCATGTTAAATAGCATCAATCTAGGTTATACAAGCATAATACATAAGCAATTTAAGCATAATTACTCTAAAAAGCATCAAAATCGAATTGGGTATAAAATTGCTCAAGAACACTAATTTTCGGATTAAATGGTGTTTAGGTGTAGAAATTTACCGTTTTTCTTGAGTAATTCCTTGATAGCATCCTTCTTAACATGATTTTAGTAAAAGATTTGATGATTAACGGTTAAAAATTGTGATTTTGGGGGTATTTTCTCGGGTTTTTTCGGGTTTATTTTCGCTGTATGTTTGAGTTGTGGTGTGGACTGATCAGTTCAGCTCGATTTTATTTTTTTCTGTATTTTGGTC
This sequence comes from Rutidosis leptorrhynchoides, assembly GCF_046630445.1. Lineage (NCBI taxonomy): Eukaryota > Viridiplantae > Streptophyta > Magnoliopsida > Asterales > Asteraceae > Rutidosis > Rutidosis leptorrhynchoides. Next base: position 235,568,702 of record NC_092338.1, on the reverse strand, counting down.
CTCCCGTGAGTCGCGGGGTTTGGTAGCCTCAAACACCGCGAGTCGCGGTGTTTGGTTTTTTTTTTTTTTTTAAATAAAATCTTAACTTAATAAACAAATATAAATTTAAAATTTTGTTTTCCTTTGTTATTTAGGACGAGGTCGTTTCGGATCGATGTTCTAGTCCGTCCTTCGACAAAATTTTAAAATTTGTCTTTTTGTAGCGATTGTTTTAAAAGCTAAGATTTTTTGATTTTTTAATGTTTTTGGCATACTTTAATTCAATAAGATTAAAAATAATGATAATAAAAGTTCTCGTCCCTCCCTCGGGTAAAGCAATTTCGGTTCAAAGACCTAGTCTTCAACTTACGACGAATTTTTAAAAAATCATATTTTTAACTTAATGAGATAAAGTAAATTTTTGTTTTTAAATTCACACAACTTAAATATAAAATTCAAAATTAATATTAAAAATTCACACCAAACTTAAAATTTGAAATGCATAAAATTAAAAATTCATATTTTAAAAATTAAAAATTCACACCAAACTTAATTTAAAAATTCATATTATAAATTCACACCAAACTTATATTATATTTTTCAAATATTTACAATTTTAAATATATTGATTTTACAAAGTTTACAATATTAATTTAAGATTTATATATTAATTTTAAAAATATGGTAAAAGTAAAATTAAAATTTTTTTTTGGCTTTTTATCCCACTTTAATCAATCAAATATTATCAAAAATATGCGCCCCTCTTTTCGGTAAAGTAATTTCGGTTCCATGACCTAATTTAACTCATGACGAATTTTTGAAATATTTTGGGTTGATTGATTAAAGATATTTATACCTTAAGAATAAACGTTAAATTTCGCAGTGATGTAATAAATTTTTGAATGATATCAATAATTTCGGTCGCCAAACCTAATTTTATTCAATACCAATTTAATACTTTTTAGCGAACAAATTAGCGTTTATTATCAAAAGGTTAAAAAAAAATTAAAAATAAAAACTGTACAGACTTACCTGTGAGATAGTATTCTTAGTTATACGATCTATCCCATTCATAAGATAGTCGGTTTAATTGGTTTTTCATGGCTACATAGGCGTAACCTCGAGCATTCAGTGTTTTTTCTTCTAAACATATGAACGGTCCGTCTCTGCATAAAGTAACAAATTCAGTATTTGAATAGGTTTGATTATTTGAACATTTACCTCCATGTGACCATTTTTCGCATTTGTGACATCTTTCTAGGTGTCGTGCTCTTCTTTTTGCTGCGGATTTTGATTTTCCTTTACCAAATTGTAACTTATTATCTTCGCATCTGGATTCTTTTCTTACTCCGTCCAATCTTTCTCTGATTACTGATACTATTTCACTTGGTAGTGTGTCATTATTACGTTTAGTGATCAAAGCGTGTAGCATTAGGCCATGGTTTAGTTCACAGGCAGTCTTCATTTTGTAAAAACCTAAAAAAAATAAAAATTCAGAATGGGAGGAGAAGACTAGTTCTTTAGGGTCTGCTAGGGAAAGACCATTCGGGTTCTATTTTCGAGAACTACACGAAAATAGATAATCTAACTCTAACAGAAATACATATTATCCTTTAAAGACTTGATTCTCCCCACACTTAGTTAGCTGTGGTGTCGAAATTGTGATTAACTTCGTTGTCGACTTCCATCGGACCATGTATGTAATGTTTAACTCTGTGACCATTAACTTTAAATTCAATCCCATTTGAATTTATTAATTCTATCGTTCCGTATGGGAAAACTCTTTTGACTATGAATGGTCCAGACCATCTTGATTTCAATTTTTCAGGAAATAGCTTGAATCGTGAATTGAAAAGAAGAACTCTGTCTCCTTCTTTAAATTCTTTTAAACTTCTGATTCTTTTATCATGCCATTTCTTCGTTCTTTCTTTATAGATTAACAAATTTTCGTATGCTTCATGTCTTAATTCTTCTAATTCATTTAGTTGACTTAATCGTAGACGTCCAGCTTCATGTATATCAAGATTACATGTCTTCAAAGCCCAAAATGCTTTGTGTTCAATTTCTACTGGAAGATGACATGCTTTTTCATAAACAAGTCTAAAAGGTGTGGTTCCAATTGGAGTTTTGTAGGCTGTTCTAAAAGCCCAGAGTGCATCCTCCAATTTAATGGACCATTCCTTCGGATTTGATCCTACGGTTTTCTCTAGAATACGTTTTAAAGCTCGGTTGGTATTTTCAACTTGTCCACTTGTTTGTGGATGATATGCGGTGGAGATTTTATGAGTTACTCCATATCTTTTAAGAACTTTCTCAAGTTGATTATTACAGAAATGAGTACCCCGATCACTTATTAAAGCTTTCGGTGTTCCAAACCTTGCAAAAAGACGTTTTAAAAAGTTGACTACAACTCGTGCATCGTTAGTTGGGAGAGCTTGTGCTTCCGCCCATTTAGATACATAATCAATGGCTACGAGTATATATAGATTATTATGAGATTTTGGAAATGGACCCATAAAGTCAATACCCCAAATGTCAAATACTTCACATACTTGGATGACATTTTGTGGCATTTCATCACGTTGACTTATTTTTCCGGCCCTTTGATAAGCATCACAGGATTTGCAAAGAAGGTGTGCGTCTTTGTAAATTGTAGGCCAATAGAATCCAGCTTCGTAAACTTTTCTTGTTGTTAGTTGAGGCCCATAATGCCCTCCTGTTGGTCCTGTGTGACAATGGTTTAAGATTTTACTAGCTTCATCTCCAAATACACATCGGCGTATTATTCCATCTGGACAACTTTTAAACAAATGTGGATCTTCTCAGAAATAGTGTTTTATATCACTGAAGAATTTCTTTCGTTTTTGGTAGGATAATCCTTTTTTAAGGAATCCACAAACTAAGTAGTTTGCATAGTCTGCAAACCATGGAATTTCATTATAATCTATCTTCAATAGATATTCATCAGAAAAATTATCTTGTATGGCCGATTCATTTAGAACTTCTAATTCAGGATTTTCAAGACGAGAAAGATGATCAGCGGCGAGATTTTCTGCTCCTCTTTTATCTCGGATTTCAATATCAAACTCTTGTAAGAGTAAGATCCAACGGATTAATATTGGTTTAGCATCTTGTTTTGAAAATAGGTATCTAAGAGCAGAATGATCGGTATAGACCACCGTTTTTGCTAGAACGAGATATGATCGAAATTTGTCAAAAGCAAAGACAATAGCAAGGAGTTCTTTTTCAGTAGTTGTATAGTTCGTTTGTGCTCCTTGTAATGTCTTACTAGCATAATATATAGGTTGAAATCGTTTTTCAATCATTTGTCCTAAAACGGCTCCCATTGCAAAATCACTTGCATCGCACATTAATTCAAACGGTAGATTCCAATTTGGTGTTATCATGATCGGCGCATTAATGAGTTTCTCTTTAAGAATATTAAAAGATTTGATACATTCATCTGAAAAGATGAATGGAACATCCTTTTCTAGGAGTTTATTCATAGGAGTGGCAATTTTAGAAAAATCTTTTATGAAATGTCGGTAAAAACCGGCATGCCCTAGAAAACTCCTAACTCCTTTAACATTGGTGGGATGTGGAAGTTTAGCAATTACATCTACTTTAGCTCTATCCACTTCAATTCCTTCCTTCGAAATTTTATGACCAAGAACGATGCCTTCTTTAACCATGAAATGGCATTTCTCCCAATTAAGTACTAGATTTGATTGTTCGCATCTAATAAGCATTCGTTCAAGATTAGCTAGACATGATTCAAATGTATCACCGAAGACTGAAAAGTCATCCATGAAAACTTCCATGCATTCTTCTATCATGTCGTGAAAAATCGCCATCATACACCTTTGAAAGGTTGCAGGAGCGTTGCAAAGTCCAAATGGCATGCGTTTGTAAGCAAAAGTACCATAAGGGCACGTGAATGTGGTTTTCTCTTGATCTTCGGGTGCTATTGGAATTTGAAAATATCCGGAAAATTCATCTAGAAAACAATAGTAACTATTTCCGGCTAATCTTTCCAACATTTGATCAATGAAAGGTAAGGGAAAGTGATCTTTTCTGGTGGCGTCATTTAATTTTCTATAATCAATACATACACGCTATCCTGTTACAGTCCTAGTAGGAATAAGCTCATTTTTCTCATTTGTAATGACAGTCATGCCACCCTTCTTAGGCACGCATTGAACTGGGCTTACCCATGGACTATCAGAAATTGAATAAATTAGACCTGCGTCTAGCAGTTTAATAATTTCTTTTTTAACTACATCTTGCATATTAGGATTTAGTCTTCGTTGGCGTTGCACATACGTTTTATGACCTTCTTCCATAAGGATTTTATGTGTGCAATACGAAGGACTTATTCCTTTAATATCATGAATCTTCCATGCAATGGCTGGTTTATGAGCTTTCAACACAGAAATGAGTTGTGATTTCTCATTTTCAGTAAGAGAAGACGATATTATTACAGGTAATTCAGATTTACCATGTAAATAAGCGTATTCCAAATGGTTTGGAAGTGGCTTTTGCTCTAATTTCGGAGGTTCTTCTATCGATGATTTGTATCGATATCTGTCTTCTTCTTTTAGCATTTGAATTTCTTCTGTTGTTGGTTCATATCCATTAGCTATTAGTGTAGCTAACATTTTAGCTTCATCAATTGGTTCATTACCTTCTCCTAAAGAACATTCTCCCGTTCCTTGTAATTCTGGAAATTCTTTTAATAATTCTGCATGTAAATCTATAGTTTGAATATAATAGCATGTATCATCTGCAGATTGAGGTTGTTGCATTGCTCTATCAACTGAAAAGGTAACACTCTCGTCCTCTATACTTAGGGTCAATTTCTTACCGAACACGTCTATCATTGCTTTAGCCGTGTTTAAGAATGGTCTTCCTAATATGAGAGGAACTTGAGAATCTTCTTCCATGTCCAGAACAACAAAATCTACTGGAAATACTAAAGTACCAACTTTAACTAGCATGTTCTCCATTATCCCTCTAGGATATTTTATTGATCGATTGGCTAGTTGTATATTTATTCTGGTTGGTTTCAATTCTCCAAGGTCTAGTTTAGCGTATAGTGAATACGGCATTAAATTTATACTAGCACCTAAGTCTGCCAATGCTTCTATTGAACTAAGACTACCCAGAAAACATGGAATTGTGAAACTTCCTGGATCAGATAATTTTTCTGGTATCTTATTCAACAGCACTGCTGAACAATAAGCATTCATGGTAACAGCCGAAAGTTCTTCCATTTTCTTTCTATTTGAGATTAGATCTTTCAAGAATTTAGCATATCTAGGCATTCCTGAAATCACATCAATGAAAGGAAGATTTACATTTATCTGTTTAAACATATCCAAGAATTTGGATTGCTTGGCTTCAAGTTTCTCTTTCTTCATTTTACTCGGGTAAGGAAGTGGTGGTTGGTATGGTTTAACATAAGGTTTAGCCATAACTGTGTTATCTTCATTAACTTTCTCAACTACCGGTTCTTTTTCCTTATCTTGTTCAGGTTGTGGTTCTTGTGGAGTAGGAATAGCTTCATCAGAAGTTACAGGTATTTCAGGTGGTTTAAGTGTTGTACCACTTCTTGTGGTAATGGCTTTAGCTGTTTCATTCCGGGGGTTAGTATTTGTATCACTAGGTAGACTTCCCGGTTTTCTTTCACCTATTAACCTTGCTAGGTTACTTACTTCTTGTTCCAGGTTTTGAATAGAAGCTTGTTGATTTCTAAATGCTTGAGCATTTTGTTCATTAGTTTATTTTTGAGATGTGAAAAACTGCGTTTGAGTTTCAACTAGCTTCGTCATCATATCTTCTAAATTCGGCTTTTTATCATCGGTTTGTTGTGGTGGTTTGTTTTGAAAATTAGGTCTTTGCTGATTGTAATTATTATTAGATACTTGTTGATTGCTAGGACCTTGTTGGTTGTTGTATGGAATATTTCGGTTATAATTCTGGTTTTGATTGTAAATAGGTCTTGGCGGTTGATAATTATTCTGATAATTATTTCCAGGCCTTTGGTTTATGTATGAAATATTCTCTCTTTGTTCCATTGTTAGTTCAATACTGAGACAATCTTTTGTCAAATGTGGTCCTCCACACTGCTCACAACTAATTCGTATTGAGTGAATATCTTTAGTCATCTTTTCCATTCGTCTCTCGACAGCATCTATCTTTGCGGAAATGGAATCTAAGTCATGGCTAGAATCGGCTCTAGCTGCTTTAGATGATCTAACGATATCTTTTTCTTGGTGCCACTCATGTGAGTGGGAAGCAGTGTTATCAATAATTTTATAAGCATCAGTTTCGGTTTTCTTCATAATAGAACCACCAGCTGCTATATCGATGTCTTTCCTTGTAGTGATGTCGCATCCTTGGTAGAATATTTGTACTATTTGACAGGTATCTAAACCATGTTGCGGACATCCTCTTAATAACTTTCCAAATCTTGTCCACGCCTCATATAGAGTTTCATTTGGCTTCTGTGTGAACGTAACAATTTCTCCTTGAAGGCTTACGGCTTTAGATGCAGGAAAGAATTGTTTAAGAAATTTTTCAACTAAAACGTCCCATGTATCAATCGCCCCTTCAGGTAACGATTTCAACCAATCTTTGGCTTCTCCCTTTAAAGTCCAGGGAAATAACATGAGATATATCTGTTCATCCTCAACTTCTCTTATTTTAAATAGAGTGCAGATCCTATTAAAGGTACGAAGATGTTCATTTGGATCTTCCTTTGGCGCACCACTAAATTGGCATTGATTAGTCACCATGTGTAGAATTTGTCCTTTGATTTCATAATCTGGCGCATTAATGTCAGGATGAGTAATTGCGTGACCTTGGCCAGTGCGTTTAGCTCTCATTCGGTCTTCCATACTTAAAGGTTCCAGATTCTCCATAATTGAATTTGTTGAATCGGAATCACTAGAGGATTCTGATTTAATGGTTCGTTCCTCAACAATCTCTGTTTGAATGATTGGTGGTTCTGGAGGAAAATTTAGTGGTTCAGGATCTATGAATCGTCCCTGAATATTCTCCGGATTCTCAATTGTGAGGTCGGGTTCAAAAAATGGATTATCGGAAATTTGAACTGGAGTACTTGGTCGACTAGATGACGATTCTAAAGAAAAATCAACGGCGGTAATATTTGCTAAATGTCTTGATCTAGTTACAGGTGGTGAACGTACAAAAGGTGGTGAACGTCTTGCCCGGTGCATTCACTGAATATCCTATTAGTTTTTAAAAAGGAAAGAAAAATTATATAAGTTATCCAATCAATAGACTTTTCTGATTTTGCCCACGTTTCGAATAGCCAAAAGATGCAGCAAAGGGGCAGGATTCGTTTGGTCTCAATATAATTGAGGACTGTTTGGCTCCAATAACCCGGTCCACGTACTAATCCAACTATTACTACGAACCAGAAAATTTTGATGTCTATCAATTTAACTACTTAAAATAAATTTTCGTAATTTTAAGAAATTTAGATAAGAAGTAGAATAAAAATCTATATCCTAAAAACTAGAATGACGAGAAATAAGAAAGAAAAAGAGCGTGTCGGAAAAAGATCGAAAAATAAAAATAATTGAAAAATAAAAGGTGACGGAAAAATAAAAGAAACTTATAAAACTTAAAAACACTTGACTAACCTAACCTTATTACCACAACTAACTTAAAATTATAATCGCAAATTGAGATTACTAATTGGAATGATAATTGATACATAGGTAAAAGTCGTCTAAAAATATTAAAGCTTACAAGAAAAACTATATCCCAAATGGAAATAACTTAAAAAGAAACTAAAACTTAAAAATGTGTCGCAAAATTCTAAAGCACTTAAATCTTAGTCTAAAGAAAAAGCACCTAAGGAATTCTACGGCAAAGCCTAAAAATCTAGAAGTAAAAATAACTATGGCAAAAACTAAGTTTAAAACTAAATATGAGCTAAAAATACAAATATTACGCTAAAACGATTAAAAAGGGACAAAATGTAAAAATATACAAAAAGTTGTAAAAAGTACAAATTTTATAAAAATATTATTTTTATATTAATTATTTATTAAAACTATTAATTATACAATTTAATTAAACTAATTTAACTAAAATATAAATTAAATAAAAAGTAAAACTAATTATAATAATAATAAGTAATTAGGGTTAATAATAATAATAATTAATAATTACCCCGTATTTAATGCGAATTAGGGTTTCAGTCACGGGTGTCAGGACTGCTCCGCGAGTCGCGGTATTCGAGGCTGCAAACTCCGCGAGTCGCGGGGTTCCAAGCTTTCTGTTTTCTGTTTTAAAATCTAAAATATTTATATAATAAAAACTTATATTTAAAAACTAAAATAAAAATAGAACTACTTTATAATTTTAAAAATATCTTAAAAATAGATTTATATATATATTAATTTTTTTTTTCGTTTTTTTATATGTTCTAAATAAACACAAAATATTTAAATAAAACTTATATTTTTATAAAATACAAATAAAGAAACTTTACAAAACTTAAATATTTAATAAATTCTTAAAAATATTTATATTTTTGTTTTCTTTTTATGTTTTTGAATAATTAAAAACGTATTTTTACAAAAGTGAATTTTAATAAAAGTAAACTAAAAATAAAAATCTTTTTTTTTATTATATTTAGCGTTGCGCTTTCGGCGTTTAAGATTCCCCGGCAGCGGCGCCAAAAATACTTGATGTTATGCGAGGTGTACGTGAAATACTATATATTTTTGATACGAAATACGTTACAAATTACACAAGTTATTTATTTATTTATTGAATGGATATACTTAAACCTTGCTACAACACTTATAGGCAGTGTACCTAATCGTACAGTAGTGTAGTTTTTAGTAAGTCCGGTTCGGTCCACAGGGAATCTTTTAAACAAAGCTTAACGCTATATTAGTTTTATTTTATATAAATACAAATATATATATAAGTAATATTATTATTATAAAGGGGGGTTTTTACCGTTTAATGACCGGTTTGTCGATTTTAAAACTTTAGTCGCAGTTAAAACCAAATGTAAAATAATAAATAAATACAAAACTTAATTTAAAGCGTAAAGTAAATAACGATAATGAAATTGCGATAAATGAAAGTGCGATAAAATAAACTTGCGATAATTAAAAAGTACGATAATTAAAAGTGCAATTAAATACAATAATAAATAAAAATGCGATAATTAGAAGTGCAATTAAATATAAAATAAAGGAAATTAAATATGAAATAAAAGAATTATGCTTATTTAAACTTCCGTAATCATGATGTTTGACGTGTTGATTTTAGTTTTATGCCCATGGGTTAATTGTTCTTTGTCCTGGATTATTTAATATGTCCATACGGATTTGTCCATAATAGTCCATCAGTCATAAATATAAAGAGCGAAAGCCTTCGTCAAATTATTCTTATTCCCGAAGTCAAATATTCCAACTAATTGGGGATTCGAATTGTAACAAGGTTTTAATACTTTGTTTAATGAATACACCAGGTTATCGACTGCGTGTAAACCAAGGTTTTACTACTTTGTTAACAATTATACCAATTACCCTTGAATGTAATTCACCCCTGTTTCAACAAGTCTATTAACTATTAATCCAGTTCCGTGTCCGGTAAAATGAATAATTATTGGTATTTATAGATATCCCGCCCACCGTACCCAGTCAAGCGTATGTGGTTATATATAAATACGTCGAATTATAAGTTTGTATATTAAATTAACAAGGTATTGTTTAGTTAATATAAAACCCATTAATAGCCCATAGTCTAATTTCCACAAGTGTCGTTCTTTTATCCAAACCCCAATTATGGTACAAAGCCCAATTACCCAATTTTAGTAATTAGCCCAACATCATGATTACTTCGGATTAAATAAGCATAATAATAACTTAGCTACGAGACATTAAATTACAAAGGTTGAACATAACTTACAATGATTAAAAATAGCGTAGCGTTACACGGACAGAATTTCGACTTACCCCCTTACAACATTCGCTAACATACCCTTATTATTAGGATTAAAATTAAAATTAAAATTAAAATTAAAATATAAATATAAATATATACGTTTAGATAGATGGATGGATATATATTATGTGGTTTTTGCGATCAGAATTCGTTTGCTTTTATAGGGAGTTTCAGTTTTTGGGGCTCCGCGACTTGCGGCAATTTTTGCCTTCAAACTCCGCGACTCGCGGAGTTTGTAATTACAGCTCACTCCATTTTGGCTCTTTGTTTACCGACGGTTTATTTTATAAATATAATATATATATATAATTAATATAATTAATTATATATTATATTATATTTATATACATAGTTAACTTGTAATTTTTAGTCCGTTGCGTCGAGCGTTGAGAGTTGACTCTGGTCCCGGTTCCGGATTTTCGAACGTACTTGCGTACAATTTAATATCTTGTACTTTGCGTTTTGAATCTTGTACTCTTGTAATTTCGAGACGTTTCTTATCAATAATTGGAACCTCTTTGATTGTATTTTGTACTTTTGAGCTTTTTGGTAGTTTGCGTCTTCAATTCGTCGAATCTGTCTTTTGTCTTCACCTTTTATTATTTAAACGAATATCACTTTTAAATAGAACAATTGCAACTAAAAGCTTGTCTTTCTTGAGGAATAATGCTATGAAATATATGTTCGTTTTTAGCATTATCAGTATTCAAGCTAGAGGCTTTGTGTACAAACTCAATATGCAGATATAGTACTCATGTCAATACAAAAAGTATTTGATAATATAAGTATAACAGCATGTATTCTCATCCCTGAAAACATGTAAAAAGCGGGACTGTAGACTCACCTTTGAATAAAGCTCGGATTGAAAAGTGGACAATTTACTTGTACGGTTTATAGCCGAGTAATGCAACCTAAGTATATGTATTTAGGTTGGACAATAAATATGTCTTAAACAAGTGTGGTTTCATAGTATAAGTTGTCTTATTTCTCGAATCGACGCGTTTCAAAGTAGAAGTCAACATACAGTCAACTAATTCATGCAAGTCAAACAAAGTCAACCGAAGTCAAACCGAAAGTTAAACTTGGTCAAAGTAGTCAACAAAATTCAACATCAGTAGGTTCATGTCAAATTTTGGTCAACATGTCAAACCTAAGTCAAACAACACGTTTTAGATCATAATTGGTCAATTTCACAATTTTAGTTTATCGTTGTGCACAAAGTTCATGTACATGTAGCAAACTTAGCATATTATCTCATAGTACAAAATTAAAGTAAATATGGAAAACTCCAGATCATAAGTATACTCAAAATCGATTCCAAAAAGTCCAGCCAGGGTCTCATACGATAACTAAAAGTCAGGAATCATAAGGGATACATTTATGGTTTGCCAAGTCAGTTTATGACCGCGCACTGATTTCGTTTTGGCTATAACCGGAGCTAGGGACATGAAATTAATACAAGACCAGTGGCCATAGTTCAAGGACAAGTTAAACTAACACATATCAAAAGTTGAGAAATTTTTGTTTAGCCAATTTGTACAGTTTATTCGTGCAAGTTGAACATTCAGTTTTTCAGCTCAAATCAGAATTTACATAAAGTATGGCCCTATTGTGCCAACTGCATAAGGTTTCAGAGATTGACATAAACTAACAATAAGTCACATATCATGTTAAAATTCATATTCCAGAAGCTTACATGCTCATTCAATAAACACAATCAACAGAGTATAAAACATAAAGCAATTTACAGATTCGATTCTAGTTTCGCTAGTCACATTCGCACGCGATTACCCGAAGATCTAGATACAATTAACCTATGATATCTACATGAAAGATGAATTAATTTTTGTGTACATTTCAAATATGTAAAGCTTTAAATCCAGAAGTTAACACATTTTATCATACAAGGCTGTTTTCATGCAAGTGCTGTATAAATCAACTTTTTCACTAAATCAAGCATATCTCAAGTTATACATAAGCAAACAACATGATATCCTAGTGTAACCCGAGTGTTTTTAAATTAACTATCCAATGGTATTAATTTCACAATACAATTCATGGTCTATCAAACCCAGAATTTCCGATCAATCACAAAAACACAACGTTAATTTCAATTGATCATAACTTGATCATCCGGAAACTAAATCAAGCGATTCCAAAGCCTAAAGTTAATAGTTTTTCGCAAGGATTCTGAATATCACATAATATAATACATTTAAAAAGTCAAAATTTACTGTACATGCAATAAACAATTCGGTTTTCGCATTAATCAATCAAAACGAGCAATTTATCGCATCTAGTATTCATCAAACTTCAAGACTTGAGAAATAGACAACCTAATCCATGAAACTTTAACAAAAATCAGATTTTAAAGATTAGGATTTATGTAATTATACCTTTGATCACAAAATTAATGATACGCACGCGTAGAGAATGACGATCGGAGCAAGATTGATCAAACGAGTAAGAGCAAACAAGCAAGTTTGATGGTTGATTTTTGTGTGTGTGTGTGTTTGATGTGAAGAAGAAGAGAGGGAGGAGGAATGAGCTGCATTTTTCATAGTTAGGATGAAATGAGAGGATTATCTAACTAGTTATTTAGTGCCTAAAAATCAAAAGTCAACAAACATGGGCCTAAACTAATTAGTCAACAAACATGGGCCTAAACTAATAGTCAACATGCATTGGCTACTCATGGGGCCAAGGATGATGAGGTATGAGGTCATGTCCATGTGGCCTCGGGCTTGGGTCTAGGGCTCGTTTTGTGTAAAAGCTCGTTCGCGCGTGGTTCGTTTCGAGTGCCATTAACCGTACCGAATCTCCGGCACGTTAACTAGTCGTTGAAACAAAAGCACCGTGTTTAATTCATTAAGTAAATAATAAATTAAATTTCTTTCATAAGTTCAATAATTATTAACAATAATTATTCTATCGTTTTTCTGAGTTCCGTTAACTAAAAAGTTTTCTAGGCGATTAACTTTAATCGTGTCATTTCTAGTTTAATTCGTCAACCGAATTAAGTTCACTAATTAATATAACATATTAATTCAAGTAATCCACTAAGGATCAAGTACGTATTTAATTACTTTAAATACGAAAAGTTTCACGTAGCCACTGTTAACTATTCTGGAAAAAAATTCGGCGTATGCAAATCGTATGATTTAACTAACGATCATCAAGTATTTAACGGAAGTTTTAACGGAAAAGCTCGGGTTGTTACAACTACATATGTAAAAGCAAGACTACTAAATTAATGATTTTGAAACGAGACATATATGTAACGATTATCGTTGTAACGACATTTAATGTATATATATCATATTAAGAGATATTCATACATCATAATATCATGATAATATAATAATTTAAAATCTCATTTGATATTATAAACATTGGGTTAACAATATTTAACAAGATCGTTAACCTAAAGGTTTCAAAACAACACTTACATGTAACGACTAACGATGACTTAACGACTCAGTTAAAATGTATATATATGAAGTGTTTTAATATGTATTCATACACTTTTGAAAGACTTCAAGACACTTATCAAAATACTTCTACTTAACAAAAATGCTTACAATTACATCCTCGTTCAGTTTCATCAACAATTCTACTCGTATGCACCCGTATTCGTACTCGTACAATACACAGCTTTTAGATGTATGTACTATTGGTATATACACTCCAATGATTAGCTCTTAGAAGCTCATGTGAGTCACCTAACACATGTGAGAACCATCATTTGGCAACTAGCATGAAATATCTCATAAAATTACAAAAATATGAGTAATCATTCATGACTTATTTACATGAAAACAAAATTACATATCCTTTATATCTAATCCATACACCAACGACCAAAAACACCTACAAACACTTTAATTATTAAATTTTCTTCATCTAATTGATCTCTCTCAAGTTCTATCTTCAAGTTCTAAGTGTTCTTCATAAATTCTAAAAGTTCTAGTTTCATAAAATCAAGAATACTTCCAAGTTTGCTAGCTTACTTCCAATCTTGTAGAGTGATTATCCAACCTCAAGAAATCTTTCTTATTTACAGTAATATATCTTTCTAATATAAGGTAATACTCATATTCAAACTTTGGTTCAATTTCTATAACTATAACAATCTTATTTCGAGTGATGATCTTACTTGAACTTGTTTTCGTGTCATGATTCTGCTTCAAGAACTTCGAGCAATCCAAGGATCCATTGAAGCTAGATCCATTTTTCTCTTTTCTAGTAGGTTTATATAAGGAACTTAAGGTAGTAATGATGTTCATAACATCATTCGATTCATACATGAAAAGCTATCATATTCGAAGTGGTAAACTTGTAATCACTAGAACATAGTTTAGTTAATTCTAAACTTGTTTGCAAATAAAGTTAATCCTTCTAACCACACTTTTAAAATCAACTATACACATGTTCTATATCTATATGATATGTTAACTTAATGATTTAAAACCCGAAAACACGATAAACACCATAAAACCGGATTTACGTCGTCGTAGTTACAACCGGGGGCTGTTTTGGTTTGGATAATTAAAAACTATGAAAAACTTTGATTTAAAAGTTATACTTCTGGGAAAATGATTTTTCTTATGAACATGAAACCATATCTAAAAATTATGGTTAAACTCAAAGTGAAAGTATGTTTCAAAACAGTCATCAAGATGTCGTTCTTTCGACAGAAATGACTACCTCTTTTAAAAATGACTTGTAACTTGTATTTCCGACTATAAACCTATACCTTTTCTGTTTAGTTTCATAAATTCAAGTTCAATACGAAACCGTGGCCGCTTAAATCACTCAATACGGATTAGAAACGAAGAAATGGCGAGCAAAACAAAATTGATAAAAACTACTCATTTTAGCTACGTGAAAATTGGTAACAAATCTATTCCAACCATAACTTAATCAACTTGTATTGTATATTATGTAATCTTGAGATACCATAGACACGTATACAATGTTTCGACCTATCATGTCGACACATCTATATATATTTCGGAACAACCATAGACACTCTATATGTGAATGTTGGAGTTAGCTATACAGGGTTGAGGTTGATTCCAAAATATATATAGTTTGAGTTGTGATCAATACTGAGATATGTATACACTGGGTCGTGGATTGATTCAAGATATATATATATATATATATATATATATATATATATATATATATATATATATATATATATATATATATTAAATTATTCATGTACGATCAATTGTGGACTTCTAACATCGGACCGCTAACTGGACAACTAAAAATCATCAACACGTAATAAAGAAAATATTGTGAATATATTTCGATCATATTTTGATATATGTATATATTGTTATAGGTTCGTGAATCAACCCGTGGCCAAGTCAAATTCTCGACGAAGTGATATTTGGTGAAAGTGAGTTATAGTCCCACTTTTAAAATCTAATATTTTTGGGATGAGAATACATGCAGGTTTTATAAATGATTTACAAAATAGACACAAGTACGTGAAACTACATTCTATGGTTGAATTATCGAAATCGAATATGCCCCTTTTTATTGTCTGGTAATCTAAGAATTAGGGAACAGACACCCTAATTGATGCGAATCCTAAAGATAGATCTATTGGGCCTAACAAACCCCATCCAAAGTACCGGATGCTTTAGTACTTTGAAATTTATATCATATCCGAAGGGTGTCCCGGAATGATGGGGATATTCTTATATATATGCATTTTGTTAATGTCGGTTACCAGGTGTTCACCATATGAATGATTTTTATCTCTATGTATGGGATGTATATTGAAATATGAAATCTTGTGGTCTATTATTACGATTTGATATATATAGGTTAAACCTATAACTCACCAACATTTTTTGTTGACGTTTAAAGCATGTTTATTCTCAGGTGAATACTAAGAGCTTCCGCTGTTGCATACTAAAATAAGGACAAGATTTGGAGTCCATATTTGTATGATATTGTGTAAAAACTGCATTCAAGAAACATATGTCGATGTAATATATTTCTATTGTAAACCATTATGTAATGGTCGTGTGTAAACAGTATATTTTAGATTATCATTATTTGATAATCTACGTAATGCTTTTGAAACCTTTATTGATAAAATAAAGGTTATGGTTGTTTTAAAAATGAATGCAGTCTTTGAAAAACGTCTCATATAGAGGTCAAAACCTCGCAACGAAATCAATTAATATGGAACGTTTATAATCAATATGAACGGGACATTTCATGTACGCGGTATATATGATATTTCAAATGCTCCAAGCTCAATCGCCCATTGGACAAGTCTTCCAGATACCGCAGGTTTGTTCAACACATTTTTAACCGACAAATCAGTTAAAACATGTATTGGATGACCTTTAAAGTATCTGCACAATCGCCGTGAAGTTAAAACTAACGCGTAAATAAATTTTTCTATCGGCGCATAATTTATTTCACTTCCCGCAAGCGCCTTGCTAACAAAATAGACTGGCTTTTGAACTTTATTCCTTTCCGCGATAAGTACTGAGCCAAATGCTTCATTCGCGACCGAAATGTAAAGATATAATATTTTACCATCAACAGGCGCAATCAATGTTGGTAATGCAGCAAGCAATTGCTTCATTTCTTGAAATGCCTTATCAGCCTCTTCAGTCCTTACAAAGTTCTTCTGCTTTAAACATCCTTTAAGAGTGCGAAAGAAAGGCAACTGTCGTTCCGCGGCTTTCGAAAGAAATCTAGTTAAAGCCGCGATTTTTCCAGTTAGACTTTGCACTTCTTTAACGGTTTTAGGCATGTTTTCAATTGCGGCAATTTTCTTAGGATTTGCTTGTATGCCCTGCTCAGTGACATAGTATCCCAGAAACTTGCCTTCCTTTTCTCCGAAACTGCACTTAGACGGATTCAACTTCATGTCTATTTTCCGCAAACTTTCAAATGTTTCTTGCATATCTACCAAAATACTTTCATGCGTTTTACTTTTTATAACAAGGTCATCAACATAAGCTTCCAGATTGCGGCCTATCTGACCTTCAAATGCTTTATCAATTAACCGCTGATAAGTGGCTCCCGCATTCTTTAAACCAAAAGGCATTTTGATATAACAATAAATGCCTTTTCCAGTATGGAATGCGGTTTTATCTTCATCTTCCAACGCCATTGGTATTTGATGGTATCCTTTTGCGGCATCCAAAAAGCATTTGTAGGGATAATCATGCAAAGATTCCACTTTAAGATCAATTTCAGGAAGTGGATAGTTGTCCTTCGGACAAGCTTTATTTATGTCCTTGAAATCTATACACATCCTCCACGAACCATCTGGTTTTTTTACCAAAACAGGATTTGCAACCCATGTTTGATATTTTACTTCGCGCAATATTCCCGCATTGACCAATTTAGCAACTTCCGCAGACAACCACTTCATGCGGTCTAGAGCCATTCCTCTGCGCTTTTGTACAATAGGTTTTAACGCAGGATTGGCATTTAATCTATGCTCTGCAACATTACGCGAAACTCCGGTCATATCTTGCTCACTCCAAGCAAATACATCCATATACGCGACCAGCAACTGCACAATCTTCTTTCGTATTTCTGCATTCAACTTGGTCCCAATTTTAATTTTTTGATCAACATACTTAGGATTTATAACAACCATATTATCATCTTCAATTTTACGCGGAACAATTGCATCTTTCGTGCTTATAGCCGCACAAATCGATGGCATAGCCATAGAATTTATCGTTGCCACACCCTTGCAGGTAGTGAATTTGACCATTCCGTGTATTGTAGATGGCACTATGCCAAGCCTCCGCAACCCAGATCTTCCCAATAACATGTTATAACGCGAAGCAGCGCATATAACATAAAAATCTAACCGCGCTTGCCTTGTCAATTTTTCCTCTGTTTCATCACACAATTCAATTTCTAAGGATAATTGCCCCATAGGCCAAGCAGATTCACCCGCGAAACCAGATAAGGATATCGCGGTCGGTTTTAGTTCCACCTTGATGCATTCTGGCAATTGGCGAAAACATTGCTCGTATATCAAATCAATACTACTGCCAGTATCAACATGAATTTTCATGATTGTGATCCCTGTATTCGCAATTTTACACGATATGACCAACGGCATGTCATTCACTTCGCGACTTTGCTCAAATGGAAATGTAATAGGCGCGAATTGCCATTTTTCAAACATTTCTACTGCTTTTCGCTTTTTAAATCCTTTTTTCTGATGTATTGTGCTTATTATTCTCGCATCTTGTTCTTTGTTCAGTTTTGCTGGCGAGCTTTCGCTTACACAAGCTTTGTGCGCTTTACGCACTTTCATATTCTCATTTACAACTTTCTTAGTAAACGAAAGCTTTTGTTGCTTCGTCATTTCGCTTTGCTCGCAACTGCTGTTGCACAAATTACTTATTCCTGCAATATAAGACAGAAAACAACACGATTAGAATTAAAAAATGAGTTGAATAGCTCGATTAAAACGAACGCGAATTTCTCATTTCAATTCTATTCGTGTCCCACGGATGGCGCCAATTGATCAATCCTAGATTATCCAATTACGGTTAATCAAGGATTGAGTGCAATGAGGGGGTATAATGGATGCCGATTGTGGTTTTGGGACCTTATTGTCATATTTCGTTAAGTGCTAAACGATCAACAACCATGTCCCGGTCTTCGTAAATTACCTTAACCAAATAATGATTTAGTCTCGGGCAAAGTCACGAGAGAAATCAATATGGCTAGGGCAACCCTTCCAAAATCAACAACCAAAAATGAGAGGCCAAACTCCCTATTTATAGGTCTAGGAGTTACGCGGAAGTAAGTTGTGCGGGCACTTAGACATTCCGCATAAACACTGCGAGAAGCCTTCACACTCTTTAATGTTCTGCGCAATCCCACCGCATTGACACTGCGGTTCAGTTGTCTTGTGCTTTAGCCTTCAAAAGGCCTTTCGCACTAAATATATACATATACATAAGTATGTATATGATCATTTTCCAATCTGTTTCCCACCTCTATCCTCTTTCCGTCACTACAAACCCTAATGAAAATTACTACATCCATCCATCTTAATTCAGAAAATCCCCTACTTATTTCATCACTTAAGTAATATAAAAATTATGTGTGACCTTCTATTCAAACCTTCCTTGTGATTAGACCGATTTCTTTCTCAAAAGTTAGGGTTTCATATTTATGATTTTGAGAATTCGGGGTTGTACCGTACAACTGAATCTCTTGATGGTCGAACATTGAACTATGGATAAATTAACTGTGAATGTTGGTTACCTGTAATCCTCTGTTTCATTGTTTAAATCATTCTCCCGGACTTTAAATCCAAGAAAGAAAAACACTCTTTTTGTCGGTGTAATTATGTTTTTATACATAACCAAAAAGAAGAAGAAGAAGAAGAAGAAGAAGAAGAAATAAGGAAAGATGATGCAGATGGACAGAAGGCCTTGTTTGAATGAATCTGAAAAACCTTGTTTCTTTATAATATTTAGGTGTAATATTTTAGTACTCTGTTGCTTTCTATGTTGTAGCCTTATTTTACTGTTTTTAGACCTGAATTTGAAGATTGTGGGATTTGACCTTGTAAATATAAAGTTTGTGTTTGTAGGTCTTAAAGTTGTTTAATGTGTGACATATTGGTAGTGCTATAATAAAATGACTTATGAATTTGTGTTTCCTTTCAGGAGTGAGTTTTTGAAATGGGATAAGTGGTCATGATACGTAAACGTTGATGATGAACAAAGATGTTAGTATTGAAATAGAATAAAAGCATAATTGTTGAAGGAGATGCTGGTAAGGCATATTGCAAGGAAGCCGAAAAGGTGAAACCCATTGCGGTCGTGATGGGTACAAGAGGCTGCAGTCTAATGCAAAGGTAACAAGTTTGGGTCGGAGCAGGTTGACATAAAACACTGTTTGTACAAAGTTTTCAATCTCTTACAAATAACTGGTGGGTCAAATATGATTTGAGAATGATATATATTCTTGAATAAAATGATTTAAAAGGTTTCATAAATTAAATAAACCATGATCAACTTACTATTTAACTAGTGCTCGTTCAATCAAGTTTTTTTTAATTGTAGCTCTTATGCCTTTCTGGTTTGTGGATAGAGTGTACTAAAGGGTTTAAAAGATGATGCAACCTTCTCCGGCAGAGGCTGAGACCTATCGACCACCACCATTACAAGCGGCGATGATAATTTTTAAGAGTTGTTAGTGTTATTAAGTATGTGAACTTTTTGTTGAATGTGATTCCTGCATAAGAAACTTTGAAATGTGATAATATACAGAAAAAAAGTACCCTGTTTATTTTTAGACGGTTTAGTGATTTAATAACGAAGTGTATGTAATCATTATGCAGATTATTGAAAGAAGATCCTAGCCAAAGACTTGGAGCTAAGGGAGAACTGAGGTCTAAGTTATTTTAGTTCTTTATATTTCAAATCAAAAAGTGGTGACATGAATCTCAGTGTCAACTGATGATTACTTATCGATTAATGCAGGTTAAGTAGCACTCATATTTTAGGCATATTAACTGGGATTCACTAGCCAGGCAGAAGGTGCATTAGTGTTCCACCTATGGTACATTTATTTATGTGAAATTAGAGGTCTAGTTTGACCCTATTATTACTGTAATGAAATACAGAGTATTGTTTTTGCATTCTTTTTAGTAATTATAGTAATGCATACACAATGAAGTGGAGAAACTGTTTTTGGGTCAATCCAACCCTCCAACACCCATTTTGACTCACGAAAATGACCCTTATTAACCTGTTACACAACCCACTGCATACACTCATCTTGCCACCTATATGTGAATTTTTTTTTTTTTTATTTTTTTTATTTTTTTTTGTGAATTTCAACTGATCTAGTCAACGAGTTATTTATTAGTTTTCTTTATAAGCTTTGATTTGTTTAATAGTTTACTAAATAATAGTTTATAGATCCAAGAGTTCAGTCCACTAGTTATTAGTTTACTAATTTATTTGTTTAATAGTTTGGCTAATAGTTTATTAGTTTGGTAGTTCATTGAATTTTACATATGTGTATTATATTATATACTCCGTATTACATATATGATAGGTGGACGAGTTCTATACTACGTCAGTTCATTGGTATTAAATTTGTAATAATACATTAGTTGATTTTATATTCTCGTTTTATTTGACTTATTTTTTTTTAATGTTCTTAGGAAAATGTCAGCTGCTGCGAATGAGGCACAAAATGCAGAGGAAGAGAGGTTAGGATCAATAACTAGTTCTAAAACTTCAAAAAAGAATCCTGCTAAACATAAGAAGTATAATGAAAGGTCAGATGTGTGGAATTATTTTACAAAATATGATGTTTGGTACAATTTGTATGTTGTAGTTATTTTGGTTATAATTTTAATATTTGTAAGATTTTTGCACTTGACACTAGTTATTTTACAAGTCGTCGGTACATGTGGAATAACTCAGAGCAGGTGTAATGTAAAATCCAGACTACGAACAAGTCAGTATGTCGTGATATGTGGCCTTACCTTGATAAGGCATGGTTCATTCTCTTATAAGTATATGTTCTTCATTGCCAATATAAAAGATGATAAAGTTGCTTACGCTATTTGCTTTATCTGATAAAGTTGGAGATGCTATTGGTGCATCTATTGCTTGGCCAATCGTTTATTTCATTATGTCCTTGTTAAACTTGTAATAATTAAGATTAATTTTTATAATGTGAACCATTATGCTTATACATAGATGTTTTATTTGTAGGTGGTACGTGAGGATTGATAAATATAGATGATGATCCGAGACGTTATGTGATGCTTGTTGATTTTAAATTCTTGTCAAATGTTATTCGAAGTATTTATATGTTGAATTTTTCATGAATTTTTAATGTTTAGTGATGTTTATGTTTTGAGATTACTTGATATTGAAATATAATTATATTTTATTTCATATTTGTTTTTTTTGACTAAACCGGGCCAAAAAGGCCCATCTAGCATAACTGGGCTCGAAAAGCCCAATATGATAACAGGGCCTTGAAAGGCCGAATTAGCAAAACCGTACCTAAAAGGCCCAATTGTTTGAACTGGGCTAGAAAGGCCCAATTACCATAACCCGGCCCAAAATCCGAAATGAACCCGAATATCTGAACCGGATATTCGAAACTCCTATGACTTGTTAAGACGCTTTTTTGTGGTACTAAACAAACATCTACTTATATTAGGATTTTTTTTGTGGTACTAAATTAACATCTACTTATATTAGGATCTTTTTTTGTGGTACTAAATTAACATTTTGTTATATTATGACCTTTTTTAGTGGTAATAAATTAACATCTAGTTATATTAGGACCCTTATATTGGTACTAATGTAAGTTATCTTCATATTAGGACACTCTTTCCTTGGTATTAACCTACTATATTTTTATAATAGTATCCTTTTTTGGGTACTTAAATAGTTTATAATTATTTTAGGACGCTTTTATTGGTACTAACATAGTGTATCTTTATATTAAAACACTTTTTGGGGTCCTAATATGCTCTAACAATAAAAATTTAAGCGTCATAGAGTGTTTTAAGGACCCTTTTTAGAACACTTTTTGTCCTTACGAATTATAAATTTTTATTAGGACACTTTTGTTGGTACTTATGTCATCTATTTTTACTTTTTGGGACGTCTTGTGTATGTCTCAATTTAAGAAAATGTCTCCTAATACATATTTTAGGAATCTTCTTTGTGGTTGTTAATTAAATTATAGGACCTGATCATTGGTTTCATTATCTTATTACCTTTTAGGACACTTCTTAGTTTCTATACTTTATACGACCGCGTTAGATACAACCCCCATCGGTAGGTCCTATCAAGTGCAAAGGTCCTATAAAGTGGCATTATAGGACCAAATTGAGGGTCCTATAGGAGCATTTTTGTTGTAGTGTATATTTTGGGACTGAGAATACATGTGCTTCTATAAATGTTTGACGAAATAGACACAAGTAATCGAAACTACATTCTATGGTTGAATTTTATACCGGATATCGCCCTTGTTGAACTTAGTAGCCTAAGAATTAGTGTTTATTATAATTGTCACTAATTGACGCGAATCCTAAAGATAGATCTATGGGCTTTGACACGCCCCAGTCAGAGATTTTGAACTGCTTTAGTACTTCGATTTTTCTCTACAGACGAGTGGTTCTGTTTTGGGGATATTCTAGATGCATTTTGTTAATGTCGGTTACCAGGGGTTCAATCCATATGAATGATTTTTATGATGATGCATGATGTTTATGAGAAATGGAAATGAAAATGAAAAACCTTGTGGTCTATTTAAATAATGGAAATGATTGTTCAGGATAAACTAATGAACTCACCAACCTTTTGGCTGACACTTGAAAGCATGTTTATTCTCAGGTTTGAAAGAAATCATCCGCTGTGCATTTGTTCATTTTAAAGATATTACTTGGAGTCATTAATGGCATATTTCAAAAGACGTTGCATTCAAGTTGTTGAGTTCAATAAATATTATTATTAAGTAAATGACAGATTAAGTCATTATAGTTTAGATATATTATGAAATAGTATGCATACCTGTCAACTTTCGATGAAATGAAAGTTTGTCTTTTAAAAATGAATGCAATGTTTGTAAAATGTATCATATAGAAGTCAAATACCTCGCAATGAGATCAATTATTATGTAACGTTTATAATCGATATGAACGGGGCATTTCAGTTGGTATCAGAACGGTGGTCTTAGCGAACCAGGTCTTGCATTAGTGTATCTAACGGATAGTTATTAAGATGCATTAGTGAGTCTGGACTTCGACCATGTCTGCATGTCAAAAGTTTTGCTTATCATTTCTAGTCGAAAATCATCTACTTGTCATTCTTAGGAAATTACCTGCTTATCATTCTTAAGTCTAGACACGTTTTCCTACATTTATTGCATATATAGTGTATAGACGATTTCATATCTTAGCCTATCTATTACTGTAAACTTTTCTTGATACCTTCCAAAAATTTCTCCGTAACTTATGGGATTTTGGTATTATATATACATATGTAAAATATGTATCGAAGAATACCAAACTAAATCCTATAATCTATTTCACATCAAAAATCATTCCCCTGATTATACAAGATGGATCACGTATCTAGTTCAAATTCTTTAGATTTCGGCAACTATTCCAATATGGAGTTCACTCGAGCTCCGAAAGCAGTGTGACCGGAATGGATCAACCAATTAGCCATCATCTATTCTTGATGAATTGGGGATGGGTTCGTAGTCTACTTAGTCATTGGAGACAAGAAGAAGGCGATCCCTTCCATTCCGCACACTCCCCTCTTGGTGAAGAACCTGAAGCACTTACCGGCGAACCTGTTCGTAATACTATTTTCTCTCTCATTTCCAGAGTATCTCGTCATGACTATATATTATATCAAATTTTAGATCTTATTCATCCGCTTGTCCGAACCGACAATCACCCCGGTGTAATAGAAGAAGTCAACGAGCTTCGCGCTCGGGTAGTGGCTTTGGAGAATATGGTGTAAAGATTACAAGCACCGGCAGCAGCACCGGCAGCAATAGTACCACCATCAGCAACACCAGCAGTACCATTATCACCACCAACAACAACATCCGCATCCCACACCTCAACATCACAAGCTGCACCTCGAACATCAATGTCATACGCACCGTAGGTAACAAGGAATACCAACAACAATAACCAATGAAGTATTGATTCATAACTTCATTTGATAAACTTTCTGCGGCGATTATGTAATCTCCAAAGTCTTAGAGATTATATGTTCTAGCCTTAACCATAAATCAGATGAGTAAACTAAAAACTCTGGCAAGGATAGTGCACGAATTACAATCTAGACTTATTTTACCAGCAGCATCAACAGTACCGTCAGCATCACCAGCACAGCCAGTGCCGTCAGCATCGTCAGAATCAGCAGCACCTATAACATCGCAAGCTCCACCAGTTCAAGAATCACCGTGGACATCTTTAAGAATCAATAACAAGTATATGGTATCTACGAGTTATGAAGTATTGACTCAATTCCTCTGAAGAATTTATATGTATAACTTATATATATAAATTTTGAAACCATTATAAATCTTTTCGTACTAAGATATTATGTATGAATTTAAAAAGGGTAGATACTACTCGATTAAATTCATATTACTAATATGCTAAGATGTACATCCTTCCTTAACAACTTAACCATCGTTAACTACGATCTCTGTTTCAACTCAATGAATTCCGTTTTATTATAAATTAAGTGTATTATTCATTTACATGTTTGATTTTACACTCTAGATATACTCAAAACTTTCTAGAAATCATCATTCGTGCCTTGCAAAGTTCACAGGAATTCCACAAACACCAACATCATTCACCGAGTAAATATCAATAAAAATGAGTAATGAAGTATTGATTCATAATTTCATTTACCTTGAAGAAATAATTCACGGAGATTATAAAGTTTTAAAGATTATCCATTTCTAGTTCTATCCGAAAATCAAATGAGTTTAATTTAATATTAACTCATTAAATCTGTATTACACCTAAAGGAAATATACATATATTTTCATAAAGACTGTAATAAAAATTCTTTGGTACAAAACATTAATTGTGAACTTTTTTTAACGGGTAGGTAATACCCGAGAGATATATAAATTCACAATTAATATGTTACGTTCTTCGATTCTGATTCAGTAATCATCAACTATACTCGCTACCTTCACAACGATATACATTCTTTCATAAAAATCAGA
The DNA here is from genome assembly GCF_046630445.1 of Rutidosis leptorrhynchoides. Lineage (NCBI taxonomy): Eukaryota > Viridiplantae > Streptophyta > Magnoliopsida > Asterales > Asteraceae > Rutidosis > Rutidosis leptorrhynchoides. The sequence continues at coordinate 235,542,950 of NC_092338.1, read as the reverse complement.
ACAACCATTCTCATCCAAATTTGATTAAATATCCTGATTTTTACAAATCAAAATCCAAGTCAAGATTTAACAGAAGACATCAATCTTAGATTCATACACCTTTCAAAACTATACTGTGACTTTAAAATTGTATTAGAACATCACTTTTATTCATAACAATAAGAAAGATATCAGAGTTATTCAAGATTCATGACGATTTTATCATTTGGATATTGACAACGACAATCTGCATTTAAAACCCTTCAAAATCCCTAAAGACACTTCAAATAATGAACAATTGAGATGATGATTCAACCACATGTTATCCACAGTCATGTACCTTAAAAACTATCGAAACCAAAGTCATAGTTCAACACGTATCCGTGTCAGACCCTTTGACATTTATTAGCAAAAATAACCTTTCAATCCCTTTTCAAAGTAGACAGTTTTGTCACATCTCCAGTAAATCAACATCGACCTTTCATTCGAAGAAGTCTTATTATAACTTTGAAATATAAGTTTGTCCTTCATCATCGTTACCGGGGAACCGTTTATATTCCACCAGATTAGCAGTAAACTTATCAACAACTTCATTGATTTTTGACTTTCGGAAAAATCATTACATTCAGTATCAAGTACTCATCTACATCATGTAATGAAAATTGCCATACCAACCACCGGGAATTAGCAATCAGCATTTTGAATCTCGCAGCATTTCTATGCCAACAGTTATATATATACATATAACGTCTATCTCCTAGACTTACATACTTCGAATGTGAAGTTTCTAAAAAACACCTCAAACTGCGAACTAGTTCTCCGAAATTGGAAAAATGCTGATGAAGCAGCAAAAACTGTAAACGACCTTAACAGTCAAAAGTTTGATGATAAAGAATAATGTGTTGGTAAAGCTCAGAAAAAGAGAAGGTTTAGAACTGCAAAACGGATTGAGCAAACCATGAAGGAGGCTGTGGACAAATCACAAAGACTAAACCTGCCTTTAAAGAATCCAAATGATTCATTGTCTGCTAAAATTATTATCGAATACCTTGCTTCTGACTCTAAACCTTTATGAACAAATCTTCTTCATCATCCATCGATATTAGAAATTCTAAGATATCATCGTATCTTTCATTATAAATATCCTCGATATTTCTGAGGATATTTTCATGACTATTGCTATCCGAAATAATTTATCTCTTCGCGCTATCTGCGTTACATCATAAAAGAAACAGGGTCAGTTTCTAAATTCTGAAAAATTTGAATTTAAAATATGAATGTTTTTGAAGTAGTGTTGGGAACTGAAGCATGAGTTAGTATAATATAATGACACTTGATCAACGTGATTATATTACAGTAAGTCATGCTGAGTTTCTAAATGGATTGTGATGATTCACAGATCATATCGTTATCATGTGCAATGTTACACGACTCTTACATTCTACCTCATCTCCAAACATAGTAAGAACATACCTTCTTGATAGTTCTATGTTTCCGGATATTCTGGTAATTTGACAAATCAAGATCATGTCATTACAATTTCCTTCTTAGAACATTAATTATGTTTATTCCAAAATTCATACCTACGAATTCTGGACCATTATTCGCTTGATTTAAAGTCGGGAAGAGAAAACAAAAGAATGAAGTTCCGAAATAAAAATGGGAGTATAAATCGCAGCAAATAAGAGAGGGCATTAACTGTGGACGACAATGATTATAGAAGATAGAAGCAGGGACATCAAAACATAAGGGAAGATATAAATCCCAACAACAAATTTACAAACCGTATATATTGATGCATATAGCAATATAAAGACACGGGAGGACTAAAGACACTATAAAACTAAGAGTATACTAGAAGTGAATAGATTCTTCCGGCGGCAGCTGAAAAAGAAGAATGACAGATATGAAAGTTAGGAGTATGTCAAGAATCAGAACTGGATGGAGCATATTGACAAATGCTTTAAAGTATGAATTGAAGGAGAAAGAATAAAATGTGTGAGGTGTGGAAATAAGGAAACAAATAGGGTGGATTTATAACGAAATATCCGACAGAGCAATCGAGACAGATCATCGCATTTAACTAAAGAAGATTCTAATTTACTTAATTAACAAAGAACCAAATCTTATTACAAAGATTTTCTCCAAATCCCTTGACCTCTGGAAATCAATCCTGTCTGCATCAAAAGATATGACGAATCTACATTTACTCATTTCACTCTTTTATGATAGCTTCACTCGTACCCTTCACAAAATAAAATGGTTTTATCTATATTACTAAATGATGATAAAACTCTAATTTTCAGCTTGTATGCGTCATGAAAACATACTTATTGTCAGCCATGACCATTCCAATCAAATTTTGAGACGAAATTTCTTTAACGGGTAGGTACTGTGACAACCCGGAAATTTCTGATCAAATTTAAACTTAATCTTTATATGTTTCCGACACGATAAGCAAAGTATGTAATAATCTCAAAAACTTTGAACTGTGTTCATGTAATCAATTACCCTTTGACTGTGCTCAACGATTCACGAACATTTATGTGTATAGATATGTATATATATAAGATATAGTTATATTAATTGAAAACGTTAACAAAGTATTAGATGTATAATACTTTACATGAACGTTATTATTTCAATATATATTTAATATAATTATCGACAGAATTAAAAGATAATATCAAATGATTGAGTTATCAGATACATTATGATATCGATTACGGGTCTCTATTATGAGGTCCACTATGATTTAAGAAATCTGTTCTTTTTAACAATATTTGGAAAATGGTAAAGTGATTTACATATAAGAACAATGTGTCACTTAACGAGAGTTAGACAAAAGTTAGTGGAGATTCTTATTTGATTTTTCCAATACATGCTTTACTATATTTCACTCATGACTTTTGATAAGATAACAATTTAGTTTTCATATTATTTAACGTGAAAGTAAAATTAGGGAATATGGATAACTTAGAAAATAGACATCGACAAGTTAAGTAAATCAACATTTTACTTTAAAATGATTTCATACATTTAATTAACCATTGGACTTTATCCTATGCTTCACCAACATACGGTAATTTAAAAACTTGAAACTAAACATACGGTAATTTAAAAACTTGAAACTAATAGGAATATATATATAATTTTACTTTTATAAAACATTTTATGATAACGATTCTCATTATTTTAACCTTTTAACAAAATAATTCTTAAATATAGTTAGATTTGGAAAACAAAATTATAATATTTATTCGATTTAGTTTTAAACGTACTAAAACGTTTTCAGTTTAATAAGAACTTTATTATTAAAACGTGTTATAAGGTAATTTGTTTATGTATATAAAATTAGAAGAACTTAATTAAAACTTTGTATTATAAATTTGTAAATATATTTGTATTGTTTCAAAAAGGTAAATATGTTACGAAATAATAAATTTTAAACGATCTTAATTATAATGATTTTTGAAATATAATTAGTTTTGAAAAACTAAATATTATATTAGTAAATAAATATTTCTAAAATATATAAATTTATATTTCTAAATGAAAATATATTTATATTTTTCAAAGTGATAAAATGTAATATTATCATAGTCAAAGAATGTTTTGATTTTTAAATAATATAATTAAATATATTTTAATAAATAATGAGACGATGATTTAAAGAAGCAAATGACCAAAACACTCAAATGAATAAGTTACATTTCAATTAGTATAATTATTGGTGAAATTAGTCTAATTATTGATAAAGGTACGTGTCGCGAAACGTAAAGTACAAGTTTTCTAAGCGTACGAAAGGATGTTCGAAAAACCAGAACCGGTACGCAAGTCGAGCGTCAACGTAAAATTCATCGGTGCTAAAATTACAAATCAACTATGCACGAGAATATAATATAATATTTAATTAATTCTAAAGATTAAATATATTATATATTAAATAATATTATTTATATTACTCAAATGAGAAATGGGTGTCGGCAGGCATTTGTAAGTTGTATTTTCAGGCCATGCGATCGCATGGCCATATAGGCAAAATCCCATGCGATCGCATGGGGGGTAGGTGGGCTGAACATCTCTTATAAATTGAACGCATTTCGATTTGTGATTCATTTCTTCACATACTTCGCTCAAATAAATAAATAAATAAATAAATAAATAAATAAATAAATATATATATATATATATATATATATTATTAATAATAATATTATTATTAATATTAAGATTATTAATATTAATATTATTATTATTATTATTATTATTAGTATTAGTAGGTAGCGTTATTATTAGTATTATACATAAAATACTACGACGAGGTCATGAGCGAATAAATTCAAAACGGGTTTTTCGAGCGGGATAGAACTAAGGAAATTATGGGTTATAGCTATGGAGATTATGGGTATTGTTTGGAGGTATAGCTCGTAAGGTCAAACTAGTGTTTATCATCTCCGTTGCGTCTACGTACTTTTCCTACAATATTGAATCACAATATTGATACGTGAGCATTTATATCTTATCTTTTATATATTAATAGTGTATCCCTGACTAGTGCTCGAGTATATAGGATTATGCATGCTTATACGCTTAATATGGTCGTTAGATAGTTTATGATGAATCTTGAAATTAATACATATGCTACTGGGATAAGGTATATGATATGTATGTCGTTGGAAAGGTGGCGAATAATTAATAACTTTTCATTTAGAAAGCGTATGGTTTCGATGAACGGATGAAAAGATATCGTCAACTGAATTATCACTAATTTTAGTATTATTATTGAAAATGATTATTATTAAAACTATCGTCGTTATTATTACTACTTAATAACTATTATTATTATTATTATTATTATTAATATTACTATTATTATTATTATTAATATTATTATTATTATTATTATTATTATTATTATTATTATTATTATTATTATTATTATTATTATTATTATTATTATTATTATCGGTATTAATATAAGTATTATCATTAAAAATTGATATTGTTATTATTATTAATATCGTTATTATTAAGGTTATTATTAATATTAATATTATTTTTATTATTATTATCATTATAATAACTATTAGTAGTATCATTAATATTATTATAATATTTATTATTAAATTATTAATAGTATCATTATCATTAAAACTAATATTAGTATCATCTAATTATTATGATTGTTATTATTATTATGAATGCGATATAAAAGAGGACTAAAAGCTATTAAACAAATTGATTAGGAAATAATGAGTATGAGTATCATGATGAAATTTAAAATATTGTAAGATATTGATTTGAGAGAAAAATATCATTTTCATTATTTGTTAGTATCACTTAAATTAAAACTATCACTTTTACTAAATTATCATTTTTAATAGAAATATCATTGTTATTATAAAATATCATTATTATTATCATTTTAGTATTATTATTATTATTATTATTATTATTATTATTATTATTATTATTATATATTATCATTTGAATAGAATTATTATTATTTTATATAAAATATTATTATTACAGTTAATATTAAAAAGTATCGTTATCGTGATAAGAATTATCATTTTATTTTAATCATCAATATTGTTATTATTATTATTAGTAGAATAATAATAATTATTATTATTACAAAATGTTAGTCCCTAAAACATGAATGTGTATGAATATGGATGACCATGATAGGAATGTTGAGAGTGTTAGTCAACAAGTCAACCCTTCCATTAACATCATGTGGCTACAATGTGGCTAGCACTTGACAAAAGGAGCATTGGGGTCTTATATATAGCCACATATATAAGACCCACATTACATGGCTAGGAAACATAATCTGGCTCATTTTAGGGTGTTAACAATCTCCCCCCATGAGATAGATTATGTTTCAAAAATTGCTCCCCGTCAAGTTTACATACAAAAATTGCATACAAAATTACATACAAGGAATCACTAGAGCTAACTAACTAATTCCTATACATATTAAGTATGTGTCGTCGAATCTTGAATCCCAGATATGATCTTCATCTTGATTCTTCAACGGTCTTATCAGAGTGGTGCACAGCGGAATGATTTATCAAATCACCAACTTCATCACTGTCGATCACTATCGAGTAACCTCCCCTTGACTTAGTTGTGATACGTCTTAAAGCTTTCATCAACGTCTACCTTTGTCGATAGCTAGACAACAATCTCCTCCCTAGATATCCGTTGTGAATAGCTTGTAGAATTTGCTTAATTTGAGATGAAATGTCAAAAATCTGGAAGCTCCCCCTGAAAGTACATGGGATCTTTCTTTCAAAGTCTCGATCAATTGCTATTAGCTTTTATCAACTTCAACCTTTATCGATTGCTAGACAACAATCTCCTCCCTAGATATCCATTGAATGCTATTGGTTTATATAGCATGATTCGAAGAACTCCCCATCTGATGTAGGATCTTCTTTGAATCTCTAGCTCCCCCCAATCAAACAATTCTTTCTTTAAACTCGAGTCTTGCAACGTACATATACAAGAGTCATCAATTGTCTAAGCATTACTTTTTCTAGCTCCCCCCCAAACAGACAACCCTTTGAAACAAAATCTAAACTACTGAAATTGCTATACTAACAATATCTCCCTTAGTTGTTGATTAAGCATGTTGCTGTTATGATGATCTTGAAAGTGTTTGTCCTCCGAAGTTGATTGCGGATGACTAACTATCTTTTTCATTGGAACTTAGAATCTTTCTTGATCATATGTGTGAATCACCAAAAGTAATGCTTTGATTTTGTTTTTGAAGTCCGAGTTCTATACCGAGTGTATTGAAGTCATTATCTGAAGCGCGAGTCCTATACTGAGTGTATAGAAATCATTATATGACATCAACCATATTGCATATCTCCCACAAAATGATGAATTTGTTGCTAAATATATCATTTTTAATGTGCTTGATGAAGTCGGAAATCCCCATGAAAAGTGTGAAAGTTAACCTTTTGTTGGGTGTATGATTAAGATTTAAGAAAGCAGGGACCACTTAGCAATTAAATAAAAAGTTTCTTCTTTAATTGCTTTCGCACGAACACCCATGGAATCCACGCAATGGTGATGTGGTGATGTACAGCGAAGATGATGATACCTTGCTCAAATTATAACCAAAACACACAGATAGGGACCACGTATGTAAATTTACAAGAGTTAGGGACCAGAAGTGTAATTTTTTGAAACTTCGGGGACCAAAAATGTAAATTTTTCAAAGTTCAGGGGTTAAAAACTTAAATTTCAGAAACTTGAGGGACTAAATTTGTAAATATTAAAAATTGTTTGAAAATTTTGCATCGAATGTCCCTCTAGTTAACGACCGTTAAACATTTAGCAGTTAAAGTTAACAGTCGTTAAGTATTGGTTGGGTGGGTCGGAATCGGGTCGGATTCTGGATGGAACCGGGTTCAGATCTGGTACGGTTCAAGTACCATGGGTAAAGGGTTAATGGTACAAAGGTTAGTTGGTAGGTTCTTGGTTTGAAACGGTTAAAGTAAATGGAAGGTTAAATGGTGGTTCAATGTGGTGAGGGTTCAAATGAAGGGTGGTTTAAATGGTCAAGAGAAAGGGAGTCATAAGGGGGTTGAGTTTGGGATGGGGGTTCAGAAAGTTAATCTGGGGTCCAAAGAATAAAAGGTGACCAGGTTCAATGTGGGGACAAAGAGACCAAGTAAGTACACCGTATGTCACATTGAAAATGTTTCCAAAATTACACATAATGCCCCTGATGGTCACTGTTTCCATTTCTTCTTCATTCTTAAACATGATTTCATACATCATTTTTTTTAGAGCATAAAGATTTCGTGCACCAACCAAGTTCTCGAGCACCATGACTTCTCGAGCAGTAGGTTTTCGAACACACACTTTTCGACCACATTGAAATGAAGAACAGAGGGTGGCCGTTTGTGGTGGTGAGTGGTGGTTTGTGGCGGCTCTAATGGAAACACCCTCAAAACATAACTAAAACTCATGAAAGTTTGCAGCAAGATGCATTAGGACCCGTTAAACATAACTACATTTTTAGATTTTGAAAACACTTCACCAAAATTAGTGATTTAGGAGAAATCAGTGACGTTTTTTCAAAAACTAAAAATTCATGGATCTCCCTTGTTGCTACGAATCAGAGGCTGGGATTTTAGATTTACACTCACTAGATGATTACCAACCTTTCTATTTGAACACATTTTCTAATTTGGTGTTAAAGCTCATAACCCAAGAATGACGAACATAATAAAAAAAATTATGTTCTTTGTTTTTTTTTTTATGTAAAAACAGTAGCAGCAACTAAAAAAAACCCCCCAAATTAGATTTTTTGTGTTTTGTTGATATTGTAGTTGTAAACAGAAAAACCCAGATCTGATGAGGATTCTGTGAAGTTTTTTTTGTGTGTGTGTGTGTGTGTGTGTGTGTGGATAAGTTAGTTTTTTTGGATAAAAAATTCAAACACAAACATGTTTTTAGACTAGGATCGAGGTTTGATAAGATCAAACCCCTGCTCTTGATACCAATTGTTAGTCCCTAAAACATGAATGTGTATGAATATGGATGAACATGATAGGAATGTTGAGAGTGTTAGTCAACAAGTCAACCCTTCCATTAATATCATGTGGCTACAATGTGGCTAGCACTTGACAAAAGGAGCATTGGGGTCTTATATATAGCCACATATATAAGACCCACATTACATGGTTAGGAAATATAATCTGACTCTTTTTAGGGTGTCAACACAAAATAATACAAACTTATTATTATTATTATCAATATTATTTTATCAAATAAATATGTGATACAAAGATATTTTTACCACACGTAATATAATTACATTAATAAAATATACCACTATATTTTTATTATATCAAGTGAACTTTATAAATTTTATTACTTAAGATATATAAAAGTATATTCTATCATATATAAATTTTTAATATAAAATTTTTTATTTATTAAAGACTTGTATTATTTACTCTAATAAAATCTGATAAATATATTTAAATATATAAAACGACTATAATTAAGTTATATAATAAACATGTATAGATTTTGAAAACCATTTTTGGATTAGATGATTTTATTGACTTTTGCATGATAATCTCGAGCATTAGGATTGTGATACACTATGACCTGACCTAAATTGTTAGGCAGATATTGACCAAAATATGAATATATATACTTAATATAGGTTCGTGAATCCGAGGCCAACCCTACACCTGTTCAATGACGTCATATGTATTTTTACTACGAAATACAATATTGTGAGTTTCATTACTCTCTTTTTAAATGCTTTTGCAATATATATTTTTGGGACTGAGAATACATGTGCTTCTATAAATGTTTGACGAAATAGACACAAGTAATCGAAACTACATTATATGGTTGAATTTTTATACCGGATATCGCCCTTTTTAAACTTGGTAGCCTAAGAATTATTGTTTATTATAATTGTCACTAATTGACGTGAATTCTAAAGATAGATCTATGGGCTTTGACACGCCCCAGTCAGAGATTTTGAACTGTTTTAGTACTTTGATTTTTCTCTACAGACAAGTGGTTCTGTTTTGGGGATATTCTAGATGCATTTTGTTAATGTCAGTTACCAGGGGTTCAATCCATATGAATGATTTTTATGCTGATGCATGATGTTTATGAGAAATGGAAATGAAAAACCTTGTGGTCTATTTAAATAATGGAAATGATTGTTTAGGATAAACTAATGAACTCACCAACCTTTTGGTTGACACTTGAAAGCATGTTTGTTCTCATGTTTGAAAGAAATCATCCGCTATGCATTTGTTCATTTTAAAGATATTACTTGGAGTCATTCATGGCATATTTCAAAAGACGTTGCATTCAAGTTGTTGAGTTCAATAAAGATTATTATTAAGTAAATGACAGATTAAGTCATTATAGTTTGGATATATTATGATATAGTATGCATACCTATCAACTTTCGATGAAATGAAAGTTTGTCTTTTAAAAACGAATGCAATGTTTGTAAAATGTATCATATAGAAGTCAAATACCTCGTAATGAGATCAATTATTATGTAACGTTTATAATCGATATGAACGGGGTATTTCAGTTGGTATCAGAGCGGTGGTCTTAGCGAGCCAGGTCTTGCATTAGTGTGTCTAACGGATAGTTATTAAGATGCATTAGTGAGTCTCGACTTCGACCATGTCTGCATGTCAAAAGTTTTTCTTATCATTTCTAGTCGGAAATCATCTGCTTATCATTCTTAGGAAATTACCTGCTTATCATTCTTAAGTCTAGACACATTTTCCTGTATTTATTGCATATATAGTGTATAGACGATTTTGTATCTTAGCATATCTATTACTGTAAACTTTTCTTGATACCTTCCGAAAATTTCTCCGTAACTTATGGGATTTTGGTATTATATATACATATGTAAAATATGTATCGAAGAATACCAAACTAAATCCTATAATCTATTTCACATCAAAAATCATTCCCTGATTATACAAGATGGATCACGTATCTAGTTCAAATTCTTTAGATTCCGATAACTATTCCAATATGGAGTTCACTCGAGCTCCGAAAGCAGTGTGACCGAAATGGATCAACCAATTAGCCATCATCTATTCTGGATGAATTAGAGATGGTTTCGTAGTCTACTTAGTCATTGGAGATAAGAAAAAGGTGATCCCTTCTATTCCGCACATTCCCCTCTTGGCGAAGAACCTGAAGCACTTACCGGCGAACCTGTTCGTAATACTATTTTCTCTGTCATTTCCAGAGTATCTCATCATGACTATATATTATCTCAAATTTTAGATCTTATTCATCCGCTTGTTCGAACCGACAATCACCCCGGTGTAATATAAGAAGTCAACGAGCTTTGCGCTCGGGTAGTGGCTTTGGAGAATATGGTGCAAAGATTACAAGCACCAGCAGCAGCACCGGCACCAACAGTACCACCATCAGCAACACCAGCAGTACCATTACCACCACCAACAACAACATCCGCATCCCACACCTCAACATCACAAGCTGCACCTCGAACATCAACGTCATATGCACCGTAGGTAACAAGGAATACCAACAACAATAACCAATGAAGTATTGATTCATAACTTCATTTGATAAACTTTCCGCGGCGATTATGAAATCTCCAAAGTCTTAAAGATTATATGTTCTAGCCTTAATCATAACCAGATGAGTGAACTAAAAACTCTGGCAAGGATAGTGCACGAATTACAAGCTAGACTTATTTTACCAGTAGCATCAACAGTACTGTCAGCATTACCAGCACAGTCAGTGCCATCAGCATCGTCAGAATCAGAAGCACCTATAACATCGCAAGCTCCACCAGTTCAAGAATCACCGTGGACATCTTTAAGAATCAATAACAAGTATATGGTATCTACGAGTTATGAAGTATTAACTCAATTCCTCTGAAGAATTTATATGTATAACTTATATATATAAATTTTGAAACCATCATAAATCTTTTCGTACTAAGATATTATGTATGAATTGAAAAAGGGTATATACTACTCGATTAAATTCATATTACTAATATGCTAAGATGTACATCCTTCCTTAACAACTTAACCATCGTTAACTACGATCTCTGTTTCAACTCAATGAATTCCGTTTTATAATAAATTAAGTGTATTATTCAATTACATGTTTGATTTTACACTCTAGATATACTCAAAACTTTCTAGAAATCATCATTCGTGCCTTGCAAAGTTCACAGGAATTCCACAAACACCAACATCATTCACCGAGTAAATATCAATAAAAATGAGTAATGAAGTATTGATTCATAATTTCATTTACCTTGAAGAAATAATTCACGGAGATTATAAAGTTTTAAAGATTATCCATTTCTAGTTCTATCCGAAAATCAAATGAGTTTAATTTAATATTAACTCATTAAATCTGTATTACACCTAAAGGAAATATACATATATTTTCATAAAGACTGTAATAAAAATTCTTTGGTACAAAACATTAATTGTGAACTTTTTTTAACGGGTAGGTAATACCCGAGAGATATATAAATTCACAATTAATATGTTACGTTCTTCGATTCTGATTCAGCAATCATCAACTATGCTCGCTACTTTCACAACGATATACATTCTTTCATAAAAATCAGAACAACCATTCTCATCCAAATTTGATTAAATATCCTGATTTTTACAAATCAAAACTCAAGTCAAGATTTAACAGAAGACATCAATCTTAGATTCATACACCTTTCAAAACTATACTGTGACTTCAAAATTGTATTAGAACATCACTTTTATTCATAACAATCAGAAAGATATCAGAGTTATTCAAGATTCATGACGATTTTATCACTTGGATATTGACAATGACAATCTGCATTTAAAATCCTCCGTAATCCCTAAAGACACTTCAAATAATGAAAAATTGAGATGATGATCCAACCACATGTTACCCACAATCTTGTACCTGAAAAACTATCGAAACCAAAGTCATAGTTCAACACGTATCCGTGTCAGACCCTTTGACATTTATTAGCAAAAATAACCTTTCAATCCCTTTTCAAAGTAGATAGTTTTGTCACATCTCCAGCAAATCAACATCGACATTTCATTCAAAGAAGTCTTATGATAACTTTGAAATATAAGTTTGTCCTTCATCATCGTTATCGGGGAACCATTTATATTCCACCAGATTAGCAGTAAACTTATCAACAACTTCATTGATCTTTGACTTTCCGAAAAATCATTACATTTGGTATTAAGTACTCATCTACATCATGTAACGAAAATTTCCATACTAACTACCGGGAATTAGCAATCAGTATTTTGAATCTCACAGCATTTCTACGCCAACAGTTATATACATATAACTTCTATCTCCTAGACTTACATACTTCGAATGTGAAGTTTCTGAAAAACACCTCAAACTTCGAACTAGTTCTCCGAAATTGGAAAAATACTGATGAAGCAGCAAAAACTGTAAACGACCATAACAGTCAAAAGTTTGATGATAAAGAATAATGTGTTGGCAAAGCTCAGAAAAAGAGAATGTTTGGAACTGCAAAACGGATTGAGCAAACCATGAAGGAGGCTGTGGATAAATCACAAAGACTAAACCTGCCTTCAAAGAATCCAAATGATTCAGTGTCTACTGAAATTATTATCGAATACATTGCTTCTGACTCTAAACCTTTACGAACAAATCTTCTTCATCATCCATCGATATTAGAAATTCTAAGATATCATCGTATCTTTCATTATAAATATCCTCGATATTTCTGAGGATATTTTCATGACTATTGCTATCCGAAATAATTTATCTCTTAGCACTATCTGCGTTAAATCATAAAAGAAACTGGGTCAGTTTCTAAATTCTGCAAAATTCGAATTTAAAATATGAATGTTTTTGAAGTAGTGTTGGGAACTGAAGCATGAGTTAGTATAATATAATGACACTTGATCAACGTGATTATATTACTGTAAGTCATGCCGAATTTCTAAATGAAACGTGATGATTTACAGATCATATTGTCATCATGTGCCATGTTACACGACTCTTACATTCTACCTCATCTACAAACATAGTAAGAACATACCTTCTTGATAGTTCTATGATTCCGAATATTCTGGTAATTTGACAAATCAAGATCGTGTTATTACAATTTCATTCTTAGAACAATAAATATGTTTATTCCGAAATTCATACCTACGAATTCTGGACCATTATTCGCTTGATTTAAATTCGGGAAGAGAAAACAAAAGAATGAAGTTCCGAAATAAAAATGGGAGTATAAATCGCAGCAAATAGGAGAGAGCATTAACTGTGGACGACAATGATTATAGATGACAGAAGCAGGGACATCGAAACATAAGGGAAGATATAAAGCCCAACAACAAATTTACAAACTGTATATATCGATGCATATAACAATATAAAGACACGGGAGGACTAAAAACACTATAAAACCAAGAGTATAGTAGAAGTAAATAGATTCTTCCGACGATGGCTGAAAAAGAAGAATGACAGATATGAAAGTTAGGAGTATGTCAAGAATCAGAACTGGATGGAGCATATTGACAAATGCTTTAAAGTATGAATTGAAGGAGAAAGAATAAAACGTGTGAGCTGTGGAAATAAGGAAACAAAGAGGGTGGATCATAGCGAAATATCCGACAGAGCAATCGAGACAGATCATCGCATTTAACCAAAGAAGATTCTAATTTATTTAATTACTGAAGAACCAAATCTTATTACAAAGATTTTCTCCAAATCCCTTGAACTCTGGAAATCAATCCTGTCTGCGTCAAAAGATATGACAAATCTACATTTACTCATTTCACTCTTTTGTGATAGCTTCACTCGTACTCTTCACAAAATCAAATGGTTTTATCTATATTACTAAATGATGATAAAACTCTAATTTTCAGCTTGTATGCGTCATGAAAACATACTTATTGTCAGCCATGACCATCCCAATCAAATTTCGGGACAAAATTTTTTTAACGGGTAGGTACTGTGACAACCCAGAAATTTCCGATCAAATTTAAACTTAATCTTTATATGTTTCCGACACGATAAGCAAAGTATGTAATAATCTCAAAAACTTTGAACTGTGTTCATGTAATCAATTACCCTTTGAATGTACTCAACGATTCACGAACATTTATGTGTATAGATATGTATATATATATATATATATATATATATATATATATATATATATATATATATATATATATATATATATAAGATATAGTTATATTAATTGAAAACGTTAACAAAGTATTAGATGTATAATACTTTACATGAACGCAATTATTTCAATATATATTTAATATAATTATCGACGGAATTAAAAGATAATATCAAATGATTGAGTTATCAGATACATTGTGATATTGATTACGGGTCTCTGTTATGAGGTCCACTATGATTTAAGACATCTGTTCTTTTTAACAATATTCGAAAAATGGTAAAGTGATTTACATATAAGAACAAAGTGTCACTTAACGAGAGTTAGACAAAAGTTAGTGGAGATTCTTGTTTGATTTTTCCAATACATGCTTTACTATATTTCACTCGTGACTTTTGATAAGATAACAATTTAGTTTTCATATTATTTAACGTGAAAGTGAAATTAGGGAATATGGATAACTTAGAAAATAGATATCGACAAGTTAAGTAAATCAACATTTTATTTTAAAATGATTTCATACATTTAATTAACCATTGGACTTTATCCTATGCTTCACCAACATACGGTAATTTAAAAACTTGAAACTATTAGGAGTATATATAATTTTACTTTTCTAAAACATTTTATGATAACGATTCTCATTATTTTAACCTTTTAACAAAATGATTCTTAAATATAGTTAGATTTGGAAAACAAAATTATAATATTTATTCGATTTAGTTTTAAACGTACTAAAACATTTTCAGTTTAATAAGAACTTTATTATTAAAACGTGTTATAAGGTAATTTTTTATGTATATAAAATTAGAAGAACTTAATTAAAACTTTGTATTATAAATTTGTAAATATATTTGTATTGTTTCAAAAAGGTAAATATGTTACGAAATAATAAATTTTAAACGATCTTAATTATAATGATCTTTGAAATATAATTAGTTTTGAAAAACTAAATATTATATTAGTAAATAAATATTTCTAAAATATATAAATTTATATTTCTAAATGAAAATATATTTATATTTTTTAAAGTGATAAAATGTAATATTATCATAGTCATAGAATGTTTTGATTTTTAAATAATATTAGTAAATATATTTTAATAAATAATGAGACGATGATTTAAAGAAGCAAGTGACCAAAACACTCAAATGAATAAGTTACATTTTAATTAGTATAATTATTGGTGAAATAAGTCTAATTATTGATAAAGGTACGTGTCGCGAAAAGTAAAGTACAAGTTTTATAAGCGTACGAAAGGACGTTCGAAAAACCGGAACCGGTACGTAAGTCGAGCGTCAACATAAAATTCATCGGTGCTAAAATTACAAATCAACTATGCACGAGAATATAATATAATATTTAATTAATTCTAAAGATTAAATATATTATATATTAAATAATATTATTTATATTACTCAAATGAGAAATGGGTGTCGGCAGGCAATTGCGAGTTGTATTTTCAAGCCATGCGATTGCATGGCCATATAGGCAAAATCCCATGCAATCGCATGGGGGTAGGTGGGCTGAACATCTCTTACAAATTGAACGCATTTCGATTTGTGATTCATTTCTTCACATACTTCGCTCAAATAAATAAATAAATATATTATTAATATTATTATTATTAATATTAATATTAAGATTATTAATATTAATCTTATTATTATTATTAGTATTAGTAGGTAGCGTTAAAATTAGTATTATACATAAAATACTACGACGAGGTCATGAGCGAATTAATTCAAAATGGGATTTTTGAGCGGGATAGAGCTAAGGAAATTATGGGTTATAGCTATGGAGGTTATGGGTATTGTTTGGAGGTATAGCTCGTAAGGTCAAACTAGTGTTTATCATCTTCGTTGCGTCTACATACTTTTCCTGCAATATTAAATCACAATATTGATACGTGAGCATTCATATCTTATCTTTTATATATTAATAGTGTATCCCTGACTAGTGCTCGAGTATATATGATTATGCATGCTTATACGCTTAATATTTTTGTTAGATAGTTTATGATGAATCATGAAATTAATACATATTCTACTGGGATAAGGTATATGATATGCATGTCGTTAGAAAGGTGTCGAAAAATTAATAACTTTTCATTTAGAAAGCGTATGGTTTCGATGAATGGATTAAAAGATATCATCAACTGAATTATCACTAATTTTAGTATTATTATTGAAAATGATTATTATTAATACTATCGTCGTTATTATCGTCGTTATTATTACTACTTATTAACTATTATTATTATCATTATAATAACTATTAGTAGTATCATTAATATTATTATAATATTTATTATTAATAGTATCATTATCATTAAAACTAATATTAGTATCATCTGATTATTATGATTGTTATTATTATTATGAATGCGATATAAAAGAGGACTAAAACTATTAAACAAGTTGATTAGGAAATAATGAGTATGAGTATCATGATGAAATTTAAAATATTGTAAGATATTGATTTGAGAGAAAAATATCGTTTTCATTATTTATTAGTATCACTTATATTAAAACTATCACTTTTACTTAATTATCATTTTTAATAGAAATATCATTGTTATTATAAAATATCATTATTATTATTATCATTTTGGTATTATTATTATTATTATAAGTTATCATTTGAATAGAATTATTTTATTTTATATAAAATATTATTATTACAGTTAATATTAAAAAGTATCGTTATCGTGATAAGAATTATCATTTTATTTTAATCATCAATATTGTTATTATTATTATTAGTATAATAATAATAATTATTATTATTACAAAATAATACAAACTTTTACTTATTATATTATTATCAATATTATTTTATCAAATAAATATGTGATACAAAGATATTTTTACCACACGTAATATAATTACATTAATAAAACATATCACTATATTTTTATGATATCAAGTGAACTTTATAAATTTTATTACTTAAGATATATAAAAGTATATTCTATCATATATAAATTTTTAATATAAAATTTTTTATTTATTAATGACTTGTATTATTTACTCTAATAAAATCTGATAAATATATTTTAAATATATAAAACGACTATAATTAAGTTATATAATAAACATGTATAGATTTTGAAAACCATTTTTGGATTAGATGATTTTGTTGACTTTTGCATGATAATCTCGAGCATTAGGATTGTGATACACTATGACCTGACCTAAATTGTTAGACAGATATTGACCAACATATGAATATATATACTTAATATAGGTTCGTGAATCCGAGGCCAACCCTACACCTGTTCAATGACGTCATATGTATTTTTACTACGAAATACAGTATTGTGAGTTTCATTACTCCCTTTTTAAATGCTTTTGCAATATATATTTTTGGGACTGAGAATACATGTGCTTCTATAAATGTTTGACGAAATAGACACAAGTAATCGAAACTACATTATATGGTTGAATTTTTATACCGGATATCGCCCTTTTTAAACTTGGTAGCCTAAGAATTAGTGTTTATTATAATTGTCACCTAAATTCCTTGAATTCCAGAAATCAACCGTGTCTACGTCACCGGTTAGGATAAACATGCATTTATTCATTTCACTCTTTTGTGATAGCTTCATTCGTTCTCTTCGAGTAATCGAATTATCTTATCCATATTACTCAACAGTAATAAAACTCTATTTATCAGCTCATATTCGCCAGGAAAGCATTTTTATTGTTAGCCATGACGACCTCGATCAAATTTTGGGGACGAAACTTTTTAACGGGTAGGTACTGTGACGACCGGGAAATTTCCAACCAATTTTAAACTTAATCTTATATGAGTCCGACACGATAAGCAAAGTCTGTAATGTTGAGTCTCAAAATTTTGAACTGTTTATATGGATTCAATTAATCTTTGACTATGCCGACGATTCACGAACAATTGTGTGTAAATCAATATGTATATGTATATATATATATATATATATATATATATATATATATATATATATATATATATATATATATATATATCAAAATAAATATAAGTGAATATATATAATATTTTGAGTTAATAAAATACACTTTAATCAATTAGAATTAAAAATGTAAATTGATAAATAAAATAATTAAGTTACTATAAATATATATATACATATATATATATATATATATATATATATATATATATATATATATATATATATATATATATATGATTTATATTAATAATTATTTGAAATATATATATATATAAATATATAAATATTAAATAATTGTTATGATATTATATAATTGTAATATTAATATATTAAATGTAATTACAAGTTTAATTATAGTTGTTATATTATTATTACATTCATTATTATATTTAAAATTAATATTAATATTATTAATACCATTAAAAATTATAATATGAAATAAGATACATTTGATTTATTATACTATTGTTATCAATGTTAATATCATTATCTTTATAACTAGTAGTATGATTATAGTTTTGGTTATCCAGATTAATATTAATTCATAATAATGATATTATTATAAGTAGTGTTATTATTAGCATTATTAATAATAATAATATTATTATTATTATCATTATCATTATTATTATTATTATTATTATTATTATTATTATTATTATTATTATTATTATTATTATTATTATTATTATTATTATTATTATTATTAAACTTATTAAAATTATTAATTATATGCTTATTAGTATCATTAATATTTACTATTAATACTAATATAGTTATTATAATTATTAATATTATTATTATCATTATTGTTAATTCTATTATTATTATTATTATTATTATTATTATTATTATTATCATTATCATTATTATTATATGTAATATTATTAATATTATATAAAAAAATAATTATTAATTTATAATAATCATATACGTATTTATACAAAGGGGGAATCAAAATCAGTTTCTTGTATCTTTCATACTGTGTTAAATTTGTCCTTCTGTCTCTAAATTCGTATGACTCACAATTCAATCACAAGTATAATCCAAAATCTGTTAGAGATCTTATTCACCTTTTTATTTTTTTTATTTTTCTGTCCTTGTGATTGATACCTGTCGACTACTCAAATGCTATAAAACTAGATCAAACCCAGTGTTAAGTGATACCAGTCGACTAAATTATCAAGTAAATTACAAAAACCTTTTTACAGCTATTAATTTTGTTGAATTTATATATATATATATACATATATATATATACATATATATATATATACATATATATATATACATATATATATATACATATATATATATATATATATATATATATATATATATATATATATATATATATATATATATATATATATATATATGAAGAACACAAGAACTGCTCTGTTCGTGTTTTAAATTTCTAAAAAGCTCAAATTTGAATTTCATTTCAAAACCATTAATATAGTGTTGTTAAGAATCATCTATTCAATCTTTCTGCAAAGATTGAGCTTTTAATTCCTCATAACGAATTTTAATTTTCGAATCAAAGTTTTTTTTTTATCAAAAAGTCAAACTGGTTTCTATGAACGAATTCGATTCATCTGTTACAATTCAGGTTTAATTGACGGTTGGGAAAGTTTCTAAGAGTGATTTGCAAACTATTTTGTATAGAATTCGTGGATTAAAAGGGTCTCAATTTCAAAATCAAGATTTATGTTCATCGTGTTCACCAGAACCTGTTACAGCCTTTTTATTATTTTTTGTTTCGGTTTGACATATTAATCCATCTCATTCCAGTCATTTTCTCTTTCAATTACGAATCATAAAACGATTTCAAAGTTTTGTTGATTGTGATAATTGAACTTTGGTCGAATTGCTTATGAAGAAGAAGGAAAATTAAATACAAAACATTATCGGGTAAAATATATATTAGATGGGTTCTAATCCAGAAAAACAAGAACGTAGGAGTGGTATAGACTTTTGACGGGTTACCGTGAGGTCACGGGTTCGAGCCCGGATTGAAGCATATTTTTTTAAAAGCCATTTAATTGAGGTAGTTATTTATTTAATTATCTATTATTATTATTATTATTATTATTATTATTATTATTATTATTATTATTATTATTATTATTATTATTATTATTATTATTATTATTATTATTATTATTATTAATATTATTATAAATTATTATTGTTATTGTTATTATTAGTATTATTATTATTATTAAGTATTATGAATATCATTTATTATTAATATTAATAATGTTGTTATTAGTATTATAATTGTTATTATTATTACAAATATAAGAACTAGGATAAAAATTATCATTTATTATTAATATTACGATAATAATTACTATTATTAGTAATATTATGAAAATAATAAAAGTTATTATTATTTCATTAATATTAGTATTAGTATCATTTTAGACTTGTTATTATTATTAACAAAAGTATTATTATTAAGATTACCATTAGTAAAAACATTGTTATTAAGTATTAAGTATTAATTATTATCATTATTATTAAATTATTTAATTTATTAAAATCTACAAATATTATCATTATTATGAGATTTATTATTGAAAACTATCATTAATATTATTATTATTATTATTATTATTAATAGAGTTATAAATAATATTATCATTTTTATTAATATTAGTATTATCACTATTATTATTTTAAATATTATCTTAGTATTACTAAAGTACTGTTTTAACAAACAAATAATATATATATATATATATATATATATATATATATATATATATATATATATATATATATATATATATACATATATATATATATATTACATATAACATAAAAAAATTTAATATTATTAAATAAAATGAATATAAGTTATTAATATAAGAATTATATCACTAATAATAATATATATATTTGTTCGATTACAAGTATATGTATTAATATATATACAAATGATATAGGTTCGTGAATCCGAGGCTAACCCTACAATTGTTCAATGTCGTCATATGTATTTTTACTACAAAATACAGTATTGTGAGTTCATTTGATTCATTTTACTCTTTACATTTTTGGGACTGAGAATACATGCGCTGTTTTTATAACTGTTTTATTAAATGCTTTTGCAATCTATATTTTTGGACTGAGTATACACGAAATGATTTTATAAATGTTTGACGAGATAGACGCACGCAAAACATTCCTTGAATGAATTATTATACAGACAGACGTTCTGTTGATTATTATTTAATTAGTTGGACGTTATATTTGCTACTAATTAATGTGAATATTTTTCCCTGATTATTATAGCTTGGTAACCTAAGAATTAGGAAACGGGTATGGCCCCTAATTCACGTGAATCCTAAAGGTAGCTACCGGGTTTAACACCCCCACCCAGAATGTTCACTAGACGGAAGAGCTAGTGGGCGTGGTGTTTAGTACTTCGAGGTTTATATATTTATTACAGACTAAAAGTTCTGTTTATTTTGGGGATATTATTGATGCACATTATATGTTAAGGTCGGTTACTAAGCCAAGAAAAGAAAGAAAAGTGAATGTTATATATCGAGAGAATGATTTTTATACACAGGTTATGTGTATGATATTTTGTACACGAGATATGTGTACGGTTATAAAGAATTGTTGAAAAATGGTTTCGTACACGAGATATGTGTACTGTATTTAAAAGAAATCGCATGTACATTACATGTGGGTATAGGATTCGGGCTCATTTGTACCATCCAATATTTAAATCTTGTGGTCTATCAAAATTACTAAATTTTATTGTTTTATGACAAACTTATGACCTCACCAACCTTTTGGTTGACACTTTTAAGCATGTTTATTCTCAGGTATTAAAGAAATCTTCCGCTGTGCATTTGCTCATTTTAAAGATATTACTTGGAGTCATTCATGACATATTTCAAAAGACGTTGCATTCGAGTCGTTGAGTTCATCAAGATTATTATTAAGTCATTGATAGTTTGATATATTATGAAATGGTATGCATGCCTGTCAACTTTCGATGTAACGAAAGTTTGTCTTTTAAAAACGAATGCAATGTTTGTAAAATGTATCATATAGAGGTCAAATACCTCGCAATGAAATCAATTATTATGTAACATTTATAATCGATATGAACGGGAAATTTCAACCACCACCACCAACCATCACCACCACCACCCACCACAACCACCAACCACCACCAACCACCACCACCCACCACCACCCACCACCCACCTCCACCACCTACCACCACCCACCACCACCACCAACCACTAATCACCACCTACCCCCCAAAACCACCAACCACCACCACCCACCACCACCACCACCAACTGCCACCAGCCACCACCACCAGCCGCCACTACCACCCACCGCCACCACCACCACCACCCACTGTCACCACCAACAATCACCTACCAACTACCATCACCACCAACC
This sequence comes from Rutidosis leptorrhynchoides, assembly GCF_046630445.1. Lineage (NCBI taxonomy): Eukaryota > Viridiplantae > Streptophyta > Magnoliopsida > Asterales > Asteraceae > Rutidosis > Rutidosis leptorrhynchoides. Next base: position 235,519,884 of record NC_092338.1, on the reverse strand, counting down.
ACCACCACCACCACCATCCACCACCACCACTCACCACCAACCACCACCACCACCCACCAACATCACCCACCGCCAACCAACACCCACCACCAACCTCTACCACCAACCGCCACCACCCACCACCACCAGCACCCGCCACTAACAACCACCACCTCCACCAACAACCACCCACTAACACCACCCACCACCGCCATCCACCAACAACCACCCACCACCACCACCCACTACCACCACCAACGACCACCGCCACCCACCAACCACCACCACCTCCACCCACCCACCACCACCCACCAACCACCAACCACTACCACCACCACCAACTACCACCAACCACCACCACCAACCGCCACCACCACCCACCACCACCACCAACCGTCAAAATCACCATCACCACTACCCACCACCACCAACACTAACCACCACCCACTACTACCAACCACCACCACCACCCACCACCACCAACACTCACCACCAACCGCCACCAACTGCCACCACCGCCACCACCACCCGCTACCACCGCCACTACCACCCGCCACCATCAACCACCCACCACCAACCACTACCAGCACCCACCACTACCAACATCACCCACCCCCACCACCACCCACCATCCACCTACCCACCACTCACCACAGCCCACCACTACCACCCCCACCGCCCACCACCACCACCACCACCCACCAACCACCACCATCACCACCACCACCAACCACCACACCCACCACCACCACCACCACTACTACCCACCACCACCCACCACCAACACCAACCACCATCACCACCAACTACCACCACCACCACCAACCACCATTTATCAGAAAAAAATGATCATTCATCATAAAACAATGATTATTTATCATAATAAATTATCATTCATGCTAGGGTGTGTTTGTTAGCCTATTAATGGAATGGTTCAGCGCTGAATACTGAACCATTCAGCATTCAGCGCGTTTGTTTCTAACCTTTGAATGACATATGATGCTGAATGGTTCAGAATTCAGTGCTGAATCATTCAGAGCTGAAATGTTCTCTTAACCATTAAGTGCCTAAATTATCTGTAATATTCTCCTCAAATCATATCATCAACACTTAACCAACAAGTATATTGAATATTTTATTCATGTTACACGTTAATAAGTTAATTTTATTCAGTTCATATCATTCATTCTAAATGATTATCAAACAGCTTATTATCATTCAGAACAAACATTATTCAGAGGCTTTGAATCATTCAGATTCTGAACCATTCAGCGTTAAATCATTCAGTTTTACCAAACGCACCCTAAGTTAACTTTCAACAATTGGTATCTTTTTTTTTTAAATAGTTATTATTCGTAAGAAAATAATAATCATTCATCACATAATGATTATCATTCATCATACAAGAATTATCATTCATCATAAAAGAAAACAGTTATCATTCATCAGAATATTACAAATGATAAAAATGTCCGATGAATGATAAAAAACATATCTTACAAATGATAAAAGTACCCGATGAATGATAAAAATACACGATGAATGATAAAAATGTAGTGACCTGAACTTTTCCGAACCTTTTCTATGATTATATGTTTAATGAAAACTATATTTACATGATTAAATGTTTCAAACATGTTAAGCAATCAAACTTGTTAAGACTTGGTTAATTGAAACGGAAATTTTGTAAACGTCTGATTACCGAGTTTGACCAATGATTCACGAACGCTATAAGTTGTATATGACATGATGATACATAAATGAATAAATATATATGTTTAACATGATATAATGATCATAAAGTATCTCATTAAAAATAGTAAAAATAAGTTATATACTTAAAAAGGAGACTATTGACGTATGAAACTCGAAACGATACATATAACGATTATCGTTATAACCACGTCTTACTAAATATATATGAAGCATATTAATACATTGTTATATTATATATAACATTATAATATGATAAGTAAATATATCATTAAGTGTATTAACAATGAACTACATAAGTAAAAACAAGACTACTAACTTAAGGATTTCGAAACGAGACATATATGTAACGATTATCGTTGTAACGACATTTAAATGTATATATCATATTAAGATATATTAATATATCATAATATCATGATAATATAATAATTTAAAATCTCATTTGATATTATAAACATTGGGTTAACAACATTTAACAAGATCGTTAACCTAAAGGTTTCAAAACAACACTTACATGTAACGACTAACGATGACTTAACGACTCAGTTAAAATGTATATACATGTAGTGTTTTAATATGTATTCATACACTTTTGAAAGACTTCAAGACACTTATCAAAATACTTCTACTTAACAAAAATGCTTACAATTACATCCTCGTTCAGTTTCATCAACAATTCTACTCGTATGCACCCGTATTCGTACTCGTACAATACACAGCTTTTAGATGTATGTACTATTGGTATATACACTCCAATGATCAGCTCTTAGCAGCCCATGTGAGTCACCTAACACATGTGAGAACCATCATTTGGAAACTAGCATGAAATATCTCATAAAATTACAAAAATATGAGTAATCATTCATGACTTATTTACATGAAAACAAAATTACATATCCTTTATATCTAATCCATACACCAACGACCAAAAACACCTACTAACACTTTCATTCTTCAATTTTATTCATCTAATTGATCTCTCTCAAGTTCTATCTTCAAGTTCTAAGTGTTCTTCATAAATTCCAAAAGTTCTAGTTTCATAAAATCAAGAATACTTCCAAGATTGCAAGTTTACTTCCAAGTTTTCTAAATCCATTCCAAGTAATCATCCAAGATCAAGAAACGTTTGTTACTTACAGTAGGTTATCTTTTTAATACAAGGTAATAATCATATTCAAACTTTAATTCAATTTCTATAACTATAACAATCTTATTTCGAGTGGAAATCTTACTTGAAATTGTTTTCGTGTCATGATTCTGCTTCAAGAACTTTCAAGCCATCCAAGGATCCTTTGAAGCTAGATCTATTTTTCTCATTTCCAGTAGGTTTATCCAAGGAACTTGAGATAGTAATGATGTTCATAACATCATTCTATTCATACATATAAAGCTATCTTATTCGAAGGTTTAAACTTGTAATCACTAGAACATAGTTTAGTTAATTCTAAACTTGTTCGCAAATAAAAGTTAATCCTTCTAACTTGACTTTTAAAATCAAATAAACACATGTTCTATATCTATATGATATGCTAACTTAATGATTTAAAATCTGGAAACACGAAAAACACCGTAAAATCGGATTTACGCCGTTGTAGTAACACCGCGGGCTGTTTTGGGTTAGTTAATTAAAAACTATGATAAACTTTGATTTAAAAGTTGTTATTCTGGGAAAATGATTTTTATTATGAAAATGAAACTATATCCAAAAATTATGGTTAAACTCAAAGTGGAAGTATGTTTTCGAAAATGGTCATCTAGACGTCGTTCTTTCGACTGAAATGACTACCTTTATAAAAACGACTTGTAACTTATTTTTCTGACTATAAACCTATACTTTTTCTATTTAGATTCATAAAATAGAGTTCAATATGAAACCATAGCAATTTGATTCACTCAAAACGGATTTAAAATGAAGAAGTTATGGGTAAAACAAGATTGGATAATTTTTCTCATTTTAGCTACGTGAAAATTGGTAACAAATCGATTCCAACCATAACTTAATCAACTTGTATTGTATATTATGTAATCTTGAGATACCATAGACACGTATACAATGTTTCGACCTCTCATGTCGACACATCTATATATATTTCGGAACAACCATAGACACTCTATATGTGAATGTTGGAGTTAGCTATACAGGGTTGAGGTTGATTCCAAAATATATATAGTTTGAGTTGTGATCAATACTGAGATATGTATACACTGGGTCGTGGATTGATTCAAGATAATATTTATCGATTTATTTCTGTACATCTAACTGTGGACAACTAGTTGTAGGTTACTAACGAGGACAGTTGACTTAATAAACTTAAAACATCAAAATATATTAAAAGTGTTGTAAATATATTTTGAACATACTTTGATATATATGTATATATTGTTATAGGTTCTGAATCAACCAGTGGCCAAGTCTTACTTCCCGACGAAGTAAAAATCTGTGAAAGTGAGTTATAGTCCCACTTTTAAAATCTAATATTTTTGGGATGAGAATACATGCAGGTTTTATAAATGATTTACAAAATAGACACAAGTACGTGAAACTACATTCTATGGTTGAATTATCAAAATCGAATATGCCCCTTTTTATTAAGTCTGGTAATCTAAGAATTAGGGAACAGACACCCTAATTGACGCGAATCCTAAAGATAGATCTATTGGGCCTAACAAACCCTATCCAAAGTACCGGATGCTTTAGTACTTCGAAATTTATATCATATCCGAAGGGTGTCCCGGAATGATGGGGATATTCTTATATATGCATCTTGTTAATGTTGGTTACCAGGTGTTCACCATATGAATGATTTTTATCTCTATGTATGGGATGTGTATTGAAATATGAAATCTTATGGTCTATTGTTACGATTTGATATATATAGGTTAAACCTATAACTCACCAAAATTTTTGTTGACGTTTAAAGCATGTTTATTCTCAGGTGAATACTAAGAGCTTCCGCTGTTGTATACTAAAATAAGGACAAGATTTAGAGTCCATGTTTGTATGATATTGTGTAAAAACTGCATTCAAGAAACTGATTTTGATGTAACATATTTGTATTGTAAACCATTATGTAATGGTCGTGTGTAAACAGGATATTTTAGATTATCATTATTTGATAATGTACGTAAAGTTTTTTAAACCTTTATTTATGAAATAAAGGTTATGGTTTGTTTTAAAAATGAATGCAGTCTTTGAAAAACGTCTCATATAGAGGTTTAAATCAATTAATATGGAACATTTGTAATCAATAAGAACGGGACATTTCAGTTGGTATCCGAGCGTTGGTCTTAGAGAACCAGAAAATTTGCATTAGTGTATCTTATCGAGTTTGTTAGGATGCATTAGTGAGTCTGGACTTCGACCGTGTTTTCTTTAAAAATGATTGCTTAACATTTTTGTTGGAAACTATATATTATTAACATGTATATATTATGTGATATATTAATCTCTTAACATGTTTGATATTGTGTGATAGATGTCTACCTCTAGCACAAATCCCATTGACTCACCTAATAATAACGAAGAGTCGAATATATATTGGACTGATTCACAAGTTCCCGAAGAAGAACCGGAAGAAGAATCAGAACCGGAAGAAGAATCAGAACCGGAAGTGGAGGAACCGGAGGAGGAAATAGAACCGGTGGGGGAAATAATAAAACGGTTAAGTAAAAGAAAATCCTCAACCAACCGACCAAGGTTAATTATGGTCAATGGTGTTTCCGCCAAGGAAGCAAAATATTGGGAGGATTACCAATTCTCCGATGAATCGGATTCCGACGAGAATTCCGATGATGTTATAGAAATTACCCCAACTGAATTTAAAAAGGCAAAAGAAAATAATAAGGGAAAGGGCATAAAAATAGGGAAATCTAATTCCAACTCCGATGAACTTTATATGTATCATCAACCCCCGAAGCCCTTAAGTTGTAACAATGACCCGGGAACCTCTAAACCACCAGGTTTTTCTAAACCGTTGTGGAAAACGACAGCTCGTATTAGGGGAACATCATATATCCCTAGAAACTTGGCAAAACGAACCAAAACCGAAGAAGAAGAAACGAGCGAGTCGGAATAAGATAGTTGTATTCGTGTGGTGTAATATATGTAATATAGTGTGCTTATGCTTTATGATATATGTAAAAATTGCTTGTATTAATAAGTATTTTTTTTATGAATCTAACTCTTGTCTATTTTACAGTATAAAAACACAAAATGGATAGACAACCCAATATTTTAAGAGACCTACCCGGAGACATGATTGATGAAATCTTGTCTAGAGTCGGTCAGAATTCTTCGGCACAACTATTTACGGCGAAATCAGTTTGTAAGACATTCGAAGAACGTTCCAAGAATGTCTTGGTTTATAAGAGACTTTCGTTTGAAAGATGGGGGATATCACATTGGGAAACCCATAAGTTATGATATGTTTACTTTGACGCATATATTGCGGGGAACCCAAATGCTATTTTACGCAACGGGTTAAGAAATTATTTTGACTCAATGTATCCGAATATAGGACTTCATGATTTAAAAAAAGCGGCTAACATGCAACATAAAGAAGCATGCTATGCTTACGGGTTAGTAATTTTCACTTCTCACCAAAGTGAGAAAAAGAACATCGGGCTACAACTATTAAACAAAACGTTCCCACAAGTGACGGAGTCGGTAATTGGGGTAAGAAATGAGGTTTTTAGGTTATTATGAGACTGTTGGTCATTACGTAACCCTCATCCCTTTGACGACGTTACAACACGCTGTCTTATCAATGGCCATAACGGTTATGTTCCAAAAGACCAAGGATGGGAAGTAGTCCTAGTAAAACCAGAATGCATGACTTGTTTCTGGACGTATGAATTACGTGTCTTTATTGCCTTTACTAAACGACTTGTGTACTAGCTAGAATTATCTTCACAACTATCTTGTATCAAAGTTATTGTGTGCTATATTTCATGCTATATGTAAAATAAGCGGTATTGTAAGTTTGTAAAATATTGTGTAAAAGTTTGAACGCGAAATATTATTATAATCAGTTTTTCATATAGAATTGTAGTAGTTGAATTGTATATTAGCTACTAAGTATGACCTTAACGGGTAGGTACTACCCGAATTTAAACTTATAAAACGCTAATATGAAGAAAAAGCTTTTATAAATGAGTTCATATTATGCTACGAGATACTATTAACTACTCTTAATATTCTGTATGATTAACTTGTTCCATTTGACTATTTTGAAGGAAATGGCACCGACTACTCGACACACCGTGAATATGAATGAAGAGGAATTCCGTACTTTTCTAGCTTCAAACATAGCCGCAGTACAGGCTGCGCTACATACCAACAATAACCTTGGATCTAGCAGTACAGGAAATCGTGTAGGATGCACCTACAAAGAATTCACTGCCTGCAAACCTTTGGAATTTGATGGAACCGAAGGACCGATCGGATTGAAATGGTGGACCGAGAAGGTCGAATCGGTGTTTGCCATAAGTAAGTGTACTGAAGAAGACAAAGTGAAGTACGCTACGCATACCTTCACAGGTTCTGCGTTAACATGGTGGAATACCTATCTAGAGCAAGTGGGACAAGATACGCACTACCGTGGTCAACATTCAAGCACTTGATGAACGAGAAGTACCGTCCCAGAACCGAGGTCAATAAGCTCAAGACAAAACTTAGAGGGTTACGAACCCAAGGATTTGATATTACCATGTACGAAAGATGATTCACAGAATTGTGCCTATTGTGTCCGGGAGCGTTCGAAGATGAGGAAGAGAAGATCGACACATTTGTGAAAGGATTACCGGAAAGAATCCAAGAAGATATAAGTTCACACGAGCCCGCCTCCATACAACAGGCATGTAGAATGGCTCACAAACTAGTGAACCAGATTGAGGAAAGAATTAAAGAACAGATGGCTGAAGAGGCCAATGTGAAGCAAGTCAAAAGAAAGTGGGAGGAAAACGGTGATAAGAATCACCAATACAACAACAACAGCAATTACAATAATAATCGCAACAATTATCCCAACAATCGCAACATCAATCGCAACTACAAAAAACGGCCCAACAACAACAACAACAACAACAACAACAACAACAACAGCAACTACAACAATCATCCCAACAACAATAACAACCGCAACAACAACAACAATCAGAAGCAGCTATGCCAAAGGTGTGAAAAGTATCACTCGGGGTTCTGCACCAAATTTTGCAACAAGTGTAAAAGAAATGGTCATAGCGCGGCGAAGTGTGAGGTCTACGGACCAGGGGTTAACAAAACGAAAGGAACAAATGGTGTCGGAATGAGTAATGGCGGAGCAAGTAGTGTCGGAGCAAGTTATGCCAATGTAGTTTGTTATAAATGTGGAAAACCGGGCCACATTATTAGAAATTGCCCGAACCAGGAGAGCACGAATGGACAAGGCCGCGGAAGAGTTTTCAATATTAATGCGGCAGAGGCACAGGAAGACCCGGAGCTTGTTACGGGTACGTTTCTTATTGACAATAAATGTGCTTACGTTTTATTTGATTCGGGTGCAGATAGAAGCTATATGAGTAGAGATTTTTGTGCTAAATTAAGTTGTCCATTGACGCCGTTGGATAGTAAATTTTTACTCGAATTAGCAAACGTTAAATTTATTTCAGCAGATAATATATGCCGGAATCGAGAAATTAAACTGGGTAGCGAAATATTTAAGATTGATTTGATACCAGTAGAGTTAGGGAGTTTTGATGTAATAGTTGGCATGAACTGGCTGAAGAAGGTGAAAGTAGAGATCGTATGTTATAAAAATGCAATTCGCATTGTACGAGAAGAAGGAGAACCCTTAATGGTGTACGGAGAAAAGGGCAACACGAAGCCACATCTTATTAGTAATTTGAAGGCACAAAAACTAATAAGAAAAGGTTGCTATGCTGTTCTAGCACACGTCGAGAAAGTACAAACTGAAGAAAAGAGCATCAATGATGTTCCCGTCGCAAAAGAATTTCCCGGTGTATTTCCGAAAGAATTACTGGGACTACCTCCACATCGATCTGTTGAATTTCAAATAGATCTTATACCAGGAGCTGCACCAATAGCTCGTGCTCCTTATAGACTCGTACCCAGCGAGATGAAAGAACTGCAAAGCCAACTGCAAGAACTATTAGAACGTGGTTTCATTCGACCAAGCACATCACCATGGGGAGCTCCTGTTTTGTTTGTCAAGAAGAAGGATGGTACATTTAGGTTGTGTATTGACTACAGAGAGTTGAACAAACTTACCATCAAAAACCGTTATCCACTGCCGAGAATTGACGACTTATTTGATCAACTACAAGGCTCGTCGGTTTATTTGAAGATCGATTTACGTTCTGGATATCATCAAATGCGAGTAAAGGAGGATGATATTCCAAAAACTACTTTTAGGACGCGTTATGGTCATTACGAGTTTATGGTTATGCCGTTCGGATTGACTAACGCATCAGCTGTGTTCATGGACCTTATGAACTGAGTGTGTGGGCCATATCTTGACAAGTTTGTCATTGTTTTCATCGATGACATACTTATTTACTCAAAGAATGATCAAGAGCACGAAGAACATTTGAGAAAAGTGCTAGAAGTATTGAGGAAAGAAAAACTGTACGCTAAGTTTTCAAAGTGTGCATTTTGGTTGGAAGAAGTTCAATTCCTCGGTCACATAGTGAACAAAGAAGGTATCCAGGTGGACCCGGCAAAGATCGAAACTGTTGAAAAGTGGGAAACCCCAAAAACTCCGAAGCATATACGTCAATTTTTAGGATTGGCTGGTTACTACAGAAGATTCATCCAAGATTTCTCCAAAATAGCAAAACCCTTGACTGCATTAACGCATAAAGGGAAGAAATTTGAATGGAAGGATGAACAAGAGAAGGCGTTTCAATTATTGAAGAAAAAGCTAACTACGGCACCTATATTGTCATTTCCTGAAGGGAATGATGATTTTCTGATTTATTGTGACACATCAAAGCAAGGTCTCGGTTGTGTATTAATGCAACGGACGAAGGTGATTGCTTATGCGTCTAGACAATTGAAGATTCACGAGCAAAATTATACGACGCATGATTTGGAATTAGGCGCGGTTGTTTTTGCATTAAACACTTGGAGGCACTACTTATATGGGGTCAAAAGTATTATATATACCAACCACAAAAGTCTTCAACACATATTTAATCAGAAACAACTGAATATGAGGCAGCGTAGGTGGATTGAATTGTTGAATGATTACGACTTTGAGATTCGTTACCACCCGGGGAAGGCAAATGTGGTAGCCGACGCCTTGAGCAGAAAGGACAGAGAACCCATTCGAGTAAAATCTATGAATATAATGATTCACACTAACCTTACTACTCAAATAAAGGAGGCGCAACAAGAAGTATTAAAAGAGGGAAATTTAAAAGATGAAATACCCAATGGATCGGAGAAGCATCTTAATTTTCGAGAAGACGGAACCCGGTATAGGGCTGAAAGAATTTGGGTACCAAAATTTGGAGATATGAGAGAAATGGTACTTAGAGAAGCTCATAAAACCAGATACTCAATACATCCTGGAACGGGGAAGATGTACAAGGATCTTAAGAAACATTTTTGGTGGCCAGGTATGAAAGCCGATATTGCTAAATATGTAGGAGAATGTTTGACGTGTTCTAAGGTCAAAGCTGAACATCAGAAACCATCAGGTCTACTACAACAACCTGAAATCCTGGAATGGAAATGGGAAAACATTACCATGGATTTCATTACTAAATTTCCAAGGACTGCAAGTGGTTATGATACTATTTGGGTAATAGTTGATCGTCTCACCAAGTCAGCACACTTCCTGCCAATAAGAGAAGATGACAAGATGGAGAAGTTAGCACGACTGTATTTGAAGGAAGTCGTCTCCAGACATGGAATACCAATCTCTATTATCTCTGATAGGGATGGCAGATTTATTTCAAGATTCTGGCAGACATTACAGCAAGCATTGGGAACTCGTCTAGACATGAGTACTGCCTATCATCCACAAACTGATGGGCAGAGTGAAAGGACGATACAAACGCTTGAAGACATGCTACGAGCATGTGTTATTGATTTCGGAAACAGTTGGGATCGACATCTACCGTTAGCAGAATTTTCCTACAACAATAGCTACCATTCAAGCATTGAGATGGCTCCGTTTGAAGCACTTTATGGTAGAAAGTGCAGGTCTCTGATTTGTTGGAGTGAAGTAGGGGATAGACAGATTACGGGTCCGGAGATAATACAAGAAACTACTGAGAAGATCATCCAAATTCAACAACGGTTGAAAACCGCCCAAAGTCGACAAAAGAGCTACGCCGACATTAAAAGAAAAGATATAGAATTTAAAATTGGAGATATGGTCATGCTTAAGGTTGCACCTTGGAAAGATGTTGTTCGATTTGGTAAACGAGGGAAATTAAATCCAAGGTATATTGGACCATTCAAGATTATTGATCGTGTCGGACCAGTAGCTTACCGACTTGAGTTACCTCAACAACTAGCAGCTGTACATAACACTTTCCATGTCTCGAATTTGAAGAAATGTTTTGCTAAAGAAGATCTCACTATTTCATTGGACGAAATCCAAATCAATGAAAAACTTCAATTGATTGAAGAACCCGTTGAAATAATGGATCGTGAGGTTAAGAGACTTAAACAAAACAAGATACCGATTGTTAAGGTTCGATGGAATGCTCGTAGAGGACCCGAGTTCACCTGGGAATGAGAAGATCAGATGAAGAAGAAGTATCCGCACTTATTTCCAGAAGATGAGCCAACACCTCCAATCGCTTAAAATTTCGGGACAAAATTTATTTAACGGGTAGGTACTGTAGTGACCCGAACTTTTCCGAACCTTTCTATGATTATATGTTTAATGAAAACTATATTTACATGATTAAATGTTTCCAACATGTTAAGAAATCAAACTTGTTAAGACTTGGTTAATTGAAACGGAAATTTTGTAAACGTCTGATTACCCAGTTTGACCAATGATTCACGAACGCTATAAGTTGTATATGACATGATGATACATAAATGAATAAATATATATGTTTAACATGATATAATGATCATCAAGTATCTCATTAAAAATAGTAACAATAAGTTATATACTTAAAAAGGAGACTATTGACGTATGAAACTCGAAACGATACATATAACGATTATCGTTATAACCACGTCTTACTAAATATATATGAAGCATATTAATACATTGTTATATTATATATAACATTATAATATGATAATTAAATATATCATTAAGTGTATTAACAATGAATTACATAAGTAAAAACAAGACTACTAACTTAAGGATTTCGAAACGAGACATATATGTAACGATTATCGTTGTAACGACATTTAAATGTATATATCATATTAAGATATATTAATATATCATAATATCATGATAATATAATAATTTAAAATCTCATTTGATATTATAAACATTGGGTTAACAACATTTAACAAGATCGTTAACCTAAAGGTTTCAAAACAACACTTACATGTAACGACTAACGATGACTTAACAACTCAGTTAAAATGTATATACATGTAGTGTTTTAATATGTATTCATACACTTTTGAAAGACTTCAAGACACTTATCAAAATACTTCTACTTAACAAAAATGCTTACAATTACATCCTCGTTCAGTTTCATCAACAATGTATGCACCCGTATTCGTACTCGTACAATATAAAGCTTTTAGATGTATGTACTATTGGTATATACACTCCAATGATCAGCTCTTAGCAGCCCATGCGAGTCACCTAATACATGTGGGAACCATCATTTGGCAACTAGCATGAAATATCTCATAAAATTACAAAAATATGAGTAATCATTCATGACTTATTTACATGAAAACAAAATTACATATCCTTTATATCTAATCCATACACCAACGACAAAAAATACCTACAAACACTTTCATTCTTCAATTTTCTTCATCTAATTGATCTCTCTCAAGTTCTATCTTCAAGTTCTAAGTGTTCTTCATAAATTCCAAAAGTTCTAGTTTCATAAAATCAAGAATACTTCCAAGATTGCAAGTTTACTTCCAAGTTTTCTAAATCCATTCCAAGTAATCATCCAAGATCAAGAAACCTTTGTTACTTACAGTAGGTTATCTTTCTAATACAAGGTAATAATCATATTCAAACTTTAATTCAATTTCTATAACTATAACAATCTTATTTCGAGTGGAAATCTTACTTGAAATTGTTTTCGTGTCATGATTCTGCTTCAAGAACTTTCAAGCCATCCAAGGATCCTTTGAAGCTAGATCTATTTTTCTAATTTCCAGTAGGTTTATCCAAGGAACTTGAGGTAGTAATGATGTTCATAACATCATTCTATTCATACATATAAAGCTATCTTATTCGAAGGTTTAAACTTGTAATCACTAGAACATAGTTTAGTTAATTCTAAACTTGTTCGCAAATAAAAGTTAATCCTTCTAACTTGACTTTTAAAATCAACTAAACACATGTTATATATCTATATTATATGCTAACTTAATGATTTAAAACCTGGAAACACGAAAAACACCGTAAAACCGGATTTACGCCGTCGTAGTAACACCGCGGGCTGTTTTGGGTTAGTTAATTAAAAACTATGATAAACTTTGATTTAAAAGTTGTTATTCTGGGAAAATGATTTTTATTATGAAAATGAAACTATATCCAAAAATTATGGTTAAACTCAAAGTGGAAGTATGTTTTCTAAAATGGTCATCTAGACGTCGTTCTTTCGACTGAAATGACTGTCTTTACAAAAACATCTTGTAACTTATTTTTACGACTATAAACCTATACTTTTTCTGTTTAGATTCATAAAATAGAGTTCAATATGAAACTATAGCAATTTGATTCACTCAAAACGGATTTAAAATGAAGAAGTTATGGGTAAAACAAGATTGGATAATTTTTCTCATTTTAGCTACGTGAAAATTGGTAACAAATCTATTCCAACCATAACTTAATCAACTTGTATTGTATATTATGTAATCTTGAGATACCATAGACACGTATACAATGTTTCGACCTATCATGTCGACACATCTATATATATTTTGGAACAACCATAGACACTCTATATGTGAATGTTGGAGTTAGCTATACAGGGTTGAGGTTGATTCCAAAATATATATAGTTTGAGTTGTGATCAATACTGAGATACGTATACACTGGGTCGTGGATTGATTCAAGATAATATTTATCAATTTATTTCTGTACATCTAACTGTGAACAACTAGTTGTAGGTTACTAACGAGGACAGCTGACTTAATAAACTTAAAACATCAAAATATATTAAAAGTGTTGTAAATATATTTTGAACATACTTTGATATATATGTATATATTGTTATAGGTTCGTGAATCAACCAGTGGCCAAGTCTTACTTCCCGACGAAGTAAAAATCTGTGAAAGTGAGTTATAGTCCCACTTTTGCAATCTAATATTTTTGGGATGAGAATACATGCAGGTTTTATAAATGATTTACAAAATAGACACAAGTACGTGAAACTACATTCTATGGTTGAATTATCGAAATCGAATATGCCCCTTTTTATTAAGTCTGGTAATCTAAGAATTAGGGAACAGACACCCTAATTGACGCGAATCCTAAAGATAGATCTATTGGGCCTAACAAACCCCATCCAAAGTACCGGATGCTTTAGTACTTCGAAATTTATATCATATCCGAAGGGTGTCCCGGAATGATGAGGATATTCTTATATATGCATCTTGTTAATGTCGGTTACCAGGTGTTCACCATATGAATGATTTTTATCTCTATGTATGGGATGTGTATTGAAATATGAAATCTTGTGGTCTATTGTTACGATTTGATATATATAGGTTAAACCTATAACTCACAAACATTTTTGTTGATGTTTAAAGCATGTTTATTCTCAGGTGAATACTAAGAGCTTCCGCTGTTGCATACTAAAATAAGAACAAGATTTGGAGTCCATGTTTGTATGATATTGTGTAAAAACTGCATTCAAGAAACTGATTTTGATGTAACATATTTGTATTGTAAACCATTATGTAATGGTCGTGTGTAAATAGGATATTTTAGATTATCATTATTTGATAATCTACGTAAAGTTTTTTAAACCTTTATTTATGAAATAAAGGTTATGGTTTGTTTTAAAAATGAATGCAGTCTTTGAAAAACGTCTCATATAGAGGTCAAAACCTCGCAACGAAATCAATTAATATGGAACGTTTTTAATCAATAAGAACGGGACATTTCAAAAAATACCCGATGAATAATAAAAATATCAGATGAACAATAAAAATACAAAATGAATAATATAAATAGGTGATGAATGATAAACAGAGAATGATAAAAAACCATGATGAATAAGAAAAAAATATGATGAATGATAAAACAACTGTTAATAGATAAAAATAATAATAATATGATGAATGAGAAATATTATCATTCATCAAAATATTATCATTCATCAAACCATTATCATTCATTAAAGAGTTATCATTCATCAAACCATTAGCATGATTAGTTTTATGAAAAAGAATGGGGCATTCCGAGAATTGAACTCGGGACCTCCCGCACCGAAAGCGAGAATCATACTGTTAGACCAAATGCCCAGTTATCAAACAATTATCTTTCATCTAATTGTTGTCATTCATATAAAAAACACTTATCTTTTATCATAAAACAGTTATCATTCATCATAATGCTATCATTCATCAAACACTTCTTATTTATCGAAAAACAGTATCATTCATTTATCATTCATCAAAATACCCGATAATTGATAAAAATACCAAATGAATGATAAAAGTAGTTGATGAATGATAAACGATGAATGATAAAAGAACGTGATGAATGATAAAAAATACCCGATGAATGATAAAAATATCCGATGAATGATAAAAATACCCAGTGAATGATTAAGATACCTGATGAATGATAAGCGAAGAATGATAAAAGAACGTGATTAATGATAAAAAAAAATACCCGATGAATGATTAAAATACCTGATGAATGATAAAAGTACCTGATGAATGATAAACGATGAATGATAAAAGAACGTGATGAATGATAAAAAAATATATCAGATGAATGGTAAAAATATCCGATGAATGATAAAAATATCCGACGAATGATAAAGATAGCTGATAATTGATAAGCGAAGAATGATAAAAGAACGTCATGAATGATAAAAAATACCAGATGAATGATAAAAATACCAAATGAATGATAAATTTATGAAACGGATAATGATAAAAGCAACCTTGATTTATCAACAAACTTCCAAATATCATTATGTGTTTTCCCTATATCTTATGTAACTACAAAGTAGTATTATTCCATACAAATAAACTTGATATTATCCCTAAATACTGTTTAGCAAAGTGTTATGAATGGTATATTACGTAAAAGAAAAAGATAATACAAGGAGCAAAGAGGCTATAAACATGTTATCATTCAGCAAAAATTATCATTCATCAAAAAAAAAAAATATCATTCATCAGAAAAAAATTATCATTCATCTAACTTATCATTCATTAAATAGTTATCATTTATAAAAAAATACCCAATGAATAAAAGCAAGATTGACTTTCCATCTGCATCATGCATCCCACATAAAGTAAGAACACCCTGCACCAATCAAGAAAAAGGAACATTATATCATGAAATTCACTCTATTAATATTAATTAATCAACTCAAGGTTATGAGATTAATGACTTACATCTACTATATCGAGTTGATAAACTTGCTCAAGGTTGCTCAAGGTTGCAATTTTAAGTTGCACCCCAAACCTTCATGCTCGTCTATTCTATTTTTGGTGTAAGGACGTGTCGGATTCGTTGATGAGGGTAGAACATTTTTAATGCCGCATACTTTAATGATATCTGGAGCATGACCACCACCTGCACCTACACTAAAAAAAGGGATAACAAGGACCAACTGAAATGTCCCGTTCTTATTGATTAAAAACGTTCCATATTAATTGATTTCGTTGCGAGGTTTTGACCTCTATATGAGATGTTTTTCAAAGACTGCATTCATTTTAAAACAAACCATAACCTTTATTTCATCAATAAAGGTTTAAAAAGCTTTACGTAGATTATCAAATAATGATAATCTAAAATATCCTATTTACACGCGACCATTACATAATGGTTTACAATACAAATATGTTACAACGAAATAAGTTTCTTGAATGCAGTTTTTACACAATATCATACAAGCATGGACTCCAAATATCGTCCTTATTTAAGTATGCGACAGCGAAAGCTCTTAATAATCACCTGAGAATAAACATGCTTAAAACGTCAACAAAAATGTTGGTGAGTTATAGGTTTAACCTATATATTATCAAATTATAATAATAGACCACAAGATTTCATATTTCAATACACATCCCATACATAGAGATAAAAATCATTCATATGGTGAACACCTGGTAACCGACATTAACAAGATGCATATTTAAGAATATCCCGATCATTCCGGGACACCCTTCGGATATGATATAAATTTCGAAGTACTAAAGCATCCGGTACTTTGGATGGGGTTTGTTAGGCCCAATAGATCTATCTTTAGGATTCACGTCAATTAGGGTGTCTGTTCCCTAATTCTTAGATTACCAGACTTAATAAAAAGGGGCATATTCGATTTCGATAATTCAACCATAGAATGTAGTTTCACGTACTTGTGTCTATTTTGTAAATCATTTATAAAACCTGCATGTATTCTCATCCCAAAAATATTAGATTTTAAAAGTGGGACTATAATTCACTTTCACAGATTTTTTACTTCGTCGGGAAGTAAGACTTGGCCACTGGTCGATTCACGAACCTATAACAAATATGTACATATATATCAAAGTATGTTCAAAATATATTTACAACACTTTTAATACATTTTGATGTTTTAAGTTTATTAAGTCAGCTGTCCTCGTTAGTAACCTACAACTAGTTGTCCACAGTTAGATGTACAGAAATAAATCAATATATATTATATTGAATCAATCCACGACCCAGTGTATACATATCTCAGTATTGATCACAACTCAAACTATATATATTTTGGAATCAACCTCAACCCTGTATAGCTAACTCCAACATTCATATATAGAGTGTCTATGGTTGTTCCGAAATATATATAGATGTGTCGACATGATAGGTCGAAACATTATATACGTGTCTATGGTATCTCAAGATTACATAATATACAATACAAGTTGATTAAGTTATGGTTGGAATAGATTTGTTACCAATTTTCACGTAGCTAAAATGAGTAGTTTTTACCAATTTTGTTTTGCTCGCCATTTCTTCATTTCTAATCCGTTTTGAGTGATTTAAGTGGCCACGGTTTCGTATTGAACTTGACTTTATGAAACTAAACAGAAAAGGTATAGGTTTATAGTCGGAAATACAAGTTACAAGTCGTTTTTGAAAGAGGTAGTCATTTCCGTCGAAAGAACGACATCTTGATGACTGTTTTGAAAAACATACTTTCACTTTGAGTTTAACCATGATTTTTGGATATGGTTTCATGTTCATAAGAAAAATAATTTTCCCAGAAGTATAGCTTTTAAATCAAATTTTTTCATAGTTTTTAATTATCCAAACCAAAACAGCCCCCGGTTGTAACTACGACGGCGTAAATCCGGTTTTATGGTGTTTATCGTGTTTCCGGGTTTTAAATCATTAAGTTAGCATATCATATAGATATAGATCATGTGTATAGTTGATTTTAAAAGTGTAGTTAGAAGGATTAACTTTATTTGCGAACAAGTTTAGAATTAACTAAACTATGTTCTAGTGATTACTAGTTTACCACTTCGAATATGATAGCTTTTTATGTATGAATCGAATGATGTTATGAACATCCTTACTACCTTAAGTTCCTTGGATAAACCTACTAGAAAAGAGAAAAATGGATCTAGCTTCAACGGATGCTTGGATGGCTCGAAGTTCTTGAAGCAGAATCATGACACGAAAACAAGTTCAAGTAAGATTTTCACTCGAAATAAGATTGTTATAGTTATAGAAATTGAATCAAAGTTTGAATATGAGTATTACCTTGTATTAGGAAGATATCTTACTGTAAATAAGAAAGATTTCTTGAGGTTGGATGATCACTCTACAAGATTTGAAGTAAGCTAGCAAACTTGGAAGTATTCTTGATTTTATGAAACTAGAACTTGTAGAATTTATGAAGAACACTTAGAACTTGAAGATAGAACTTGAGAGAGATCAATTAGATGAAGAAAATTGAAGAATAAAAGTGTTTGTAGGTGTTTTTGGTTGTTGGTGTATGGATTAGATATAAAGGATATGTAATTTTGTTTTCATGTAAATAAGTCATGAATGATTACTCATATTTTTGTAATTTTATGAGATATTTCATGCTAGTTGCCAAATGATGGTTTCCACATGTGTTAGGTGACTCACATGGGCTGCTAATAGCTGATCATTGGAGTGTATATACCAATAGTACATACATCTAAAAGCTGTGTATTGTACGAGTACGAATACGGGTGCATACGAGTAGAATTGTTGATGAAACTGAACGAGGATGTAATTGTAAGCATTTTTGTTAAGTAGAAGTATTTTGATAAGTGTCTTTAAGTCTTTCAAAAGTGTATGAATACATATTAAAACACTACATGTATATACATTTTAACTGAGTCGTTAAGTCATCGTTAGTCGTTACATGTAAGTGTTGTTTTGAGACCTTTAGGTTAACGATCTTGTTAAATGTTGTTAACCCAAAGTTTATAATATCAAATGAGATTTTAAATTATTATATTATCATGATATTATGATATATTAATATATCTTAATATGATATATACATTTAAATGTCATTACAACAATAATCGTTACATATATGTCTCGTTTCGAAATCCTTAAGTTAGTAGTCTTGTTTTTACTTATGTAGTTCATTGTTAATACACTTAATGATATATTTAATTATCATATTATCATGTTATATATAATATAACAATGTATTAATATGCTTCATATATATTTAGTAAGACGTGGTTATAACGATAATCGTTATATGTATCGTTTCGAGTTTCATACGTCAATAGTCTCCTTTTTAAGTATATAACTTATTGTTACTATTTTTAATGAGATACTTGATGATCATTATATCATGTTAAACATATATATTTATTCATTTATGTATCATCATGTCATATACAACTTATAGCGTTCGTGAATCATTGGTCAAACTGGGCAATCAGACGTTTACAAAATTTCCGTTTCAATTAACCAAGTCTTAACAAGTTTGATTGCTTAACATGTTGGAAATATTTAATCATGTAAATATAGTTTTCATTAAACATATAATCATAGAAAGGTTCGGAAAAGTTTGGGTCACTACACCAACTCAGTTAAATTTACAAAAAAAAAAAAAAGCAGTGGAAAAGTATGCTTTATAAATAGTTATTACTTGTGGTATGTGTGAATTGTTCTATCTTTAAATGCAGCAATTAAAGGATATTAATAATTACTCTTTCAGCTAACCTATGGCTATCTGTGGCTTGACCTCACCGTGCACGAACATGAAAGTACGGCAGCTTCTCATCGTTGGTGTACTGATACAATGCTTCAATCTGCTCTGGACCAATCTGATTCAAGATATAAAGTCACACATTCAGATAATGATAAAAAAAACATTTACAAAATAATGCAATATGTCCAGTTTCCATCTAATACAAACAAATGTGTAATGATTATGAGGCAAATTCAAGGTACCTGATGACGTTCATTGAGCATCTGAAGGTTATATTGCTTGTCAGCACTTAACTCTTGAAGTGAATTTGGATTCTGCAAAAAGGTAACCAATGGAGCTGATGCCTCCTCTAAAGACTTCAACCGTGCAACCACCTCTAATCTCCTATCCACCATATCTAGTAGCAAGTGCCCACAACATTACTTAACATAACCGTATGAAATCAATATATGTAATTCTAAAAACATTTCATTCATCATACAACAAAGATATATAACACTTCTAAACCTGAATAGCTTGCTTGACTAAGTGCATACGTTCAACAATTAGTATAGTATATCCACATAAATATAAGTTAACCTTTCCTACATTCATATAGTCCCTAGAACACAATCATAGATCCATAAACTAAAACTGAATTAATTTATATGCAACTTGATATAAAATCAACATCTATTCAGGATAAATCAGTTACAGCAACTACGCTATCTTAGTAATAGACATTCTAAACTCAGATTACAACAAATCAATCTCAAAGTTTAAAATAGTGAAATACAACTTTCAATACACTACCTCTTCTTGCTAGCACAAAATATAGCTACTTATTTTAACTATAAACAATTACAATTCCTCACTTCATCAAAATTAACCGTCATTAGGGCTCGAAAAATATAGCTCAATTACTCCAAATGTAGCTCAATTACTCAAAAATGAACATAAAACAACTAAAAACTTTAATAATTCACTTATTAACACAAACCTTCTTCTCTCGTTCCTTCCGCTTGGTTAACTTTGAAATTAGTGAATCTGAATTCATCGGTGACGAATTCTGCAACGAATCAGAGTCAATTGGCTCTTATTTCACCAAATTAAAGTTACTAGGACTCGAATTCCCCAACGACTTGTCTGTTTCCATAGCCGAAAACACCTATTTAACTAGATTGCTGTCATTAGGGCTCGAATTCCCTAAATAATTGCCAGCTTCCATACTAGAACACACCAATTTCTCCAAATTAAAGTTAATAGGGCTCGAAAGTGATAAAACACTCGCTGCAATATCTTCCGGTGAGTGTAATAACTTAACGGCTTCATCGTCTCGGAATCATGATTTTAAAGCTTTCTATTTGAGTTCGTAACGTGAAATCAAAATCGTGTTACAAGGATCTGAGATTGGATAAGATATCAGTTAAAGGAGATGAAGGAGATGAAAGTTGAAGAACGTATGAACTCTACTGCAGTCTTTTATTTCCTTTTCTTTTATTGCTGCAAAAAAAATCCAAAGGAAATTAAATTGTGAAAATGACCAATGCCCCTCCGCATTTTTTAGTATAAAATTAAAATTTTTAAAATGTGAGGCCCATATTCACTTATCCAGTTTGTACCTCATTTAGTGCTTAGCTATGGATTGGTCCTCTATATATATGTGTGTGTGTGTGTGTATATATATATATATATATATATATATATATATATATATATATATATATATATATATATATATATATATATATATATATATATATATATATATATATATATATAAGATAGAAGATAGAAGATGTATGTGTGTAAAAAATAAATATATAAGTAAAAAGTAAGGCGTAAAATTATAAAATAAATAAAAGTACATTGTGATAATAACATTTTTTAAACTCCAAGTTGTTTTTTTATGGACACTTAGGTTAAGAGAGCGGTATATATTTTTAGAGGTTTCAATATATAACAAAAAATATATGGTATTAAAATTAAATAAACTCTCATTCACTATTATTGTATTTTTAAAAGTAAAACCTCAAAGTGTAACTAGTTTTTTGTCCAAAATAACGAATACCATATATAACGGGACCTTCATCGAATAATGAAGATCTTAAACCAATACAAACGATCAGGAATTGAGCCGACTCGAAACAAGAAATCATCACAACTTGACAATATCCCCAACCACTAAGCCACCCCTTGATTATTCACTATTTTATTGTATTGTGACATAACGTACAAAGATCAATGATGACCTGACTTCCCATAAGGGAGGTCAAATGTTCGATCACCCATGAACTACAAAATATTTCCTTGAGGTTACCCGACCAATTCATGTTGGTGATTTTAGTTTCATCTAATAATCATTTTAGGTAATTGAGATTTACTTGAAAAGAAATAGTTAGCTAGTTATAGTTAACAATAGTTTTAAGAGTGTGGAGTGCACACTCGTAAAAGTTGACTAGAAACTATTATGAGCTGGGGTCAACGGGGTTGCTCCCCCTTGCGAGGTCCATGTTGATTTAGTGTGCACGTCATAACACAAATCTATACTACCGATTATGTACAAGCCTATGGGGTCACACACTTTAGCACTTAGACACCAATTATTATATATTGTTGATATATAGTTATAACCTATAATTCGAAAGTCATAATTTAATTAAATATGATTTAATTAAATATAAAATAAAATAAAATAAATGCTCCAAATTCTTTTGCTTGAGGGGTACGTACATCATCACAACAAAAGGAAAGAAATATTGTATATATGTCTAATATATGTTTTTTGGTTTGAGCTGTAACACACATCAACCAATATAATACGAGATAATACTCCGTATCCTTTTTAGAAAAAAAAAAAAACACGAGGTCACCATATTTTTGTGTTGAACGACACACCAATTATTTTTCCTCTACTCTACATCGTCAAACTCAAAGAGATTTAGTTTAAATATTACATACAACCAATTATTGATTGGTTGTTCAATTAATATTTATGGTTATAGTTTTGTATGTTGCGTCACAACAAGAAAAGAGCTACAACAATTATTTGCTTTTCGAATTTATAAAACAATATGAGATATTGTTTAGGGTTATATACGAACTAGCATCTGGTTGGTGTTGTTCGACGTGCTGTGTGGATCAACCATAGAGATAATCATACACTTTGATTATATGTTTTAATCTAGACGTGGACACTTGTTTATGCCGTTCTTGCATTGCTCGCTAAAGGTATATCTAAACTCTACTTTGTTAATTATTTATTTGATAATTATTAGTGGTGTAATTGGATTTTAATGGAAACCGTTAATCGTGTGAAAGTTTATAATAAAATAAATGATGTTTATTTTAATGTTAATATTAATATTAATAAAAGATGTTTATTAATGAATGAAAATATATTTATTTTTATCGTTCCGTTGCGTTTATAAAGTTTAAAAGTACACACGATTTTCCATCAGTGGTATCAGAGCCGCTTTTACACCGTTTTAATTGTCGTGTGATTATTCTTTAGATTTAGCTTTGTGGTGTATCGGTGAAAGTCAAAACCTTTTTAGTTTTTAAAGTCAACTCGGTTGATTTAGACTAACCTCATGACGCACAAATATGATTGAAAGAATATCACTATTTTAAATTGTAGATTTAATAGTTATGGCTTAAATAGTTGTTATAATTGTTGATTGTTTTATTTCATGGTTATACACATGTATTGTAACCATGGACAAGCCATATATAGATTTTAATAATGTAGTTATTAAAAATGTAGTTTGCATACATAGCCCATGATGCCCCGACCTATGTATTTGGTTTGTGTGATTGTATGTTGTGATTGTTGATCATGGCAGTTTTAAGCCATGTTGGTTATTTGATTTATTTGGAGGCCATAGAAGCCAAAGTTGTATTGTATTTATTTTCAATTTCATAGTTTTGTAATTTAGTTTATTTTAAATTGTAAAAGTATTAGATTAGTTGTATTTTTTAATTTTAAATAAATGTAAAAAGATGAAGATTAAAGATTGAAGATAAAGATACGACACGAGGTTTTGGCTTAGAAGATGGCGAATGGATCAAGTTAGCAATGATGGCGTTTGACACAAGCTTTACTTGGTTTTTGAATCAAGTGGGAGCTATGGTGTTGTCCTTAGTTTGACCTCTTGATCCCATGTCGGCTCATGGGATCAAACATAGGATTTTGGGCTAGGCTATGTATGTGTGTGATGCATGATTGTGTTTTATTTTTCGCATTTATATATGTAATTGTTGATTGTAGTATATGCTAAATGTTTTTGATGAAAAGGTTGAATAAAGCACGTAACGAGTTTAAAGATTAAAATTGATGATTTTAAAAGTTAAACTCTAACGAGTTTAAAATTGATGATTTTAAAACTCAAATAATATATATGGGTGACATCTTTTAAAATTGTTTTAAAACGATACACGTTTGTGTATTTGTTATTTTTATATGCTATAAATTAAATAACAAATTAGACGCACAAACAAAATCGACATATATAATTGGTTAGAATATTTTTTTAACTAATAATGTAGCGAATCTTGTGTGCATGCATTATTCGTTGACAAAAACTTTTTAAAATACCCTTCAAATTTAAGTCATGCCATCCAATGAGCTTGCAAACACTCCTCGTTATTTTTCTGATCTAGTGAGACTAGGCTGAATTATAGCCACGAGGTGAATTTTTCGATCTAGTGAGACTAGCGTGAATTTCCACTGTTTTCAAATTGGACGACTTAATCGCATTCACGGTGAGACCTGAGTTCGAGGCAAGGATGAGACAAACATGCCAGTAGATAATAGTGGTTTGTTGGACTACATATATCTCTATGTGTCATAAAGATCTAAGAGTTGCACTTGTAATGCAATTGGTACCCGCTACCTACCAATAGACTTCATAACTGCTAGCTGATCAACAGATGTGGCTATGGAACCTCTATGTGGATCTTAGGCTTTCGTAAATTAATTATTTTTAAAATTATAAAAACTTGGGTAGTTAATTTATTAAAGCTCAATATCAAAAATACTAAATTGAATCTTATATCTGTTGTAGATGTCAACTAATGAAAACGTAAACCAAAACACACTTCCTTCTTTGTTGAAAAAGGATATACTCAATGTTCAACTTCTTAGACTGGCACTACAATCTAAGAACTGTTCTCAATCATAAATGGAAGTTGAACAAAATTAGAACCCTTATCCAATCGTCTTATTTGCGCAGCTACTGCTGCTCAGAAAAATGCTTATCAAAAGTTGTTCGATGAGTAAGAGAAGTAGGATTAAAGGGTGAAAAAAAGAATAAGCCGAACACTTTGTGGAAGGAAATGATAAATCATTTGCCAGGAAAATTATTCCACCTTCCAACAAGGAAAGCCCAACAAAAGATGCTGAATGTTTCCATTCTGGAAAGGTTAACAATTGGATAAGGAAGTTGTCCTATCCACCAATCTGAGCTGAGAAAAGGCAATGCTAGTAAGACTAGCATACTCATGTAAATTTCATATACAGTTATATACTTCTTCTAGTGATTCCTGGATCTTTGTTAATCAGTTGTGGCCTTCACACATGTAATAATATAAAGGGAATGAGAAGAAGTAATAGACTGAAGAAAGGCACACTAGATTTGCGAGTGGGCAATGGGAATCAAGCTTCGGTTGAAGCCATTGGTCACTATGAGCTTACTCTTCCAAGTGGTCTTATTGTTTTGTTGGAACAATGTCATTACATTCATAGTATTATGAGCAATATAGTTTGAAAGATGCTGGTTTTGAACTTGCATTTACGCACTTTGGTTTTTCAGTTTCTAAGGATAGTATTTCTATCTTAATGCCTATCCACGTGACGGTATTTTTGAAATTGATAAACATGGTGTGATTTCAATTGATAAATTATGTGTATACCTGTACCGCTAAACAATTCAAGCAAGACTTAAATAAAACCTATCTATGACATTGTCGTCTTGGTCATATAAACAAGGCATTTCAAAACTCCATTCTAATGGATTTTTGGAATCAACTGACTTTGAGTCATTTGATGTATGTGAGTAATGTTTTTGTGAAAGGATGACAAAGGCTCATTTCTTTGATTTATGTGAAAGAGCTATAGATCTTTTAGGACTAATGCATACTGATGTATGTGGCCCTTTAGAACAATGTCTAGAAATGGTGACTCTTACGTCATTACAATAACCGATGGTTATACATATTGTTATGTTTACTTGCTGAAACATAAACATGAAGTTTTTGAAAGGTTTGAAGTCTTTCAAAAGGATGTAAAGAATTAGCTTAGAGAGACCATTAAATCACTTCACTCTGATGGAGGAAGTGAGCATATGAGTCAAGAGTTTTTGGACCACCTATAGAACTGTAGGATTGTCTTACAATTCACTCCACCTTACACACCACAACACAATAGTGTGTTTGGGGGGAGGGATCGAACTTTACTTGATATGGTTTTGATCTATGATGAGTCTGACTACTCTATATCACAGTCTTTTTGAGATATAAATTTGAGTTTGCAGCAAGCATACTCATTATGGTTCCAACCAAGAAGGTATAAAAGACACCATATCATCTATGGCATGGGAAGAGTCCCAAGTTGTCTTGTCTGAAAGTCTGGATTGTGAAGTGTATGTGAAACATGACACTTTAAACAAAACCCAGAAGTATCAATGTCACTTTTGTGATACCTAAAGGAAACAATGGGTTACTACTTTTACTACCAAGCTGAAAACAACGTATTTTCAACTCGGTCTACTGAGTTCTTTTTAAGAGATCTTCTCTTACAAGAATTTAGTGGGAGTAAAGTAGATTTTGAAGAAATTCAAGAGACACAAAGTAACATACCTTCTATAAACACTAGCTATCCACACGTTGAAACTGAACACACTATTGGTGAGTCAGAACGTGTTGCATCTGCACTACATAGATCTAGTAGAACTCTTTATAGACTGGAGGTATTATCTTCTGATTAATTCAGATGAACCTCACCTAGGGGATTATGATGAACCCTCTAGCTACCGTGAGGTCATATCAGATTCTGAGAATCTGCCAAATGACGAGATGCTATGAATGCAAGGATGCAGTCCATGAAAGATAATAAAGTATGAGACTTAATTAATCTTTCACCCAATTGTAAGACATTAGGGTGTAAATGAGTCTTCAAAGAGAAGACTGGCATGGACGAAAATGTAAACACCTTTAAAGCTCTATTCGTGGCAAAAGGTTATGATGAAACTTTTTCACTGATCGCGAGCTTTATAAATTAGGATACTTATTGCCATTGAGGTTTTTCATGATTATGAAATATGCCTATGAATATCAAAAATGCTTTCCTAAATGGTGACCTAAGCGAGGACGTATGTATGGTTCAGCCGAAAGGGTTTGTATATCCTAAGCATCCTAATAAAGTGTGCAAGCTTCTAAATCCATTTATGGATTAAAGCAAACATTCAGGAGCTAGAATCTTTGGATTGATGAGAATATCAAAGAGTTTGGTTTTCTCAAAAACAAGATGAGCTCTGTGTTTACATTAAATCTAGTGAGAGCAAAGTAGTCTTCTTGATCTTGTATGTTGATGACATACTGCTTATTGAAAATAACATTTCAACTTGCAAGATGTCAAGTCTTGACTTGAAAAATGTTTTTCCATAAAGAATCTTGGAGAAACTACTTACATACTTGGAATCATGATCTATAGAAATATATTCAAATGGCTTATTGGTTTAAATTAATGTACATATCTTATCTTGCATAGATTTTGACATGCATTACTCCAAACTTGTAGCATTGCCTGTGTAAAAGGGCATATCCTTGAGTAAGTCTCAAATTCTTATCACACATGATGAGATAAGACAAATGAAATGTATCCCATATACTTCGGCTATAGGATCCATTATGTATGTCATGATATGTACTAAAATGATGTCTCGTTTTTTTTGAGTTTGATGAGTCGTTATCAACACCATCTAGGTTAAGAACATTGGGTTGTGGTTATAAATATTCTTAAGTATTTGCAAAGTACTGAATATATGTTCTTGGTTTACGGTAGTTTGGAAGAAGAGTTGAAATACTAGTTTTCGAACTGGTCGAGATGATTCTCGATCTCACTCAGGCTATGTCTTTGTCATGATGGATAATATAGTTTATTGGAAGAGCTCAAAGCAGAGCACTGTTGCACAATCTACAACAAAATCAGAATATACTGCTGCATGAGAAGCTGCTCAGGAAGCTGTCTGGATTAGGAAGTTTGTTATGGAACCCAGAGTAGTTCACAACATTAAATCTCTTGTGAAAATGTACTGTGATAGTTCGTTTGTTATTATACTTCCGAAAGTATCACATGTACAGAAAGGTGTCCGACACATTCTTCAAATATTGACTACATTTATGAAGTCGTTGAGAAGAATGAAATTAGTATTCCTAAGGTCCATACAGATGATATCATGGCTGACATGTTCACGAAGCCCTTGATGCACAACATGCATGATGATCATGCTAGTAATATTGGACTTCGTTAAGCTACTAATCTTTTTCATTTGTAATTTAGTATTTGGATATTTCTGGAACTTTAAGCAGGGTTATCTTAATGAATTGAGATACTAGGTATGGTCGTTTTCATTTATATTACTGTGTTCTATATTAGCATGTTTAATCCATGAATAATTATTGATTATTCTAAATCTCCATAATCGGTCATGTTATGGGAATACCATGAATTAAGATTATTATGAATGTTTGGTTTTATTCATTGATGGTGAATAGTTACTTGTTGAGGCCAAAATTCATATGTATGCATTGATGATGAATATTGGAATGACCCAATCATGAGATGTCACTACATGGATCGTCCTCAATAGTGAATCTCATAATGGTTATGTCTTTGCGTCCTTAGACCTGAGATGTATATGTTAGTTTTTGATTGTATGACATATTATACTTTGATATGGTTAAACGCTGTCCTGAACAAGGTAGTTATAAAGGCCATCATTGGGTATGATGTGAAGTACATGACAAACGCATATAATCAAAATGGAATTTATTCCTCTACGTGAGAGTATGATACCGCTGGGCCCCTCGATGAAAGTGAATGGATATTTACATGGCCGTGTCCAAGCTATATTGATTGTTGATCAATTCTAACTTGGTGATCACATTCAACTTTTCTAGATCGAGAAACAGAATTAGTTGACAAATGAGAATGACTAGATCCATGTCTCATGTCAACTCGGTATCGGTAATAAAGGGACAATGGACACTCAATCATTAAATCATTTTTAATAAAAATGATAGTTCGTTTAGTTGAAACAAACACTTGTATATTTTCGGGGGCATTGAC
Organism: Rutidosis leptorrhynchoides; assembly: GCF_046630445.1. Classification (NCBI taxonomy): domain Eukaryota; kingdom Viridiplantae; phylum Streptophyta; class Magnoliopsida; order Asterales; family Asteraceae; genus Rutidosis; species Rutidosis leptorrhynchoides. The sequence goes on along the minus strand of NC_092338.1, from coordinate 235,490,318 downwards.
GTGTTGCTAGACGCCAATATATGTCTGTATAGTTTTCTAGATGTTATGGCATGCACAAGTGGGAGTTTGTTGATTTAGTGTGCACGTCATAACACAAATCTATACTACCGATTATGTACAAGCCTATGGGGTCACACACTTTAGCACTTAGAAACCAATTATTATATATTGTTGGTATATAGTTATAACCTATAATTCGAAAGTCATAATTTAATTAAATATGATTTAATTAAATATAAAATAAAATAAAATAAATGCTCCAAATTCTTTTGCTTGAGGGATACGTACATCATCACAACAAAAGGAAAGAAATATTGTATATATGTCCAATATATGTTTTTTGGTTTGAGCTGTAACACACATCAACCAATATAATACAGGATAATACTCCGTATCCTTTTTCGAAAAAAAAAACAAAAAAACACGAGGTCACCATATTTTTGTGTTGAACGACACACCAATTATTTTTCCTCTACTCTACATCGTCAAACTCAAAGAGATTTAGTTTAAATATTACATACAACCAATTGTTGATTGGTTGTTCAATTAATATTTATGGTTATAGTTTTGTATGTTGCGTCACAACAAGAAAAGAGCTACAACAATTATTTTCTTTTCGAATTTATAAAACAATATGAGATATTGTTTAGGGTTATATACGGACTAGCATCTGGTTGGTGTTGTTCGACGTGCTGTGTGGATCAACCATAGAGATAATCATACACTTTGATTATATGTTTCAATCTAAACGTGGACACTTGTTTCTACCGTTCTTGCATTGCTCGCTAAAGGTATATCTAAACTCTACTTTGTTAATTATTTATTTGACAATTATTAGTGGTGTAATTGGATTTTAATGGGAAACGTTAATCGTGTGAAAGTTTATAATAAAATAAATGATGTTTATTTTAATGTTAATATTAATATTAATAAAAGATGTTTATTAATGAATGAAAATATATTTATTTTTATCGTTCCGTTGCGTTTATAAAGTTTAAAAGTACACACGATTTTCCATCAGTCCAAGGGACAACGCCCCTGGCGATATGTTGAAAAGGGTCCAAGGGGCAGCGCCTCAACCGAAAAGGCACTATACTATATGTTGAAAAGTTGTCTTCCAAACATTTTTTCCACCAAAAGGTGTGACTTTTCGTCAACCGATTTTTCTGCCAACTACGGGTTGTACCCTTTCGTCTTTTAACTGATTGTATTGTTTTCTTTCCTAGAAAAAAATGATGTTTTTCATATGAACAATTACAGAAAACAAATAACATTCTCATTAATTAATAGTATAATTTGATCTCTTCTTGCCTGGAATCAAATTGCGTTCTTGTCTTCTCCCAAAGAAGATTTCGTGCAACCCTAGACTTGTTAGGGTTGAAACACTTAATTAGAAAAGTGTTTCAAGATTCAAGAATCAATCATGGATTATAGAAAAGTGTTTCAAGATTCAAGAATCAATCATGGATTATCAATTCACAACCTGTTTATTGAAAGGACCCGTCCTAATCCATCCGGACGAAGTCCATATCGATTATAAATGATTCACAACAGTTGATTACATCGCGAGGTACTTGACCTCTATATGATACATTTTACAAACACTGCATTCGTTTTTGAAAAGACAATCTTTCATTACATCGAAAGTTGACAGACATGCATACCATTTCATAATACATCTAACTATAATTGGCTTAATAATAATCTTGATGAACTCAATGACTCGAATGCAACGTCTTTTGAAATATGCCATGAATGAATCCAAATAATGTCTCTAATATGAGCTAATGCACAGCGGAAGATTTCTTTCATACCTGAGAATAAACATGCTTTCAAGTGCCAACCAAAGGGTTGGTGAGTTCATTAGTTTAACATAAATAATCATTTCATAATTTTAATAGACCACAAGATTTCATATTTCCATTTCTCATAAACATATGTCCCATGCATAGAAACAAAAATATCATTCATATGGATTGAACACCTGGTAACTGACATTCACAATATGCATATAAGAATATCCCCATCATTCCGGGATCCTCCTTCGGACATGATATAAATTTCAAAGTACTAAAGCATCCGGTACTTTGGATGGGGCTTGTTGGGCCCGATAGATCTATCTTTAGAGTTCGCGTCAATTAGGGTGTCTGTTCCCTAATTCTTAGATTACCAGACTTAATAAAAAGGGGCATATTCGATTTCGATCATTCAACCATATAATGTAGTTTCAATTACTTGTGTCTATTTCGTAAAACAGTTATAAAAACAGCGCATGTATTCTCAGTCCCAAAAATATATATTGCGAAAGCATTTAAAAAGGGAATAATGAAACTCACCTAATGTATTTTGTAGTAAAAATACATATGACTATGTTGAACAACTGAACAATGCAGGGTTGGCCTCGGATTCACGAACCTATATCATTTGTATATGTATTAAAATGTATAATCGTATTCGAACAAGTTTATATATTATAACTTGAATTATGTATTGTATTTATTTAGTTTGTGTATATATTTAAAATGTTTAATATTTATATATATTTGGTTATATTAAAATATCTCTATATATATAGTTAGTATTATATGAAAATATTCTTAATTTGTTATATATATATATATATATATATATATATATATATATATATATATATATATATATATATATATACACACACACACATATATATATATATATATATATATATATATATATATATATATATAAGTATTTATATAAATAATGTTATTATATTTGATATGTGATATATAAACTATTAATATGATTATAATATATGTAAATAAAATAGCAAAAAAATACTTTGTTATGTTGTATGCGCCACATATATTTATGTAAATATATTTCGTTTGTTTAACAAAACAGTAGTTCTAATTATACTGAGCTAATATTAGTAAAGGTAAAAATAATGATACTAACATTAATAATATACTTATGATAATAATTCTAATATTTATGTAAGTACTAATAAATCGTATCATTTTTATAATAATATTACTAATGTTAATCATAATCATAATATTTACAATTATACAAAAATCGTACGATTTATAATATTAATATTACTTATAATAATACAATTGATAATATTAAGAATATTATTACTTAATAATCATACTAGTGATAATGATAATAATAGCAGTCATAATTGTAACTTTTACTTGGTTTAGTAATAATAAATGATAGCTTTTATTAGTAATGGTGATAATAATAATAATAAATAATATTAACAATAATATTAATAATAATGATAATACTTTTAGTAATAATAATTTTAATACTAATAATTTTCTAAATAACATTGCTAATAACAATAATAATACAATAAAACTTGCATTAATAACGTTAATTAATAATACATAAACAATAACAATCATATCATAATAATAATAATAACAATAACAATAATAATAATAATAATAATAATAATAATAATAATAATAATAATAATAATAATAATAATAATAATAATAATAATAATAATAATAATAACAATAAAAAAAATGGTTACTACCTTAAAATCTCCAAAAAAAAAATATCAAACCGTCAGAGCCGGGACTCGAACCCGCGACCTCTCGTAAATCCAAACCAACACTCAACCATCACTCTGCTGTATGTTTATTTGAATATTATCCACTCCTAATTTATTTAAACTGATTAATTATCTAAATCCATTTTCTTCTCCCTCACAAGAACTGGATCGACCAGTGACTCACAAAACATAATAGCAAGAATTTATTTGATTTTGTTTAGGTTTAAATCATGAAACAGAAATGTTTAGTGGTTGTTTAATTTAAATAAAACAAAATAAAAATAAATTAAAAGAGCTGGACTGAAATATGAACACGTTCATGAACTCAAACATCAAACTCAAGATTTAGGATGTTATAGATCACGATTCCTAAATGGAATATGTCCTAAATCCATCCTATAAACTTCCTGAGCCATCAATTTAACTTAAAACGTAAATATAAGCTCGAATTCGTTTATTGAAAATATGTTTGACTTTTTTAAACAAAACTTTGACTCCAAAATTCTCAAACATTAGAAAGAATTGGAAACTCATAATTTGCAGAAAGATTGAATAAAGGATTACTAACCATACTGCAATATTACAATTTGAGAATCGATTCGTTTTCGTGGCTTTTGAAAAATGAGACCGTAACAGAGGAGTCGAGCTGTTTCAGAAAGAAAAAAAAATATATATATACGAAACCCTTTTCAATTTCAATTAAATTCACATTGTTGCTGTAATTGTAAAGTAGTTTGCTGTAATTACCTAATTGAATTTTAAAAGGAATTCAAAAGTTGACAGGTAGTGAAAATCGGGTACAGAGAGTAATAGAACAAAAAATAAAAGATGAAAAGGGGTTACTAATTGATTTTTGTTCTTGTTATAATTGATTTGTACGATCCTCAATCAGCTACAGATAGATAACGACTGCAAAACAAATCTGGATTACAAAATCTATCTATACGATTTTTATATATATGATATTCATAAATAATGAATTATTATTTATTATTTATAATTAAATTAATTATAATAAAAAAAATACTAATAATAATAGTATTAATAATAATAAAAAAAGAATAGTATTAATAATAATTCACAATAATAATAATTTTAATGAGGATGATAAGAATAATGTTATTAATGATAATAATTATAATAATCATAATACTAATCATATTAGTATTAATAATGATAATAATAATATTAATAATTATATTTATATATGTATTACAATTTTATATTTAAATGTTTAATATAATGATATTCAAAGAATACTATTATTGTTAGTTAATATTGAAATTGATAATATTATTACTTTAGTAACTATATTTTAATTTATAACTTAATTTTACATCTTAAGGTAATATATCATATTATATAATTATATAATAACATATACAGAATAGTTAATATTTACTCATTTTATCAATATATATTATGTAACTGTCTATGCATATTGGTTACATATTATATATGTATATAGGAATACCTTAATAATATTTTTATTTATATAATTATTATGTATCTATTTACCATAGTATATATATATATATATATATATATATATATATATATATATATATATATATATATATATATATATATATATATATATATATATATATATAAACATATTTGATAACTAAACATAATTGTTATTAAACGTGGATGGTAATATATATATATATATATATATATATATATATATATATATATATATATATATATATATATAGATTCTTTTTAATAATAACTTTATTATATTATATATTATTTTACATATTTAATTCCACTGATTAATTTATATTTTATTATTTCACAGTATTATTTATTCACATATATTTATATTTATATTTATATATTTATTAACAACAATTGTTCGTGAATCGTCGGGAAAGGTCAAAGGTCAATTGAATATATGAAACAGTTCAAAATTTTTGAGACTCAACATTACAGACTTTGCTTATCGTGTCGAATTCATATAAAGATTAAGTTTAAATTTGGTCAGAAATTCCCGGGTCATCACAGTACCTACCCGTTAAAGAAATTTTGTCCCGAAATTTGAGTGAGGTCGTCATGGCTAACAATAAATATGTTTTCCTGACGAATATGAGCTGATAAATAGAGTTTATCATTATTGAATAATATAGATAAAAATAATTCGATTATTCGAAGAGTACGAATGAAACTATCATGAGAGAGGTCCCAACGGGCATCGTCCACCTTCGCCCAAAAACTTGCCCAAATTTTTTTTTTTTAGCCGTTAGTAAAATAAAAAAAATTTCAACGGCTATCCCAATGGTTACTTTTACACTATAAAAACACCAACCATATACTTCATTTTATATACTCAAACATATATTTCTTTTATATTTCCACCTTTCTCAAAATCAAAATCAAACACTCCCAAACTGCAAAATGTTAACACTTCCCCCAATGATTGTTTCATTCGATGTTCATTACGGAGGTGATTTCCGTAATCAAATGAAGGAATATAAGTGGGGCGACAGTATTTCGTTTGAAGATATCGACATTCGTGATGTTGGTTTACAAGACTTGCTATCCTTTCTGAAGGAAAAAGTTCTGTGTGAATTCACGTCTGTGTTCTTTTACAAAGACGATTATGATGCGGATTGTAGGGCAAGTTTTCTGTGTACCGATGATCAATGGTACTTTATAAATGATACTATTGAAGATCGCGGTAAACGCATTTCTTTGTATGCGGTTCTTGAAGATGAAGAGACGTTGGGTTATCGTTACCTAGATGAATCAGCTGAAGCAGCAGTTGAGGCATCAAGAGAAATACCGATGTCTCCAGAGTACCTCACGGATGGTGAAATGACTGGTGAACGCTACTTTGCAGATGACAATTGACGACGACGAGTAGTTTGATTATAATCTTTTAATTTTTAATTGTCGTGATGTTTTAATTTTTAATTATTGTAATTTCAGTGTTGTTGTCGAGTTTTATATCTTCCTTTATGTTTTGGAGCTCTTCGTCTTTTTAATTTCCTCTCGATCTCTAGTAAAACGAGCAATGGTCTAGAATTTGTAAGTATGGAGTTTCGAATGAATTTAATGTTATAATCAAGAAAGAACGTAATAGCACGATTTGATTCGTCAAATTACCAGAATAATTGAGAATAGAGCTATCAAGAATATACTTTCTTGATATGTTCAAAAGTTAATTAGAATGAAAGAGTTATGTAACATGACACATGATAGTGGTATGATCTACTGTGAACCATCATGTCTCATTAGAACTCAGCATGACTTACTGTAATATAATCACGTTGATCAAGTGTCATTATATTATACTAACTCATGCATCAGTTCCCAACATTACTTCAATAACATTCATATTTTAAGCTTGAAAGTTTACAGAATATAGAAACTAACAGTTTCTATATGATGTAACACTGATAGCACGAAGAGATAAATGATTTCAGATAAGAATAATTATGAAAATATCTTCAGAAATATGGAGGATATTTATAATGAAAGATATGATGATACCTTGGAATTTCTAATATCGAAGGATGTTGAAGAAGATTTATCCGTAAGGGTTTAGATTCGGAAGCAAGGTATTCGCTAAAGATTTCATCAGAAACAGAATCATTTGGATTCTTTGAAGTCAAACTTATTCTTTGTGATTTGTCCACGGCTTCCTTCATAGTTTCTCATAATCTGCCTTTCGGTAATAGATTTTCTATTGAATGTTTCTAATATAATGATACACAGGAAGCACGAAGAGGTATATAATTTCAGATGAGAATATTTACGAAAATATCCTCAGAAATATCGAAGATATTGATGATGATATTTTGGAATTTCTAAGTTCGATTGTTGATAGATAAAGATTTTCCGTAAAATTTTAACATGACTTCGGAGTAAGATATTCTCTACAGATTTTAACGGATCCAGAATTACCTGGATTCTTTGAATATAGGGTATGGTCCTTGTATTTGTCCTTGGTCTCCTTCTTGGTTAGCTCAATCTGTTTTCCAATTTCAACTTTTCTGAGCTTTTCCAACATACTATTCTTTATCATCAAACTTCTGGTGATTAAGGTCGTTTACGGTTGTCTATAGTTTCTGCTGCTTCATTCAGCTTTTTCAACATTCAGAGTATTGATTTATGACTGAGTGTTTTTCAGAATTTTAGAATGAGATATCATAATTCTTAGAGATAAATATCATACATATAACTGTTGATGTAGATATGCTGTGAGTTTTCAAAGTACTGATTGCTGATTCCTGGTAATTGGTATGGCAGTTCTCGTTACAAGATGCGGATGATTATATAATGGGGTTTCAATGAATAAATATAATGATTTGTCAGAGAGATTTAAGCCAAGAAGCAACGAGGTTGTTGGTACGTCTGCTGGCAATATGGTGGAATACAAAAGAATTCTCCGGTATCAAAAGGGTAATCGTATATATCAGGATTATAGTAAAGCTACTTCGAATGAAAAGTCGAAGTTGACTTGCTGGAGCTGTGACAAAATTGGCTACTTTGAAAAGGGATCGTAAAGTTATTTTTGCTAATAATTGCCAAAGGATCTGACGCGGCTACGTGTTAAACTTTTACTCAGTTGCCGAGAGTTTCTCAGGTGCGATACTATATACATAATTCTTTCCTTCCGTAGATGAAGTTCGGTAGGTTCATCTTATCGTTTGAGGTGTTTTCAGGAATTATGACAGGTTTGAACGCAGATCGTAATCGTCAAGATACAAATGAGGTTTAAGATGAAATCAAGTGGCAAACTTAAAGAATTGTTTAGTTTCATATGTTATAGTCAATATTTTAATTCATTTTAATTGTCCATGTTGATAGTCTTCAGTTGATAGTCCACAGTTAGCAGTTTACAAATAATAATTCATATATAGTTTACTATATAATATTCGAATTAATTAATACGTATCGTGACCCGTGTACATGTCTCAGACTCGATCACAACTCAAACTATATATATTATTGTAGAATCAACCTTAACCCTGTATAGCTAACTCCCGCATTACTGCATATAGAGTGTCTATGGTTATTCCAAATAATATATATAGATGGGTCGATATGATATGTCAAAACCTTGTATACGTGCCCCGACATTTAAAGTGAGTAAAATAAATAACCGAATTTAAATGACGATAAATAAAGTGCGTAAAGTAAATAACAGAAATTAAATAACGATAAATAAAATTGCGATAATTAAATTGCGATAAATAAACTACGATAAATAAAATGTAATCAGTTAGCTAGGAACAGTTAGCTGGAAACAGTTAGCGTGGATTCTTAACAAAATTTCTCATAGTTAATTTGTTTGTTTCTAACAAATTTTATTTTGACCAATGTTTTCTTCATTATGCCACTTGTTGGATTATGATAAATCAAAATCCAAATATGAAATTGGATGTATATGGTTATTCTGTGGTGAACGGATTTGTATATCGGTGGATGTAAGTAGGATAGTATATGACTGTTGAAACAGATTCGAAGAACGTACAATGTAACTTATTAATGTGAATTTTAAATATTCCTCGGGTATTACCTACCCGTTAAAATATTTTCACCATTAACAGTTTGTACAAGAGAATTTTTAATTACAATCTTTATGAAAACATATATACATATATATTTTCTTCAGATGTATTCATGGATTTAATGAGTTAATATGATATTAAACTCATTTGCTTTTCGGTTGGGACTAGAATAAATAATCTCTAAAACTTTAGAGATTACATATTCGCCATGTCGAACGAAGATAAATGAGGTAGAACGATACGTAGAACGAAGATCATACTCAAAGTACAGATGATGATATTGAAGCATGGATTGTTGATGGTACCGTTGGTGCCGGTGATGTTGCTGAAGCTGGTACATTTTGCACCATATTCTCCGAATTGATTATTCCAGCGCGTAGTTCGTTGACTTATTACTCCAGGATGATTGTCGGTCAGAACGAGCGGATGAATAAGGTTCAGAATTGTGGATAGAATATAATCTTGTCGAGTTACCCTGGAAATGAGACTGAAAATGGTGTCTTGAACAGGTTCGTCGGTAAACACTTCAGGTTCATTGTGAGGTGAATTCGGTTGATGGAAGGGATTGCCTTCTGTGCGTTTCCATTAATTAAGTCGGCTACAAACCCATCAGATGAATTGATAATGGCTGATTGGTTGATTCATGCCGATGATGCTGTTTTCGGAGCTTAGGTGAATATCTATGTCGGAATAGCTGTCAGAATAACTATCAGAATAGCTATCGGAATCTGAGGGACTCGAACTGGTTGCAGGATTCATTTCGTACGATCAGATGAAGGATTTTCGATAAGAAATAGATTATAGGATGTAGATTAGTATCCTGCAATACATAATTTACATATGCATATATAATACTAAAATCTCATAAGTTACGGAGGAATCTACAGAAGCTATCAGACAAAGATAACAATAACAAATACGGTAAGATATGAATTTTTTTGTCTATACACTATTCATGCAGTCAATGCAATAAGATGTGTCTAGACTAAGAATAATAAGCAGGTAATTTACTAAGGATGATAAGCAAATGATTTCTGACAAAAATGATAAGCAAAATTTTTGACATGCAGACATGGTCGAAGTCCAGACTCACTAATGCATTCTAACGACTTATCAGTTAGACACACTAATGCAGACCCGGTTCACTAAGACCACCGCTCTGATACCAACTGAAAGGACCCGTCCTAATCCATCCGGACGAAGTCCATATCGCTTATAAACGATTCACAACAGTTGATTACATCGCGAGGTACTTGACCTCTATATGATACATTTTACAAACATTGCATTCGTTTTTGAAAAGACAATCTTTCATTACATCGAAAATTGACAGGCATGCATACCATTTCATAATACATCTAACTATAATTGGCTTAATAATAATCTTGATGAACTCAATGACTCGAATGCAACGTCTTTTGAAATATGCCATGAATGACTCCAAGTAATGTCTCTAATATGAGCTAATGCACAGCGGAAGATTTCTTTCATACCTGAGAATAAACATGCTTTCAAGTGTCAACCAAAAGGTTGGTGAGTTCATTAGTTTAACATAAATAATCATTTCATAATTTTAATAGACCACAAGATTTCATATTTTCATTTCTCATAAACATATGTCCCATGCATAGAGACAAAAATATCATTCATATGGATTGAACACCTGGTAACCGACATTCACAATATGCATATAAAAATATCCCCATCATTCCGGGATCTTCCTTCGGACATGATATAAATTTCGAAGTACTAAAGCATCCGGTACTTTGGATGGGGCTTGTTGGGCCCGATAGATCTATCTTTAGAGTTCGCGTCAATTAGGGTGTATGTTCCCTAATTCTTAGATTACCAGACTTAATAAAAAGGGGCATATTCGATTTCGATCATTCAACCATATAATGTAGTTTCAATTACTTGTGTCTATTTCGTAAAACATTTATAAAAACAGCGCATGTATTCTCAGTCCCAAAAATATATATTGCGAAAGCATTTAAAAAGGGAATAATGAAACTCACCTAATGTATTTTGTAGTAAAAATACATATGACTATGTTGAACAACTGAACAATGCAGGGTTGGCCTCGGATTCACGAACCTATATCATTTGTATATATATTAAAATGTATAATCGTATTCGAACAAGTTTATATATTATAACTTGAATTATGTATTGTATTTATTTAGTTTGTGTATATATTTAAAATGTTTAATATTTATATATATCTGGTTATATTAAAATATCTCTATATATATAGTTAGTATTATATGAAAATATTCTTAATTTGTTATATATATATATATATATATATATATATATATATATATATATATATATATATAATGTTATTATATTTGATATGTGATATATAAACTATTAATATGATTATAATATATGTAAATAAAATAACAAAAAAATACTTTGTTATGTTGTATGCGCCACATATATTTATGTAAATATATTTCGTTTGTTTAACAAAACAGTAGTTCTAATTATACTGAGCTAATATTAGTAAAGGTAAAAATAATGATACTAACCTTAATAATATACTTAAGATAATAATACTAATATTTATGTAAGTACTAATAAATCGTATCATTTTTTATAATAATATTACTAATGTTAATCATAATCATAATATTTACAATTATACAAAAATCGTACGATTTATAATATTAATATTACTTATAATAATACAATTGATAATATTAAGAATATTATTACTTAATAATCATACTAGTGATAATGATAATAATAGCAGTCATAATTGTAACTTTTACTTGGTTTAGTAATAATAAATGATAGCTTTTATTAGTAATGGTGATAATAATAATAATAAATATTATTAACAATAATATTAATAATAATGATAATACTTTTAGTAATAATAATTTTAATACTAATAATTTTCTAAATAATATTGCTAATAACAATAATAATACAATAAAACTTGCATTAATAACGTTAATTAATAATACATAAACAATAACAATCATATCATAATAATAACAATAACAATAACAATAATAATAATAATAATAATAATAATAATAATAATAATAATAATAATAATAATAATAATAATAATAATAATAATAACAATAAAAAAATGGTTACTACCTTAAAATCTCCAAAAAAAAATATCAAACCGTCAGAGCCGGGACTCGAACCCGCGACCTCTCGTAAATCCAAACCAACACTCAACCATCACTCTGCTGTCTGTTTATTTGAATATTATCCACTCCTAATTTATTTAAACTGTTTAATTATCTAAATCCATTTTCTTCTCCCTCACAAGAACTGGATCGACCAGTGACTCACAAAACATAATAGCAACAATTTATTTGATTTTGTTTAGGTTTAAATCATGAAATAGAAACATTTAGTGGTTGTTTAATTTAAATAAAATAGAATAAAAATAAATTAAAAGAGTTGGACTGAAATATGAACACGTTCATGAACTCAAACATCAAACTCAAGATTTAGGATGTTATAGATCACGTTTCCTAAATGGAATATGTCCTAAATCCATCCTATAAACTTCCTGAGCCATCAATTTAACTTAAAACATAAATATAAACTCGAATTCATTTATTGAAAATCTGTTTGACTTTTTTAAACAAAACTCTGACTCCAAAATTCTCAAACATTAGAAAGAATTGGAAACTCATAATTTGCAGAAAGATTGAATAAAGGATTACTAACCATACTGCAATATTACAATTTGAGAATCGATTCGTTTTCGTGGCTTTTGAAAAATGAGATCGTAACAGAGGAGTCGAGCTGTTTTTCAGAAAGAAAAAAAATATATATATACGAAACCCTTTTCAATTTCAATTAAATTCACATTGTTGCTGTAATTGTAAAGTAGTTTACTGTAATTACCTAATTAAATTTTAAAAGGAATTCAAAAGTCGACAGGTAGTGAAAATCGGGTACAGAGAGTAATAGAACAAAAAATAAAAGATGAAAAGGGGTTACTAATTGATTTTTGTTCTTGTTATAATTGATTTGTACGATCCTCAATCAGCTACAGATAGATAACGACTGCAAAACAAATCTGGATTACAAAATCTATCTATACGATTTTTATATATATGATATTCATAAATAATGAATTATTATTTATTATTTATAATTAAATTAATTATAATAAAAAAATACTAATAATAATAATAGTATTAATAATAATAATAAAAGAATAGTATTAATAATAATTCACAATAATAATAATTTTAATGAGGATGATAAGAATAATGTTATTAATGATAATAATTATAATAATCATATTAGTATTAATAATGATAATAATAATATTAATAATTATATTTATATATGTATTACAATTTTATATTTAAATGTTTAATATAATGATATTCAAAGAATACTATTATTGTTAGTTAATATTGAAATTGATAATATTATTACTTTAGTAACTATATTTTAATTTATAACTTAATTTTACATCTTAAGGTAATATATCATATTATATAATTATATAATAACATATACAGAATAGTTAATATTTACACATTTTATCAATATATATTATGTAACTGTCTATGTATATTGGTTACATATTATATATGTATATAGGAATACCTTAATAATATTTTTATTTATATAATTATTATGTATCTATTTACCATAGTATATATATATATTACCATCCACGTTTAATAACAATTATGTTTAGTTATCAAATATGTTTATATATATATATATATATATATATATATATATATATATATATATATATATATATATATATATATATATATATATATATAGATTCTTTTTAATAATAACTTTATTATATTACATATTATTTTACTATTTAATTCCACTGATTAATTTATATTTTATTATTTCACAGTATTATTTATTCACATATATTTATATTTATATTTATATATTTATTAACAACAATTGTTTGTGAATCGTCGGGAAAGGTCAAAGGTCAATTGAATATATGAAACAGTTCAAAATTTTTGAGACTCAACATTACATACTTTGCTTATCGTGTCGAATTCATATAAAGATTAAGTTTAAATTTGGTCAGAAATTCCCGGGTCATCACATTTATAACATTTCACGGGCCTCGGTGGTTGCGGACGTCTTGTGTTAAAGCCTCACCCGATGGGGTTTTACCAGACGCGATGCACGTATGGAACCGTCGTGGGGGTTTCCTCTTGGAAGACGGTAGGACTGTAATGTTGTCGCAAGAAATAATCAGATGGGTGGGTTCTGCCATCGCGTTCGAACTCCATCAGTGACTCCTAACCGCCAATAAAAAAACCGTTTATCACAACTTTCTGACGTATTTGTCACAACCCTCATAAAACTCCCAAAAAAATCCTCATAGAGTCTCAACCATAATAAGTGGTCTTACGTTGAATTTTAAGTGAAATTATAATGTAATACAATACAATGAATATATATAACAAAATAAATTATTAGTTCAGTAACCAAAATATTTTTTCAAAATTGGATAAGATATCTATGTAATAATCCCAAAATATATACTGCAATCTCCAAACCCTTCTACTTAAATAAAAGATAAGACATCTAAGACCATTCACAGCGGTATGCGGTTGAGGGGCCGTTGCGGCTTCCGTTGTTTAATGTCGATGCTAGAGATCGTCCTTGGGGGCGACATTGATCCACGGTCCTGCAAAATGTTTGGCAACAACAATCTGTAGGACGCTAGCAACCATATTTATTTTTATATTTTAAGCCTTTTTAATGGTGAATAATAGTGTCTGTATATATTTATGTATATGGAATGGTGGAATGGGGGAGAGGATGATGATAAAGATAAAGAAAAAGAGGTCTGTATAAATAGTCACGTGTTTGGACACTAATCACAAGGATTTTTATTTACATTTTTTAAATTAATAATAATAATAATAATAATAATAATAATAATAATAATAATAATAATAATAATAATAATCATAATCATAATAATAATAATCATAATAATAATATTATTATTATTATTTATAATTTTTTTAATATTATTTTTATTTATACTTTAATATAAATACGATTTATAGAAAACAATAATAATAATAATATTAATAATAGTAATAGTAATAATAATAATATTAATATTAATAATAATAATAATAATAATAATAATAATAATAATAATAATAATAATAATAATAATAATAATAATAATTATTATTATTATTATTATTATTATTATTATTATTATTATTATTATTATTATTATTATTATCATCTCTTTTAAACATTAAAAGAGGAGCAATATCTTTCCTCATTAATGTAGGAGAGCCAATCATGACCATTGGATCATTACTAATCTTTCATCTAAACCATCCATTAACACTATTAGCTAACAAAAAAAAGGAATTAGCTAATCCAAAATATAAAAGATAAAAATACCCTTTACTTAAAATCATAATTACAAAAAACCCCACAATTGAGAATCGGCGTACACATCTGATATCTGATATCCATAACAAACAAATGATACAAACTCAAGAACCCTAATATCCACATCTAAATTCGATCACACATGTTCTTAATTGATTGTTCATCAACCATCATCTTCCTCTTCATGTTAATCGATTATATCCTAATCATGAATCAATTGTACATCCATCAATTAACTCTGGTCCACTAACTCCATTCAATTAACTCAGGCAATCGCTCACCTAATCCTTCATAATTATTTCAATTTTCCTCTTGGAATCTTGAAAAATCAATTGCAGAAATCATCCACTATAATCGCGGGTTAGTAATTTTTTGTGCTTCGATTTTTAGGTTTTACATATTCGATGAATCCCATCAATCGTTCCTGCATCTTGGCAATCGCGATTACATTAAATGGATCCATAAAAATAGGGCAGTTACGATTTTAATTTAAACTAATTGTATTACAAACTACCTTTCATAAAAAACGGACGGTTCTTTCAATTCAATTTGGCGAAATTAGAATATCAATTTTGTGACGACCCGGAAATTTCTGACCAAATTAAAACTTAATCTTTATATGTTCCAACACAATAAGCAAAGCCTGTAATGTTGAGTCTCGAAATGTTTGAACTATTTATATAGATTCATTTAACCTGTGACTATTTCCGACGATTCACGAACAATTGTGTGTAAATAAATATGTAAATATATATACATGTATAAATATAAGAGTGCATATTAAGTTGTATTAATAAAATACAAAATAATCATTTGAATTGAAAATGTAAAATAATGTACAAGATAATTAAGATTAAAATTTATTTATGATTTAAACGAATTCTTATTTTTATTTATTATCATTTTTATGATATTATTTAGTTATTTTATTAGAATTATTATTAATATTATTAGGGTATTTACTATTAATATTTATTAAAAATAAAAATAGGGAATCCCATTATGTTAGAAGTAACTATCAATTTTTTTTCTTTTTCTTCACATGAAAATAATTTACGTACTTCATGTCTCCAGTTTGTTACAAGTCTACTTCACAAATCAATTGGAAATCAATTTAACTGTTAAATCATGTACCTAATCACTCTATATAAGTTACAAACTACAATTTGAGTTGAAAACAAAGAAAACCCAGAAAATAAGCTCGACACTCTGTACATTCATCTTTTTCACCATATTTTGATTTAGAACAAATTTTCAAAATGTAATAATGCAGTCATGTTAGGAATCGTCTATCTAAACTATCTGTTAGTTTTCAATCCTCAATTCTTTCTATTAATTTCTAATTTGAGAGTCAAAGTTTTGGTTTTCAAAGTCAACTAAGTGTTCTTGAATCAAATTCGAGTTTGTTTTGATATCTCCAGTTAATTTGATGATCCATAAAGATTATAGGAATGATTTACAACACAATTCATGTTGTAATCATAACCTATAACACTCTTAATCTAAAAATCAATTTTTGAGTTCTTGAGTTCTTCACAGTGATATACACTAACGTGAATTCGAAACAAATTTCAAAAACTAAAAATGTAGAGTTGTTAGGAATCATTTACTTAAACTTCCTGCAAAATCTCAAGTTCCAATTCTTGATAACGAATTCGAATTTACGAGTCAAAGTTAAATTGTCAAAAGTCAACTGTTTTGTTCTTGGAGAAATTAGAGCTTGTTTTGATGTTTTAAGTTCAATTGACGATTTCAATAGTTTTTAGGAATGATTTGAAACATGCTTCATGTTGTAAAGATTGTCCAAAACGAACTCAAAATTGAAAACAAATTTTTTTTTTCTTGGCTACTAGCAAGCAGTAGGATTTTTTTATTTTTTTTCTCATTTTTTTTATATCATGAACACATTTTTATTTTTTGTTTCATGTTTGTTTAGAAGTCCTAAAACCATTTTGATGATTGACTATTAAGAATGAAGTTGTTTGATTGTTTAGATTTTGGTGAAGAAGATGAAGTGGGTTGAAACATGTAATAGATAAGTATTTGGGTTTGTATTATAAATCAGAAAAACTGAAATGGAGGAATGGTTAAGGGTGTTGATGAGTGAACGAGAGGTCTCGGGTTCGAGCCCGGCTTGGTGCAATTTTTTTAAAACTGACTCCTAAGGTAGTTTTATACTTTTAAAAATTATTATTATTATTAATATTATTATTATTATCCTTAGGTATTTCTACAATTATTAATTTTACAAAACAAAAGATATATATGTAAATATATTATTACATAAAATATACTAATATTACATAAAATTATGTTTCAACTAATATTATTGATATAACATTAATTAAATATCAAATAAGTATCATAATATATTATAAGAATAATTAATACATAACAAATATATAAACTTGATTGATTTATACTATAATGTGTTAATACTTGATATAGGTTCGTGAATCCGAGGCCAACCCTGCATTGTTCAATGTCGTCATATGTATTTTTACTACAAAATACAGTATTGTGAGTTTCATTTACCTTTTTACCCTTTATATTTTTGGGCTGAGAATACATGCGCAACTTTTATAACTGTTTTACGAAATAGACACAAGTAATCGAAATTACGTTATATGGTTGAATGATCGAAACTGAATATGCCCCTTTTTATTAAGTCTGGTAATCTAAGAATTAGGGAACAGACACCCTAATTGACGCGAACTCTAAAGATAGATCTATCGGGCCCAACAAGCCCCATCCAAAGTACCGGATGCTTTAGTACTTCGAAATTTATATCATGTCCGAAGGAGGATCCCGGAATGATGGGGATATTCTTATATGCATATTGTGAATGTCGGTTACCAGGTGTTCAATCCATATGAATGATATTTTTGTCTCTATGCATGGGACGTATGATTATGAGAAATGGAAGTATGAAATCTTGTGGTCTATTAAAATTATGAAATGATTCTTTATGATAAACTAATGAACTCACCAACCTTTTGGTTGACACTTTAAAGCATGTTTATTCTTAGGTACGAAAGAAATCTTCCGCTGTGCATTTGCTCATATTAGAGATATTACTTGGAGTCATTCATGACATATTTCAAAAGATGTTGCATTCGAGTCGTTGAGTTCATCAAGATTATTATTAAGTCAATTATATTTGGATATATTATGAAATGCTTTACATGCCTGTCAACTGTCGATGTAACGAAAGTTTGTCTTTTAAAAACGAATGCAATGTTTGTAAAATTTATCATATAGAGGTCAATTACCTCGCGATGTAATCAACTGTTGTGAATCGTTTGTAATCGATATGGACTTCGTCCGGATGGATTAGGACGGGTCTCTACAGTTGGTATCAGAGCGGTGGTCTTAGCGAACCAGGTCTTGCATTAGCGTGCCTAACTGATAGTCGTTAGGATGCATTAGTGAGTCTGGACTTCGACCGTGTCTGCATGTCAAAAGTTTTGCTTATCATTTTTATCGGAAAACATCTACTTATCATCCTTAGAAAATTACCTACTCATTATTCTTAGTCTAGAAATATTTTACTGCATTGACTGTATGAATAGTGTATAGACAAAATTCATATCTTAGCGTATTTGACAATTCATATCTTAGTGTATCTGTTACTGTAGACCTTGCCTGATATCTCTCGTAAATTTCTCCTTAATTTAAGGGATCCTGGTACTACAAATATCTATGCAAATTATGCATTGAGAATACCATCCAACTATCAATTGATGCCACTAAACTCTTCATACCAAAAATCTTTCCTGTGATCGTTTAAGATGGCCTCTACGAATCGACCAAGTTCCTCTGACTCCGAAGACAGCGTGACAGGAGCACACCAACCAATCAACTACCGTGATTACTGGAGAAAATGGGGATGGGTTCGCGACATACTCACCCTATGGAGAAAGGAAGAAGGTACTCCATATCATGAATCAAATCTACCACCTAACCTTGGAGTACTTGACCAGCTCACCGGCGAACCCGTTCGCAATACCGTTTATACCCTATTTGCAAGAATTTTTCATCTTGAAACTACCATTAATGGAACTAGAGAAGATATCCGACCTCTACCTCACATTGATAAACAACTCGGGTTAGTAGAAGAAGTTAGAGAACTCCGAGCTCGAGTATTAACTTTAGAGAGCACGGTATACAATTTGCAATCATCAACAGTATCACCAACACCAGTAACATCACCAGCCTTAGCACCAATGGCACCAGTACCACCAACAACCCAAGTTTCAACAATCCATGCCTCAACATCTCATTCTGTACCTCGAGTATAATTATCGTTCCACAAATCATTCTACATCATTTATCTTCGTTCGACATGACGATTATGTAAACTCTAATATTTTAGAGATTATGTATCATAGTTCTAATCGTAAATCTGATGAGTTTAATATCACATTGACTCATTAAATCCATAATTACATCTGAAGAAAATATATATGTAAATATATTTTCATAAAGATTGTGATTAAAAATTCTTTCGTACAAACTGTTAATGGTAAAAATATTTTAACGGGTAGGTAATACCCGAGAAATATTTAAGATTTCACATTAATAAGTTACATTGTACAGTCTTCGAATCTGATTCAACGGTCGATTACCATCCTACCTACATCTATCGATATACGAATCCGTTCACCACAGAATAACCATTTTCATTCAAATTCAATTTCATATTTGGATTTTTACTTACCAGAATCCAACAAGTGGCATAATGAAGAAATAATGGACACAATAAAAATTGATTAGAAACAGACTAATTAACAATATGGAATTTTGTTAAGAAACCATGCTAACTGTTCCAGCTAACTGTTCCTAGCTAACTGATTACATTCTATTTATCGCATTTTATTTATTGCAATTTAATTATCGCAATTTACATTCCCGCAATTTTATTTATTGTCATCTAATTTCTGTTATTTACTTTACGCACGTTAGTTATCGTTATTTAATTCCTGTTATTTATTTTACGCACTTTAAATATCGGGACACGTATACAAGGTTTTGACATATCATATCGATGCATCTATATATATTATTTGGAATCACCATAGACACTCTATATGCAGTAATGATCGAGTTCTCTATACAGGGTTGAGGTTGATTCTATAATAATATATATACTTTGAGTTGTGATCGAGTCTGAGACATGTACACGGGTTCCGATACGTATTAATTAATTCGGATATTATATATTAAGCTATATATGTATTATCGGACTGTTAATTGTAGACTATCAAATATGGACTGTCGGCATTGGATAATTAAAATGAATTAAAATATTGATTATAACATATGAAACTAAACATATCTTCAAGTTTGCCACTTGATCTCATCTTAAACCTCATCTGTATCTTGACGATTACAATCTGCGTTCAAACCTTTCATGATTCTTGAAAACACCTCAATCGATAGGATGAATCAACCGCACTTCATCTACGAAAGGAAAGGTTTATGCATATAGTTATGCACCTGAGAAACTCTCGGCAACTGAGTAAAAGTTTAACACGTAGCCGCATCAGATCCTTTGGCATTTATTAGCAAAAATAACTTTGTGATCCCTTTTCAAAGTAGCCAATTTTGTCACAGCTCCAGCAAGTCAACTTCGACTTTTCATTCGAAGTAGCCTTACTATAATCCTGATATATACAATTACCCTTTTTATAACGGAGAATTCTTTTATATTCCACCATATTACCAGAAGACGTACCAGCAGCCTCGTTGTTTTTTTTTTTGGCTTAAATCTCTCTGAAAAATCATTATATTTATTCATTGAAACCCTATCATATACTCATCCGCATCTTGTAACGAGAACTGCCATACCAATTACCAGGAATCAGCAAATTTGTATTTTGAGTCTCGCAACGTTTCCACATCAACAGTTATATGTATCCATATAACATTTATCTCTTAGAACTATGATCTTCCATTCTGAAATTCAGAAAAGCACCCAGTCTGTGAATTAATGCTCTAAATTTTGAAAAGTTGAATGAAGCAACAAAAACTATGGATGATTTTAACAGTCAAAAGTTTGATAAAAAAAAAAGATACGTTGGAAAAGCTCAAAAGGAAGTTTGGTACTGAAAAACGAATTGAGCAAACCATGAAGGAGACTCTGAGCAAATCACAAGGACTAAACTTGTACATAAAGAACCCTGATGATTCTGTTTCTGATGAAGTCTTTAGTGAATATCTTGCTCCTTATTTATTCTAAATCCTTGCGAAAGGATTTTCTTCATCAACATTCGATCTCAGAAATTCTGAAAATATCATCATAAATATCTTTTATATTTCCGAGAATATTTTCATAACAATTCTTATCTGAAATCATTAATCTCTTCGTGCTATCAGTGTTACATCATATAGAAACTGTTAGTTTCTATATTCTGTAAACTTTCGAGCTTGAAATATGAATGTTATTGAAGTAATGTTGGGAACTGATGCATGAGTTAGTATAATATAATGACACTTGATCAACATGATTATATTACAGTAAGTCATGCTGAGTTTCTAATGGAACGTGATGATTCACAGATCATAACGTCATCATGTGCCATGTTACACGACTCTTACATTCTACCCAATCTCCAAGTATATCAAGAACATATATTCTTAATAGTTCTATCTTTTCAGATATTCTAGTAATTTGAAAAATCAAGATCGTGCCATTACGATTTCCTTCTAGAACATTAACTATGTTCATTTCAAAATCCATATCTACGAATTCCGGACCATTATTCGCTTGACTTGAAGTCGGGAAGAGGAGACGAAAGTATGGAACTCTTGAATATAAAGAAAATATAAAGCTCGACAACAACACATAAATTACAAACCGTGCATATCAATACGTATTGCCACGTAAAGGCACGGGAAAATTAAAAACACTATAACCCCAAGATAATAGTAGAAGTAAATATAATCCTCCGGTGGTAGATGAAAGAGAAGAATGACAGATATGAAAGTTAAGAGTATATCAAGGATCAGAACTGGATGGAGCATATTAATGAATGCTTTAAAAATATGAATCAGGGGAGAAAGAATGGAAGGTGTGAGCTGTGAAAATAAAGAAACGAAGGGAGTGGATTTATAGTAAAATATCCGACAGAGCAATCGAAACAGATTATTGCATTTAATTAAAGAAGATCTGATTTCCTATATCGCCGAAGAACCAAATCTTATTACGAAGATTTTCTTTAAATCCCATGAATTCCGGAAATCAATCATAACTACGTCATCAGTTCCCTCTCTTGCGATAGCTTCGATTATACTCTTCGCGTAATCAAATTTTTTTTTACCTATATTACTCACTGATGATAAAACTCTAATTTCTAGCTCGGATACGTCATGAAAACATACTTATTGTCAGCCATGACCATTCCACTCAAATTTCGGGACGAAATTTCTTTAACGGGTAGGTACTGTGACGACCCGAAAATTTCCGACCAAATTAAAACTTAATCTTTATATGTTCCAACACAATAAGCAAAGCCTGTAATGTTGAGTCTCGAAATGTTTGAACTATTTATATAGATTCATTTAACCTGTGATTATTTCTGACGATTCACGAACAATTGTGTGTAAATAAATATGTAAATATATATACATGTATAAATATAAGAGTGCATATTAAGTTGTATTAATAAAATACAAAATAATCATTTGAATTGAAAATGTAAAATAATGTACAAGATAATTAAGATTAAAATTTATTTATGATTTAAACGAATTCTTATTTTTATTTATTATCATTTTTATGATATTATTTAGTTATTTTATTAGAATTATTATTAATATTATTAGGGTATTTACTATTAATATTTATTAAAAATAAAAATAGGGAATCCCATTATGTTAGAAGTAACTATCAATTTTTTTTCTTTTTCTTCACATGAAAATAATTTACGTACTTCATGTCTCCAGTTTGTTACAAGTCTACTTCACAAATCAATTGGAAATCAATTTAACTGTTAAATCATGTACCTAATCACTCTATATAAGTTACAAACTACAATTTGAGTTGAAAACAAAGAAAACCCAGAAAATAAGCTCGACACTCTGTACATTCATCTTTTTCACCATATTTTGATTTAGAACAAATTTTCAAAATGTAATAATGCAGTCATGTTAGGAATCGTCTATCTAAACTATCTGTAAGTTTTCAATCCTCAATTCTTTCTATTAATTTCTAATTTGAGAGTCAAAGTTTTGGTTTTCAAAGTCAACTAAGTGTTCTTGAATCAAATTCGAGTTTGTTTTGATATCTCCAGTTAATTTGATGATCCATAAAGATTATAGGAATGATTTACAACACAATTCATGTTGTAATCATAACCTATAACACTCTTAATCTAAAAATCAATTTTTGAGTTCTTGAGTTCTTCACAGTGATATACACTAACGTGAATTTGAAACAAATTTCAAAAACTAAAAATGTAGAGTTGTTAGGAATCATTTACTTAAACTTCCTGCAAAATCTCAAGTTCCAATTCTTGATAACGAATTCGAATTTGCGAGTCAAAGTTAAATTGTCAAAAGTCAACTGTTTTGTTCTTGGAGAAATTAGAGCTTGTTTTGATGTTTTAAGTTCAATTGACGATTTCAATAGTTTTTAGGAATGATTTGAAACATGTTTCATGTTGTAAAGATTGTCCAAAACGAACTCAAAATTGAAAACAAATTTTTTTTTTCTTGGCTACTAGCAAGCAGTAGGATTTTTTTATTTTTTTCTCATTTTTTTTATATCATGAACACATTTTTATTTTTTGTTTCATGTTTGTTTAGAAGTCCTAAAACCATTTTGATGATTGACTATTAAGAATGAAGTTGTTTGATTGTTTAGATTTTGGTGAAGAAGATGAAGTGGGTTGAAACATGTAATAGATAAGTATTTGGGTTTGTATTATAAATCAGAAAAACTGAAATGGAGGAATGGTTAAGGGTGTTGATGAGTGAACGAGAGGTCTCGGGTTCGAGCCCGGCTTGGTGCAATTTTTTTAAAACTGACTCCTAAGGTAGTTTTATACTTTTAAAAATTATTATTATTATTATTAATATTATTATTATTATCCTTAGGTATTTCTACAATTATTAATTTTACAAAACAAAAGATATATATGTAAATATATTATTACATAAAATATACTAATATTACATAAAATTATGTTTCAACTAATATTATTGATATAACATTAATTAAATATCAAATAAGTATCATAATATATTATAAGAATAATTAATACATAACAAATATATAAACTTGATTGATTTATACTATAATGTGTTAATACTTGATATAGGTTCGTGAATCCGAGGCCAACCCTGCATTGTTCAATGTCGTCATATGTATTTTTACTACAAAATACAGTATTGTGAGTTTCATTTACCTTTTTACCCTTTATATTTTTGGGCTGAGAATACATGCGCAACTTTTATAACTGTTTTACGAAATAGACACAAGTAATCGAAATTACGTTATATGGTTGAATGATCGAAACTGAATATGCCCCTTTTTATTAAGTCTGGTAATCTAAGAATTAGGGAACAGACACCCTAATTGACGCGAACTCTAAAGATAGATCTATCGGGCCCAACAAGCCCCATCCAAAGTACCGGATGCTTTAGTACTTCGAAATTTATATCATGTCCGAAGGAGGATCCCGGAATGATGGGGATATTCTTATATGCATATTGTGAATGTCGGTTACCAGGTGTTCAATCCATATGAATGATATTTTTGTCTCTATGCATGGGACGTATGATTATGAGAAATGGAAGTATGAAATCTTGTGGTCTATTAAAATTATGAAATGATTCTTTATGATAAACTAATGAACTCACCAACCTTTTGGTTGACACTTTAAAGCATGTTTATTCTCAGGTACGAAAGAAATCTTCCGCTGTGCATTTGCTCATATTAGAGATATTACTTGGAGTCATTCATGACATATTTCAAAAGATGTTGCATTCGAGTCGTTGAGTTCATCAAGATTATTATTAAGTC
Organism: Rutidosis leptorrhynchoides; assembly: GCF_046630445.1. NCBI lineage: Eukaryota > Viridiplantae > Streptophyta > Magnoliopsida > Asterales > Asteraceae > Rutidosis > Rutidosis leptorrhynchoides. The sequence continues at coordinate 235,464,814 of NC_092338.1, read as the reverse complement.
AATTATATTTGGATATATTATGAAATGCTTTACATGCCTGTCAACTGTCGATGTAACGAAAGTTTGTCTTTTAAAAACGAATGCAATGTTTGTAAAATTTATCATATAGAGGTCAATTACCTCGCGATGTAATCAACTGTTGTGAATCGTTTGTAATCGATATGGACTTCGTCCTGATGGATTAGGACGGGTCTCTACAAATTTCATTCAAATCAGATCAAGATCAAAATTAAAAGTTGCAGTTTTAATTTTAATAGTTTTCCTCTATTTTTGAAATTTGAAATTGCCAAATCCAATAATTGTTAGATGATTTAAGGAAGACACAATGATGTGCTAGGGTTATTTCTTTCAACAGGATCATTCGATCGTTCTCTCTGCGTGTGCTAGGGTTATTACTTTCAACAAGATGCTACTTAATTAAGGTCAGTATTTCAGGGTTATAATGTTTATTTGAATCGAGTAACATCATCGTATTTCTTTCATGTATATTCTTTGGTTATTATTGATTACTTTTTTTGTATTTTTGAAGGTTTATGGATGCATAGAAGGTGTCCGATGTAATGTCAATAATAATTTTCAGCTTTTTAGATCAGTTATGAATTTTAATCGGGTATTCACTCTGAATGCAATCAACAACAGTTTTTGATCTTTGTCAGTTTGTAATATACATATTGACTTCATATATCAAATGAAATTGTACTTAGACTCTATTATTGGTATAATTTATATGGATCTATGATGTGAGGTTAAGATGAGGTGCGAATCTTTAAGTATAATGTGTACTGTATAGCACTGATAATTGTTTATAATGTAATAATACGTGATGGTCTTGTCCGAACATTAGTGAAGCATGATTAAATTAAAAAAAGTTGACTATATTAGAAAAACTCGACTACTATCACTCTTAATGACAGCTATATCATTTTTTGGCAGGACACACCCGAGACTGTGCACAAGAATACAGTTTGTTTGCATAGTAAGCAAGTAAAATGGTTGGCACTGTCGCATGTCTGATATCAGAATCTTATAGCAGCTACCCACTAGCATTTGTTACCATTGTAAGTTAAGTATTTCTATTTTCCTTTTTTTCTTTTTCTTTCAGTTGCTTAATGTGGGTAGGAGGATATTTCGTCCTGAGTTGCGTCGCTTGCAAGTTGGATTCAGAACTGTTTTTAATATTTTTTGCGTCTTGAAATAGATTACATGGGTTGCGTTCACATGATCGGAGACATCAACATTACTGGAAACACAAACAGAAACTAAACAATACTCAGGACCTTGAGATCGTAAATTTAAAGGGACTAAAACACATCACATTTTCTTTCTACATTACTGTATATTATAACAGTTACACAGCTGCTACACTATAGCAATGACTGTACCTACACTACATGGAGTGACAACATGGTCCTTCTCACATTGTTGAACGAACACGCTACGGGCTTTGATGTTGATGCATACAACTTGATGGAAAATCCAGTGATTAACCACAAGCATGAAGTCAAAGATTATAAAGGCATCCTTTAAATACATATACACTAATTAATTAATGCAGATTATAAAGCATTAAGATAAAAAGCTTGCGAAATGAAACATCCGCCTAGAGCATCAACAGACTTAAGCAAGCAAGTGACTTTTATTTCATGATTTATTTATTCTTATAATTACAATGGGGGTTTTTGTCTTTTTAATATATGCCAACTTAAAGTATCGTGATGTAACATTTGTGTTTAGGTATTAGTCTCACAAATGGACAGATTATGTGAGCAGTGCAACGAATGAGGATTAGAGTGTGATGGCGAAACGAGTTGCATTTTAGTTACATTCTAGTTTTGATAACTCGATTCGGGTTGTTGAATCCAACCAGAGTCTGGCTGGGGTGAATTTGAAATTGCTATTACCCATCATTTTCACAGTGATGTTTCCGAGAAACCGATGCACCTGTTAGTGCTTTTCTATTCTTCTTCATGCCACTAACTCTTAAAGTATATTTGATTATGGTTGCTCAAACTCTTAAAGTATGTGAAAGAAAGGTTTACATACTATGAGGAAAACGTGGTGTTGGCAAAACGAGTTGTGCTACTATACTTGCTATGAAATTTGCAAACAGTGGACATCCAACTGTTGTAGTTTCAACCGATCCCACACATTTTTTAAGTGACTCTTTTGCCCAAGTAATTTGATAATTTTCTTTCCCTAATAATTGTGACGACTCCGTCAAAACACTTAACGGCTCCGTCACTTGGTCCCACAGCTTGATCGAAACTCTATATGAATTTAATAAAACAACCTTGCATTCTTTATTTAAAAATGATTTCCTATAAAGGAAATCTACTAAAATGTATAAGTTTAGAAAAACTATACAATAATACTTTAACCAAAAGTTGACCAAAATAAAGTCAACAAACAACCACTATTTAATGTAACAAAATAGAATGCAAGTTAATGTTTAACAAAAGCTGCCATCATAAATATGCAGACTCTCTAAGCACAGCGGAAGCAATCAATCATGAACCTGAGAATAAAACATGCGAGTAACTGTCAACAAAAATGTTGAGTGAATTATAGGTTTAATATTGCAAACAATATTTAATTTAAACAATAAAAATTTATGTTTGAAAACATAAAAGTCCTTTTTAAACCACCAAATTATATGCTAGAAAACATATAATAAAACATTATTCCATTTTCCGTGAGCCACCTGGTAACCACTTAACCATTTATTTACCCCTTGCCAAACACAATAAATAATATACACCGAACAAGTGTATCTACAACAAAATACGAAGTACTAAACATTCCGATTATAAATTGCTAGCGCGACTAGCTCGAAATGGGGTTGTCAAACCCGATAGATCTATCCATAGGATTCGCGTTCACCAGTAGAAACCAGTGATTACAGTTACCAGACTAGGGAATATTTTTGTTCAACTCACAATGAATAATTTAAACCAACTTCCACATGTGTCCAAAATATAAAATAAATTGCATGTATTCTCATCCCAAAAGATTTAAAATAGAAAAATGGGACTATAACTCACCTTAAATAGCAACTGAAGAAATCTCACAAACAAGCGAACAGCACGTAAAGTAAAGTGATCAAGAAAGATCACAACGCCGACCTATAAATAAAGCAGGTCGAAATAAATAACTAACTTAGGCCAAGTCTTAGTATGATAGCTATTGTACATGTTGCAAGTAGGCATAGAACATTACTCAGCAAGCATCGGTTTGATTGGAACAGCATAAGGACACACACTTTCTATTTTTAGAAAGTTTCTATTTTTAGCAGGTTTCCATTTTTGGAAAGTTTTCTATTTTTGGAAAGTTTCTATTTTTGGAAAGTTTCTATTTTTGGAAAGTTTCTATTTTTGGAAAGTTTCTATTTTTGGAAAGTTTCTATTTTTGGAAAGTTTCTATTTTTGGAAAGTTTCCAAATTTAGAAAGTTCTATTTTTAGAAAGTTTTGAAGTTAGGAAAGTTTCCTTATTTAGAAAGTCAACAGAAGTCAACCGAAAGTCAAAGTCAACCTTGGTCAAACATAGTCAACATAAATTTTAAAAGTGTAAGTTATAATAATAACATAGGTTATAATGTTATTTAAAGTCAAATGTGTATAATAATGCCTTAACATAAGTTTAATTAAATAAAATGAATTATTAAAGTTAATATAAGTTGAAATGTTATAATTAGTATAACATAAGTATTTAATTAATTAATTAAATGTCAATCATAATATAAATATTATTAATTTATAATAAATTTTAAATCATATCATAAGTATTATTAATTAATAAAGAATTATTAATCATATCATAAGTTTCTAATTAAAATTATTAAATCATAAGTATTTAATAATTAAGTCATAATTAAATAATAATTAAGTCTTATAATAATTAAATAATTATTTAATCTTTATTATAAGTCTTATAATAATTTCTCATAATTAAATTTAATACTTATCATAAGTATTTTCCTTTAATAATAAAAGTATTACTAATCATAAGTTTAATTAAAATGTTAATTAAATTATAATTAATAATTAAATAATATAATAAATAATTATATTAAAAGTCTTAAAATAAAATAATTACTTCTTTAACATAAGTAATTTATTTAATAATGAAATCCATAAATTTTTATCATAAGTTAAATCATTAACCATAAGTATAAATTTAAAAGTTCGCCGGGTCGTATCTTGAGCCCCGGGTGTCGGTTTCGGGCAAGCCACATATGTAACTTCACCTACTCAAACCACCCGACACATTTATGAACTCAAGAACACTCCAAGAACAGTCCCTAAGTCGTGCATATCAGCCATGACTTCAATTGGGAAATCATTTTACTCAAAACAGTAATTCGGGCAAAACGGGTGAACCGTGGCTCGGATTTAGGTGACCCGAACATGAATATTCGTCTCACCATCAGTCCTAACCAAATGAGGCACCCTAAAGACACCAAGGATGGTCACAAAGTCGGACCCAACCTTGTTCATGCCAAGAACACCTTTCAATCTTTAACAGAAACCAAATTAAGCGTATCTAGGGCTCCGGGAATCGAAACGACATGAATCCGGAGTCTAAAATTAATGTCTTGATGAGAGGAACTCATTTATATACTTTATTTTAACATTCATATCAGTTACAAAGTCAGAATATACGAATCAAACTGCTGTCCAAAATTTACAAACCGAAATCGTACGCAAACGAGTAATTCTACGCATTCAAACAACATTACAACAACTTATACATATCATACTAATCATATAACATCAAAATACAGAAATATAAATAAATATGGAAAGTTCTAGGGTTAGGGTTTATACCCTAATCGAGAATCAAAGTATATGATCGCGTAGAGAACGAAACAAGGAACGCGTTGGTGTTAATTGATTTATGATCCAAGCTTTAATTTTGTTTGATGAAGATGATGAATGGTGGTGGTGGTGGCGTCAACTAGGGCAAGGGAGGAAGAGAGAAAAAGTTGCAATTTGTATTTTTAGGTTTAGGCTACAAAATATGTGAAATAAAATCAAGATAGGAAAAATGGAAAAGCAAGGGAGATCCCTCCCTCCCTAATTCGGCCGTAGGTGGGATGGGGTGGGCCCCTTAGTGGGCCAACTTGTCCAACATTGAAAAACGTGCAATTCCTGATGGCCCGAAAGCCCGAACGAATCCCGAAACGCGAAAACGCACTTACGCGATTAAAAATCCGGAAAGATAACAAACGCGCGACGAAAAATAAATATAAACACTATATATAATAATATGATCTTAAAATATCATATTTAAAATAATTAGGATTTAAAAATCCCGAAAGCTCGACCGTTGGTTTAAAAACCGAAAAGATTCGCCGGATGGAAATCCTTGACACGTAGAAACGTACAATTAAAGATATGAATACAAATATTCATATAACACATAATAATTAATATATTATTACAAAAATAATAATATAGGTCATAGAAATGACGTGGCACGAAAAATAATTAACGGTCGTTAAATAATTAACGGCAAAAGATAACGGAAAAAGTAGGGTCGTTACAGTACCTTCCCGTTACGGAAATTTCGTCCCGAAATTTAAGCAGGTGCAGGGGTTTCCTCGGCATCTGGGAACAAATGCGGTTACTTCTGCTTCATCTGACCTTCACGCTCCCAAGTGAACTCGGGACCGCGTCCGGTGTTCCATCTAACTCGAACAATAGGAATTTTACTCTGCTTAAGAGTCTTTACCTCTCGGTCCATAATTTCAACAGGTTCTTCAATAAAATAAAGTTGCTTATCAACATGAAGTTCATCAAAAAGAATAGTTTCATTGGCCTCGGCCAAACACTTCTTTAAATTCGATACATGAAAAACGTCACGAATAGCACTGAGTTCTTGTGGCAATTTCAAACGATAAGCCACTGGTCCAACTCTCTCAATAATCCCAAAAGGTTCAACAAAATGAGGATTCAACTTTCCCCTTTTACCAAAACGTACCACACCCTTCCAAGGTGAAACTTTCAACATAACACGATCACCGACCTGAAATTCAATATCGTTTCTTCTTTTATTGGCATAGCTCTTTTGCCAACTTCTGGCGATTCTCAATCTTTCCTTAATCTGTGCAATCTTCTAGGTAGTCTCGTGAATGATCTCTGGTCATGTGAGTTGAGCATCCCCAACCTCATTCCAACAGACAGGAGACCTACACTTTCTACCATACAGAGCTTCAAATGGTGCGGCTTTAATACTTGCATGATAACTGCTGTTATAAGAAAACTCATCCAGCGACAAATATTTATCCCACCCATTTCCAAAATCAATAACACACGCTCTTAACATGTTTTCTATGTTTGAATGGTCCTTTCACTCTGACCATCCGTCTGTGGATGATAAGCGGTGCTCATATCCAATTTAGTTCCTAGAGCACCTTGTTAGGACTGCCTCAGTCCAACATAATCGATACGGGAACACCATGTCTCGAAATAATCTCCTTCAAATACAAACGAGTAAACTTCTTCATTGAATATGTTTCCTTAATTGGCAAGAAAAGAGTTGACTTAGCGAGTCGGTAACAATCACCCAAATGGTATCATAACCACCCACAACTCCCGGTAACTTCGTAATAAAGTCCATCTTAATACCTTCCCACTTCCACTCGGGAATTTCAGGTTGCACCAAAAGTCCAGACGGTTTCTGATGTTCAGGTTTAACCTTAGCGCAGGTCAAACACTTAGCCACATACGTAGCCACATCAGCTTTCAAATTAGGCCACCAATACAGCTCCTTAAGATCATGATACATCTTTCCTGAACCAGGATGAATAGAGTACCTAGACTTATGAGCCTCATCTAAAACAAGTTTTCGTAGGTCACCAAACTTCGGAACCCAAAGGCATCCCGCAAAATACCGAGTACCATCGGTTTGTACCTCTAACTGTTTACTCAAGCCTCGGACCTTCCCGTTACAAAATTTTCCTCCTTCAAGGCTTCTTATTGTGCCTCAAGGATCTGCCTAGCGAGGTTTGTTTGAATTGTCATATTCAAGGCCCTAAACCTGCGAGGTTCAGCCCTTTCTTTACGACTTAATGCATCAGCCACATCATTGGCCTTTCCCGGATGATATAAAAGTTCGCAATCATAATCATTTAACGTCTCAACCCATCTTCGTTGCCTCATATTTAACTGTTTCTGATCAAGAATATGTTGAAGACTTTTGTGATCAGTGTACAATGTACCTTTGACCCCATATAGATAATGTCTGCAAATCTTAAGCGCAAACACAATAGCTCTCAACTCTAAATCATGGGTTACGTAATTCTGATCGTGAATCTTCAACTGACGTGACGCGTACGCAATAACTTTCTTTCGTTGCATCAAAACACAACCAAAGTCTTGACACAAAGCATCACGATAGATAACAAAATCATCATTACCCTCAGGTAGTGATAATATCGGTGCAGAAGTTAACTTCTTCTTCAGAGTTTGGAAAAGCAGCATCTTGTTCATTCTTCCACTCATACTTTTTCCTTTTGTGCGTTAAAGCAGTCAGAGGTTTAGCTATTTGAGAGAAATCTTGAATGAACCTTTTATAATGACCTGCTAATCCTAGAAACTGGCGAATTTGAGTAGGAGTTTTCGGAATTTCCCACTTTTCAATTGCCTCAATCTTGGCGGGATCAACTAGTATTCCTTGTTTACTAACAATATATCCAAGGAATTGAACTTCTCTTAATCAGAAATTACACTTAGAGAACTTAGCGTACAAATCTTCTTTTCTCAATAATTCAAGCACCAACTTCAAATATTCTTCGTGTTCTTCATCACTCTTAGAATAAATAAGGATGTGGTCGATGAAAACAGTAACGAATTTGTCCAGATAGGGTCTACACACACGGTTCATGAGGTCCATGAACACAACAGGTGCATTTGTCAATCTGAACGCCATAACAAGAAATTCAAAGTGACTATAACGGGTACAGAAAGCGGTTTTCAGAATATCAGTTTCTTTAGCGCGTAATTGGTGATAACCGGAACGAAGATCAATCTTATAATAAACGGACGAACCTTGAAGTTGATCGAACAGATCATCAATTCTCGGAAGAGGGTAACGGTTTTTTTTTAACAGTAAGCTCGTTCAATTCACGATAATCAATACACAAACGAAATGAACCATCTTTCTTCTCAACGAACTAAACGGGAGCTCCCCAAGGGGACGAACTGGGACGGATGAAATAAAGTTTCAATAATGAAGGAAGAAATAAATATGGAGTAGTCACATCGGTGGCATAGATATTTAAGGCAATTCTCTCAAAGGAGTTAACGAGGATCATGGACTCCAAAGTAAATTTTCATTATATTTCCGAGAGGAAGACGTATGAAAGGTGTGATAATTCAACGAGAGTGAACTTCCTTGTACAATGAGCTAGGAAGTCTAGGATTCATCCATATTCTTAAATTTATGTGCGGATGAAAAGAACGCGAATCATGGGTTATAAAGAATGGCCGACTCCAGGTGAGATGAATCTCCAAAAATAATTTCGTGCACCCTAAAGTATCGAATCCTAGGATTGATGTTTACGAGGGTGTTGCGGTTGACAGCGAAAATTGAGAGTAGAAACTCCTCAAACGGTCTAGAGTAATATATATCCATGATACCCATTATAACAACAGTTGGGGTAGAAACCCACCTAGCGCCTTTTCTACAATAAGGTGACCATCGAGTGTACCCCAGAAACTTGATTTATCGGTCTGCGTTTCGGCCATGTCCAACCATAAGAGGGAAAATTCTATGAGCGCAAAGACTTTTCAACAAATTTTATAAAACCGGCATCCAATCTGGTGTAAGAATTTCTATCAATGGACTTAATGGTAAATTTTCATCCTTAAACGGAGGATGAGAAGAAATGTGATCCAAACACTCTGTAGAGTAATGCGAAAATTCTAATATAATCAATCAAAGAAGTTTTGAAAAAGCTTTAAACGTCTAATGTAACCCCATAAATGGAACGAAGCTCTTAGTAAATTTAGAAGTATGTACAACGTGTACCATTTTACGTAAATCAATTTGAGTTAACTAGACAACTCAATAAGAGTGGTTTTAAAATAATTTTGAAGGTATAAATTAGTGTATACTAGCCAAAATATGTAAGGGTAAATTTGTCCATTTGAATTCATACGTACATATATGATTTTATAAATAGTATACATGACAAAGTATTTCATTACTTCTATTCGCCCATAAATCTCGTGAGAACCGCCCAATTACACAAATGTGTAAAATTTTTAATGAAAAGCAGGGTATCCGCATCACAGAGGTTATGAGTTGAAGTAAGATCGTTAAAGCTCGGGTGATGGACTTGAATCGCCTCGCGACATCTCTTCAATAAATGCTACGAGGTCATGAAAACCAATGAGTTAAATAATGTCTTGACTTTTATCAGAACACAAGTCCTTGGGTCAAAACTATTCACGTGCGAAGCTGTCACTAACAAGCGAGTTATAAATGATAAAACATGGGGTAGGTAGTTCGGTTAAGATGAGTCTCTCGCATATCAACAAATAAGATAATGAGTATCTTCCTTACTCATGTAATAACGTTAGAATTTCCGAATGAGTGGTGTACAAATTTTCTTTGACTCGCTTTCTATTCCTCATGTCACAATATTGGGACTTTTTATGAATTAAAGTAATATAATCACGTTGGCCTGACGCCATTATATTTCACTAACTCATAGTTCCATTCCAATATCACTACATAAGGTCAGGACACGTGGTCAACCTCGAATTTCAACACAATTTCCCTAAAACAATTTCTTAACAATGTGCTAAGGATAGCACAAGAGACAAAGACATCGAAGGTAATGAATAGGAGTAACGATGACATAAGAATGTCTTCGAAGTACCAAGAATCTCTAAAAGTCAAGAATGACGTTTTCCGTTTCAAAAACCAAAGCACAACGGCACAACGGCACAAAGGCACGTAATATAACAAGAATGTTATATACCTAAGCAGAATAGCTGACATTGAAATGCCGAGCCTTTAGAAGTCAAGAATGACGTCTCGCGTAATATAACTCAAAAGTTATATACATATCCATAATAGATGACATAGAAATGCCTAGAATTCTAGAACACGTAATGTAACTCAAACGTTATATCAATAAACACAAATTATGACATAGAAATGTCGAGAATTTCAGAAGTCAAGAATGTCACCCCCTCGGTTTCACTAACCGAGGCGTTCCTATAAAAGATGAACTCGCATGAGTCGGAGAATACGTTTAAATCAGAATGGGAGTTCCTCCCAGATTCAGAACATAATAGAAATGTATGTATGATAACCATATACATACCAATACGATACAAATAATCACATATAATAATATATAATAGGTCGGGCTGTAGACTAGACTCACTAATGCACCCTATTGACTCGGGTAACGACATCAATGCAGCCTAATTCCCTACAACCAACGCTCTGATACCAACTGTGACGACTCCGTCAAAACACTTAACGGCTCCGTCACTTGGTCCCACAGCTTGATCGAAACTCTATATGAATTTAATAAAACAACCTTGCATTCTTTATTTAAAAATGATTTCCTATAAAGGAAATCTACTAAAATGTATAAGTTTAGAAAAACTATACAATAATACTTTAACCAAAAGTTGACCAAAATAAAGTCAACAAACAACCACTATTTAATGTAACAAAATAGAATGCAAGTTAATGTTTAACAAAAGCTGCCATCATAAATATGCAGACTCTCTAAGCACAGCGGAAGCAATCAATCATGAACCTGAGAATAAAACATGCGAGTAACTGTCAACAAAAATGTTGAGTGAATTATAGGTTTAATATTGCAAACAATATTTAATTTAAACAATAAAAATTTATGTTTGAAAACATAAAAGTCCTTTTTAAACCACCAAATTATATGCTAGAAAACATATAATAAAACATTATTCCATTTTCCGTGAGCCACCTGGTAACCACTTAACCATTTATTTACCCCTTGCCAAACACAATAAATAATATACACCGAACAAGTGTATCTACAACAAAATACGAAGTACTAAACATTCCGATTATAAATTGCTAGCGCGACTAGCTCGAAATGGGGTTGTCAAACCCGATAGATCTATCCATAGGATTCGCGTTCACCAGTAGAAACCAGTGATTACAGTTACCAGACTAGGGAATATTTTTGTTCAACTCACAATGAATAATTTAAACCAACTTCCACATGTGTCCAAAATATAAAATAAATTGCATGTATTCTCATCCCAAAAGATTTAAAATAGAAAAATGGGACTATAACTCACCTTAAATAGCAACTGAAGAAATCTCACAAACAAGCGAACAGCACGTAAAGTAAAGTGATCAAGAAAGATCACAACGCCGACCTATAAATAAAGCAGGTCGAAATAAATAACTAACTTAGGCCAAGTCTTAGTATGATAGCTATTGTACATGTTGCAAGTAGGCATAGAACATTACTCAGCAAGCATCAGTTTGATTGGAACAGCATAAGGACACACACTTTCTATTTTTAGAAAGTTTCTATTTTTAGCAGGTTTCCATTTTTGGAAAGTTTTCTATTTTTGGAAAGTTTCTATTTTTGGAAAGTTTCTATTTTTGGAAAGTTTCTATTTTTGGAAAGTTTCTATTTTTGGAAAGTTTCTATTTTTGGAAAGTTTCTATTTTTGGAAAGTTTCTATTTTTGGAAAGTTTCTATTTTTGGAAAGTTTCCAAATTTAGAAAGTTCTATTTTTAGAAAGTTTTGAAGTTAGGAAAGTTTCCTTATTTAGAAAGTCAACAGAAGTCAACCGAAAGTCAAAGTCAACCTTGGTCAAACATAGTCAACATAAATTTTAAAAGTGTAAGTTATAATAATAACATAGGTTATAATGTTATTTAAAGTCAAATGTGTATAATAATGCCTTAACATAAGTTTAATTAAATAAAATGAATTATTAAAGTTAATATAAGTTGAAATGTTATAATTAGTATAACATAAGTATTTAATTAATTAATTAAATGTCAATCATAATATAAATATTATTAATTTATAATAAATTTTAAATCATATCATAAGTATTATTAATTAATAAAGAATTATTAATCATATCATAAGTTTCTAATTAAAATTATTAAATCATAAGTATTTAATAATTAAGTCATAATTAAATAATAATTAAGTCTTATAATAATTAAATAATTATTTAATCTTTATTATAAGTCTTATAATAATTTCTCATAATTAAATTTAATACTTATCATAAGTATTTTCCTTTAATAATAAAAGTATTACTAATCATAAGTTTAATTAAAATGTTAATTAAATTATAATTAATAATTAAATAATATAATAAATAATTATATTAAAAGTCTTAAAATAAAATAATTACTTCTTTAACATAAGTAATTTATTTAATAATGAAATCCATAAATTTTTATCATAAGTTAAATCATTAACCATAAGTATAAATTTAAAAGTTCGCCGGGTCGTATCTTGAGCCCCGGGTGTCGGTTTCGGGCAAGCCACATATGTAACTTCACCTACTCAAACCACCCGACACATTTATGAACTCAAGAACACTCCAAGAACAGTCCCTAAGTCGTGCATATCAGCCATGACTTCAATTGGGAAATCATTTTACTCAAAACAGTAATTCGGGCAAAACGGGTGAACCGTGGCTCGGATTTAGGTGACCCGAACATGAATATTCGTCTCACCATCAGTCCTAACCAAATGAGGCACCCTAAAGACACCAAGGATGGTCACAAAGTCGGACCCAACCTTGTTCATGCCAAGAACACCTTTCAATCTTTAACAGAAACCAAATTAAGCGTATCTAGGGCTCCGGGAATCGAAACGACATGAATCCGGAGTCTAAAATTAATGTCTTGATGAGAGGAACTCATTTATATACTTTATTTTAACATTCATATCAGTTACAAAGTCAGAATATACGAATCAAACTGCTGTCCAAAATTTACAAACCGAAATCGTACGCAAACGAGTAATTCTACGCATTCAAACAACATTACAACAACTTATACATATCATACTAATCATATAACATCAAAATACAGAAATATAAATAAATATGGAAAGTTCTAGGGTTAGGGTTTATACCCTAATCGAGAATCAAAGTATATGATCGCGTAGAGAACGAAACAAGGAACGCGTTGGTGTTAATTGATTTATGATCCAAGCTTTAATTTTGTTTGATGAAGATGATGAATGGTGGTGGTGGTGGCGTCAACTAGGGCAAGGGAGGAAGAGAGAAAAAGTTGCAATTTGTATTTTTAGGTTTAGGCTACAAAATATGTGAAATAAAATCAAGATAGGAAAAATGGAAAAGCAAGGGAGATCCCTCCCTCCCTAATTCGGCCGTAGGTGGGATGGGGTGGGCCCCTTAGTGGGCCAACTTGTCCAACATTGAAAAACGTGCAATTCCTGATGGCCCGAAAGCCCGAACGAATCCCGAAACGCGAAAACGCACTTACGCGATTAAAAATCCGGAAAGATAACAAACGCGCGACGAAAAATAAATATAAACACTATATATAATAATATGATCTTAAAATATCATATTTAAAATAATTAGGATTTAAAAATCCTGAAAGCTCGACCGTTGGTTTAAAAACCGAAAAGATTCGCCGGATGGAAATCCGCGACACGTAGAAACGTACAATTAAAGATATGAATACAAATATTCATATAACACATAATAATTAATATATTATTACAAAAATAATAATATAGGTCATAGAAATGACGTGGCACGAAAAATAATTAACGGTCGTTAAATAATTAACGGCAAAAGATAACGGAAAAAGTAGGGTCGTTACAATAATTCAATTGAATAATATTCGAGGTCACGAGATAAATAGGTTGGGTGGGTTGGGTAAAGGTCAAAATGAGTGGTTTGTAGTTGGCTTATGGTTTTTATATGGATCCAAAAGGACCGGGTTAATGATTATAAATTATAAAAACAGTAATATTACAATAATTATCTGAATTTCACAATTAAACAAATTAGGTGATTGTCTACATTAATAATGTTTTTTGTGTTACTTTCATCATATAACATGTTCCCTTTGTAGCTGAATTTTGATTCGACATTTTCACCAATCTGAAATCCATCAATAGCCAGGAGCAACATATTTAGAAGTAAACGTGTAGAAAATTTACCTCTACACATTATATTTACTCATATTGATTTCATTTGTTCTGTTTTCATTGTTTTTAACAGGGGGCAATGTATGCATGAAAAATTGAAAGGCAATATACTGACTACAGTTCAAGCACTATCGTCAGTCCCGTTTGAATCTGAAGTTATCACATCGACAATCTTCGGAACAATAGGAGTGCCTTTTTTCATTTATGGTGCTACAAAATAGAGAGTACCCTTTTTTGGTCTTTGCCTTACATCTTTCAATAAATGTGTATGAAGCCAGGGAGAATGCTACCCTACTTGTATTATCATCTTAGATTAGGTTAACTTAAGATAGGGATGATAATGTGGTATGGGTCCACTCAAGAGTTAAAGGTTATACAGACGAGGATTGGGTTAGATTCGTGTTATCATCCAATATGGACTTAATTCCCGTATGCGCTACGCATATTGGAACCCATATATTTCGTCCAAAGTCGCGGATGCTACAACATGAGTTTATTTGTTTTTTCGTTTACGTTTTTGTGTGACTTGGTCATTTTTGTAGGACCTATTGGTGGTAATTTGTTTGAGCCTTTGGACATATCAGATCCACTAATTTTTATACCATCCATATCTATATCCGCTTATCATCTATTTTAATCATCCACATTCATTTAAATGGATCGGATCGGATGGATATTCGATAAATCAGACATACATTTCCATCTCTACTTACAAGTGATTACATGTTATTTGTATCTTGTAAAATAATTGTCAACCGAATTTCCATCATCAAGCAATTACTTTACATCAATATTCGAATATGCCTTACATAATCCCGCGAAGCCGCGGGTATTAAACTAGTTATTACTAAATTACTATTATAAAATATTATATGTGGAGTCAATGTGATTAGTGTGATGGATGTTAGTGAATGTGATTGGTAAAGTGAAAAGAAGAAGTTGCTGATGTGACGCTAATGTGGCAGCAATGTAGTTTAATGACAGGTGTCATAGATAAGAGTGGTATAATAAACTTCAAATTCAAAAAATATATGGTTGTAATAATTTTTTTCGGCGAATATACATACATATATATATATATATATATATATATATATATATATATACACATATACATATACATATAAAGATCGTAAAGATCCGGTGTTACAAACGAGCGACAATGATTGAAATTGTAAGGGCTCGCTCTGATCGTCCTACAAATTGGACGAAAACATTGATTGACAGAGAGCCAGCACATTGATAAGAAACGATACAACAAACAACTAACCACCAAACCGAAATCTAAACACTACATAAAACCGAAAACATATCTAATGCCACAATCTCCACTACTTAGAAGCCGCACACTAAAATGAACGACGGGCACTCCAGCAACACCTAACCCGAGGCCTGCACCTCAAAGAAACCTCTCGTACTTGAAGAACCCATAACACTCCTAACCAGAGAACCACATGCTCGTCAAGTAAGATCAAAACCCCGTTCGAGCGGATAAAAGGACCCTGAGAGAACTACTTCAAAATACATCAATTTACCCTGGTCAACAAAGTCGACACACGCTAGCAACGACATCGACTCTACCCGAATAGACTCGACTACGAGAGAGGCATGAACATTACAGCGGAACGGAAATCGAATAGTACAAATTACAACAACAAACCAAAAGAAACCCGGCTATCATCGCCGAATTTTCAGAGAACATTTATAAACCCGCACCCATCAGAGGCCAGAAACGAGTAGCCGGTTCCCGCCGGCGACCACCAGCTGCCACCAGCAGCCACCAGCTTCCGCCAACAGCCGCCAGCAGATACCGACAACCACAAGGCTCTAGACAACCGCAAAAGGCCGCCTACAACATCACTGTCGTCAGCATCCTCTCACAGCCGTCAAACCGTCAAACAGCTTCACGACACTGGTTGAAACCGCCCTCAACCACCCAAAAACCAGACGCCGACCAAAAGTAACTAATCGGCCACTAACAGCCGTCACCCGTTAACGGGGGTCAAAGGCAGAGTCCGGCCACCGGAAGTTGCCTTGTTTCAACACAAAACATACACCAACCACAAACCCACCAAAATTAAACCTAACCTCAAAACATAATCGAGACTTACCAAGATGAAAGTAGAATTCCGGTGGAATTCGTCGCCTACCACCACCACAGGAAAGAAACCGGTCACGAATATCGGAGATGAAAATAACGGCGAGCAACCCATAAGACCCAAAAGATGCCGGAAACACCGAATAACAACTCAAAAACCAACCAACACCCAGATTCCGAGGAGTACCACTCGGAATCGCTGCCTGGAAGTCGATGAAGAGACCGGAGAAGATGAAACGGGTCAGGGCATCATCGGAGAAAAACGGACCGAGGTTGTAATTATTCGACATAAAGCATAGAATCCGTACCACCGGCGAGATGCCGGTGGTCGGAGAGGGAAACCAAACCAGGATCTACAAACCGGCAAAGAATAATGAAGATAAGCATTGGTTGTGGTTTAAATTTGCAGGTTGTTACAAAATTGATGAAGAAGAAAAATAAATGAAGAATAAATCTGTGAAAGTACCGATCGAAAATTTCAAAAGGATTGAAAGTTTGCACAAGTTTCAAGTCAGAGAGCACGTGAAGGGTTTTCGACGACAATAGTTATGTATGTA
Source organism: Rutidosis leptorrhynchoides (assembly GCF_046630445.1). Lineage (NCBI taxonomy): Eukaryota > Viridiplantae > Streptophyta > Magnoliopsida > Asterales > Asteraceae > Rutidosis > Rutidosis leptorrhynchoides. The sequence goes on along the minus strand of NC_092338.1, from coordinate 235,447,982 downwards.
TGTATGCCAAGCCAAAAGGTATGGTTGTAATAATGAACCATATTGTTTATGACTAATTAATGCTTCTTGAACTTGAATCGAGTTCGTTCAAGTGTTATTTTTACAGAGTTCAAGTTTAAGTTTTGAGTAAAAAGAAACACAACTAGACAAACCAGCTTTCTAAGGCATAAACCAACTAATATCTAGCTTTTTGAAGACAAAAGTCAGCCTTCCTTGACTATTTGTCTTCATGTTCATGTTGGTGAACGATCAATCTCTATGACCCGATGAGCTAGTTGGGCGTGAGTGGAGTCGGAACGTCCGAGGACGAAAGACAAAATGCTCCACGGTTAACGTCCGATCAGCCATGAAATCCATCACTATACCGAGCAAATAATGGGCAACTAAGTGCTAATACAAATGTACCTAAGCTGTAATGAATCGAAGCTTATCAAGTTATTCGAACCTAATTACATAACTCAGAACGTCCAATTCAATGATGGATGTTGGAAGAACATATAACTTCACAATACATAAAGAAGGTAACTTCATTTTACATCGATGAGATATGAATACATGCATAAGATGTGGATGTTGTTAACTAACCACCAAACACGTTACATTATTTCACCACTAGAGAAAAAACCCACCCATCTAAATAAATTATAAACATAAACTCGCTAATTCTCATCAACAGACCTTTTTGATGTCGTCTATAAGTTTCTTCCGGTCTTCAATGGACTTTTCAAGACGCATATATTCGTCCATAATAGACTGACAATTGGCCTCATCCCTTTTGTTTTTTTTATTAAGCATATCAATCATTTTGTTTTTTACATCACTGTCATTTTCACCATCCTTATCGATCTCCACCAATGGTTCGTTAGACGGACCAGAATCTGAATCTGAAGCCGCCTCTGCGCTTGACTCAAAACGCAACCTTTTAACACCCGTTTCTCTCTTATCTTGTTTCCCGTTTGTGGCTGCCGTTCTTTCTTCCATCTTGATCTGTAATGGATCCACATTAGAGGCTATTTGACCAAGTATGTTTGCAGCTTCCTGGGTGACAATGACATGTGTTTAAATTGTGCATATCTCATGTTGTTTAACATGTGTTTCATCCCTATCCCTAATTTTATTCATTAAACTGCTAATAACAATGAGTGAACAACTTGTTTTTTATGTCTATAGTTCACTTTCCTAAATTTATTAGTACTATAAACTATACTATTGGAGCACCAAAGCAGTGATTTTGTAATAAGCCAGGTTTTGTTACCTATTGATCTATAAACATAACTCATAAGCATATGTGTGACTGTACCAACGGTTCAGTAGGCTGCTTTAAATTTGATTCTGATTCCGAATCAGACTCAGACACGTAAAGTTGGCTAACAGGCAATGCACGCAATCCATTCCTTGTTTTCACACGTTGGCGTTTAAACCACCCTTGCACTTGCACACAGGTTAACCCTAAATCTTTACTTAGCTTCGTTGTTGTTGCACTATTTGGCTTTGGATTAGCTGTAAACACAAATAATCAATCAATAACCATATATAAATATTTCCATAACATACAAACATAACATATCAAGACAACATTGCCGAAAAAGCTTTCAGAACAACTCTTTAAAATCATACCTACTTACATAGATTCATATAAATATACATATATTTCAACAACCGTTATGATGCACATACTAAACTCGAAGAACATACAATGAAGTCATAATTGTAGATCAAAAGAATAAATCAATATAACTGGATATGTGAAGAGCAAGATCAAAACTTACAGGCATAAGCTTTTTCGAGAACACTCAATTGGTGTGGAGTCTTCTTCATGCTTCGATTGCTTTTTCCTTCCGAAACCCTATACATTTTCACCCAAATTAGAAACTAGGGTTTCAATTGAAAATCAATATCAAGATTACAACTTTCTGAAGCTAATTGTCAAAACAAACAAAACCCACAACCCAATTTTGTGTTTGATTGGATGGTGTTCCAATTCTTCTGAGTTCCATTGTCAACAACTCAAGATAGTAATAAATCGAAATAAACTACGGAGTAGCTTCCAAGAGAAGAACATTACATGCTTTTGGGCTTGTCAGGGGTACTCACGGCCCAAATAAGCTTACATGTAAATTGGTAAGTAGATTTGAATCTGCTGATAACGAGCACGGATTTGTAATAACCACGAATCATTAGTCCCAAAAAAAAATAAAAAATAAAAAATAAAAAAATAAAAAAAATTATTCGTCAGAGATTATTTACCTGGTAAGTTATTTTGTTCGTGCTCGTGACCCGCAGATAACCACAACCCGCGAGCAAACATGCAATGACGCAAGTTTAAAATATATACATATTAACTATCTGTTCTCACGGATATTCATAACACGTGTGAAAAATTACGGATTAACATTGAAAATATAATATAAGTATATTAATGTGTAATACCCGCAAGTTTCTCAAACAGGTAATACGGATTCACGGGGTCGGATTTTACCCTTCGCGGGTATTATATATCCATTACATGTCTGCTACCCGTTAATAGTACAAAATTTTATCCGACCAATACTCACGGGGATATTTTTTCGCCCATTGCCCATCCTTATTCATCAATTTGTTTTTTCATTTTGTTGGTATGCTTTTGTCGGATTTAAAATACTTAGAAGCAAATCTACAAATGAAACTATTCAGAATCAAAACGAAAACCGAATTTAAATTCGATCTAATTCCGTTTAAAGCCGAAAAACATAATAAGTATCAATTGAAGTAATATAACCATTAAATAGCGAAGTCGATTTTTGATTTTGAAATCAGTTTATCATATGTAGATTAATACTTTTATATAATATTGGTTTAATACAGCCCGTTTAACCGTTTTCAAAAAGTAAAATTGAAAACTGAACTGAAAATCAAAATTATATTTGGCAGCCAAACCGAAAATCGAATTCAGATTTGTAAATTGACTCGAATATCCAATTCAAAATCAGCTCGCCTTTCTTCAATTTTTATTCGGTTCAATTTTTGCGAATTAAATTGTTTAAAACTGAAAATTGAACACCCAATAATCAGTATTATTTTTATTGTAAACAAATGAGAAAATAATAGTAATTGTGCACCTTCGAGTTTTCTGTAATAAAAATGAAAGAAAATTAACATAAAGGAAATAAAAAATACGAGAATTTTGTGGAAAGTAAATGAATATAGAGAAATAGATTATGAACTACTTTTTAATGTGGATTTTTTCGTCCATATTTGTTCTCACCATAAAACAGTCATATTTTTCCTTCCGTTTATAACAACTCTCAAATTTCCATACTTGAAATAACTGTTTTACCCTTAGGGTTTCTGCATGCTTATTAATATTGAAATTACTAAGTAATTACTCTACTTTAATACAACGTTGACTAAATATTTATTTTCAGTAGACACATTATGTTAATTAAAGTTTATATTGTTTATATAATTAACTTTAATTAATATTACAAAGTATTAAATTAATGTGACATTTTTATAAAATGTAAAACTATATGTAACTTAATTATTAATTAAATGATAAAATTTCTATAATTATTTATTTAATTAATAAAACTGAAATATTTTTTTTTATAAAATCAGCTACTAATAATAATAAAGAGAATAATAATTTTATTCTAGAATGTTCCAAACTTATTTACCAAGCAGAAATTATTTAAAGATAATATTTCATTTTATTTAAGAAGAATTATTTTTTTAATTTATTTTAACCCAAAAATTTTAAAAAGGAAATGGGATATTTAAAAAAAAAAATACAAAACTTAATCATTAAGTATTTTAATCTAATCCAAATAATGACCAAATACATTTTCTTATTTTTCAAGATTAAACCTTATCAATTTTTTTTTTTAAAATCGGCATTATCTAAATACATATATTATTTATATATATATATATATATATTTATTTTTATTTTTTCACCTCCTTACTTTCACTATAAATAACCTTAATTTCACAATTTTTTCATAAAAAAAGTAGAAGCTCTCAAAAATTTAGAGAAAAGCTTTTTAGGTAATTTTCTTTTTTTTATTTTTTTTCTTTCATTTTCTTTTCGGTTTCTTTATTTTTTCTTTTAGCCGAAAACTTTTCTTTATTTTATCTATAACTTAAATAAATTAATAATATTATTATGATCTAATTATTAACAAATCTAAATCTAAGGTTTTTATAATTATAGTATGTATATATTGATTATATGTATATATAATTATAATGATTTTTGAGTTATAAATAATAAGGACATTAATTATATAAAATATATAATGTAAAAAGATTATAAAAAATAATCAGATTATATAATAATTTTTTTAACCTAAAAAATAATAAGTATTTATATATTTATTTAAAACCGAATATATATGTATTATATATATATATTTGACTATTACTATTTATTATGACTAATTTGTTTTTTTTTTTAAAACTGAAACTAATAAGTTATATATTCTAATAAAATATTAAATCAAGTAATAAGTATATTTAGTTAAAGAATGTATATATTTATTTATGTAAAATCTATGAAAATTTTATATATATATATATATATATATATATATATATATATATATATATATATATATATATATATATATATATATATATATCATGTATGCCGAATATAAAGAATAATATTATATATATATATATATATATATATATATATATATTTATATTCTTTATTATGATTTTTTACGTATATATTTATTTAGAATTTCGAAAAACATATATATATTTATATATATACTCGGCAATATTATTATTATGTATTATTTATATTTTTTTATTCGAACATATATATATTTATATGTATTTTTATTTTTTTCGAACATATATATGTATTTATATTTTTTTCTTTTTGAGAATATATAATCTTATATATTTATATATATTTTTGGTTATTAATATGATATAAATTTTAATACTAATTTTTATATAGTCTAATTACATAAATAATGTTTATGTATAAATAGAATAATATTATTATTATAATATCAGAATATATTTATACTTATTAATAATATTTAAATTTATTATTAAGGTAAAACTTATAGATTTAATATAATACATTAAATTTTAAATAAAATAAATCTATTATATAAGATAATATCTATACTTAAATAGATTTATTATAAATATATCATATGTAATTCGTGTGTGTGTGTGTATATATATATATATATATATATATGTATATATTAATATATTAATATAATAATAATATATTAATAACATAAAGAAAATAATTATAAATAAATAGTTAATAATATTTGAATACTTATAAAAACTAAAACTATTAATATACATATTATATTAATTTAATAACACAATAATTCAGTAAGTATAATAATACTTATAATTATACGAACATTATCCCTATATACTAAAATGTGTGGTGAATGTCATTGTTTCAGTTATTTTCGGTTGTCGTTTTGAGTTTGTTTAACACCCCGTCAAAATCCCTTTAACGGAATGTTAACTCTGGTCCCAGTGCTTGGCTTGACTTCTACGTAACAGCAATATTTTACAGCGGAAGCAAGTAATAACCGAGAATAAAACACGCAAAACGGATCAACAATAATGTTGAGTGAATCTACAGGTTTTAGGTAAACAATACAGTATGTTTATTAAAGGATATTCAGAAAAAGTTTATTAGTGAAAGATCACCAAGGTTTCATATTAAAAGTTTGTAGACAACACTGTATCCTGTTTCAAATGTTTATTGACACTATCATGTCAAGTTTCAAATATTTGTAGACAATACCATGTCAAGTTTCAAATATTTGTAACCTACAGTTTAAAATAACGTAATATAGTATCTGAAAAACACTATTTAGAAAAATAGTTTAATCGTATTTGACCACGAGATTTCAAAAATGTTTACATAAATCGTGAGCACCTGAATACTAACAATAATCTGAGTATAGAAACCACTACACTCCCTTTACCCCATAAAAATGTTATACACTTGTTCGAATGTATTTATTGTTCAAAGTAAATGCGCCACGATTAATATTGTTTGGGCGAGGTTTGTCTAACCTAACGGTACCGTCCCTATAAGTCGAGCTTACTTAAAGTAATTAATATAAACAAGCTGAGGGATTTTTAATCTGAACTCATATGTATATTGTTTAGTTACTCGTGCCTAATATGTAAAACGGTTGTAAAACAGTTTAAGAAACACTTCCGAAAGCACCATGTATCTCATCCCAAAAATGTTAATGAAAATGGAACTGTAGACTCACCTTTGGATAGCTCTTGAACAAACGTAAGCAAATAACTTGTATAATTTATATCCGAGTAATGCAACCTAAGTATACGTATAAAGGTTGGTCATTATTTATGTCTTATAATATAGTGGTTTCATAGAGTAAGTTTTCTTATTGCTCGACTCGACTCGTTTCAAAGTAAAAGTCAATTAATTCATGCAAGTCAAACAAAGTCAACCCAAGTCAAACCAAAAGTCAAACTTGGTCAACATGGTCAACTAAAGTCAACATCAGTAGGTTCATGTCAAATTTTGGTCAACATGTCAAACTTAAGTCAACTAACACGTTTCAGATCATAATTAGTCAAATACGCGATTACAGTTTATCGTCTATCATAACGTTCATGTGCAAGTTGCAAACAATGTACAATATCACATAGCACCTAATACATGGTAGTATGAAAAACTCCAGATCTATTATAAACATTTCCAAAAAGCATTAGCAGGGGGGAGAGGGGATCGACTGTAGCAATTTTGGAGCCTAACGTTATTAGCAGGGGGAGAGGGGATCAACGAAATCAATTGATTCTTGAGCCTAACGTTATTAATTTTTCGTCCGATTTCCATCTAGATAATAATCATTTACAGAAAACATGTCCATCATATCAGTATCATCAATAAATATTTCAGTTTTCACAATAAACAATTAATACGAACAAATTAACGACAATCAATACGTACAAACGCGATGAATCGAGCAATTGACCAACCTAAACTATAAAAATTTATCAAATCGGAATTTTTAGAGCTAGGGTTTGTAAAATTATACCTTAGATCAACAATCAAAGCACACCAATGCGTAAAGAATAGAGAGAATTACAAGATTCGTGTTCGAGGTTTAATCAAAAATTGAAAATTGAAGGTATGGTGATGGTGGTGTGGGGCGATGGTATGGGAGGGGGAGGGTGTGACGACCCGGAAAATTTCGACTAAATTTAAACCAAACTCTCGATACAATTTAATATCTTTGACATGATAAGCAAAGTCTATTAAACTGAACCTTAAAATGTTTGAACTATTTAGATGGATTCATTTAAACTTTGGCTATTCCCGATGATTCACGAACAATTATGTGTAAATAAATATGTATATATATATATATATATATATATATATATATATATATATATATATATATATATATATATATATATATATGTGTGTGTGTGTGTGTGTGTATGTATTAATTTGTATTACTATAATACCATTTAATCATTTGATTTAAACATGTAAAGTAACTTACAAAATAAATAAGATATTAGTAAAATAAATATATAAATATACATATGAATTCTGTACACAATTAATATGATAAGTATATATGTATGTTGTAATATATCTAATATATATATATATATATATATATATATATATATATATATATATATATATATATATATATATATATATATATATTAAATATTCAAATGTGTTGTTATAGGTATTACATAATTAATAAAATGTAATATTATTATATTAAATCTAATTATAGTTATTACTACTTTCATTATTAATAGTAGTAATTTAATGTATAGTGTATATTTATATGAGATTTGATATGTATAAATTGTTACAACAATATTATTATCATATTTAGTATTATTATTATTAATAGACAATAATCCAATTTATTATTATTATCATTAATAATATTGTTATTATCATTGTTTTTATTACTCTTAATATCTTTAGTATTATTTTGATGTTATTATTATTAATCTTATTACTACTTCTAGTATTATTATGTGCATTGATATTATTAATTATTTTTTATCATTTATTATTCCTAATACTATTATTAGTATTTTATTTTTAATAAATATTCAGTATTATTATTAACATATTTAATAATTATTAATATTAATTGAAAAAGGATTATAAAATCGGGTGAATGCATCTGTTATACATCACTATCTCATTTTTTTCAATTTATCGGATGCATCAAAAACGTTTTATTCCATTTCCAAAAACAATCCAAAATCAGTAGATATTGTAATCTACTTTTATTTTTTTATTTGTATTTCTCTGTTCTTAATCGTACTGCCTGTCGAGTCTCATTCAATATAAGAATCAACCAAATTCATGTGTGATTCATTCATTCAAATTTCTCTTCATTATCATTATCAGTTACCATTCACAATTAATTTAAATTATTGAATTAAAACCAAAAATAAAAACGCAAACAGGCGACTGCCCTGTATTTTTATAATTTTGCTCAAAACTCGAAATTTAATGAAATTTCAAAAACCTTAAGTGCAGTCGTGTTAGGAATTATCTAGTGAAGCTATATGCAAAATCTCATCTTCTAATTCTTCAAAACAAAAACGAATTCTTGAGTTAAAGATTTGATTTTTAAAAGTCAACCAATGTTCTTCGATAAAATTCGAGTTCGTTCTTAAATTTTAAGTGGAATTGAGGATTCACAAAGTATCTAGGATCGATTTACTACCAATTTCATTTTATAATTTTAATCTAAAATGGCCTAAAATTGATAATCCAAGATTAAGTAGTCGCGTTCCAAACAGCAGCTATTTTTGCTTATTTTTTTTTATTTCTCTGATTAATGCAAATCCTATCCAACCAGGTCGTATCTGTTTTTTTTATTAACACACCTAAACCCAACAATTAAATTTCATGGTTATGATTGTTGATCCTCTGGTCGACTTAAATTTTGTTATGAAGAAGATGGATACGGGTACTATAATAAAAGAAATTAGAATTATAATATAATCAGAAAGGTAAAGACGGACGGATGGTTGAGGGCGTATGGTTTAACCGAGAGGTCTCGGGTTCGAGCCCTATCTATGGCATTTTTTTTAAAGCTTACACATTGAGGTAGTTATCTTATTTTATTAGTATTACTTCCTTATTTATTATTAGTATTGTTATTATTATAACTATTATTTTTATGGTTATCATTAGCATTATTATTATCATAGTTATAATTATAGTTATAAGCATTACAATTATTGTTATCACTAGTATAAATAAGTATCATTAATATTATTATTAATATTGTGAAACGACCCAACCCGTATTCCATACGATAAATTTTTTTTTTTATATAATACGCATTTATGCGCCAATTAAATATGTAAACCATTCCACAAGTTCCATTTAAACGTACATCAATTTAAATGTTTACAAAAGGGCATGAAAACCATTAATTAAGTTTAATATAAGTTTGACCCACTACAAGGATAGTTTATAATCCAAACGACCTCGAGCATGGTTTGGGGCTAAACTACCCAAAACGTTAGGCCAACTTCAAAAGCTAACACCAAAAGCACCCCCGACAACATAAGCGGGAGACCACTAGTCCAAACGTATGCCCTTACCCTTGTCCAAGCCGAAACCTCATACGAACTTGTAACTCAAATAGCATGTCAACATACCCGTAACACTAACAAGTCGTACATTATCACACCACTTCATTAGCATATACTCAACTCAATATATATTATATGCTAAACAAAACAACAATCTCAATATGGTTAACCAATAACGCTATGGTGCTACCGGCTCGTGGTTCACACCATACGCTTTTGAGTCATACTCGTTTATAGTGCTACCGGCTCGTGGTTCACACTCGATGCTACCGGCTCGTGGTTCACACCTTAGTTTATAGTGCTACCGGCTCGTGGTTCACACTCGATGCTACCGGCTCGTGGTTCACATCTTAGTTTATAGTGCTACCGGCTCGTGGTTCACACTCGATGCTACCGGTTCGTGGTTCACATTCGATGCTACCGGTTCGTGGTTCACATCTTAGTTTATAGTGCTACCGGCTCGTGGTTCACACTCCATCCCACACATGTTATGGCACTACCGGCACGTGGTTCATACCATAACATTCACAAATAAACACGCCATATACATGAACGCATAATTATTCCACTCACCTTGTCACAAGGATGATGATTTAGCACTTTCAAGCTTCAACGCAATGTACCTAAATCATTAAGTGCACATTCAATTTCACAACTAGTGGGATTAACCACAATACTCCCACTTGAGCATTTAATGACCCAATTTGCATTAAATGACTCAACTACTCACAATCGCCCATAAATGGCCAAGACTCGACTTTAATCACTAAGACTAGTGAATTAAAGTCTACTAACTTCAATTAACACAAACTTAGGGTAATCCATACCCATTTCATCTAATTAGGTCAACTATTACATTTTGACCCATTTTATATTACTAGGACTCACAATCAAGTCAAACTTACACATTTACACTTCTTTCATAAATCCTAAAGTGCATTAGTGACTAACAACACCAATTGACACTTACAACCTCAAATCACAAGGTCGAAAAACTAGATTGTGGCTATTAGGGTTTCATTACAACAACATAACCCAAACTCACCCATTTTACCCTCAAATGGGTCATGCGAATCTCTAGTAACCAAAACCCTAGCCATTAACCAATTAAAACTTAATTCATAAGGTTAGAACTTACCGAGACTACCAACGCGTAGCTAGAGACACAAGGAACAACTATAATTCTTGCTCCAAAGATCAACCCTCAATCCTTCACTCTCAAATCTCAATTTTAATCCAAATAGGTTTTAAGTTTTGGGAGAGAAAATGGAGAGAAAAGGGAAAAAGAAAATGAATTAAATGAATATGTGGTGGAGAGTTAATGCTCCCATCAGATCTACATGTCAATTTACCATTTTGCCCCTTAAAATCCCTTAAATTGAGCTAAGTCCGACACCAGTTCAGCAGAACTGTCGCGGCGCGGACTTAATCGTCGCGGCGCGACACATAAAGGGAAAATAGGCCCTCCTTAACCCACTTCCTGATCCTGGTTCGCTTGATATGCCGCGGCGCGGACCCATTTGCCGCGGCGCGGCTTAAGGCTGCATCTGAACAGCTTGACCACCTTAAACAATTTTCGATGTTATTTAATTTGTACAATCCAAACCCACTTCCTATATTCACCTAGCCTTCTACAATAGTCTCACAAGACTTAATGCTAACAAAACCCATGTTTAAACTTATATATATATGCACACATTATCAAGTATACATAGAGAGATATATATATACATATATATATATATATATATATATATATATATATATATATATATATATATATATATATATATATATATATATATACACACACACACATATATTCGTACATTTACGCATAAGCTAACGAGTTATAAACGTACAAATGATTAAGTAGGTACCTTTTGATACGTACGGGAAAACGGAGTGTTACAACTCTCCCCCACTTGAATCGAAGCGCGTCCTCGCGATCCAAGCCGCATGACAAGAGGGAAGATAAACCAACACAAACTCTTCGGGCTCCCAAGTAAACTCGGAACCCTTACTACGATGCCATTGAACTTTAAAAGTCCTAACCTCTTTATATCTCAACCTTTTGACCTTCTCATCGAGTATGGCAATCGGTTTCTCGATATACTCTAACTTATTATTTAGCTCAATCTCGTCTAATGGCACCCAAGATGAATCATCCGCAAGACACTTACGGAGATGAGAAACATGAAATGTATTATGGATCCCCGCAAGCTCTTCAGGTAATTCCAAACGATACGCGACTTCACCAACACGAGCTAAAACCTTAAACGGACCAATAAACCGAGGAGCTAACTTTCCTCGTTTCCGGAATCGAATAATACCTTTCCATGGCGAAACCTTAAGCATCACCATGTCACCTTCTTGAAATTCAATCGTTCGTCTACGTTTGTTGGCATACGACTTTTGCCTATCTTGAGCCTTTTTCAAATGCTCTCGAATCACATCTATCTTGCTATTCGTCTCTAAAACCAAATCGGTACTCCCGACTTCCTTTTGTCCCACTTCACCCCAACAAATCGGGGTTCGACACCTACGCCCATACAGCATCTCATAAGGTGGCATCCCAATACTAGTATGATAACTATTATTGTACGAGAATTCCACCAAAGGTAAGTGCTCGTCCCAACTACCACCAAAATCGATAATGCACGCTCGTAACATATCTTCCAAAGTTTAATTCGTACGTTTGGTTTGACCGTCCGTTTGAGGATGATACGCCGTGCTTAATTTTAATTGCGTACCCATATCCTCATGAAACTTTTCCCAAAATTGAGATGTAAAACGGGTATCTCGATCCGAAATAATAGATATAGGAATGCCGTGTCGAGAGATGACTTCCTTGATAAACAACTTAGCCAAGGTCCCCGACGATATCGCTTCCTTAATGGGAAGAAACAAAGCGCTTTTCGTCAATCGATCTACTATAACCCAAATCGAATCAAATTGGGTTCTCGCCGTTTTAGGTAACTTTGTGATGAAATCCATGGTAATGTGCTCCCATTTCCATTTCGGTATTTCTAACGGTTGTAACTTACCATACGGCTTTTAGTGCTCGGCTTTAACTTGCAAACACGTGACGCATTGCTCAACATACTTCACAACATCACGTTTCATGCCCGGTCACCAATAATCTTTCTTTAAATCAAGATACATTTTCGTTGCGCCCGGATGAATGGAATACTTTGACTTATGTGCTTCATCAAGTAGCACTTGTCGATAACCTCCTATCTTAGGCACCCATACTCTTCCTTGAAAAGACAACAAACCCCGCGAGCCCATAGTAATGAAATCCGATTGTCCCACAATTTGCTCCGCATGCTTATTGTGAACGTAAGCCTCTATTTGAATCACGCCGAGTTTTTCAAGAAAATCGTTAGTAATAATCATACGTAACAATCCCAATCGTAACGCCGGGTGATGACTCTTTCGACTTAACGCATCCGCGACCACATTCGCCTTGCCCGGATGATAAAGTATCTCACACTCATAGTCTTTCACCACATCCATCCACCTACGTTGACGATAATTCAAATCTCGTTGATTAAAGAGATGTTTCAAACTCTTATGATCTGAATAAATCGTACACTTGACACCATACAAGTAATGGTGCCAAATTTTCAACGCATGCACAACCGCCGCCAACTCAAGATCATGAGTCGGATATCTCGTCTCGTGTTCCTTTAATTGTCGAGAGGCATAAGCGATGACTTTACCTCTTTGCATTAGAACACACCCGAGTCCATTTAACGAAGCATCACAATAAACCATCATGTCTTCCACTCCTTCCAGCAACACTAACACCGGAGCTTGACATAACTTCTCCTTTAACAATTGAAAGGCAACTTCTTGCTCGTTCTCCCAAACAAACCTCGCATTCTTTCTCGTCAATTTCGTCAATGAAGAAGCGATCTTAGAAAAGTCTTGGATAAACCGACGATAATAACCGGCCAATCCGAGAAAACTTCGTACCTCCGTAGGCGTAGTCGGTTGTCTCCAACCCTTCACCGTCTCTATCTTCCCCGAATCTACTTAAATGCCGTCTTTGTTCACAATGTGACCAAGGAATTGAACCTCCCTTAGCCAAAATTCACATTTGGAGAACTTAGCATACAACTTCTCTTTTCGTAACGTCTTCAATACTTCACGCAAATGACGTTCATGCTCATTCATACTTTTCGAGTAGACTAGTATGTCATCAATGAACACAATCACCGACTTGTCCAGCATAGGTTGGCACACTCGGTTCATAAGATCCATGAATGCTGCCGGTGCATTCGTAAGACCAAAAGGCATAACTACAAACTTAAAATGCCCATAATGCATTCAAAAAGCCGTTTTCTCAATATCTTCCTCACGGACCCGCATTTGGTGATAGCCGGACCGTAGGTCGATCTTAGAGAAATACGTCGCACCTTGGAGTTGATCAAACAAATCGTCGATCCTAGGCAGTGGATAACGATTCTTGATTGTCACTTTATTCAACTCCATGTAGTCGATGCACATCCGCATACTACCATCCTTCTTTTTCACGAATAAAACCAGAGCACCCCACGGCGAAGCACTCGGTCGAATAAAACCCTTCAACTCATCATTTAAAGTACGGTAGAAATCTTTCATTAATTTGTGATCGTCACCAACATATTTCGGGCAAAAGCGAGTCTTTGCCAAAAAGGTAGACTTGAGAGTAACCAAGTCCATCGAACCTTGTTGCAAATGATGCAACTCGTCTCGGATTCTATTAAGGTCGGAAGAAGTTTGGTATTCTTGGAAGAATTCCTTCTTAAACTCCTCTCATGTCAAGCTCATGCATTGTTCTTCACCATATAAATTGATTTTGTCGTCCCACCACAACTTGCCTTCTTCACGTAGCATGCTAGACCCATATCTCGTCTTCTTCCCTGGAGGACACTCCGCGGTACGGAACGCCCCCTCGATATCGGAAATCCAACAAGTGCTTTTCAATGGATCCCTCACCCCATTAAACATCGGAGGTTGAGTATCCTTGAAGTTTTTGTAGTGGAAATCCCGTCTTCCTTCACCTCCTTCACCACGAGGATAAATGTTTCTAGCTTCAAGAGCCTCTTCGATAGTGGCCTTCATTCGTTCATTTATCAAATTGGTCACTTGTCCATCGACCAAATCTTGGAAGACCTTTCGGACGTCCGTAAGAAAATCCGCTTTTAACTATTTAAAGACGGCCTCAACCTTGGCCGAAAATTCGGGGGTCCTCGCTTGTACCACCGATATCATTATCGTGTCCGTTTCTCGTCTTCATTCTATAAAACGGAAAGGGTTAAACCATGAACAAAAAGACATAACATGTAAGTATATACATGTACACCACACTACTCCATCTCGCTCGACAATCATCGTACATTACTTGTTTGACACGATTTGCACCCGTAACAATGGTAGCTAATCATTGTTACGCGAGCACGTCGCATTAACTTGCTAGTATAACGTCCATCTCGCTCGATGCTTGCTAAACACAACACAAATCAATTAGCACAAGGTTAGTTCACATAGACCAAAGCACTAACAATTCCCGATTAGACCCAAAGTCCTACAAGTCCTGCATAAAGCGCTCACACAATAAAGCCCAAGTCTAGGCACCTATCTCAAGTCGCCTAAATCCCTTAGACCATGCTCTGATATCACTTGAAATTTCCCAACCCGTATTCCATACGATAAATATTTTTTTTAATATAATACACATTTATGCGCCAATTAAATATGTGAACCATTCCACAAGTTCCATTTAAACGTACATCAATTTAAATGTTTACAAAAGGGCACGAAAACCATTAATTAAGTTTAATACAAGTTTGACCCACTACAAGGATAGTTTATAATCCAAACGACCTCGAGCATGGTTTGGGGCTAAACTACCCAAAACGTTAGGCCAACTTCAAAAGCTAACACCAAAAGCACCCCCGACAACATAAGCGGGAGACCACTAGTCCAAACGTATGCCCTTACCCTTGTCCAAGCCGGAACCTCATACGAACTTGTAACTCAAATAGTGAAAGGACCCGTCCTAATCCATCCGGACAAAGTCCATATCGATTATAAACGATTCACAATAGTTGATTACATCGCGAGGTACTTGACCTCTATATGATACATTTTATAAACCTTGCATTCGTTTTTAAAAGGCAAACTTGCTTTATATCGAAAATTGATGACATGCAAATCATTTCATAATATATCTAATTATAATTGACTTAATAATAATCTTGATGAACTCAATGACTCGAATGCAACGTCTTTTGAAATATGTCATGAAGGACTCCGATTAATATCTTTTTAAATGAGCAATTGCACAGCGGAAGACTTCTTTCATACTGAGAATAAACATGCTTTGAAGTGTCAACCTAAAGGTTGGTGAGTTCATTAGTTTAACATAAATAATCATTCCAAAATTTTAATAGACCACAAGATTTCATATTTCCATTTCTCATAAACATACGTCCCATGCATAGAGACAAAAAATATCATTCATATGGATTGAACACCTGGTAACCGACATTCACAATATGCATATAAGAATATCCCCATCATTCCGGGATCCTCCTTCGGACATGATATAAATTTCGAAGTACTAAAGCATCCGATACTTTGGATGGGGCTTGTTGGGCCCGATAGATCTATCTTTAGAGTTCGCGTCAATTAGGGTGTCTGTTCCCAAATTCTTAGATTACCAGACTTAATAAAAAGGGCATATTCGATTAGATAATCCAACCATAGAATGTAGTTTCGATTACTTGTGTCTATTTCGTAAAGCATTTATAAAAGCAGCGCATGTATTCTCAGTCCCAAAAGTATATATTGCAAAAGCATTTAAAAAGGGAGCAAATGAAACTCACCGTATTGTATTTTGTAGTAAAAATACATAGAACGACAATGAACAAGTGTAGGATTGACCTTGGATTCACGAACCTATATCATTTGTGTATTCATTAATACATATACAATCGTAATCGAATATATGTATTATTATTAGTGAAATTAATTGTTATTTTAACTATGTTTTTCATTAATAAACTAATTAATTAATATTTATTATAAAAATAATAATATAGTTATGTTATATGTAGTAAATATATATATATATATATATATATATATATATATATATATATATATATACATATATATATATATATATATATATATATATATATATATATATATATATATATATATATATATATATATATATATATATATATATCGTTTGTTTGTTAAAATTATAATAATACTAAAATAATATTAGTAATGATAAAAATTATAATAATGATAATAATAAATAAATAAAATGATTCTTTTAATATAGATGATAAAATGATAACTTTAATAATATGATACTTCTTAATAAGAAAATGTTAATTTTTCATAATAATAAGTACTAATAATAATACTAATAATTTTGATAATGATAATAATCATCATTTTAATATTTAGGGTTAGTTTAATAATAATAATAATAATAATAATAATAATAATAATAATAATAATAATAATAATAATAATAATAATAATAATAATAATAATAATAATAATAATAATAATAATAATAATAATGAGAATACTACCTTAGAGTAACAAGGTTTAAAAATAAATAAACGCCACCGCCAGGCCTCGAACCCAAAACCTCTCGAATACCCGACACCCACACTAACCATTCATCTGCCCTTGTCTTTCTGATTACAACTATAACTTAATTTATTTAACCTCTTTTCTGTTTCTCTTTTCTGATTCATAATATTAATCCACCCCAACTAATCATCATCACTGTATTCATTTTTGTCCCAACCGAAATCTAATTAGACTTGTGACCCAACAACGAATACAATCTCGGCCCAACATCTATTTACGGCCCAACAGAAGTTTCATAAGCCTAATTATATAACTCGGCCCAATAAACAAAAATAAAATTAATAGATGTCGCCCCGAAGTCTCGAACTTGCAACCTCTCGTTCCAAACAACCACACCCAAACCACTCATCTGCCTTTGCCTTTTCTGTTTTATCTCCTAGGTTAAGTCCATTAAACCGTTTATTCTGTTTCATACTTCTTCCTAGATTCAAAACCCAGGACTATTCATCATCATCATTATTATTCGTAGAATCATCATCATAATCATTTTCATAATCATCTCACGGCATCATCAACTCGAGAATCATCATGCTCACCATCGTGATCTTCATCAAGTAATCACGTCATCATCTTCCATATCATCATCGTTTTCGTTTCGTATCATCGTCATACTACCGATATCCATCATCATCATTATCATACAGAAATAAAAAAAATTGCAGCTGTGGCGTAGCATCATGGTGATGGTTGTTTTTTTTTTTTTTTTTTGTTCGACTAAACAGAACAATAAAAAGATGGGTAGTGATGGTGGTAGTCGATGGAAAAAGGTGGTGGTTTGGTTGGGTTGCCGACGACAACGATAAACTATAATAGTGGTTAGATTATGTTATAAGATTAAACGAGTATAGCAGTTGTAACACCAAGTGGGTTTCATTTTTTTTTTTTAAAATTTTTTTTTTTTTTAACAAGAAAAACAGGAGACAAAATTTAATACATAAGTTGATAGGTGGTGAGGTGGTTTGGGTTTGTGGTGTTTCGAATGTTTTTTTTTTTGATGGTTGAAGATATTTGAAGGTGGTGGGTTTGGGTGTTGAGCATGAGCTAACGGTGGCGGTCAAAATAGAAATGAATGGTGATGGGTTGAGGTGGTCAATCTCACGACAGCATAACAGTAATACAATCTCGATCGCAGCTGCTCTACAGTTGTGTTGGTGAGGATGATGATATTGAACAACACATGAAAATCAAGTAACAATTTGTACGGTTAATATTTCTTGGGTTTAGAAGTCAACGAGCATTAACAGTGTAAGGGTAGTATGGTTGATTTGATGAAACTGGTGGTTGTGGTGATCATGGTGGAACCGAACCAGAAAATAGTAGGTGATCAAAGTGGTTGCTCATGGGTTGGTGATAGAAGATTGGGTGTGATGTTTTCATATTATGCCTAGCATGTATATAGATATACACTCATTGTAGGAAGGTGACAAAAGTGGACAATAATAACAGCTGGAGAGCAAAAAAAAATAAACAAGGTGAATAGATTGTACGAAAAATGAAATAAAAAAAATATACTCCGTATATATTCGAAAAAAAAAATGAAAACAACCTGCCACCTTCATTACTTCACCCTCCACTCACAATTTACATTACCTATTAATTATTTATTTATTTTTTTTAAAACAAGTTGTAAGAAAAAGTAAAACTTTAATAATAATAATAATAATATATAAGATTAATGATAATCAATTAATAATCTAATAATAAATAATAATTGAGTGTGACCAAAAGCGAATAGTACTCTCACAGTTAGCCACCTCAAGTTTAACTTCTTATACCGACACTAAAATTCAGGTACTATATCGTGATCCGTTATGTACTCAGTGTTGAATAAAAGTTTCTCAAAAAAATCTCAAAATTTTAAATTAAGTATCTTTATTTATTTAGGTCATTATGGTATAAAATTTGATCCTTAATTTATTTAATAAAAATTACATCGACTGTCCCTCTCAATTTTGGGTAAAATATAAAAAGTGTTAAAATTTATTAATTGGCTTCTAAATATATTTTTAATAAGCCTAAACTTTATATAACTCACTTTCGGATTACCATTTATTTTAAAATCACATAAGTTCCTTCTTAACTCATTTACTATTCATTTAATAACAATTGAGCGTTACCATCGTTTACGAAATAAATTCGAAATTACAAAATATATATTTAATATACTTTATTTATATACATTGATATTAATTATCATAATATCATATTTTTATTTTATTTTATATACTTAGCTTTAATAACAACAACATATAATATTTCAAATTATACTTCAAATTGTTATTGTATATATTCATATGTTTAAATATTTATGTATCTATTTACAAATAGTGGTTCGTGAATCGTCGAGAATGGTCGAAGGTCAATTGAACACATGAACATAGTTTTCAAAGTTTTAAGATTTCAACATTATAGACTTTGCTCATCGTGTCGAAATCATATCAAGATTAAGTTTAAATTTGATCGGAAATTCCCGGGTCATCACAGTACCTACCCGTTAAAGAAATTTCGTCCCGAAATTTGAGTGAGGTGGTCATGGCTAACAATAAAAATGTTTTCATGACGAATATAAGTTGATAAATTGAGTTTTATCATCATTGAGTAATATGGATAAAATAATTCGATTATTCGAAGAGTACGAATGAAGCTATCATAAAAGATTGAAATGAGGAAATGCAGATTTGTCTTAACTGGTGACGTAGTCAGGGTTGAATTCTGGAATTCAAGGGATTTAAAAGAAAATCTTCGAAATCTAAAAGATTTGATTCTGCGGCGAATAAGGAAATTAAGATCTCTATAATTAAATACGGTGATCTGCTTCGATTACTCTGTCTGATATTTCCATTATAAATTAACTCTTCCGTTCCATTATTCTCATCATTCCTATACTTTCTTTCTTAGTCCATACATCCAAAAGGTTGTGAATTGCTTAATCCCGTTCTAATCCTTGATGTTTTCTCAATTATCATTTCTGTCATCCTTCTTCTCAATCTTCCATCAGAAGAATCTGTTTACTCCTACTATTACCTTGGGGTAATACCATTCTTAATTATACCATGTCTTTATATTGTTATTCGTATTAATATTCACGGTTTGTAACCTCCGTGCTGTTTATTGGGCTTTATATTTTCTCTTATATTTTGGAACTTTGTCCCTTCGTTTCTTCTTCTTGCGATTAAACACCGCTTGTAATGGTTCATAATTCGTAGATATAAATTCGGAATGAAGATTGTTAATGTTCTAAGAAGGAAATCGTAATGGCACGATTTGATTTGTCAAATTACCAGATTTACTGAGAATAGAACTATCAAGAATATACTTTCTTGATATGTTCAGAAGTTAAGCAGAATGAAAGAGTTATGTAACATGGCACATGATGACGTTATGATCTGCGAATCATCATGTCCCATTAGAAACTCAGCATGACTTACTGTAATATAATCACGTTGATCAAGTGTCATTATATTATACTAACTCATGCATCAGTTCCCAACACTACTTCAAAACATTCGTATTTTAAACTCGAAAGTTTACAGAATATAGAAACTAATAGTTTCTATATGATGTAACACTGATAGCACGAAGAGATTAATGATTTCAGATAAGAATAGTTATGAAAATATCTTCAGAAATATGGAGGATATTTATAATGAAAGATACTATGATATCTTAGAATTTCTATTATCGAAGGATGGTGAAGAAAATTTGTTCGCAAGAGTTTGGAGTAAGGAGCAAGATATTCGCTAAAGACTTCAGCAGGCATTGAGTTATTTGGATTCTTTAAAGTCAACTTATTCTTTGTGATTTGTCACGGCTTCCTTCATAGTTTTGCATAATCCGCTTTTCGGTACTAAATTTTCTATTGAATGTTTCCAATATAATGATACACAGGAAGCACGAAGAGGTGTATAATTTCGGACGAGAATATTTATAAAATATCCTCAAAAATATCGAAGATATTGATGATGATATTTTGGAATTTCTAAGTTCGATGGTTGATGGAGAAAGATTTTTCGCAAGATTTTAACATGACTTCGGAGCAAGATATTCTCTAAAGATTTCAACGGATCCAGAATTATCTGGATTCTTTGAATATAGGGTATAGTCCTTGTATTTGTCCTTGGTCTCCTTCGTGGTTAGCTCAATCCGTTTTTCAGTTCCAACTTTTCTGAGCTTTTCCAACATACTATTCTTTATCATCAAACTTTCGAGGATTAAGGTCGTTTTACGGTTGTCTATGGTTTCTGCTGCTTCATTCAGCTTTTTCAACATTCATAGTATTGATTTGTGACTGAGTGCTTTTCAGAATTTCAGAATAAGAGATCATAATTCTAGGAGATAAATGTCATACATATAACTGTTGATGTAGATATGCTGTGAGTTTTCAAAGTACTGATTGCTGATTCTTGGTAACTGTTATGGCAGTTCTCGTTACAAGATATGGATGAGTATATGATAGGGTTTCAATGAATAAATATAATGATTTGTCAGGGAGATTTAAGCCAAGAAGCAACGAGGTTGCTGGTACGTCTACTGGTAATATGGTGAAATATAAAAGAATTCTCCGGTATCAAAAGGGTAATCGTATATATCAGGATTATAGTAAGGCTATTTCGAATGAAAATTCGAAGTTGACTTGCTGAAGCTGTGACAAAATTGGCTACCTTGAAAAGGGATCGCAAAGTTATTTTTGCTAATAAATGTCAAAGGATCTGACGCGGCTACGTGTTAAACTTTTACTCAGTTGCCGAGAGTTTCTCAGGTGCATAACTATATGCATAAATCTTTCCTTCTGTAGATGAAGTGCGGTTGATTCATCCTATCGATTGAGGTGTTTTCAAGAATCATGAAAGGTTTGAACGCAGAATATAATCGTGAAGATACAAATGATGTTTAAGAGGAAATCAAGTGGCAAATTGAAGAATTGTTTAGTTTCATATATTATAATCAATATTTTAATTCATTTTAATTGTCCAATGTTATTAGTCCACAGTCGATAGTTCACAGTTGACAGTCCAATAATTCATATATAGTTTAATATATAACATTCGAATTAATTAATACGTGTCGTGACCCGTATACGTCTCAGACTCGATCACAACTCATAGTATATATATTATTATAGAATCAACCTCAACCCTGTATAGAGAACTCGATCATTACTGCATATAGAGTGTCTATGGTAATTCCAAATAATATATATAGATGCGTTGATATGATATGTCAAAACCTTGTATACGTGTCCCGATATTTAAAGTGCGTAAAATAAATAACAGAAATTTAAATGACGAATAATAAAGTGCGTAAAGTAAATAACAGAAATTAAATGGCGATAAATAAATTTGCGAGAATATAAATTGCGATAATTAAATTGCGATAAATAAAATGTAATCTGTTAGCTAGGAACAATTAGTTAGGAACAGTTAGCGTGGATTCTTAACAAAATTTCTCATAGTTAATTTGTTTGTTTCTAACAAATTTTATTTTGTCAAATGTTTTCTTCATTATGCCACTTGTTGGATTCTGATAAATCAAAATCCAAATATGAAATTGAATGAATATGGTTATTCTTTGGTGAACGGATACGTATATCGATGGATGTAAGTAGGATAGTATATGACTGTTGAAACATATTCGAAGAACGTACAATGTAATTTATTAATGTGAAATTTAAATATTCCTCGGGTATTACCTACCCGTTAAAATATTTCATCATTAACAGTTTGTACAAAAGAATTTTTAATTACAATCTTTATGAAAATATATATACATATATATTTTCTTCAGATATAATCATGGATTTAATGAGTTAATATGATATTAAACTCATTTGGTTTACCATTAGAACTAGAATACATAATCTCTAAATCATTTAGAGATTACTTAATCGTCATGAAGAACGAAGATAATTGATGTAGAACGATACGTAGAACGATGATTATACTCGAGATACATAATGAGATGTTGAGGCATGGATTGTTGATGGTACTGGTGCTGTTACTGATGGTACTGTTGGTGCCGGTGATGTTGCTGAAGCTGGTACGTTTTGCACCATATTTTACAAGGCTAAAACTCGGGCGCGAAGCTCGTTGACTTCTTATATTATTCCTGAATGATTGTCGGCCGGAACGAGCAGATGAATAAGGTTTAGAATATTAGATAGAATATAATCGTGACGAGCTACCCTGGAAATGAGGCTGAAAATGGTGTTTCAGATAGGTCCGCTGGTAAACGCTTCAGGTTCATTGTCAAGAGGTGAATTCGGTTGGTGGAAGGGATCGCCTTCTTCGCGTCCCATTGATTAAGTCGACTACGAATGCATCAGATGAATTGGGAATGGCTGATTGATTGATTCATTCTAGTGACATCGCTTTCGGAGCTTAGGTGAATATCCATGTCGGAATAGTTGTCGGAATAACTATCGGAATAGCTATCGAAATCTGAGGGACTCGAACTGGTTGAGGGATTCTTCCCGTACAATCAGATGAAGGATTTTCGATAAGAAATAGATTATAGGATGTAGATTAGTACACTGCAATACATAATTTACATATGCATATATAATACTAAAATCCCATAAATTACCTAGGAATCTACGGAAGCTGTCAGGCATCGGTAACAATAACATGTACGCTAAGATATGAATTAGCAGATATGCTAAGATATAAATTTTGTCTATGCACTAATCATGCAATCAATGCAATAAGATGTGTCTAGACTAAGGATGATAAGCAAGTGATTCTCTAAGAATGATAAGCAGGTAATATTCGATACGAAATGATAAGCAAAACTTTTGACATGCAGACACGGTCGAAGTCCAGACTCACTAATGCATCCTAACGACTTATCAGTTAGACACACTAATGCCGACTTGGTTTGCTAAGACCATCGCTCTGATACCAACTGAAAGGACCCGTCCTAATCCATCCGGACAAAGTCCATATCGATTACAAACGATTCACAATAGTTGATTACATCGCGAGGTACTTGACCTCTATATGATACATTTTACAAACCTTGCATTCGTTTTTAAAAGACAAACTTGCTTTATATCGAAAATTGATGACATGCAAATCATTTCATAATATATCTAATTATAATTGACTTAATAATAATCTTGATGAACTCAATGACTTGATTGCAACGTCTTTTGAAATATGTCATGAAGGACTCCGATTAATATCTTTTTAAATGAGCAATTGCACAGCGGAAGACTTCTTTCATACCTGAGAATAAACATGCTTTCAAGTGTCAACCTAAAGGTTGGTGAGTTCATTAGTTTAACATAAATAATCATTCCAAAATTTTAATAGACCACAAGATTTCATATTTCCATTTCTCATAAACATACGTCCCATGCATAGAGACAAAAAATATCATTCATATGGATTGAACACCTGGTAACCGACATTCACAATATGCATATAAGAATATCCCCATCATTCCGGGATCCTCCTTCGGACATGATATAAATTTCGAAGTACTAAAGCATCCGGTACTTTGGATGGGGCTTGTTGGGCCCGATAGATCTATCTTTAGAGTTCGCGTCAATTAGGGTGTCTGTTCCCAAATTCTTAGATTACCAGACTTAATAAAAAGGGCATATTCGATTAGATAATCCAACCATAGAATGTAGTTTCGATTACTTGTGTCTATTTCGTAAAGCATTTATAAAAGCAGCGCATGTATTCTCAGTCCCAAAAGTATATATTGCAAAAGCATTTAAAAAGGGAGCAAATGAAACTCACCGTATTGTATTTTGTAGTAAAAATACATAGAACGACAATGAACAAGTGTAGGATTGACCTTGGATTCACGAACCTATATCATTTGTGTATTCATTAATACATATACAATCGTAATCGAATATATGTATTATTATTAGTGAAATTAATTGTTATTTTAACTATGTTTTTCATTAATAAACTAATTAATTAATATTTATTATAAAAATAATAATATAGTTATGTTATATGTAGTAAATATATATATATATATATATATATATATATATATATATATATATATATATATATATATATATATATATATATATATCATTTGTTTGTTAAAATTATAATAATACTAAAATAATATTAGTAATGATAAAAATTATAATAATGATAATAATAAATAAATAAAATGATTCTTTTAATATAGATGATAAAATGATAACTTTAATAATATGATACTTCTTAATAAGAAAATGTTAATTTTTCATAATAATAAGTACTAATAATAATACTAATAATTTTGATAATGATAATAATCATCATTTTAATATTTAGGGTTAGTTTAATAATAATAATAATAATAATAATAATAATAATAATAATAATAATAATAATAATAATAATAATAATAATAATAATAATAATAATAATAATGAGAATACTACCTTAGAGTAACAAGGTTTAAAAATAAATAAACGCCACCGCCAGGCCTCGAACCCAAAACCTCTCGAATACCCGACACCCACACTAACCATTCATCTGCCCTTGTCTTTCTGATTACAACTATAACTTAATTTATTTAACCTCTTTTCTGTTTCTCTTTTCTGATTCATAATATTAATCCACCCCAACTAATCATCATCACTGTATTCATTTTTGTCCCAACCGAAATCTAATTAGACTTGTGACCCAACAACGAATACAATCTCGGCCCAACATCTATTTACGGCCCAACAGAAGTTTCATAAGCCTAATTATATAACTCGACCCAATAAACAAAAATAAAATTAATAGATGTCGCCCCGAAGTCTCGAACTTGCAACCTCTCGTTCCAAACAACCACACCCAAACCACTCATCTGCCTTTGCCTTTTCTGTTTTATCTCCTAGGTTAAGTCCATTAAACCGTTTATTCTGTTTCATACTTCTTCCTAGATTCAAAACCCAGGACTATTCATCATCATCATTATTATTCGTAGCATCATCATCATAATCATTTTCATAATCATCTCACGGCATCATCAACTCGAGAATCATCATGCTCACCATCGTGATCTTCATCAAGTAATCACGTCATCATCTTCCATATCATCATCGTTTTCGTTTCGTATCATCGTCATACTATCGATATCCATCATCATCATTATCATACAGAAATAAAAAAAATTGCAGCTGTGGCGTAGCATCATGGTGATGGTTGTTTTTTTTTTTTTTTTTTGTTCGACTAAACAGAACAATAAAAAGATGGGTAGTGATGGTGGTAGTCGATGGAAAAAGGTGGTGGTTTGGTTGGGTTGCCGACGACAACGATAAACTATAATAGTGGTTAGATTATGTTATAAGATTAAACGAGTTTAGCAGTTGTAACACCAAGTGGGTTTCATTTTTTTTTTTTTTAAATTTTTTTTTTAACAAGAAAAACAGGAGACAAAATTTAATACATAAGTTGATAGGTGGTGAGGTGGTTTGGGTTTGTGGTGTTTCGAATGTTTTTTTTTTTTTTTTTTTGATGGTTGAAGATATTTGAAGGTGGTGGGTTTGGGTGTTGAGCATGAGCTAACAGTGGCGGTCAAAATAGAAATGGATGGTGATGGGTTGAGGTGGTCAATCTCACGACAGCATAACAGTAATACAATCTCGATCGCAGCTGCTCTACAGTTGTGTTGGTGAGGATGATGATATTGAACAACACATGAAAATCAAGTAACAATTTGTACGGTTAATATTTCTTGGGTTTAGAAGTCAACGAGCATTAACAGTGTAAGGGTAGTATGGTTGATTTGATGAAACTGGTGGTTGTGGTGATCATGGTGGAACCGAACCAGAAAATAGTAGGTGATCAAAGTGGTTGCTCATGGGTTGGTGATAGAAGATTGGGTGTGATGTTTTCATATTATGCCTAGCATGTATATAGATATACACTCATTGTAGGAAGGTGACAAAAGTGGACAATAATAACAGCTGGAGAGCAAAAAAAAATAAACAAGGTGAATAGATTGTACGAAAAATGAAATAAAAAAAATATACTCCGTATATATTCGAAAAAAAAATGAAAACAACCTGCCACCTTCATTACTTCACCCTCCACTCACAATTTACATTACCTATTAATTATTTATTTATTTTTTTTAAAACAAGTTGTAAGAAAAAGTAAAACTTTAATAATAATAATAATAATATATAAGATTAATGATAATCAATTAATAATCTAATAATAAATAATAATTGAGTGTGACCAAAAGCGAATAGTACTCTCACAGTTAGCCACCTCAAGTTTAACTTCTTATACCGACACTAAAATTCAGGTACTATATCGTGATCCGTTGTGTACTCAGTGTTGAATAAAAGTTTCTCAAAAAAATCTCAAAATTTTAAATTAAGTATCTTTATTTATTTAGGTCATTATGGTATAAAATTTGATCCTTAATTTGTTTAATAAAAATTACATCGACTGTCCCTCTCAATTTTGGGTAAAATATAAAAAGTATTAAAATTTATTAATTGGCTTCTAAATATATTTTTAATAAGCCTAAACTTTATATAACTCACTTTCGGATTACCATTTATTTTAAAATCACATAAGTTCCTTCTTAACTCATTTACTATTCATTTAATAACAATTGAGCGTTACCATCGTTTACGAAATAAATTCGAAATTACAAAATATATATTTAATATACTTTATTTATATACATTGATATTAATTATCATAATATCATATTTTTATTTTATTTTATATACTTAGCTTTAATAACAACAACATATAATATTTCAAATTATACTTCAAATTGTTATTATATATATTCATATGTTTAAATATTTATGTATCTATTTACAAATAGTGGTTCGTGAATCGTCGAGAATGGTCGAAGGTCAATTGAACACATGAACATAGTTTTCAAAGTTTTAAGATTTCAACATTACAGACTTTGCTCATCGTGTCGAAATCATATCAAGATTAAGTTTAAATTTGATCGGAAATTCCCGGGTCATCACAGTACCTACCCGTTAAAGAAATTTCGTACCGAAATTTGAGTGAGGTGGTCATGGCTAACAATAAAAATGTTTTCATGAGGAATATAAGTTGATAAATTGAGTTTTATCATCATTGAGTAATATGGATAAAATAATTCGATTATTCGAAGAGTACGAATGAAGCTATCATAAAAGATTGAAATGAGGAAATGCAGATTTGTCTTAACTGGTGACGTAGTCAGGGTTGAATTCCGGAATTCAAGGGATTTAAAAGAAAATCTTCGAAATCTAAAAGATTTGATTCTGCGGCGAATAAGGAAATTAAGATCTCTATAATTAAATACGGTGATCTGCTTCGATTACTCTGTCTGATATTTCCATTATAAATTAACTCTTCCGTTCCATTATTCTCATCATTCCTATACTTTCTTTCTTAGTCCATACATCCAAAAGGTTGTGAATTGCTTAATCCCGTTCTAATCCTTGATGTTTTCTCAATTATCATTTCTGTCATCCTTCTTCTCAATCTTCCATCAGAAGAATCTGTTTACTCCTACTATTACCTTGGGGTAATACCATTCTTAATTATACCATGTCTTTATATTGTTATTCGTATTAATATTCACGGTTTGTAACCTCCGTGCTGTTTATTGGGCTTTATATTTTCTCTTATATTTTGGAACTTTGTCCCTTCGTTTCTTCTTCTTGCGATTAAACACCGCTTGTAATGGTTCATAATTCGTAGATATAAATTCGGAATGAAGATTGTTAATGTTCTAAGAAGGAAATCGTAATGGCACGATTTGATTTGTCAAATTACCAGATTTACTGAGAATAGAACTATCAAGAATATACTTTCTTGATATGTTCAGAAGTTAAGCAGAATGAAAGAGTTATGTAACATGGCACATGATGACGTTATGATCTGCGAATCATCATGTCCCATTAGAAACTCAGCATGACTTACTGTAATATAATCACGTTGATCAAGTGTCATTATATTATACTAACTCATGCATCAGTTCCCAACACTACTTCAAAACATTCGTATTTTAAACTCGAAAGTTTACAGAATATAGAAACTAATAGTTTCTATATGATGTAACAATGATAGCACGAAGAGATTAATGATTTCAGATAAGAATAGTTATGAAAATATCTTCAGAAATATGGAGGATATTTATAATGAAAGATACTATGATATCTTAGAATTTCTATTATCGAAGGATGGTGAAGAAAATTTGTTCGCAAGAGTTTGGAGTAAGGAGCAAGATATTCGCTAAAGACTTCAGCAGGCATTGAGTTATTTGGATTCTTTGAAGTCAACTTATTCTTTGTGATTTGTCACGGCTTCCTTCATAGTTTTGTATAATCCGCTTTTCGGTACTAAGTTTTCTATTGAATGTTTCCAATATAATGATACACAGGAAGCACGAAGAGGTGTATAATTTCGGACGAGAATATTTATAAAATATCCTCAAAAATATCGAAGATATTGATGATGATATTTTGGAATTTCTAAGTTCGATGGTTGATGGAGAAAGATTTTCCGCAAGATTTTAACATGACTTCGGAGCAAGATATTCTCTAAAGATTTCAACGGATCCAGAATTATCTGGATTCTTTGAATATAGGGTATAGTCCTTGTATTTGTCCTTGGTCTCCTTCGTGGTTAGCTCAATCCGTTTTTCAGTTCCAACTTTTCTGAGCTTTTCCAACATACTATTCTTTATCATCAAACTTTCGAGGATTAAGGTCGTTTTACGGTTGTCTATGGTTTCTGCTGCTTCATTCAGCTTTTTTAACATTCATAGTATTGATTTGTGACTGAGTGCTTTTCAGAATTTCAGAATAAGAGATCATAATTCTAGGAGATAAATGTCATACATATAACTGTTGATGTAGATATGCTGTGAGTTTTCAAAGTACTGATTGCTGATTCTTGGTAACTGTTATGGCAGTTCTCGTTACAAGATATGGATGAGTATATGATAGGGTTTCAATGAATAAATATAATGATTTGTCAGGGAGATTTAAGCCAAGAAGCAACGAGGTTGCTGGTACGTCTACTGGTAATATGGTGAAATATAAAAGAATTCTCCGGTATCAAAAGGGTAATCGTATATATCAGGATTATAGTAAGGCTATTTCGAATGAAAATTCGAAGTTGACTTGCTGAAGCTGTGACAAAATTGGCTACCTTGAAAAGGGATCGCAAAGTTATTTTTGCTAATAAATGTCAAAGGATCTGACGCGGCTACGTGTTAAACTTTTACTCAGTTGCCGAGAGTTTCTCAGGTGCATAACTATATGCATAAATCTTTCCTTCTGTAGATGAAGTGCGGTTGATTCATCCTATCGATTGAGGTGTTTTCAAGAATCATGAAAGGTTTGAACGCAGAATATAATCGTGAAGATACAAATGATGTTTAAGAGGAAATCAAGTGGCAAATTGAAGAATTGTTTAGTTTCATATATTATAATCAATATTTTAATTCATTTTAATTGTCCAATGTTATTAGTCCACAGCCGATAGTTCACAGTTGACAGTCCAATAATTCATATATAGTTTAATATATAACATTCGAATTAATTAATACGTGTCGTGACCCGTATACGTCTCAGACTCGATCACAAATCATAGTATATATATTATTATAGAATCAACCTCAACCCTGTATAGAGAACTCGATCATTACTGCATATAGAGTGTCTATGGTAATTCCAAATAATATATATAGATGCGTCGATATGATATGTCAAAACCTTGTATACGTGTCCCGATATTTAAAGTGCGTAAAATAAATAACAGAAATTTAAATGACGAATAATAAAGTGCGTAAAGTAAATAACAGAAATTAAATGGCGATAAATAAATTTGCGAGAATATAAATTGCGATAATTAAATTGCGATAAATAAAATGTAATCTGTTAGCTAGGAACAATTAGTTAGGAACAGTTAGCGTGGATTCTTAACAAAATTTCTCATAGTTAATTTGTTTGTTTCTAACAAATTTTATTTTGTCAAATGTTTTCTTCATTATGCCACTTGTTGGATTCTGATAAATCAAAATCCAAATATGAAATTGAATGAATATGGTTATTCTTTGGTGAACGGATACGTATATCGGTGGATGTAAGTAGGATAGTATATGACTGTTGAAACAGATTCGAAGAACGTACAATGTAATTTATTAATGTGAAATTTAAATATTCCTCGGGTATTACCTACCCGTTAAAATATTTCATCATTAACAGTTTGTACAAAAGAATTTTTAATTACAATCTTTATGAAAATATATATACATATATATTTTCTTCAGATATAATCATGGATTTAATGAGTTAATATGATATTAAACTCATTTGGTTTACCATTAGAACTAGAATACATAATCTCTAAATCATTTAGAGATTACTTAATCGTCATGAAGAACGAAGATAATAGATGTAGAACGATACGTAGAACGATGATTATACTCGAGATTCATAATGAGATGTTGAGGCATGGATTGTTGATGGTACTGGTGCTGTTACTGATGGTACTGTTGGTGCCGGTGATGTTGCTGAAGCTGGTACGTTTTGCACCATATTTTACAAGGCTAAAACTCGGGCGCGAAGCTCGTTGACTTCTTATATTATTCCTGAATGATTGTCGGCCGGAACGAGCAGATGAATAAGGTTTAGAATTTTAGATAGAATATAATCGTGACGAGCTACCCTGGAAATGAGGCTGAAAATGGTGTTTCGGATAGGTCCGCTGGTAAACGCTTCAGGTTCATTGTCAAGAGGTGAATTCGGTTGGTGGAAGGGATCGCCTTCTTCGCGTCCCATTGATTAAGTCGACTACGAATGCATCAGATGAATTGGGAATGGCTGATTGATTGATTCATTCTGGTGACATCGCTTTCGGAACTTAGGTGAATATCCATGTCGGAATAGTTGTCGGAATAACTATCGGAATAGCTATCGAAATCTGAGGGACTCGAACTGGTTGAGGGATTCTTCCCGTACAATCCGATGAAGGATTTTCGATAAGAAATAGATTATAGGATGTAGATTAGTACACTGCAATACATAATTTACATATGCATATATAATACTAAAATCCCATAAATTACCTAGGAATCTACGGAAGCTGTCAGGCATCGGTAACAATAACATGTACGCTAAGATATGAATTAGCAGATATGCTAAGATATAAATTTTGTCTATGCACTAATCATGCAATCAATGCAATAAGATGTGTCTAGACTAAGGATGATAAGCAAGTGATTCTCTAAGAATGATAAGCAGGTAATATTCGACACGAAATGATAAGCAAAACTTTTGACATGCAGACACGGTCGAAGTCCAGACTCACTAATGCATCCTAACGACTTATCAGTTAGACACACTAATGCCGACTTGGTTCGCTAAGACCATCGCTCTGATACCAACTGAAAGGACCCGTCCTAATCCATCCGGACAAAGTCCATATCGATTACAAACGATTCACAATAGTTGATTACATCGCGAGGTACTTGACCTCTATATGATACATTTTACAAACCTTGCATTCGTTTTTAAAAGACAAACTTGCTTTATATCGAAAATTGATGACATGCAAATCATTTCATAATATATCTAATTATAATTGACTTAATAATAATCTTGATGAAATCAATGACTCGAATGCAACGTCTTTTGAAATATGTCATGAAGGACTCCGATTAATATCTTTTT
Source organism: Rutidosis leptorrhynchoides (assembly GCF_046630445.1). Lineage (NCBI taxonomy): Eukaryota > Viridiplantae > Streptophyta > Magnoliopsida > Asterales > Asteraceae > Rutidosis > Rutidosis leptorrhynchoides. Next base: position 235,415,053 of record NC_092338.1, on the reverse strand, counting down.
AAATGAGCAATTGCACAGCGGAAGACTTCTTTCATACCTGAGAATAAACATGCTTTCAAGTGTCAACCTAAAGGTTGGTGAGTTCATTAGTTTAACATAAATAATCATTCTAAAATTTTAATAGACCACAAGATTTCATATTTCCATTTCTCATAAACATACGTCCCATGCATAGAGACACAAAATATCATTCATATGGATTGAACACCTGGTAACCGACATTCACAATATGCATATAAGAATATCCCCATCATTCCGGGATCCTCCTTCGGACATGATATAAATTTCGAAGTACTAAAGCATCCGGTACTTTGGATGGGGCTTGTTGGGCCCGATAGATCTATCTTTAGAGTTTGCGTCAATTAGGGTGTCTGTTCCCAAATTCTTAGATTACCAGACTTAATAAAAAGGGCATATTCGATTAGATAATCCAACCATAGAATGTAGTTTCGATTACTTGTGTCTATTTCGTAAAGCATTTATAAAAGCAGCGCATGTATTCTCAGTCCCAAAAGTATATATTGCAAAAGCATTTAAAAAGGGAGCAAATGAAACTCACCGTATTGTATTTTGTAGTAAAAATACATAGAACGACAATGAACAAGTGTAGGATTGACCTTGGATTCACGAACCTATATCATTTGTGTATTCATTAATACATATACAATCGTAATCGAATATATGTATTATTATTAGTGAAATTAATTGTTATTTTAACTATGTTTTTCATTAATAAACTAATTAATTAATATTTATTATAAAAATAATAATATAGTTATGTTATATGTAGTAATATATATATATATATATATATATATATATATATATATATATATATATATATATATATATATATATATCATTTGTTTGTTAAAATTATAATAATACTAAAATAATATTAGTAATGATAAAAATTATAATAATGATAATAATAAATAAATAAAATGATTCTTTTAATATAGATGATAAAATGATAACTTTAATAATATGATACTTCTTAATAAGAAAATGTTAATTTTTCATAATAATAAGTACTAATAATAATACTAATAATTTTGATAATGATAATAATCATCATTTTAATATTTAGGGTTAGTTTAATAATAATAATAATAATAATAATAATAATAATAATAATAATAATAATAATAATAATAATAATAATAATAATAATAATAATAATAATAATAATAATAATAATAATAATAATAATGAGAATACTACCTTAGAGTAACAAGGTTTAAAAATAAATAAACACCACCGCCAGGCCTCGAACCCAAAACCTCTCGAATACCCGACACCCACACTAACCATTCATCTGCCCTTGTCTTTCTGATTACAACTATAACTTAATTTATTTAACCTCTTTTCTGTTTCTCTTTTCTGATTCATAATATTAATCCACCCCAACTAATCATCATCACCGTATTCATTTTTGTCCCAACCGAAATCTAATTGGACTTGTGACCCAACAACGAATACAATCTCGGCCCAACATCTATTTACGGCCCAACAGAAGTTTCATAAGCCTAATTATATAACTCAGCCCAATAAACAAAACTAAAATTAATAGATGTCGCCCCGAAGTCTCGAACTTGCAACCTCTCGTTCCAAACAACCACACCCAAACCACTCATCTGCCTTTGCCTTTTCTGTTTTATCTCCTAGGTTAAGTCCATTAAACCGTTTATTCTGTTTCATACTTCTTCCTAGATTCAAAACCCAGGACAATTCATCATCATCATTATTATTCGTAGCATCATCATCATAATCATTTTCATAATCATCTCACGGCATCATCAACTAGAGAATCATCATGCTCACCATCGTGATCTTCATCAAGTAATCACGTCATCATCTTCCATATCATCATCGTTTTCGTTTCGTATCATCGTCATACTACCGATATCCATCATCATGATTATCATACAGAAATAAAAAAAATTGCAGCTGTGGCGTAGCATCATGGTGATGGTTGTTTTTTTTTTTTTTGTTCGACTAAACAGAACAATAAAAAGATGGGTAGTGATGGTGGTAGTCGATGGAAAAAGGTGGTGGTTTGGTTGGGTTGCCGACGACAACGATAAACTATAATAGTGGTTAGATTATGTTATAAGATTAAACGAGTATAGCAGTTGTAACACCAAGTGGGTTTCATTTTTTTTTTTTTAAATTTTTTTTTTTTAACAAGAAAAACAGGAGACAAAATTTAATACATAAGTTGATAGGTGGTGAGGTGGTTTGGGTTTGTGGTGTTTCGAATTTTTTTTTTTTTGATGGTTGAAGATATTTGAAGGTGGTGGGTTTGGGTGTTGAGCATGAGCTAACGGTGGCGGTCAAAATAGAAATGGATGGTGATGGGTTGAGGTGGTCAATCTCACGACAGCATAACAGTAATACAATCTCGATCGCAGCTGCTCTACAGTTGTGTTGGTGAGGATGATGATATTGAACAACACATGAAAATCAAGTAACAATTTGTACGGTTAATATTTCTTGGGTTTAGAAGTCAACGAGCATTAACAGTGTAAGGGTAGTATGGTTGATTTGATGAAACTGGTGGTTGTGGTGATCATGGTGGAACCGAACCAGAAAATAGTAGGTGATCAAAGTGGTTGCTCATGGGTTGGTGATAGAAGATTGGGTGTGATGTTTTCATATTATGCCTAGCATGTATATAGATATACACTCATTGTAGGAAGGTGACAAAAGTGGACAATAATAACAGCTGGAGAGCAAAAAAAATAAACAAGGTGAATAGATTGTACGAAAAATGAAATAAAAAAAATATACTCCGTATATATTCGGAAAAAAATGAAAACAACCTGCCACCTTCATTACTTCACCCTCCACTCACAATTTACATTACCTATTAATTATTTATTTTTTTTAAAACAAGTTGTAAGAAAAAGTAAAACTTTAATAATAATAATAATAATATATAAGATTAATGATAATCAATTAATAATCTAATAATAAATAATAATTGAGTGTGACCAAAAGCGAATAGTACTCTCACAGTTAGCCACCTCAAGTTTAACTTCTTATACCGACACTAAAATTCGGGTACTATATCGTGATCCGTTGTGTACTCAGTGTTGAATAAAAGTTTCTCGAAAAAATCTCAAAATTTTAAATTAAGTATCTTTATTTATTTAGGTCATTATGGTATAAAATTCGATCCTTAATTTGTTTAATAAAAATTACATCGACTGTCCCTCTCAATTTTGGGTAAAATATAAAAAGTGTTAAAATTTATTAATTGACTTCTAAATATATTTTTAATAAGCCTAAACTTTATATAACTCACTTTCGGATTACCATTTATTTTAAAATCACATAAGTTCCTTCTTAACTCATTTACTATTCATTTAATAACAATTGAGCGTTACCATCGTTTACGAAATAAATTCGAAATTACAAAATATATATTTAATATACTTTATTTATATACATTGATATTAATTATCATAATATCATATTTTTATTTTATTTTATATACTTAGTTTTAATAACAACAACATATAATATTTCAAATTATACTTCAAATTGTTATTATATATATTCATATGTTTAAATATTTATGTATCTATTTACAAATAGTGGTTCGTGAATCGTCGAGAATGATCGAAGGTCAATTGAACACATGAACATAGTTTTCAAAGTTTTAAGATTTCAACATTACAGACTTTGCTCATCGTGTCGAAATCATATCAAGATTAAGTTTAAATTTGATCGGAAATTCCCGGGTCATCACAAATAGCATGTCAACATACCCGTAACACTAACAAGTCGTACATTATCACACCACTTCATTAGCATATACTCAACTCAATATATATTATATGCTAAACAAAACAACAATCTCAATATGGTTAACCAATAACGATATGGTGCTACCGGCTCGTGGTTCACACCATACGCTTTTGAGTCATACTCATTTATAGTGCTACCGGCTCGTGGTTCACACCCGATGCTACCGGCTCGTGGTTCACATCTTAGTTTATAGTGCTACCGGCTCGTGGTTCACACTCGATGCTACCGGCTCGTGGTTCACATCTTACTTTATAGTGCTACCGGCTCGTGGTTCACACTCGATGCTACCGGCTCGTGGTTCACATCTTAGTTTATAGTGCTACCGGCTCGTGGTTCACACTCCATCCCACACATGTTATGGCACTACTGGCACGTGGTTCATACCATAACATTCACAAATAAACACGCCATATACATGAACGCATAATTATTCCACTCACCTTGTCACAAGGATGATGATTTAGCACTTCCAAGCTTCACGCAATGTACCTAAATCATTAAGTGCACATTCAATTTCACAACTAGTGGGATTAACCACAATACTCCCACTTGAGCATTTAATGACCCAATTTGCATTAAATGACTCAACTACTCACAATCGCCCATAAATGGCCAACACTTGACTTTAATCACTAAGACTAGTGAATTAAAGTCTACTAACTTCAATTAACACAAACTTAGGGTAATCCATACCCATTTCATCTAATTAGGTCAACTATTACATTTTGACCCATTTTATATTACTAGGACTCACAATCAAGTCAAACTTACCCATTTACACTTCTTTCATAAATCTTAAAGTGCATTAGTGACTAACAACACCAATTGACACTTACAACCTCAAATCACAAGGCCGAAACCCTAGATTGTGGCTATTAGGGTTTCATTACAACAACATAACCCAAACTCACCCATTTTACCCTCAAATGGGTCATGCAAATCTCTAGTAACCAAAACCATAGCCATTAACCAATTAAAACTTAATTCATAAGGTTAGAACTTACCGAGACTACCAACGCGTAGCTAGAGACACAAAGAACAAATTTAATTCTTGCTCCAAAGATCAACCCTCAATCCTTCACTCTCAAATCTCACTTTTAATCCAAATGGGTTTTAAGTTTTGGGAGAGAAAATGGAGAGAAAAGGGAAAAAGAAAATGAATTAAATGAATATGTGGTGGAGAGTTAATGCTCCCATCAGATCCACATGTCAATTTACCATTTTGCCCCTTAAAATCCCTTAAATTGAGCTAAGACCGACACCAGTTCAGCAGAACTGTCGCGGCGCGGACTTAATCATCGCGGCGCGACACATAAAGGGAAAATAGGCCCTCCTTAACCCACTTCCTGATCCTGGTTCGCTTGATATGCCGCGGCGCGGACCCATTTGCCGTGGCACGGCTTAAGGCTGCATCTGAACAGCTTGACCACCTTAAATAATTTTCGATGTTATTTAATTTGTACAATCCAAACCCGCTTCCTATATTTACCTAGCCTTCCACAATAGTCTCACAAGACTTAATGCTAACAAAACCCATGTTTAAACTTATATATATATGCATATATTATCAAGTATACATAGATATATATATATATATATATATATATATATATATATACACATATATTCGTACATTTACGCATAAGCTAACGAGTTATAGATGTACAAATGATTAAGTAGGTACCTTTCGATACGTACGGGAAAACGGGGTGTTACATATTGTTAATATGATTATCATTAGTAGTAAATTTTATTATAAAGTATTATTATTATCATTATAATAATTATTATTATTATTAGTATCATCATTTAGGATATTATTAGTAGTATTATTATGATGAAAACCAATACTGTTATTATTATTATTATTATTATAAACATTATTATTGCTAAAATTATTATGAAGAGTATCATTTTAAGTAAAAGTACTATATTTATTAAGATCATTAATATTATTATTAGAAATAACATTTTTATAAAAATTATCATTTCAATTAATATTAGGACTATTATTATTATTATTAGTATTATTTTTAGAGACATTATTGCTATTTTTATCACTATTATTATTACTACTATAGTTATTATTATCATCAGTATTATTATTATTGATATTATTATTATAATCAAGCACAACTTTTATTACTATTGATGTAAAAGTATATTTATAAGTAACATTACTTATGAATTAATTATATTAACAATCTTTAAATAAATATTCATATATATATATAATCAAGTAGGTATTTTAAAAATATATAGATATAAAACTATACAAATAATATATATAACCTAGTCTAAATGCCATTACATGTTCATTATGTGTTTTAATATATACAAAACTGATATAGGTTCGTGAATCCGAGGCCAACCCTACACTTGTTCAATGCCGTCATATGAATTTTTACTACAAAATACAGTATTGTGAGTTTCATTTGCTCCCTTTTTAATTGCTTTTGTAATATATATTTTTGGGCAGAGAATACATGCGCTGCTTTTATGTTTGACGAAATAGACGCAAGTACTTAAAATATATTCTACGTTGAGTTGTACCACTTTGCATATCTTCCCTAATAGCTTGGTAACTAATATTTACATGTTGGAAGAACATGTAAGCGCAAATCCTATTGATAGATCTATTGGGTTTGACCACCCCAACCGGTCTAGTCGCTCTAGTATCGTAAACGGTTGCATAGTACTTCATTTTTACTACACTTGGTACAGTGTAGGGAGATTTCATAATAAAGGGAATATGCCACATTAATTGTTAAGTATGGTTACCAAAGCGCTCAACAACTTATAGAATACTTTTATACACTTGCGAGTGTACATATATTTATAATGGTGTATCATATCGTATACACGCATAAAGGCATAGTATTCGCATGAAAATAGCATCAGGAATACGGAGAACAATGGTTTTGTGAAACTCTCCGTCAAGCGTTCTCCGCTGTGCAGGCTGTTTCCGTCATACATAAGCCCTGAAGGCCGCCTAGCGCTTAAGCCCTGGACGGAGAGTGCCACATTCAGCGTAAATTTCGGATCACGAATAACAGAACGTGTCATCATCTGACACGTGTCCCCGAATAATCCGTTGGATCTGACACTATAAATAGACCCCTTGGGTCGTCATTTTACAGAATTCAGACATTCTGACAACTTGTGAGCAGAGACTTCACCTTTCTATCTCACATAGTACTTTCTCTCACTAGAAGTCATCCGGCTAATAGCTAAACGCTAAACGGACAACAGATTGATTAAGCCACCCCACAGATTTCCATATCTATGTACCGGGTCTGCAGGGATTATTTCCCAAGGGTAAAAATCAATCGGCAACACTCCCCCACATTTAGCTAGATCACTTCTAGTATTGTGCTAACACACTAAGCCTTACCTCATAAGGAAATAGGTGTTAACAATTTATAAACGGAAATCTTGTGGTCTATTAATATATTGAAATGATTGTTATGATAAACCTATGAACTTACCAACCTTTTGGTTGACACTTTTAAGCATGTTTATTCTCAGGTATGAAAGAAACCTTCCGCTGTGCATTTGCTCATTTTAGAGATATTACTTGGAGTCATTCATGACATATTTCAAAAGACGTTGCATTCGAGTCATTGAGTTCATCAAGATCAATATTAAGTCATTCATAGTTTGGATATATTATGAAAGGATATGCATATCTGTCAACTTTCAATGAAATGGAAGTTTGTCTTTTAAAACGAATGTAATGTTTGTAAAATGTATCATATAGAGGTCAAGTACCTCGCGATGAAATCAATTATTGTGAATCGTTTATAATGTATATAAACGGGTCCTTTCAGTTGGTATCAGAGCGGTGGTCTTAGCGAATCAGGTCTTGCATTAGTGTGTCTAACTGATAGTTGCTTAGATGCATTAGTAAGTCTGGACTTCGACCGTGTCTGCATGTCAAAAGTTTTGCTTATCATTTCATGTCGAAAATTACCTGCTTATCATTCTTAAGTCTAGACACATTTTACTGCATTGATTGCATGAATAGTGTATAGACAAAATTCATATCTTAGCGTATCTGCTAATTCATATCTTAGCGTATCTGTTACTGTAGACTTTATCTGACACATTTCCTTAATTCTCTCCGTAATCTACGAGATCTTCTGTACTATGTATAGGTATTCTATGTAATTAGAATATCATCTGATATCCAAAAATCATTTCATATCAAAAAATCTTTTACTCAATCGTACGAAATGGAACTCGTCACTAGTACAAGTTCTTCGGAACCCGACAGCTATTCCGACATGGATGTTCACCTAAGCTCCGGAAGCAGCGTCACCAGAATGAATCAACCAATCAGCCATCCCCAATTCATCTGTTGGGTTCGTAGCCGACTTAACCAATGGAGTCGAGAAGAAGGCGATCTTTTCCACCAACCAACTTCACCTCTTGGCGATGAACCTGAAGCACTTACCGGCGAATCCATTCAAAACACCAATTTCACACTCATTTTCCGAATATCTCGCCATGATTGTATTCTATCTAAAATTCTAAACCTTATTCATTCGTTCGTTCCAACCGACAATCATCCCGGGATAATAGAAGAAGTCAACAAACTTCGCGCTCGAGAAATAAATTTAGAGAATATGGTGCAAAGGTTACAAACACCAGCAGTAGCACCAGCAGCATAAACAGTACCACCATCACCACCATCAACAGCAACATCCGCATCCCATGCCTCAACATCTCATTCTGTACCTCGAGTATAATCATTGTTCTACGTGACGTTCTACATTATTTATCTTCGTTCGACATGATGATTATGTAATCATTAAATCCATAATTACATCTGAAGAAAATATATATGTATATATGTTTTCATAAAAATTGTAATTAAAAATTCTTTTGTACAAACTATTAATGGTGAAAATATATTAACGGGTAGGTAATACCCGAGGAATATTTAGAATACCCGAGGAATATTTAGATTTCACATTAATAAATTACACTGTACATTATTAGAAGCTGATTCAACAGTCACTCACTATCCTACTTACAACCACCGATATACGTATCCGTTCATCGCAGAATAACCATTTTTATCCAATTTCATATTTGGATTTTGATTTACCAGAATCCAACAAGTGGCATAATGAAGAAAACATTGGACAAAATAAAATTTGTTAGAAACAAACAAATTAACTATGAGGAATTTTGTTAAGAATCCACGCTAACTGTTCCTAGCTAACTGATTACATTTTATTTATCGCAATTTAACTATCGCAATTTATATTCTCGCAATTTTATTTATCGTCATTTAATTTCTGTTATTTATTTTACGCACTTTAAATATCGGGACACGTATACAATGTTTTGACATATCATATCGACGCATCTATATATATTATTTGGAATAACCATAGATACTCTATATGCAGTAATGATAGAGTTAGTTATACAGGGTTGAGGTTGATTCTACAATAATACATATACTATTAGTTGTGAACGAGTCTGAGACATGTACACGGGTCACGATACGTATTAATTAATTTAAATATTATAAACTATATATAAATTATCGAGTTAGTGACTGTGGACTGCTAACTGTGGACTACCAAGATTGGACAATTAAAATGAATTAAAAAAATATTGATTATAACATATGAAACTAAACATCTCTTCAAGTTTGCTACTTGATTTCATCTTAAACCTCATTTGTATCTTGACGATTCCAATCTGCGTTCAAACATTTCATAATTCTTGGAAACACTTCAATCGAGAGGATGAACCAACCGCACTTTATCTACGGAAGAAAAGATTGATGCATATAGTTATGCACCTGAAAACACTCGAAACCTGAGTAAATGTTTAAAACGTATCTGTGCTAACCCTTTGGAAGTTGTGATTACCAAAAAAATAACTTTGCAATCCCTATTCAAATTAGCCAATTTTGTCACAGCTCCAGCAGGTCAACTTCGACTTTTCATTCGAAACAACCTTATTATAACCTTGATATATATGCGTGCTCTTTTATTGTTATCGGAGAACCTTTTATATTCCAATACATCACCAGCAGACGTACCAGCAACTTCTTTGCTCCTTGGCTTAAATCTCTCCGGCAAATTACTATATTTATCTATTGAAGTCTTATCATGAACTCATCTACACCTTGTAACGAGAATTGCCATATCAATTACCAGAAATCAGCGTTTAATCATCTAAAAACACAATTCTCTTGAAACCCCTCGGTTTGATAACCAATGATCCAGATCCGTTAACTTTGAAAATGCTGACGAAACAGCATGTATTAAATGGTCTTAATGGCCAAAACTGATGATAAAATAATGGAGTGTTGGGAACACTCGATAGAAAAATTGGTACTGAAAAATGGATTGAGCAAACCATGAAGGAGACCAAGGACAAATACAAGGATCATACCCTATATTCAAAGAATCCAGGTAATTCTATATCCAATGAAGTCTTCAATGTATATCTTGCCCCGAAGTCATGTTAAAATCTTGCGAAAAATTTTCTTCATCAACCTTCGATCATAGAAATTCCAAAATATCATCATAAAAATCTTCGATATTTCTGAGGATATTTTCATAACTAATCTTGTCCAGAATTATCTATCTCTTCGTACTATCTGTATTACATCATAAAGGAAAATTGTTTTAGTTCTATCTTTCTTTAAAATTCAAGTAGAATTATGAATGGTTTCTGGAGAAGTGTAGGAATTGAAGCATGAGTTAGTATAATATAATGGCACTTGGCCAACGTGATTATATTACAGTAAGTCATGCTGGAAGTTCTAATGAAACATGATGATTCGCAGACTATACCGTCATCATGTGCCATGTTACATAACTCTTTCATTCTGCTTAACTTCTGAACATATCAAGAAAATATATTCTTGATAGTTCTATCCTCAGAGATTCTGGTATTTTGACAAATCAAATCGTGCTATTACATTCTTTCTTGTTTAGAACATTAAGTTCATTCGAAACTCCATACTTACGAATTCTGGACCGTTACTCGCTTTACTAGAGGTCGAGAAGAAAATAAAAAGGCAAAGAGCACTAAAATATAAGAGAAAATATAAAGCCCAATAACAACACGGAGGTTACAAACCGTGGATATTAATACGAATAGCAATATAAAGACACGGTAGAATTAAGAATAGTATCACTCCAAGGTAATAGTAGAAGTAAACAGATTCTTCTGGTAGAAGATTAAAAAGAAGGATGACAGAAATGATAATTAGGAAAATATCAAGGATTAGAACTGGATGAAGCATTTTCACAATATTTTAGAAGTAAGAATTAAGAAAAAAAATATAGGGGTGATGAAAATAATGGAACGGAAGGGTTTAATTTATAATGAAAATATCAGACGTAGCAATCAAGACAGATGACCACATTTAATTAAAAAGATCCTAATTTCCTTAAGTTCTGAAGACTCAGATATTATTTAGATTTCGAAGATTTCCTTAATCCCTTGAATTCCAGAAATTCAACCAAGACAACGTCAAAAGATTAGACGCACCTTATTTTCTAAATTCAAACGTGACAACGTCAAAAGTTAAGACGAGCTTTATTTTCTAGATTCACTCTTTAAAGTGATAGCTTCACTCGTACACTTTGAGAAATCAAATTGTTTTATCCTTATTACTCATTGGTGATAAAAATTTATTTATCAACTCATATACGTCAGGAAAATATTCTTATTGTTAACCATGACCACCTCGATCAAATTTCGGGACGAAATTTCTTTAACGGGTAGGTACTGTGACGACCCGGAAAATTTTGACTAAATTTAAACCAAACTCTCGATACAATTTAATATTTTTGACATGATAAGCAAAGTCTATTAAACTGAACCTTAAAATGTTTGAACTATTTAGATGGATTCATTTAAACTTTGGCTATTTCTGACGATTCACGAACAATTGTGTGTAAATAAATATGTAAATAATTATTTCTAGTATTATTATGTGCATTGATATTATTAATTATTTTTTATCATTTATTATTCCTAATACTATTATTAGTATTTTATTTTTAATAAATATTCAGTATTATTATTAACATATTTAATAATTATTAATATTAATTGAAAAAGGATTATAAAATCTGGTGAATGCATCTGTTATACATCACTATCTCATTTTTTTCAATTTGTCGGATGAATCAAAAATGTTTGATTCCATTTCCAAAAACAATCCAAAATCAGTAGATATTGTAATCTACTTTTATTTTTTTATTTGTATTTCTCTGTTCTTAATCGTACTGCCTGTCGAGTCTCATTCAATATAAGAATCAACCAAATTCATGTGTGATTCATTCATTCAAATTTCTCTTCATTATCATTATCTGTTACCATTCACAATTAATTCAAATTATTGAATTAAAACCAAAAATAAAAATGCAAACAGGCGACTACCCTGTATTTTTATAATTTTGCTCAAAACTCGAAATTTAATGAAATTTCAAAAACCTTAAGTGCAGTCGTGTTAGGAATCATCTAGTGAAGCTATATGCAAAATCTCATCTTCTAATTCTTCAAAACAAAAACGAATTCTTGAGTCAAAGATTTGGTTTATAAAAGTCAACCAATGTTCTTCGATAAAATTCGAGTTCGTTCTTAAATTTTAAGTGGAATTGAGGATTCACAAAGTATCTAGGATCGACTTACTACCAATTTCACTTTATAATTTTAATCTAAAATAGCCTAAAATTGATAATCCAAGATTGAGTAGTCGTGTTCCAAACAGCAGCTATTTTTGCTTATTTTTTTTATTTCTCTGATTAATGCAAATCCTATCCAACCAGGTCGTATCTGTTTTTTTTATTAACACACCTAAACCCAACAATTAAATTTCATGGTTATGATTGTTGATCCTCTGGTCGACTTAAATTTTGTTATGAAGAAGATGGATACGGGTACTATAATAAAAGAAATTAGAATTATAATATAATCAGAAAGGCAAAGACGGACGGATGGTTGAGGGCGTATGGTTTAACCAAGAGGTCTCGGGTTCGAGCCCTATCTATGGCAATTTTTTTTTAAAGCTTACACATTGAGATAGTTATCTTATTTTATTAGTATTACTTCCTTATTATTATTATTAGTATTGTTATTATTATAACTATTATTTTTATGGTTATCATTAGCATTATTATTATCATAATTATAGTTATAAGCATTACAATTATTGTTATCACTAGTATAAATAAGTATCATTAATATTATTAATATTATTATTAATATTGTTAATATGATTATCATTAGTAGAAAATTTTATTATAAAGTATTATTATTATCATTATAATTATTATAATAATAATAATAATAATAATAATAATAATAATAATAATAATAATAATAATAATAATAATAATAATTATTATTATTATTATTATTATTATTATTATTATTATTATTATTATTATTATTATTATTATTATTATTATTATTATTATTATTATTATTATTATTATTATTATTATTAGTATCATCATTTAGGATATTATTAGTAGTATTATTATGATGAAAACCAATACTGTTTTTATTATTATTATAAACATTATTATTTCTAAAATTATTATGAAGAGTATCATTTTAAGTAAAAGTACTATATTTATTAAGATCATTAATATTATTATTACAAATAACATTTTTATAAAATTATCATTTCAATTAATATTAGGATTATTATTATTATTATTAGTATTATTTTTAGAGACATTATTGCTATTTGTATCACTACTATTATTACTACTATAATTATTACTATCATCAGTATTATTATTATTGATATTATTATTATAATCAAACACAACTTTTATTACTATTGATATAAAAGTATATTTATAAGTAACATTACTTATGAATTAATTATATTAACAATCTTTTAATAAATATTCATATATATAATCAAGTAGGTATTTTAAAAATATATAGATATAAAACTATACAAATAATATATATAACCTAGTCTGAATGTTATTACATGTTCATTATATGTTTTAATATATACAAAACTGATATAGGTTCGTGAATCCGAGGCCAACCCTACACTTGTTCAATGCCGTCATATATATTTTTACTACAAAATACAGTATTGTGAGTTTCATTTGCTCCCTTTTTAATTGCTTTTACAATATATATTTTTGGGCTGAGAATACATGCGCTGCTTTTATGTTTGACGAAATAGACACAAGTACTTAAAATATATTCTACGTTGAGTTGTACCACTTTGCATATCTTCCCTAATAGCTTGGTAACTAATATTTACATGTTGGAAGAACATGTAAGCGCGAATCCTATTGATAGATCTATCGGGTTTGACCACCCCAACCGGGCTAGTCGCTCTAGTATCGTAAACGGTTGCATAGTACTTCATTTTTACTACACTTGGTACAGTGTAGGGAGATTTCATAATAAAGGGAATATGCCACATTAATTGTTAAGTATGGTTACCGAAGCGCTCAACAACTTATAGAATACTTTTATACACTTGCGAGTGTACATATATTTATAAACAGAAATCTTGTGGTCTATTAATATATTGAAATGATTGTTATGATAAACCTATGAACTCACCAACCTTTTGGTTGACACTTTTAAGGATGTTTATTCTCAGGTATGAAAGAAACCTTCCGCTGTGCCTTTGCTCATTTTAGAGATATTACTTGGAGTCATTCATGACATATTTCAAAAGAAGTTGCATTCGAGTCATTGAGTTCATCAAGATCAATATTAAGTCATTCATAGTTTGGATATATTATGAAAGGATATGCATATCTGTCAAATTTCAATGAAATGGAAGTTTGTCTTTTAAAAACGAATGCAATGTTTGTAAAATGTATCATATAGAGGTCAAGTACCTCGCGATGAAATCAATTATTATGAATTGTTTATAATGTATATGAACGGGTCCTTTCAGAGGGGGAGAGGGGATCGACTGCAGCAATTTTTGTATGAGGGTTTGGAGTAGATTAGGTTAAACAAGTATTATATATTAAGGTTTAACTATCACAAATAGAAAACAAGTCCCTCAACTAGCTAAAAATCAAAATTTAAGGGGGAAGGGGGTGGGTCGGCCGAATGGGGCCCACATGGGGTACCCGGGCTCGTGTTGTCCATTAACGTGTAATCGTGGCTAGTTTCAAGTGCCGTTTAAAACGTACCAAAGGCCCGGAACGCTAAACCGATCGTTAAAACGCAACCAAACGTTTAATTTATTAAAACCTAATAAATAAAATATTTTTAAAAAGTTAATAATTAATAAAATAATTATTAAAATAAACCGAGCATTTCGTTGCTCGAAAAGCAGTTTTTGTCGTTGTTCAAATTGTAACGTTTTTATCGTATTTCTTTTATCCAAAATATTTTTATCGATTAATATTAACTCATATTAATTTAGATAACCCTCCAAGGATCACATATGCATTTAATACACTTAAACACATAAAAGTCAAATAATCACCGTTAAATCAACTAACAGACAGTTAACAGAAGTGACGGAAAAAGCAGGGTTGTTACAGTTTGCGTTCACACTACAAACGGCCCCTCAAATTCGGTTCAATTTACACAACGGTCCCTCAACTTTACACATTTTCAGGGGTAGAAAGTGTAAATATATAATTTTATTAAATTAAAAGAAACTAATTCCACCCGAATTTTTAATGGGCCATATCTTCTCGCTCGGTGTGAGTTAAATTTTTCCAAAATCACCGTTCAATTCAAAAAAATCTAACGAGCACAACGAAACTAACTACGTGCGAAATGGACATCATTAAAAAAATACTAAATATTCCAGACTATATTTCATACATATACATACACGTACAACAAACAACTCAACCTATTAGATATATTAGGTACCAAACAGCATATATCCAAATTCGACCGCGCGTTGAATACAACCACAACAACGCGCGGTCGAATTTTTCTAGTTTAATATATAAATATAACGTGAACTTATATTATATATACTATACAAGTAATGTTTATTCGTGTTGTATTCCTATACACACAACACAAGTGAAAACTATAATCATAATGATAACGTATGACTTATACAAACTTCACCGCTACTTACGGTCACGTTTGGATGGTGTCTAGGTTGCCATTTGGGATATGGTTGTGTATTACGAAAGATTGTGACTTATAGTCAAACTGAAAGAATCCTGGCCCCTAGTTACATATGGCCATCCCTTAACTTACTTGATAGCATAGAGGTTTGTTACAAGTTGTATAACATCTAAACATGATTGTAGTGGACACGCAAACATTAATAAATCAACTCATAAGTTAACTTATGAACTTTTATTGTCGGTTGGACAACTAATGACCAAACTTATATCTCTAGGTTGAGATCTCGGTCTGCTTATTTGCTATTACTTCTTTTAAGGAATAACTCTTCGCCGTGTGTGATGACCCGGAAATTTCTGACCAAATTTAAACTTAATCTTTAACGTTTCCGACACGATAAGCAGAGTCTGTAATGTTGAGTCACGAAAGTTTTGGAACTATATTCATGTAATCAATTATTCTTTGACTGTTCTCAAAGATTCACGAACAATATATATATAATTTAATGTGCATATATATATGATTTCAAGTTATTTAGTAAACGATAGTAACATTCGATTATTGATTCGATTGATATTTAGATAAGTTAACTAAAACGTTTAAGATGAACCAGTAAAACACTAATTTGCAACAATATTTTCGAATTTCTACAGTACCCGAAAAGCTACAGTGTTTTCGAAAATCACTATTTGCTACAGTAAAAAAATGAAAATGAAAATGTATATATATATATATATATGTATATACTACGAGACGATGATTTATAGAAGCAAATAACCAAAATAATTAATTGATTAAAGCTACACTTCGAGTGACATAGTTTATCAATGATTAAGTTTAATTTTTGATAAAGGTACACGTCACGTAACGAAAAGTACTAGTTTTCTAAGCGTACGAAAATGCATTTAAGAAACCGGAACTGGGACATAAGTCGAGTGATAACGTACGAGTCAACAGACCAAAAATTACAAGTCCACTAGGCACGTAAATTTAATATAATATATAATTAATTATATAAATTAATTATATTATATTTATAATTAAATAATATGTCGACAAGCAAAACGTCAAACGAGTGTGAGCTGGATCAGAGGGCCATGCGATCGCATGGCCATGATGCCCAAAAACCATGCGATCGTATGGAGGGCTGGGACAAGCTAGGTAGTATAAATTTGCTCGATTTCTGTTTCTGATTGATTCCTCACAACTATCTCTTGACTCTCTCTTGACTCTCTCTCATATATATATATATATATATATATATATATATATATATATATATATATATATAAATTATTATTATTATTATTATTATTATTATTATTAATCTTAGTATTATTAATAAGTTGCATTATTATTATTAGTATTATACATAAAATACTACGACGAGGTCATGAGCGTGTCACTTTCAAAACGAGTTTTCGAACGGGATAGAGCTAAGGAAACTATGGGTTATAGCTATGGAAGTTATGGGTAATGTTCATGGGTATTGTTCGCAAGTCAAACCTAGTGTTTATCATCTCTGTTGCGTCTACGTACTTTTCTGCAATATTGAATCACAATATTGATACGTAAGCATTTATATCTTATCTTTTACATATTAATTGTGTATCCATGTCTAGTGCTCGAGTATATATGTTTATGCATGCTTGTATGCTAAATTTTGTCGTTAAACAGTTTATGATGAATCATGAATTTAATATATATATATATTACTGATAAAAGGTATATGATATGCATGTTTTTGGAAAGCTGGCGAAAAATCAATAACTTTTCATTTAGAAATTGCTAAATTTCGATGAACGAATTAAAAGATATGGGCAACTGAATTATGATCAACGTTAATTGGAATTGCTTTTGAATTTGAAATTAATATTTAAACAACTTGTCTATGAGATTGATAAATTGGAATTTTAGATATTACTAATCGAGTAAATGAATTTCTATATAAGGCACGTCTCATTTTGTTGAACAATTGTCAAAATTGATTGTTTTATCATATTTTAAAGCCTTATAAAAACTATAGTTTAATTTTACAAGAATTAGGAAACTATGTGAAATGTTAAAATGTTTCGATTGCCCTGATCATTCAACTATAGTATTGAGTCAGATTGACTTTTTGAAACGACTTTTGTTAACTTTTGTATGTCGATCTCGAGCATTAGGATTGTGATACACTATGACCCAACCTAGCTTATTAGACATTTATTGAGCAACATATGTTCTCTAGGTTGAGATCTACGGTTATTTGGTATTTCGAGTTTCGGTCACATTTCGGTGAACGACTTTATGTGCTGCTAATGTGAGTTTCATTTGCTCCCTTTTTAATTGCTTTTGCAATCTATATTTTTGGGCTGAAAATACATGCACTATATTTTAAACGCAATGGATACAAGTACATACTAAATTCTACACCGAGTTTGAACCGAAAATCCCTTAGCTTTGATAACTAGTAACTGCCAGTTATAAGAACTGGTAGGCGCGAGTAGTAGTATATGGATCCATAGGGCTTGATATCCCCGTCCGAGCTAGAGCACTAGCCTTTTAACGGGCGTATGCTATTTGAGAAGCGTACACATTGGTTTGCGTGTATTATTAAGATGATTATACAAAGGGTATAAATTATACATTCATTAAGTTTAGTTACCAGGGTGCTCAATCTTGTAGAATATTTTGATAAACGTTTCTAGATGAAACAACTGAAATCTTGTAATCCACCTTTACGTACAGATTATGCAAAACATTAAAACTATGAACTCACCAACCTTTGTGTTGACACTTGTTAGCATGTTTATTCTCAGGTTTCCTAGAAGTCTTCCGCTGTTTGCTTATATGTTAGACAAGCTATGTGCATGGAGTCTTACATGGCATATTTTTCAAGGAAACGTTACATTCACTAAATCATCACCATGTATCTTATTTTGACTGCATTGTCAACGGAAGTACTATTGTAAACTATTACTTACGGTGATTGTCTATATGTAGAAATCATCAGATGTCGAAAACCTTTGATTTAAATATTCATTTAAGGTATACCTTTTCAAAAGAATGCAATGTTTATAAAACATATCATATAGAGGTCAAATACCTCGCAATGAAATCGATGAATGACGTATTCGTCCATATGGATTTGGAGCGATCGTCACACCGTGCTACTTAAGTTAAACTTCATAGCCCCACTTTTACTTATTTTATTCTTACTTTATTATTATTCTTATAACTTGGGGTGAGACACATGCTTTGTTTTTAAACGGTTTTATGCTTTGGACACAAGTACCTAAACTATATGCAACCCACATAAGTATTCTTATTACATGTTTTATACATGCTAAATCCCCACCATAATATCGTCAATTGATGGTTTTTATTATGTAAGCTTAATTATTGTGAGTAGGCCTATTGAGAGCAACGTCTCTATCCATTGATCTTGTGATGACCCGAAAATTTCCGACCAAAATTAAACTTGATCTTCATATGATTTCGACACGATGAGCAAAGTCTATAATGTTAAGTCTCAAAAATTTTGGAACTATGTTCATGTATTCAATTACCTTTCGACCATTACCGACGATTCACGAACAATTGTTGTAAACTAATATGTATGTATATATATATATATATATATATATATATATATATATATATATATATATATATATATATATATATATATATATATATATATATGGTTATTACATAATTAATAATATGTAATATTAATACAAGATAAAAGATAATTGCTATTACTTATTATTAATATTAATATCAATGTTATTAATTTTATATAAATAAAATTGGATACATTTAATTACTAATCTTATTGATATCATTACTGCTTTCTTTATTATTAATATTAATATTATATATTAAAATTTTTATAAATTTAATGTTGTAACTATCAAAATAAATACTAAAAATAAATATTACTATAAGAATGATAAAATTTATTATTTAGTTGTAATTAGTTATTAGGATTAATACTATTATTGATATTATTACTTTATTAATTATAATTACCATTATTATTAAAATTATTATTAATATTATCATAAAGATAATATAATTTTTCATAAATATCATTAACAATATCATTTTTGCTTATTATTCTAAATTATTATTATTATTTATATAATAATAATTATTATTATTATTAATATTATTATTACTTATCTATTTAATTATTTATTAATACCAAATAGATATCAATTAGATATATATGTAAATGGAATCTGTTTCATATCACAATCATATGATACTAATTTGTTTCCTGTCTGTAATTGATGCCATCGAATCCATAACACAACAAATTCAGTTGAGGGTTGTTTTCATCTTTTAATTTTTTTTTCTTGTACCTGGTGATTCCTCCTGTCTAAGATCGATTCATATAACAAACAAGTAATTCCAGCTGATAAGATTTCATTTGACTTTACATTTTCAACTAAATCACTTACAACCCTCGTTACAACATAGCTCGAACACTTACTTTATTATGATATTTCCAGTATCCAAATCCACTCTCAAATATCCATTTCATACTTTAACAAGAATTAAATTCTCTATCTCACACACTATATAACATATAACATAATATACACTTATACTTACATTTATACTTACATGTCACCCTTATGAAACCATCAATCACAACCCACCTCACCTTGTTGCTAATCGTTGCAACTACTCTTCTTCTATTATCTTATCTATACGAAACCACAAACCATTATCAAATGATGCAACTCATACTTCTGTCTTCCATTTGATTTCGAACCTAAAACCACTTTCCACCACCTTGATGCCACTTCAAAACTATTTAAATATCATCACGACCCTTTCCATTATCAAACTGTTGCGTAGCAGCTTATTTTCACTTATGTCTTCCTATTTTTACGTGCCATAAACCACAAACCATCCATGATCACCCGTAAACCACCTAAACCACCACTCTACAACCGTCTTCCGACACCATATTCAACAATCAAACTCACCTCAAAGAAAAATCATCAAACGATGATTATTTATTTTTTTCTTCTCTTTGACAGCTGCAAATCGTGTTTGTCTTAATCCAATGACCAACTACACATGAAAGGCTTTATACAAGAAAAAGTAGCCGACCCAAAATGTGGACACTTCTATGATGCGTTATTTTTATAATGATGTAGAAGGTGAGGAAAGTAATAATAAAGATAATGATGTTAAATCATGAATTGCTTTACAGCACAACCTTACTATCTCTTTGATCAATTCAATGATACATAATACATGTAAATAAATTCATGGGGACGTAATTAGTGGTGATTGTGGACCAAGTTTTTGGTAAGTTGTTATGATGGGGATGTGTTACTAAACTCATAAACTATGCAAAAAGCTTCTTTATCAATTCATGCGTATCTTAAATTAAGCTGCAAATGGATCGTTTACTTTATTTTTTTGACTGTTTACAAGTAGGATAGATTGGGCCGGGGTTCAACTATTTTTTTCTGCTGGACTGCTTCGAGTTATAAAACTCAAACATAATCAATTGATATCGATGTTGCACTCTTCTATCCGTCTCCATTTATGTTATGGTATTAAATGGGCTGTGTTGATAACGAAGATGATGATGGTAAGGTTTTATGATGATGATAATAGAATTAAGGACGATGATGATGATAGACTTGATGTTATAATGCTAGTTAATAACCGTTCGTATATATATCCCGAACAATCATAGCAATATAAATAATTATATGATGATGATTAATAAGATGATTAGGTTATGATGTGATAAGATGGTGTTGCATGACTAAGATAGGAGATAGTAATGTCACTATGATGTAGGTGATGTTATGAAGTGATTAGATTAAGATTATGAGAAAGGGATGAATATGATGGTGGTGATGATGGATTATGTTGATCATGATGCACAAAGATTATGGTCACAAAGTGGTTATGATTATGATTATAGATGATGATTTGAAGATGTTATTGTTGCTACTATTACTATCTGTTGTTCTTAGAGAATGAAGAAGGAAAACAAATATAGGGTAAAAGGATTGAATATCCTAGTTTTAACAGAAAATTAGAATTAGATGAGTGGTTAGAGTGGGTGTTTGTGAAACGAGAAGTCTCGAGTTCGAGCCCGGGTAGTGGCGTTCTATTTTTTAAGCTCCTTTCTTCAAAGGTTGTACTCTTTTATTTATTATTATTATCATTATTATTATTATTATAATATATTTTATTATTATTATCATTAATATTATTATTACTATCATTTTTATAATCATTATTATCATTATTATTATTATTATTACTTTTATTAACATTAATATATTTATTAAAAAGTATTATTATTAAGTATTATTAGTATTAAGAAATTTTATAAAAATTAGTATTTTTATTGTAAAAAGAATACAACCTTTTTATTAAAATTTTTATATATTTTATTATTATTATTTTTATTAACATAACTATATTAGTATCTTTATAATATATAAAAGTTATCTATCTAAAGTAAATAAAGTAAATATATTATTAAGGAAGCTTATAAATTATTAAATGTAATAATTATATCACTAAGAATAATACATAAATTTGTTCGATTTCAATTATATGTGTTAATATATATAAATGATATAGGTTCATGAATCCATGGCCAACCCTATACTTGTTCAATGTCGTCACATGTATTTTTACTACAAAATATAGTATGGTGAGTTTCATTTGCTCCCTTTTACTCTTTACATTTATGGGACTGAGAATACATGCGCTACTTTTACAACTGCGTTATTAAATGCTTTTGAAATACATTTTGAACTGTGAATACATGAAATGCTTTTATAAATATTTGACGAGATAGACACATGCAAAACATTCCTCGAATGAATTATGTGGACGTGATAATTACCACCATTGAATTATGTGGACGTGATAATTGCCACAATTGATATGAATATTTTCCCCCTGATTATTATTGCTTGGTAACCTAAGAATTAGGGAACATCACTAATTTTGAGAATTAGTGCACGCCTAATTGACGCGAATCCTAAAGGTAGCTACCGGGTTTAACACCCCCACCCAAAATGTTCACTAGACGGAAGGGCTAGTGGGCGTGATGTTTAGTACTTCGAAGTTTATATGATTATTATTACAGACGAGATGTTCTGTTTTGGGGAAATTATTATGCGCATTATATGTTAAGGTTGGTTACCAAGCCAAGCTATTAAAGTAAAGTGAATGTTATGTATCGAGAGAATGATTTTATACACAGGTTATGTGTATGTTATTTTTGTGCACGAGTTATGTGTACGGTTACTAAGATTTATGAAAAATGGATTTCGTACACGAGAAAGGTGTACTGTATTTAAAAGATATCGCATGTACATTACAGGTGGGTATAGGATTCGGGCCCATTTGTACCATGCATGATTTAAATCTTGTGGTCTATCAAAATGATGAATTTTATTGTTTTATGATAAACCTTTGAACTCACCAACCCTTTTGGTTGATACTTTAAAGCATGTTTATTCTCAGGTATGAAAGAAATCTTCCGCTGTGCATTTGCTCATATTACATGGAGTCGTTAATGGCATATAGAGGTCAGAACCTCGCAATGGGACCAACTGTTGAAGACTTCGTCCAGATGGATTAGGACGGATCATTTCAGTTGGTATCAGAGCGGTGGTCTTAGCGAACCAGGTCTTACATTAGTGTGTCTAATTGATAGTTTTTTAGATGCATTAGTGAGTCTGAACTTCGACCGTGTCTGCATGTCAAAAGTTTTGCTTATCATTTAGTGTCGAAATTTATTTGCTTATCATCCTTAAAGTCTAGACACATCTTACTGCTTCTATTGCATAGACTGTGTATAGATAAATTCATATCTTAGCGTATCTGTTATTTTTACCTTTGCCTGACAGCTTCCGTAGATTCCTCCGTAACTTATGGGATTTTAGTATTATATATGCATATGTAAATTATGTATTGCAGGGTACTAAACTACATCCTATAATCTATTTCTTATCAAAAATACTTCATTTGATTATACGAGATGAATCCCTCAACCAGTTCGAGTCCCTCAAATTTCGATAGCTATTTCGATAGTTATTCCGACGGCTATTCCGATATGTAGTTTCACTTAAGCTCCGAAAGCAGTGTCACCAGAATGAATCAACCAATCATCCATCCTCAATTCATCTGATGGGTTCGTAGTCTACTAAATCATTGGAGACAAGAAGAAGGCGATCCTTTCCACCCACCTTATTGCCCTCTTGGCAAAGAACCTGAAGCACTTACCGGCAAACCTGTTCGAAATACTATTTTCTCTCACATTTCCAGAGTATCTTGTCATGATTATATACTATCTCGAATTCTAGATCTTATTCATCCGCTCGTTTCGACCGACAATCATCCCGAAATAATAGAATAAGTCAACGAACTTCGCGCTCGAGTAATCAATTTGGAGAATATGGTGCAAAATTTACCAGTTTCAGCAACATCATCGGCACCAACAGTACCATCAGTAATAACACTAGTACTATCAACAATCCATGCCTCAACATCTCATTCTGTACCTCGAGTATAATCATCATTCTACGTATCATTCTATATCTATTATCTTCGTTCTTCATGATGATTATGTAATCTCTAATGTTTTAGAGATTATGTACTCAAATTCTAGCCGTAAATCAGATGAGTTTAATATCATATTTACTCATTAAATCCACAATTTACAACTGAAGAAAATATATATGTATATATGTTTTCATAAAGATTGTAATTAAAAATTCTTTCGTACAAACTGTTAATGGTGAAAATATTTTAATGGGTAGGTAATACCCGAGGAATATTTAGTTTCACATTAATAAGTTACACTGTACATTCTTCAAATCCGATTCAACAATCATTTACTATCCTACTTATAACCACAGATATACGTATCCGTTCACCAAAGAATAACCATTTTCATTCAAATTTAATTTCATATTTGGATTTTGACCGATCAAAATCCAAGTCAAGATTTAATAGAAGACATCACATTTAGATTCCTACATCTTTCAAAGCCATACTTTGAATTCAAAACTGTGCCAGATCCATTGGCGTGTTATTACCGAAAATAACTTTACAATACCTTTCCAAAATTAGCCAATTTTATCACAGCTCCATCAAATCAACTTCCACTTTCATTCGGATTAGCCTTATTATAACTTTGATATATAAGTTTGCCACTTGATTTCATCCTAAACAATCATTCGTATCTTGACGATTACCATCAACGTTTAATCATCTAAAAACACAATTCTCTTGAAAACACCTCGGATTGATCACCAACGATTCAGTTATAATAACTTTGAATGCTGATGAAGCAACAAAACTATAGATGGTCTTAATGGCCAAAAGTATGATGATAAAGAATGGAGTGTGGGGAACACTCGATAGGAAATTTGGTACTGAAAAATGGATTGAGCTAACCATGAAGGAGACCAAGAAGAAATACAAGGACTAAACCCTATATTCAAAGAATCCAGATAATTCTGTATCCGATAAAACCTATAGAGAATATCTTGCTCCGTACCCATGTTAAAATCTTACAGAAAATTTTTCTTCATCAACCTTCGAACTTAGAAATTCCAAAATATCATCATAAATATCTTCGATATTTATGAGGATATTTTCATAAATATTCTTGTCCAAAATTATCTACCTCTTCGTGCTATCTATATTCCATTATATTGAAAACTTCTGTAAAATCTAAGTATAAATTATGAATGAATTGTGGAGAAATGTTGGGAATTGAAGCATGGGTTAGTATAATATAATGACGCTTGGCCAACGTGATTATATTACAATAAGTCATGCTGAGTTTCTAATGAAACGTGATGATGGTTCACAGTAGATCATACCATTATCATGTGTCATGTTACATAACTCTTTCATTCTGCTTAACTTATAAACATATCAAGAAAATATATTCCTGATAGTTCTATTCTCAGTAATTCTGGTAATTTGACATGTCAAATCATGAGAATACATTCCTTCGTGCTTAGAACATTATAATCATTCGAAACTTCATACTTATGAATTCTGGACCATTACTCGCTTTACTAGAGGTCGAGAAGAGAATAAAAAGGCAAAGAGCTCCGAAACATAAGGGAAGATATAAAACTCGACCACAACACAGAAATCACAAACCGTGTATTATGTATACGAAAAGCAATATAAAGACACGAGAGTATGATAAACACAATAATCCCAAGAGCATAGTAGAAGTAAACAGATTCCTCCAGTGGTAGATGAAAAAGGAGAATGATCAATATGAAAGTCAGAAATATATCAAGAATTAAAACTGGATGAAGCATATTGATTTATGATTTGGAAGAATGAATTAAAGTATAGAAAATGGGAGTGATGGGAAATAATGGAACATAAGAAGTTCATTTATAGTGGAGATACCAGATAAAGCAATCGAGACAGATGATCGCATTAAATTAAAGAGATTTTAATTTCCTTAAATCTCGAAGAATCAGATCTTTTAGATTTCGAAGATTTTCTTTAAATCCCTTGAATTCTGGAAATCCACCGTGACTACATCAGAAGTTAAATCTCTGTCTCAATCTGTTGTGACAGCTTCACTCGTACGCTTTACATAATCGAATCGTTTTATCTATATTAGTCAATAATGATAAAACTCTATTTATCAACTCGTATTCGTCATGAAAACATTTTTATTGTCAGTCATGACCATCCCAATCAAATTTCTGGATGAAATTTCTTTAATGGATAGGTACTGTGATGACCCGAAAATTTCCGACCAAATTTAAACTTGATCTTCATATGATTTCAACACGATGAGCAAAGTCTATAATGTTAAATCTCGAAAATTTTGGAACTATGTTCATGTATTCAATTACCCTTCGACCATTACCGATGATTCACGAACAATTGTTGTAAACTAATATGTATATGTGTGTGTGTATATATATATATATATATATATATATATATATATATATATATATATATATATATATATATGTATTATATATGGTTATTACATAATTAATAATATGTAATATTAATACAAGATAAAAGATAATTGCTATTACTTATTATTAATATTAATATCAATGTTATTAATTTTATATAAATAAAATTGGATACATTTAATTACTAATCTTATTGATATCATTACTGCTTTCTTTATTATTAATATTAATATTAATATTATATATTAAAATTTTTATAAATTTAAGGTTATAACTATCAAAATAAATACTAAAAATAAATATTACTATAAGAATGATAAAATTTATTATTTAGTTGTAATTAGTTATTAGGATTAATACTATTATTGATATTATTACTTTATTAATTATAATTACCATTATTATTAAAATTATTATTAATATTATCATAAAGATAATACAATTTTTCATAAATATCATTAACAATATCATTTTTGCTTATTATTATTATTAATTATTATTATTATTTATATAATAATTATTATTATTATTAATATTATTATTACTTATCTATTTAATTATTTATTAATACCAAATAGATATCAATCAGATATATATGTAAATGGAATCTGTTTCATATCACAATCATATGATACTAATTTGTTTCCTGCTGTAATTGATGCCATCGAATCCATAACACAACAAATTCAGTTGAGGGTTGTTTTCATCTTTTAATTTTTTTTCTTGTACCTGATGATACCTCCTATCTAAGATCGATTAAGTAATTCCAGCTGATAAGATTTCATTTGACTTTACATTTTCAACTAAATCACTTACAACCCTCGTTACAACATAGCTCGAACACTTTCTTTATTATGATATTTCCAGTATCCAAATCCACTCTCAAATATCCATTTCATACTTTAACAAGAATTAAATTCTCTATCTCACACACTATATAACATATAACATAATATACACTTATACTTACATTTATACTTACATGTCACCCTTATGAAACCATCAATCACAACCCACCTCACCTTGTTGCTAATCGTTGCAACTACTCTTCTTCTGTTATCTTATCTATACGAAACCACAAACCTTTATCAAATGATTCTACTCATACTTCTGTCTTCCATTTGATTTCGAACCCAAAACCACTTTCCACCACCTTGATGCCACTTCAAAACTATTTAAATATCATCACGACCCTTTCCATTATCAAATTGTTGCGTAGCAGCTTATTTTCACTTATGTCTTCCTATTTTTACATGCCATAAACCACAAACCATCCATGATCACCCGTAAACCACCTAAACCACCACTATACAACCGTCTTCCGACACCATATTTAACAATCAAACTCACTTCAAAGAAAAATCATCAAACGATGATTATTTATTTTTTTCTTCTCTTTGACAGCTGCAAATTGTGTTTGTCTTAATCTAAAAACTACACATGAAAGGCTTTATACAATAAAAAGTGACCGACCCAAAATGTGAACACTTCTATGATGCGTTATTTTTATAATGATGTAGAAGGTGAGGAAAGTAATAATAAAGATAATGATGTTAAATCATGAATTGCTTTACAGCACAACCTCACTATCTCTTTGATCAATTCAATGATACATAATACATGTAAATAAATTCATGGGGACGTAATTAGTGGTGATTGTGGACCAAGTTTTTGGTAAGTTGTTATGATAGGGATGTGTTACTAAACTCATAAACTATGCAAAAAGCTTCTTTATCAATTCATGCGTATCTTAAATTAAGCTGCAAATGGATCATTTACTTTATTTTTTTGACTGTTTACGAGTAGGCTGGATTGGGACGGGGTTCAACTATTTTTTTCTGCTGGACTGCTTCGAGTTATAAAACTCAAACATAATCGATTGATATCGATGTTGCACTCTTCTATCTGTCTCCATTTATGTTATGGTATTAAATGGGCTGTATTGATAACGAAGATGATGATGATAAGGTTTTATGATGATGATAATAGAATTAAGGACGATGATGATGATAGACTTGATGTTATGATGCTAGTTGATAACCGTTCGTATATACATCCCGAACAATTATAGCAATATAAATAATTATATGATGATGATTAATAATAAGATGATTAGGTTATGATGTGATAAGATGGTGTTACATGACTTGGATAGGAGATAGTAATGTCACGATGATGTAGGTGATGTTATGAAGTGATTAGATTAAGATTATGAGAAAGGGATGAATATGATGGTGGTGGCGATGGATTATGATGATCATGATGCACAAAGATTATAGTCACAAAGTGGTTATGATTATGATTATAGATGATGATTTGAAGATGTTATTGTTGCTACTATTACTATCTGTTGTTCTTAGAGAATGAAGAAGGAAAACAAATATAGGGTAAAAGGATTAAATATCCTAGTTTTAACAGAAAATTAGAATCAGATGAGTGGTTAGAGTGGGTGTTTGTGGAACGAGAAGTCTCGGGTTCGAGCCCGAGCAGTGGCGTTCTATTTTTTTAAGCTCCTTTCTTCAAAGGTTGTACTCTTTTATTTATTATTATTATCATTATTATTATTATTATAATACATTTTATTATTATTATCATTAATATTATTATTACTATCATTTTTATAATCATTATTATCATTATTATTATTATTACTTTTATTAACATTAATATATTTATTAAAAAGTATTATTATTAAGTATTATTAGTATTAAGAAATTTTATAAAAATTAGTATTTTTATTGTAAAAAGAATACAACCTTTTTATTAAAATTTTTATATATTTTATTATTATTATTTTTATTAACATAACTATATTAGTATCTTTATAATATATAAAAGTTATCTATCTAAAGTAAATAAAGTAAATATATTATTAAGGAAACTTATAAATTATTAAATGTAATAATTATATCACTAAGAATAATATATAAATTTGTTCGATTTCAATTATATGTGTTAATATATATAAATGATATAGGTTCGTGAATCCAAGGCCAACCCTATACTTGTTCAATGTCGTCACATGTATTTTTACTACAAAATACAGTATGGTGAGTTTCATTTGCTCCCTTTTACTCTTTACATTTATGGGACTGAGAATACATGCGCTACTTTTACAACTGCGTTATTAAATGCTTTTGAAATACATTTTGAACTGCAAATACATGAAATGCTTTTATAAATGTTTGACGAGAT